>NW_024609836.1:6622292-7222292 GCF_016920785.2 Ixodes scapularis | reverse complement strand
TGTCATTCGATCAAAGCTCAAGTCCTGTGTGCAGTGCCGCTATGCGAGAAATCTCCTTCAGAACCAGCTTTCATATCAATGAAGAAAGCTCAGTCTATCTAACACTGCTAAGCGCTCGTACAAGATGAAGCTCAACGCAGCAAGACTGAAACGACGCCAACAAAAGCTGATGAAGCTTGAAACCAAGCTCGAGAGAATGAGAAAGAAGAACGTAGAAGTGGATGCGTCTGTGCTGGAACTTCAAATAAAAGATCTCTCACCGAAACAGCAGCTTCAGGTCAAGGCATGCTTTGCGGCTTCAAATCGGAAGAATTCCAGGGGTTCCAAGTACCAAAGTGAGTGGACTCTTAAATGCTTGATTATGCGGATGAAAAGAAAGAAGCTTTACGAGCATATTCGCAAGAAAAATATCATGCTTCTCTCCGGAGGCACCCGCCTCCAGAGATACATTCGCTCCTTTCGTAGCGGCTTTGGATTCAGTAAAATGTGTTTGCGGCCATACGTGAAAAGTGCAGGCCAATGGATGCCCAGCTGCGGCATGGTGGAATTCTGATTGACGAAATCAAGTTATCAGAAAACTTGAAAGTCTACCACAATGGAAAGGTGGTAGGATTTGTTGACCTGGGCGACTTCACGTCGAGTGACATGAGCTCCGTGCCAGCTGATCATGGTCTCGTTGTCTTGTTTCAATCTTTCAAGGGAAAGTGGCATCAGGTGCTTGGTGTCTGCATCAAGAGGCAACGTGAAGGCTGAGATGATTGCACACATCATCGTTGAAGCGGTCGTCCTGGCTGAAAATGCTTCCCTCCTCGTGGACTTCGTGACATCTGATGCAGCAAGCGGGAATCGCAGTATGTGGCGTCTTTTTGGAATCTCTGGGACATCAAACAAGGTTGTTTGCAAAACTGTCCACCCAACTGACCCTGCACGCCACCTACACTTTGTCTCACACTTCCCCACTTGATCAAGAATGTGCGGAACAACGTCCTGCAACACCTGTTCAAGACACCTGAGGGGGAAGTTGAAGCAGCGTGGGAATGTGACCAGCTAAGCAAGGTTACGCTGAAGTTCATGCCGCACATAGCCAAGGCAGTGATCAAGCCGAATGAGTTTGAAAAGATGCACGTGAATTACGCATTCCGCTACTTTTCAGACGAAGTTCGACGCGGATTTTTCCTACACAAAAAAGACATTAAACCTCAGAAACAGCATGGTTCTGTTGAGGCAACGTCTGCTTTTGTGACAACGCTCAAGGAACTCATCAGCATCATGACGTCCAGCTTTTCAGCCGCCGCCCTTTCTTTCTTTATTTATTTATTTATTTCTTTCCGGATTGACCGGGAGGTGGGCAGAGACTAAATGCGTGATGCCTGACGAGGTCTCTGTCCCCTTTACAGTTCTAACACAGCAGTGCGGGGTACATAAATTTTTGAACACGAAAATCAGAGAAAAGAACCTAAAAAAATTCTATACAACTCAGAAACAATAAAAAACAGGATCGATCAATTATCCCACGATATTTTTTTTCAGCAAAGGAGGATAAAAACAAATTGGTCAGAAACATGTCTTAACAATTCAAAAGTGAAATATGGACATGATTTAATAAGTACACAGTACACACATATCAGAACACAATGTCACTGCCCACCAGAAGTGTCCTTAGTCTTTTTTGAATTGGAGTATATTGCAGTTAAAATCTATTAGATCTTCCGTATTATTCAAGATTTTGGCGACTTGGAAGCATGTCGTTTGTTTTCCGTAATTGGTACGTATTTTTGGAGGTCGTCTGATTCTATGTCTAAGTGTGTGATACGATGTGGTTTCGGGCGGAATTGCGAAGAGTTTTTTTGTGTGTATTATCTGTAACAATTTAAAATAATAAATTTGATTCACTTTAAGTAGGCCATATTTGTTGAACAGCGGTTGAGTTGGGAGATCTTTGAGGCTTGCCTTTATAATTTTCAAATAGTCGTAGAATCTTTTTTTTGTAAGATGATCAACCTATTATAATTGGTTGCCGATGTCGTGCCCCAGACTAAAATGCAATAACACAGTTTGGAATAAAATAAAGCGTAGTATATATTTTTTTTTAGCCACAAAGGTATGAGATTTCTTATTTTATAAATACATCCGATGGCTCGGGATAGCTCAGAGCTCAGTTTATTTATGTGCGTGTTCCAACTTAACTCCCGATTGAACCACACACCAAGAAATTTTTGTTCTGTAACCTCCTCTATAATTTCATTTTCGAAATATATTGTCACCTTAGTGTTGTCGCACCTATCAACGGAAGTGAAAATTATATATTTTGTTTTTTTTTACGTTCAGTTGTAATTTATTATTTTGAAGCCACACTGATAGATTGTCTAGATAATTATTTGTCATAGATTCTAAGGCCGCTTTAGAGGTTGAGCAAAAAATCCGTTAGTGTCGTCTGCGTACATGACCAGCTCAGGGGATCCCAGAATATTTGTGATATCATTCAGATAAAGAAGAAATAAGAGCGGGCCTAAAATAGACCCTTGCGGAACACCGTACTTTATTTTGAGTGAATTAGAATAATTGCTGTTAATATAAACATACTGCATGCGATTTTGGAGGTAGTCTTTTATTAAAGTCAAAGCAACCCCACGCATCCGTACCTTTGAAGCTTAATTAGTAATATGTCATGTTGGATCGTATCGAAGGCCTATCTAAAATCTAGGAATAGGCCTAAGGTGTATAATCTATTTTCAATATTGCTTATAATTTTATCCTTTACTTCTACAAGTGCCTGCTCTGCTGATTCAGATTTTTGAAAGCCATATTGACATTTGTTTAATACATTGTGCCTGGAAAAAAGATTGTCTAATCTAGAATTTATAACCCCTTCAAATATTTTTGAAAAAATTGGCAAAACCGAGATTGGTCTATAATTCTGTAGAAGTTGTTCCCCGCCACCCTTATAGATTGGAGTAACTCTTGCAATTTTTAGTTCGTTAGGAAATATTCCAGTTTCTAGAGTAAGATTGATTACATGTGACAAAATATAAGATATTTGTTGAGATACATATTTGACAGGCCTTGGCTTGAAGTCGTCTACGCCAGCTGCGGCATTGTTTTTAATTTTACTTATAATCCCTTCTACTTCATATGGCGTAGTCGGAAATAGCATTATCGTGCTTGATAAGGAAGTCATTGCGTCTGTGATACAGCATTGCGAAGTGTCATCGTGTTCTGGTGGTGAACCAACGTCAACAAAATGCATATTCATTAGATTTGCCATTTGCTGTCCACTCACGTTCCTGCCGTCGATAGTGACAGTTTGCGTTCCCCGCACACGTTTTTTCCTATCAGTATTTTCGTTCACAGTTTCCCATATCTTTCTTGGGTCATTGTATACCCTTGAAAATATATTTTGATAGTATTCGGATTTGGCCTTTTTAAGGTCGGAGTTCAATTTATTTCTTGTTTTTTTAAATTCGATGAGAAGATTTTGGTGCTTATATTTAATAAAATTCTGGTACATCCTATCTTTTATCTTAATACGCCTGTATAAGTCATTTGTAATCCAAGGTTTTCGTACATGTTTTTGACGATTATTTACTTGAATAAGCGGAAAAGCGACGTCATAACAAAGCTTAAATTTGTTAGAAAAAAGTGCTTACGCAAGGTTGGGGTCACGTTCCAAAAGGACGTTCTCCCAGTTTGTTTGCTCGAGCAGTACAAAAAAAATTTTCCAGTGATCACTTATGCGTCGGTAAGAGTAAGTATCGCGTTTCGGTGTATTTTTGCCACGATAGAAAGATGTCAGACAGAAAACTGGTATGTGGTCGCTTATATCTTGTGTAAATATGCCAGATGTGGCTTCCCTAGCGTTGAGATTAGTTATACATATATCTATTGAACTAGAAGTTTCTAAAGTCACTCGGGTGGGCAGTGTCACAGCGTTAGTACATCCCCAAGCAGATAAGAGATTATTCATCTCTATTACGTAACTATTACATTTTAGTAGGTCGATGTTTGTATCACCCATAATTAGAAATGGTTTGGAAATCGATCCAAGGAAAGATAGTAAGTCTTCCAAAAAACTTCAAAAATCTTCCTTATTATTAAATAACAGCAATAATTACAGTTTTGGCATCTAAAACAAGGCGCTCAACATCAGCTGTGATCACAAAGAAATTTTCAACAACATACCAAAAAATATTTTGTTTTAAATAGATGGCAACACCCCTCCTCTTTTATTTTCTCTGCCTAAGCTGGCACATTTATAATCATTAAAGTAAGGTGGTTCAGCATTTTCGGGAATCCGGGTCTCAGAAAAAAGTAGTGCGTCAAAGCGCATGCTCAAAGATTCAAAAAAAATTTCCAGGTCGTCACGTTTGTTATTGATACTCCTGGTGTTAACGTGCATTGCAGAAAAACTACTCTCAAAGTTGCGGAACGTGAGATTAAATGATGAGTCGTGAAAATATCTACATTCTATCGGATATGTTTCATCCATTAAAAATATAAATTGTAGTTGAAATAAGATCTAGGGAATAACCGAGATTACCCCGTCATTTTTTCTACGTCGTCGAGGTCAGCAATTCTGATAGTAGGTGAGGTTTCATTTTTTCGTGCGTATACCCTTCCTCCAGATGACCAAACAAATTTCCATCCTACAACACGTTTTCGAGCGATCGCTGCTCCCAGATTCTGTTTGCTTTGTCGAGTCAGGTGCTCATTCACATACACGGGAGATGCCGCACCAGCAGCACCAAGATCTGAAGTTGTCATGCGCTTCTTTTTACATTTTTGCAACAGAGAATTTCTCTTGCTTCGTTGTACAAGGCGTATGATAATGTTTTTTTCTGGGTTTTTGTGTAGGCACCTTTCGCCACAACAGACTGAAAGCTCAGAAGATTGCTCTCTTTCCCCAATATATGGATGATTGGGAGACGACTGCAGACAAGAGAGATATTTGTCTGCAACCACAGCCGAAGGGCTGAGGGTTACACTTTTAAGCACCCTGGCTTTGTTAGAGTACTTAACAACGAAAGTGGGCTTCAGATTCCTCATAATAGCAAGAAGAAGCCAAGACAGTCTAGAGCAACTCTTCGGGGTCGCGCGACAAATGTCGGGAAGCAATGATCACCCGACACCTGTTCAGTTCCTGCTGCCCCTCAACACTGTGAGCTTCATGAACCTGGCGAAGTCTCCTCAATCTGCGAGCATCTCCCCTGGGCTACTGAGCACTCTCTTGCAGATTGTGGATCCCTGTATGCGAGAGAAGATCGCACAGAGCGAAGTGGATCAGCTGCTAGACGTCGGAAACCTGGTTGCGGCAGACGATGCGCTAATTGGTTGTGACCTCGATCACAGCTCCTTGGTAACAGAAAAGAGTGACTCCAGGCTAATTTTCTATGTTGCTGGGTACGTCGCCAAGAAGTTCCTAGCAAAGTGCAAATGCGGCGAGTGCCTTAGCCACTTGCTGATGCCGAAAGGAGCATGCCATCCGGCTGAAGCTTGATTGACAAGCCACGTGACCATGGGCTGGCTACTGTACCCCTCCCAAGCACTCAACAAGCTGGTCTCATATTTGGAGGACACTTACACGCACTGCTTCTGTGTGAAATAGTTGAGGAAAAACAGCCTTACTGACTTAGCTTCATTCCTACAGCTAAGGCCTCCTGCCCTTATAGGCTGTGAACAGCACAAGGTTTACCTAACCAACCACATCGTGAAGTTGTACTCAATCACTCGCCTCCACCTCCTTGTCAAGGAAAAAAATGCACTCAGAGAAATTACGAGAAAGGCAAAAAAATCACCTGAACATGCGACATGTGCTGTGAAAACTCTGAAGGGAGTTTTAGATACTGTTTTTAGAGAAAGTGTGCTGTTTTGACTGCTGTGGATGACTTTCTTCTTTAAGATGTGAAGATATTGGAGGGAAGTTCAGAAGATCAAATAAATTCAGTTACGGCAGTCAATAGTTTTTGTTTTATTTCACAGGCACGAGTTAGTTGCTAATATTTAATAAGACAAAGTTTCCAGGTTTGGGCGGATTCTCAAATATAAAACCCAGTCTAACTTTAGGAAATAATTATGTACAGAAACGCCCACAACGCTTGCAGAAAGGTAGAAAGTTGTTTTTTATTTTAACTTTTTATTTCACCCCGGTGTATCTTCAAATCTTGGTACGCTGTCTAAAATTGTAAATCACGTTTCTATATATATATATATATATATAATCTGGGTTATCCTGAGATTTGCAGACACGCAGCGCGTTTCTACCGCAACTTTCGCCGCATGACCGGGACCCTCGTGTGTGGCTCCATCACGCGGTGTCATGAAGAAGTGGCGCGCATTTCAGCCTCTCCTCGGCACCGCAATACAGCCTATGCAGAACATGCTTTAGTGGCGCCCTCTCGAGCCGTCGACAGGGAGTGCGGCAGCCGTGAGCGCTCGCTGAGCTCACTATTCCTCCTCTAGTTCACGGCCACTCAAGCGACCAAGGACGTCGTTAAGGAGGCTATTTTTTGCTTGTTTTGGTAATTTTAATTTGCCTATAACTTTTAGAATAATGCGAAATTCGAGAAAAGAAAAGTTCCATTAGGTTACTACGTTCAGAGCGTGCAGGTTCGGTGCAAATTAAAAACCAGTAAAAAAGTCTTTGCAGGGCCCCTTTAAGCGCACATTGCGGTTCCAATGCGCTCAAAAAATTTCTAAACATTACTGATTTAGTAGTGATTCGATGATGCTCAGCAAGTCTATAACTGGAACCTAATGCCCATTTTCACTAATTGAAAAGTTAATTAATAAATTTCAGTTATTGTTTCGACATATTGTGCCGACTAGACCCTTATATATTGTCCTTCTGGCCTTATACCTCACCGGCACATACCGCCTTAGTGTATCTCACACTTTTGTGACCTTGAGCAACATCATGCTCTCAAAAGTCTGTTCGGAAATCTTGCCTCGAATCAATGTGAAGATGTCCTCCGTTGTGCTCAACCAACACCACCTTAGATAATGAAAACCTGTGTACTAGAATTTTCACGTCATCGCCGTGAGATCGAGCGAAGAGACAGATTGGAAGCGAGTATATTACTCATTACTCGGCTGAACCTCGTGTCTGTTTAACCATAGTCTTCTATATACTGACAAAGCCTTGCATTTCGCCATGATAAGCGGCCGCCGAAATGGAAAAGGTGGAGCGGCACACAACGGATGAGAGCAGAGCCCCGTAAGGCGCCAAAACACTTTTCCCGGGCCAACAAGTGTGTTTCTAGTCCTCGCTGCTGCAAGAAATGTGTGGTGACGTCCAGTTTCCCCGTGAATTGGCTCTTGATGCTTTGTGCTACCAGAGCTTCGCGCGCCAAATCTGCGAGTGTGCACTCTATGGCTTCCTCGTCGAACTGCCAGGCTTGGTGAGTATAGAAAAGGCTATGCTTTGGCAGGCGTTTAGTCGTTCGGTGCTCGTAAAGTAAGCACGAGTGATTGCAAGCCTGCCAAGGAAACCCTCGCGTGCATGATAATCGTGTTTGAGCATAACCTCCTTTATTCAACAAAGCCTGTCAAATCGCGAAAAACTCTGGTTTTCGGCTTGTCGCTGTCGTTTCTTCCTGTTTGCCGCTCTTGTGGGACTCGGGCATTAGGGTTCCTGCTCGTGACGGCCACACTGTGGCTGTATCAGAGCGACAATCTTGATGGTGTTTGCAGCAGACATGGCGAAATTTCGAAGTCGTCGTGTCGTTTAAAACCAAGGCCGTTGAAGTTGACACTTTCACATTACGCTTACGTCAAGTTGTTGAAAACAGAATGTAATACGACCGAAGGACTCCGATTCTACCAAACCATTATACTGCCCGTTTGGCCAATCGTGACTTGCTACAGCAACGCCTTTTTTAATTATGATAATTAATCATAATGTGACACCTGAGATTGAAGTGCGAAAAAATTAAGTAACTTTCGAGTCAACGGAAAACACAAAAGAGAATGTCTCAAAACTTTGTGATGTAATCCTCCGAAGTCTTTTTCGTCGACTTGAAAGTTTAGTTGTTCCGCACCACACTTTCAGGTGCCAGATTATGATTAATCTTTCTCTCCTAATATTTTAAACCTCCTCGCTGGCGCTGACCGACCGAGAAGTAGCCAGAGTTCAAAAAGCTACGGGGAAGCCGCCCCTAAAACAAGCGGAGCGATGCATCGTCTGCTCACGCCTCTGGTGAGAGTAGAATATCACTCCCAGTATTTCTTCGGACTTGACAAAGCATCATTTCGTGATACAAATTTAACATAACCAAATTTGGGGAATGTAGTTTGAAGTCGGGAATTGTACTTTCCTCGGAAAGGACCTGAAAAAAATACTTTAAGTAGAGTACAAGTACATACTCAGAAAATGTACTTGAAGTAAAGTACAAGTTTCCTAAACCTACTTCAAGTAGTACTTTAAGTACAATGTACTTAAAGTACTTCCCAACACTCCAATTGAGTGCATATTCACGGCGCCAATTTCGGATTCCTGCCGACTGAGTTTTTCTTCAATGTACTGAGAACAGAAAGAAGGAGGACGACGTCCACATGGTTAGCGGGTGTCGGCACCCGCAGGTCCCTGCGTGGTCTTTCCTCGGCTCACGCCGAGTGCCGTTCATGCCCTTCATGAAAATCGCAGGGCACCCTCCGAAAACTGCAACGCCTACAATAGTCGAAACGAGCGCAGCAACGACGAAGAATTGATTTAAAAACATCAAAAAGAGGATTTTTTTTTTTTTTTTGGTTCACATAGGAATTTAAAAAACAATTATTCCCGCCTTCTACCTTCCTTTAACGAGTGTCCTCCTCTGCACTTGGTTGGGTCGCGAACATATGATCAACGCTAAATTTTAATTGATCAGTTCCTTTAGAGAGAAGAGGCGCGGCGTATCCTTCGCCATGTTTACTTGCTTCAGTATTAGACACTTCACAGATGTGGAAACGTTCGCCAATCTGAAGCGTAAACTTTAGGTGAAATTTAATTGTAATGTAAATTGCGGGGCCACATTTGCAAGCTTGAGCAAGGCAAGAAGATAAAAATTCCTAGGACACCTAGGCACCTCTTATGAGTTGTGAATGCGGAAGCATCCCTGGCTCGCTGGTGACTGCTACGCCGCTGCGTGAGGCAGCGGCAGGAGGGCGAAGCTCGACGCGTCGCCGGGATTACGAAGCGGAGCTCGGCGCGTATTGAAATCCTTTATTCTTTATTCAGAGAACTCCCGCAGCGCCTAGACGGCATTATTGCAGGGGGCGTATAATAACGAAAACAACATTTCAGCATTTACAGCACAAACTATACATTCCTGCAATCATGTGTCCTCTCATCATCATCGCCCTAGCTGTGGGTACCGGTTGACGACGTTAGACCTCAAAGTGTAATGTTAGGCCTAATTTTAGGCCTGTGCCAACGTTACTAAAACACTCAGTTGGGAAGCTGCCATAGACACTATAGTCTGAAAAAGTGGCCCCGATCGGTCCTCTTGAACCGAGCTAATGATGAACACAACGCCACCATTCCTCCCGCAGCGGCCACTCGAGGCACTGTACGTTACCTCTATTTTGGCTTTAATCGGCCATTGTACAATAATCAGATACAGCGGTAGAGGTTACAGGGGTGCCACCGCCGTCTCCCCAGCGGACGCGCCGCGACTAACTACCGAAGTTAAAATGCACCTAGGTCGGAACGCGCTACCTGAGAGCACCGGTGAGGCATGGTTCTATAAAAACAATATTAATTGTACCGCAAAACCCTGCGACCTAAAGATTTAAAAAAAAACATCACGCGCCCATCATTTGGTACCAAACTCCAATAAATTTCATACAAAAAGTCTTTTCCGTTTCTTTTTGCGCAAAAACATGCTTTCTAAAAGCTCAAGGCGACCACAGTACAGACAAATGATAAAGAGTGGCGCTGTTGTCGTATTTAGCTCGGTCTCGGTGGACGCCAGCGGCCCAAGTTTCGACGACGAGTTTCCCAACTGAGTGTTCTAGTAACGTTGGCCAGTGCATATCCGGTTACCGGTTGACGTCGTTAGACCTCCAAGCGTAACGATAGGCCTAACGTTAGGACTAACGTCAGGCCAGCGCATGCCCGCGTCCCCACCCCCCCCCCCCCCCCCTTTTTTTTTTCCGCTGCGCCGCCAGCCGTTCGGCTGGCACTTTGCAAACTTAGCAACTATGACGCCGTTGCTATGGAGCCACATGAGGTGACGCAGCCAATGGGATTGTAGGTCCCGTTTCGCTCAGGGGAGTTGAGGTGGTGTGTTTCGCTGCTACAGATAGAATTTAGTTGCCGTTTCGCTCCGCCAATGGAACTTAAGTTGCCGTTTATCGCTGCTACTATAACGATAACGCCGGCCACACTCAGATAACGCCCAGTGCAAACGCAAGCACTGAGCGTTTGCGTTAGAGTTGCGTGTTCCACACTGAGCGTGCGCGCAGCTTCAAACTGAGTCTTGTATTGGCGAATGGCGACGACGCGCATGCGCATGCTAGAGCACGCAACACTTACGTTTGCTTCTATACGCAATACTACAACTCTCTAATATCTTACAGGGTCACTTCAACGCCAAGCGAGTGTCTGTTTAACGCGGCAGTGACTATTGTGAACAAGCAAATAAGCTCGTTCCTGGTGGATGATATAAGCGAAATTCTCTTCAATCACAAGTGGAAAATCAAGCTGTAAGTCGTTTGGGACTGTTTTTAAGAAAACATCAAAGTAGAAATTTAAAATATATAGATTGCGTTGTTGATCCCATAGTAATAATAAAAAAACAGCGAAGGCAGGAAGTGTAAATTTGTCCTCGTTAATATATTTGCAGAGAAATTAACGAAACCGATTAATCGATTAATCAATGGAATAATGGGTGCCCATTAATCGGGTTAACCTTTACCTTTTACCCCAGGTGGGGAGATCGATTTCCGACCGACGTGCCAGCGATCTGAAGGAAGTTTGTTTAGAGAAAGCGTTGTGGTAACCGAAACTCCGGTTGCACGCCAAAACATTCCCAGGTGGTGAAAATTAATCCGCGGTCTTCCGCTGCCGCGTGAATGATGCGCTTCGTTGGTTTGGCGCGCAAAACTCCCAAATCTGACTTATACCTTTTTAATTTAAACTTTTCAATTCAATCGTTAAACTCAGAAACGAAGAAATTCTTTATGTACCATGTATGCTACACTTTGCACTGGTGCATCGTGGGTTGCGGAAGCGGCCAAAGCAGCTTTTGTCCTTGTTCAAGCACAGCGCAGCGGCACATTTCTCGCGGTTTTCAAACATGAGGGATGCACAACTTGGAAGCTGGAAGCGTTGCCTGAAAGTTGGGCTGTCCCCGCGAAGTTTGCCGAAGTCCGCAAGCAATGCATCTGAGCGAGAAGCCAAATGGCTCCATCTGGAGGAGTATTTCTGAAACAGGTGGCACGAAATTTGTATTAGATGGGATACAGCACGCATTCGCGTTGCCTTTTTGCTTTCTTGGGAGGCGATTTTTTACAGGGGTGTATCATACCAAATACGTTATGCATTGTATGACTAATTTCTGAAAGCTATGTTTATTTTAAAGAACAATTTTTTTTAATCATAAGTGCAGTGACCCTGAAATCGAACAAGGACACCGGGCACTAATGACATAAGATAACCACACCATACGGTAAAAAAAGGGTAATGAGTTCGCTTTCCAGCAGAACACGAGACAGTGAATCACGGCGAACAGTACGGTGCGATCCAGCGAACTACTAAGAGGAGAATACAATTGACCCTCGTCAAGAGTGCGCGCCATCTAGGAGCTGTTGCGCCAAATATTCCGAATCCGCCATTGCTGGAGCGCGTACTCTGCGCGTGCAGTGCAGTGTACTAGAATATAGAGTAGTGTGGTAGTGGGGTATTGGAGCGGCTTGCGTGAGGGGCGTTGTGCCTGATGCAATATTCGCCAAACTTGGAGGGCTACGGCGAATTTCAACAATCGGGACGACTGCCGCGCCGCGCGATTGTTGGTCTACACACGCAGACTCACACGAGCTCTCATTGCCTCGCCGCGCCGGCCAAAACACTAGATCCGAATTTTAGTACACTGTACACGCATTGTACACAAGTGCTGAATTTGCGTTCTGCGAGGGATCGTATCCAATCACAGGCATTGTGCCCAGGAAAATGTCGACTGCCAGTGTTGCTCGATGAACTTTCGGAAAGAGTCTTTTCGATCAAAAAATTTGATGTGCGTGGGGATGAGCATAATGTTTCACTTTCTGCTTGTTCGTATTAATAATTTTTTAGACCGAACTGTTTTATTGGAGTTGTCATTCTCTAGGAATGCAAATCATCATATTGATAAACCATTAACACGCTAAAAAATATTTCTTCATGGGGTGCGACGGAATAGACACGATAATACTAAACAAATCTGGTTTCATCATCACACAGCCTTTGGCTGATATTGTCAACGAAATTTTCACGACTAGATCTTACTCTGATTCACTCAAAATAGCAAAAGTGATGCTAATATTTTAAAAAAGGAGACAAACTAAAACCAGAGAGCTATCGGCGCATTACAAAAGTGCTTGAAAAACTACTACTTTAAACGGCTGAACCTGATGCTCTCTGAAGATATTTGATCACTCCTGTCACCATATGAATTCCTTAAAAGAAAATCAACAGAACTCGCGTCATTAAATATGGTAGAGAAAACAAAGCGAAACATTTAAATGAAGTTATTAACAACGGGAATCTTTGTAGACATAACAAATGCATAACGAATGCGTTTGACCTTATTAAACATGAACTTTCACTACAGATATAAAGTGCTTACGGGGTTCGTGGTGTTCCTCTTAATCTAATCGAAAGTTATCTTTCTAACAGATGTCAATTTGTCACTTTAGCTCACGCAATTTCAAAAACTAACCCTATTACCATCGGTGTTCCCCAAGGCTCAATATTAGGCCCCTTCCTTTTTTAATATATATGAACGACCTGGCAGCCTTTATACGAAAAGATTGCGTTCTTTATGCCGACGATACAAATATTTTTATCTCTGATGAAAGCGTGACAGAACTATACATTGAAGCTAATAACATTTTAGAAAAGCTGGCTAACTGGCTAACCTATAACAAACTGCGTCCCAATATTGCTAAAACAAACTGCATAATTATTGTCCCGAAAAAACAAACAAATTTTAAACACACCTAAGCTTTCGATACAAGTATGAACCTAACTCGAGTGTACCATACTAAATTTTAGTACTAACACTTGATCGTCAGTTAACATGGCATCAACACGCAATAGAGACCACTAACAAGACCTATCGAAATATACCAATTCTATATGAATTACCGCACACATTTTCCTTACGAACCCTTCAAATTCGGTATCATAGCTTTACTTATACGCACATTTCGTACGGGTTATCCATTTATGAAGTTACAAATAAAACAACACTAAAACCGATAAAAATAGCCCAGAACACAGCACTTCGAGCAATGCTATTTGTTTATAGGCGCGAAATTGCTCAATTTGCATACCGCTTCCTCAACATTTTAACACCTCATCAATGCCTCGATTATCGAATCAGATAACATGCTCTTCAATCAGTTTTACTCATCAAGATGTCAAGATGTCAAATTCCCATGCGTCACTGTCTGTACGATACATACGAACTAATTATGACGCTTCACGCCGGTACCAGCTTGACAAATCACGAAGACAAACCTCGTGACCCAACCAAGCCCCACCCACGCCAGCACCCGACCGAATACCAGGATCTACAAATACAAGCGACGCAAGGGAAACCGCGGGATTCACGGCCCTGTCACTGTACTATTCACACCGTCGATATCGTTGCAGGTGAGCGCAAAGCTTCCCGTACGCGGTATTCTTCTCTTGAAGTGGCTGTGAATCCCCAAATAGTGTTTCTGTACTACATTTTTGTTTTGTTCGTTTGTCTGCTGTGATGCGTGTTGACATCGCTACTTTCAGAGCACGTATAGGTTCTTTTGTACCTAAGAAGAAAGCGACCTCACCTGAACATGTTAAGTTGCTACGCCTGCCTGTCAGAACCATGTTTGGGTTTGCGAGACTGCTAACGATAGCTACAGTAATGTTCATAATTTTGGCCTCTGCCACAGATGTTGAGACAAATCCCGGACCTACAAATGCAGAAAAAATGGATAACCTACAGCACGCGATCGAAGCATTGATTGCAGCAACCAACAAAAATCAGCAAGAAACCTCCATAACATTGGATCAAATCAACAGCGGCATTGCTGCTCTCGGAACCCGGGTCTCAAAAGTAGAAGGCCAAGTAAAAGAAATCCTGAAAATTAAGGAAAACTTAAGCACGACTGAGACAACAGTAAACAGTATTAAGTGCGACTCGATATCTTTTCGTGATCACTTGACTGAAATGAATACGGTCGTTGACGACTTAGAAAACCGAATGAGGCGAAATAATTTAATATTCAAAGGCTTACCTGAACTGGAAAACGAGACGTGGAATGATGCCAAAGTCATCATTACTGGCTTTGCACAAGAAATGCTCGGAATCAGTTTGGGAGAAATTGAAAGGGCCCATCGGTTGGGACAAAAGCGATCCGGAACAAAGCGACCGATCATTGTAAAATTTCTTAGCTTTCGAGATCGAGAAGAAGTTCTCCGCAATGCGTTCAAGCTTAAAAATGTAACGCCCCCAATACAAATCTCTGAAGATTTTTCTGATAAGGTGCGCTCTGCGAAGCAGAAGTTGTGGGAATTCGCAGAACAGTTTAGAGAAAGCGGAACGAAATACAAAATTACTTATAACAAACTACACGTTGGTACACAGTCATTCATTTATGACTCGGCGAGTGATTCTGTTGTTTCCCTTCGCACGCGCCGGGATATCACTGCGCGGAATGACTGACAAAGTGTAAATCGCAAGTCCACAAATCGCACTGTTCCTGCTAATCTTTCTTTTATTGTTGCTAACTTTCGAAGTATCTTATCCAAACAAGACGAACTTGAAAACATCACGTCCAGTAGCGAGCCTGACGTCATTCTTGGCACGGAAACCTGGTTAACACCTAATATAACAAATGACGAACTCATCTTAAATCGATCATATGCTATTTTCCGGAAAGACCGAACCCTCGCCAGGGGCGGTGGTGTTATCATTGCGGTCAAAAGAGCTGTAGCATGCTTCCAAATAGAATGTTTCTCTGACCTTGAAGTGCTTTGGATTCGCGTCAAGTTGGATTACCGCAGTGTCTTAATCGGCGTCTGTTACCGACCGCCTCATGTCAATCGAACTGAATTCAATATATCATTATATCATGTCATTGGGACTGTAACCAAAAATTTTTCCAGTGATCACTGTTTCCTAGCTGGCGATTTTAACTATCCCGAAATAAACTGGTCTACATTACTGCCCTTTCCCAACTATGCTAATTCTCGTCAGTGTACAGAGTTCCTTTCGATAATCAGTGTGTTTGGACTTCACCAGATGATAACCACAGCAACCCGTAATGACGCTATATTAGATTTATTTTTTAGCACTAATCCATAATGTGTAACGTCTATCAGTACTATGGAAAGTATAAGTGACCACGCTCTGATCCATATTCTAACTTCACAGAAGGTTAACCGCTCCGCGAATATTTCAAAGCCAATATTCTTGTTTTCGCGTGCTAATAACGATGGGATGACGGCAGCCATACTAAACTTCGAAAGATATTACATGTGATCTCATGACGAGAGAACCGCAAGTGAAAACTGGCTTCTTATTAAAAACATGTTTATAAAATTACTTCACACTTTTGTGTCAAAAACTGCTATTTCATCTGACCTTGCATCTCCTTGGTTTACCAACAGTCTAAAACGTATGTTAAACAAAAAGAAAAGACTATTCTTAAAAGCAAAAAGACTGGACGACTTCGCTGCTTGGTCATCGTATCGCTTTCATTCAAAGTTGTGTAAATTCGAAGTAAAAAAAGCAAAATTAAAATTTTTTTCCGTCACCCTATTTAACATTCTTTCCACGGACCCCAAGAAGTTTTGGAAAATAGTTAATCCGAAAGAAACTAAGAATAGCCCTTCGTTTCTAAACGACCAGGGGGAGGCACTTAGTGATGACCAGACGACCAATTCGTTAAATTCATTCTTTTCCAGTGTATTTACACGTGAAGTATTTCCACTGCCATCTTACTCTCTATCTCATCAGGAAATATGCATGCCTCCAATCTTATTCATCCCGGAAGGAATCCACAAGGCAATTCAAAACCTGTCTTCTAATAGCGCCCCTGGAAATGATGGTATCTCGGCCAAACTACTAAAAATGACACAGCACTCAGCATCAAAAATACTCGGCGCTCTTTTTCAACAAAGTTTAAATTCTGCTGATGTACCAGCTGACTGGCGATTCGCCCGAGTTCAACCCATTTTCAAATCAGGCAACAAATCAAATTACATACCTATCTCACTCACCGGTGTGCCGTGTAAGCTTATGGAACACGTTATATATTCTAATATTATCACATACCTGGATCAACGCAACTTTTTTTCCCCAACCAGCAGGGTTTTAGAAAGCGCCACTCATGTACTAGTCAACTGTTTGAGTTTGTCACGGATCTTCATTTTAATAATCATTCCTCACTACAAACAGACGTTATATTTATAGACTTTGCCAAAGCATTCGATACGGTCCCCCACCGACGACTACTCCTAAAACTTTCTCTCCTCCACATTAACCCTGTAGTAATAAAATGGATAGCTTCGTTCCTAACAAATAGTCAAAAGTCAGTTTCGGTATATGGTTCTTCATCTAACTCAGTCCCAGTATCTTCAGGCGTCCCCCAAGGTAGCGTTCTCGGCCCCCTTCTTTTTCTCATTTATATCAACGATCTTCCCTCTTCGATTACCTCAACTATCCGCCTATTCGCAGATGATTGTGTTATTTATAGAAAAATCTTAGGCCCGACAGACCATAACGTCCTCCAAAATGACCTTGATGCTATATCTTCCTGGTGCTCAGAATGGCAGATGACGGTTAACCCCAACAAATGTAAACAAAGGACCGTTACTACGAATTCAAATAAATCATACAGCCAATATACATTAGTCATGCAGCAACTTGAATGTATTTCACTATACAAATACTTAGGTTAAACATCTCTGAAACTCTCTCATGGAAACAACACATCGATCACTTAGTCACCAACTCATTTAAATCTCTAGGTTTCTTAAGGCGCACCCTACACCTGGCCCCCACCTCAACGAAACTGCTGGCATATAAAACAATTATTCTCCCTAAACTAGAATATGCAAGTATCATCCGCATCAAAATTATCTTTCTTCGAAATTGGAATCTGTCCAAAGCAAAGCAGCCCGGTTCATATCAAACGACTTTTCGCATCAAACTAGTGTCTCAGCTTTAAAAACAAATTTGGGTCTCACTCCATTGTCTACCCGGCGCAATATTTACCGCATATGTTACTTTCATGACTTATACTACAGCAACTCGTGCTTTAAAAACACCTATTGTCATTCCGCACATTATATTTCTCCTCGAACCGATAATTCCTGTAAGGTGCAGCAATACCAGTCACACACTAATTCCTTCCTGTTTTCACCCTTAATATTATCGGTTACTGAATGGAATAACTTGCCAGACGAGATGGTTACTAACACAAATCCCGTTGAATTTAAAACAATGTGCGAGCGCCTGTGGCATGAATAGTACACGCACATGCTTGTTTGTTGTTTTCATAGTCGCTTTCCGTTTCTCCATATTGAAATTGTTGTTTTATACATAGTTACGTCCAGTTCAAAATTGCAGTTGTGTACGTACGATGTGATTTCCTTTTTTGTAAACTGTGCTGGGCTGATTGCGATGATTTCGTTATACCAATGATTGTGTTTGGAACATTGTGTTACTATGTTGTTACAAATGCATGTACCACCTACCCCCCTCATGTAATGCGTCCTCAAAGACGCCCTTGAGTAAATAAATGAAATGAAATGAAAATTTACATTGCTACTAAAAACATTGCTACTAAAACGTGGAACTCCCTACCACACAGCCTAACTGCCATGTCATCATTCTACATCTTTAAACAACCCATACGTGCACACATACTATCTGCATGATTCGTCAGCAATTTCTGTCCCCCCCTCCCCCCCCCCCCCCCGATTAATTCTTCTCTCCTACGCACACCTTTCACACAATCCCACAATCACAGACACACACAAACACACACAGCAATTGTCTTTCGTTTTTCCTCGACTCTCTGACTTTTCTTCTCTCTCTTTTTACTTGGTTTTATATTTTGGTTATGTACATACCGCAGTCGTGTTTCGTTCTTTTTTTGTGTGTTTTTCTTTTTTAATTTTATTCTTAATGTGCTAACTTTATCGCTGACTAACCATTCATTACCAAGGGGTCCTTTCAGCAGTTTTCTTTGAAAGCTTTGGGACACCTGTCTGAATAAGTGTATTTAACTAACATCTTGATTACAAATAAAAACGTATTTTGACTTGACTTGACAGAAGCCATCTATATCGTCACGAGTTTTTGCTGAGCTAGGTAGTACATCTGTGAATAGGGATAGTTGAACTGTTTAAAAAAACAACGGCGTCCTCGTCCACCCTTTACATTCGCGCCTCGTTATGCAATCCAGCTATCCGCATTCGCAGACTTGTACTGTCCACTGTGATTCGCTGTTTCGTGCTCTGCAGGAAAGACAACTCACATAATATATATATATATTTTTTTTTTAATTTGCAGGCGTCTACAGGGTTTACCGACATTTAAAACGGATCTGCTACTTCGCAAAAAAAAGGGAAAGAGACCCACGTATCACGCCAGAGGGACGTTCAACTTGGCCTAAGTTTGACAATGATTGGGGCCTGACTTGAGCCTGATACGTTTTTGTTCCAAGGGACTAGTTAGTGACAAAGTACTTCTTTGGTTTTTCAATTGCTTTTCTCCCCATAATTGTCAAAAGTTCATACTTCAGTCAAATATGCCACATATAAACCGAACAACCAGCGGGAAGCATAATTATTGCACATGCACGGTAATTTTGGCCTAAAGTTGCCACGTGACAACCAAAGTAGCCCGAGGTGAAGCCTAGTTTTACCACTCGTTTGAAAGTTTAGGGCCAATATACCCAGACTCAGGCCAAATGTCAAGTTTGGTTTTATCTCCGCTACTACTGGTTTTCCAAGACCCTAAATCAGTGGTTCTCAAATAGGGGTCCGCGGACCTTTTGGGGTCCGCGAGGTCATCCTAATGGTCCGCGAAGCCCTGCCTCCCGGCAATAAAAGTTGTATTTTTTTATATTGAGAATAAACATTCCAAATCTTGAATGAGTTTTCTCGTGTATCTGTCAATAAAAAAAGCATACTTAACACTAGCCCTAAGTTATATCCATTTATTAAATCACTATCATATTTAACCAATAACTTTTCCTTCCCCTCACCACGAACGGGGTCCTCCATCATCTCCGCCGATCCACAAGGGGTCCGCGAAACATCAGTGGTTGAGAACCACTGCCTTAAATGATCAGACAAAAATCAAATGTTCTTCCAAAGAACTCTGCTCACACGAGAGATTGGGAGCGGGAAACACAGTAGGTTCTGTGCTAGACTTCATTTTTGTCGGAATAAGTTCTGCTAACAGTATTTTGTCTGTAATAGAGGGTATATATGACCCCGATCTAGTGTTGATGACTCGCAATGCTGTGTCGTCATTTACTGCCCCGAAGTGTCCGGTTGTTTCTGTGCATGACCTCATGACCTCAACACTGCTAACAGCGTCGATATCTCGGACCATTTGAAATTGTTGTCATTTGGATTTGATGGCGCATGGTGACGTAAAATACTTGTTCCAGTTTAAAAGCATTGTCATCCTCTGGTTAGAATAATACTTCGTGCCCCCCCCCCCCCCCCCCAACAAAAAGCGTATATATAAGCAACGCCCATGGATGACGAGGGAGATAATTCGAATGCAGCGTAAAATATAACTAAGGCAAAAGCACAAATACATAAAGGAAGTGGCATTTCCAGTATTCCAAAAGAATTGAAAAATACTTGAAAGTAGTTGCGAAAAAATATATTTCTTTTCACATTACAGCAGATATATATATATATATATTTTTTTAAACAGCACCTTTGAAAGTATGAAGGTGCCTTACGCCATCAAACATATAACTGAAGATAGTCATAATATCTCAGACCCGAGAGCTATAGCCAGTTGGTTGCACGCATATTTCGGCTCTGTTTTTGTTGAAGCAAACAATAACGGCAGATTTAGGCGCGGAGAGGAGCGACTAATTTGGATCTATCTATTTGCTGGACATTATTATTAACGAAAAAGGGAACACTATCACTTGACATTGATCCCAAAAAGTTCCCCAGTCCGGATAACATTCCTAATGAATTTTTGAGCCGATATGCAGGATGGATTTCCAAATATTTGACGATTCTGTACCTGGCTCAGTCTCTGGAACAACACAGCGTTCCTGCGGTGTGGTTGTGCTCCAGGGTTGTTCAGGATCACGAATCCGGAGACAAACAAAGTGTAACAGACTATAGGCCGATTTCGCTAACATGCTCATCCTGCAAACGTTCTGAACATATTATTTTTAAAAGCCTTTACGACTACTTTTGTAGCTCGAACATTTTTCATGAAAAACAACGTGTACTTCGACAAAGCCTGTCTTCAAGACCGCAGTTCCTCGAGACTATCACGATTTTTGTAGTTCATCATATAAAAGAGGACAAATAGACGCCATTTGTTTAGACCTCTCGAATCCGTTTGATCGAGTGTCCCATGAAGGCCTTATCAGAAAGCTAAATAGTTACAAAATTAAAGCTGACATCACTGAACGGGTTAAAGCATACCTTAGAAACAGGGCTCAGCTGGTAGTTACTGATGACGCTCCATCGCCTGTTTGTGGTGTGCCGGCAGGAATATTCCAAAGGTCTGTTTTGGGACCTGTGTTATTTTTCTGTTACATCAACGATATTGCTAAAGAAGAAAGTCCCGGTGTTACGGCTAGGTTGTTCGCGGAAGACCGCTTGCTGTACACTAGTGTACACAGCCAAAAAATCCAGAAAAACCTAAACTACTCGCTCGTTCCAATTTATGATTGGTCTCGGAGATGCAACTGAACCCAGCAAAAACTGTGTTCGTCAGAATAACAAGCAAAATAAATAACATTCTTAGTGCTACTTATAAAATTGGAAATCTTTCGTTAACAGCAGCAGATCAGTTAAAGTATCTGGGAGCTACAATAGCTTCAGATTTGAAGTGGAAGCCTCACATTTATAATTTTATTGCAAGGCTATGAGAAATTTGTGCTTTTTGAAGCGCAACTGAAAGCATGTTCCGCACAGTGTAAAGCTTTTGCATAATCAACTCTGGTAAGGCTAACTCTGGAATGCGCCTGTGCTGTGCGGGAACCGTTTAAGGATAACCAACTGGATAAGTTTAAAAAAATACAAAGAATGACTGACCATTACATTCTTTCAAGGTACTCAAATGAGTCAGTTGCTTCCATGTTACACCACTACCCACCGCCGCAACCACGGCTCTCCCAGGAGGCAGCACACATGCTGCGCCTCCTACAAACACACACTTTCCCCCACCGAACACAACGAATACACACCAACCCACACCTCTCTACCACCCCCGCTTGTCCTGCCTGCCGGGCACTCAACACTCACTACCATTCCCTTTGCGAATACCCCGCAGACCTCATACCCCCCTCTTCCCTCCCTTCACCTCTGGGAGCAAATGTTGCGCGACCCGGAGGGGTCAGGCCAAGTCCTGACTACCTCCCGGGCCCTGGCGGTCGCGGCGGCCCTCTGGGCCTTCGCCACCCTCAATACCTGATCCCAGAAAACTAATAAAGTTTCCGCCTCTTCCTTCATGTTACGGGGACTAAAGCTTCCATCATTGTAGTGCCGTAAGGAATTTACCCGACTTAGGGTTATTTTTAAGCTTTCTCTAAACCGGATTAACATTGATGCTTCCCCCGTATCTCCTACCACGCTTACTAATTCGGCCTATGCGGGAAATTACACATTTGAGCCTTCAAAATGCAACGTGTAAACAACGATACATAAATATTCTTCTCTTGTAAGTACTGTAAAATAATGAAACGAGCTGCCGGGTGATATTGCCAACATAGAAAATATTGCCACCTTTGAGAAAAGCTGGAGTCGAACGTGCTTAGTTAACCCTTAGTTAAAAATTTCTGCCGACGAGAATTTTTCCCTTGAACATTCTCAGGAAGCCTTAGAAGTCTATTATGACAACTTGTACTCAAAAACTTTTTTTTTTGTGTATAGCGATATGAAATGTGATTTTTTGCCTTCCACTCCTGTAACCGCCCGGAACGGGGTGAAGAGAATTTACTTATAAAAAAAGCGAATACAAAGATTTCATAGAGTGTAGACTAGGAATCGAAAAGCCAACAACTCGCAGATATACCACGTGGTAAGACACACCCCATTGGTAATCTTTTTTTTTTGCGCTTGAGTTTCCTAATATGCGGCGACAAAAAAGTGCGATACTGCGCAAGATTGCTCGATCGCTAACAAATAAAAAAAAAAAAACCTATCGTATTGAGCGCGCAAGAGTGTTGTTGGTATCTTCGCCCAGTGGGACTAAACCGTACCAGGGTTCTTAAAATACCTGGTCTGGAATCGTTTCGACAGGCTATTGGAAAGTCTTCCCTCGGGACAAATTGAAGCACCAGCATCGCACTGCCGACGTGAGGAGTCGGCCAATCAGATCGCTCTGGAAAGCCTTGTACATCGTACAAAAGAGTCTGCAAACAGATTCGGACGCGAGTCATCGCGAGATCCGTGTTTCGAATGCCACATGGCCATAAGTTGAAGGAGAAAATTAGGCACGCAGCTTTCGAACAACGGACATCTCGGTGCCTCGTGTTTTCCAAGTGTCTTTTGTATGATGTATGAGCAGTGCGTGACCCCGGCTTAACGGATGGACATGAATTTGGTGACTCCGCCGTAGAGAAATTCACTGAACGCGTCTACTTTTTATGAATGCCCCGTACTTATCGAAAAGACAGACTATTGGAAACGCCATCTATGCTTAAGACTTGGGGGTCATTCTATCTCGAAATAATTGAAACGCCGCGGGAAGGGTGCTACGCCTGCTTTGAAATATATCAATTTTTTTCAAAATAAATCAAGTTGCAATTTTATTTGCTCCTATATGAATTAACGTCGCTTCACTCTAAAAAAAATCTGGAGCGTTTATTTTCCCGCTAAACAGCTGGGAGAGCCAATTGCTGCGATTTTGCTGTGATCAGCTATCTCGAGTGCTTTGCGGGAAAGTTGAGGGAAAGTTGACGCTCCAGTCTTCTAAGAGTGTTGGGGTGACAACGTTTACTAATGCGCAAACCGCCGAAGTTTCTACTCCGGCAAGTAGCGTTTACCTAAAAACAGTGGCCGTACGTACCATACAAACAATCAACCGGCGTACGTCCCTGACGTCAACTTCTTAACCTGTTACTTCTCGATGCTGCTTCATTTTGGAAAAAAAAATAATAATAAAACACGCTAGGCGCCACGACGTGCATGATCTGTGCGATTTGCAAGGGCAAATTTTAAATCCTTTTCCGGGTACCTTATTAGTTTTGGAAATTTAATTCTGTTGAAGTGAGAAGCAGCTATACAGAAATCCTAAAAGCAAGCGGCTGTTCCAAGCGCTGAACAAGTTCACGCAAGTTTTTCTTAACGTCACTAATGTTACAAACAAATACAAAATTATCCGTAATTTTGTTTTTATATTTTTATTTTTTTTTTGCCATTAATGGAAGCTGACGACGTCAGTTAATAAAATGTGCATGTCAGGCCTGTAGCGCTTGTTTTCCTCTGCAGGAAAACGGCATTGGTTGCAATCGTGCGGTTCAACACTTTCTAGATAACAAGGTCGTAGCTCTAAATTTTTTACGTCACTTAGTGGAGGCCAATGCGGGTTCCAGTTCGGACA
This sequence comes from Ixodes scapularis, assembly GCF_016920785.2. NCBI lineage: Eukaryota > Metazoa > Arthropoda > Arachnida > Ixodida > Ixodidae > Ixodes > Ixodes scapularis. Next base: position 7,198,305 of record NW_024609836.1, on the reverse strand, counting down.
CGAGTACTAGTAAAACGCTGGAGCAGCGCTGAAGCCCCATTTGTGCCCCGCGCGTGGCCTCCATTAGATGACGTAAAAAAACTCAGCACTGCAGCCTTGCAATCTGTAGGGTGGTTCAAGTCACAAGCCTCGATCTAGAATGGACCGTAAAAATCGATGCCGGCACGTAGCAATCTAAACTTTTCGTCGAAAGTGTATTTCACAGGTCGTTTTTTTTTTTCTTCAGTAAAATTACAAAGCGCAGTTCTCTTTCTGTAAAAAATAAGACCAAGAAGCTTGCCAGGGTCTACGGCGGGCAGAAACGCAGACGACAGGGGTCCAGTAGCGGGGTGTGTTTGGCGTTCGTATTGATAGATGGCGCTACCTCCTTATCGTGACGGCTCGCGACCACTGTGTTTTATTAAAATGAATATTTTGTTTTTGAAATCTACCTTCGGTTAAAAAAATGCAAACAATAAAAGCTAAATTAAAGTAAAAAATCGCGTCAGCATAACGGCGGCGCTTTTGCTGCCTACGGATTTCGTCTGCGTGTCGTCAGCTATCTTTCGCTGGTCGGCTGCACCTTTAGACGATGGTCCCGACGCCATCTATCAATACTAAGGCCAAACACACCCCGCTACTGGACTTGGTCGTCTGGGTCACCGCCCACCGTAGACCCTGGCAAGTTTCTTGGCCCTATTTTTTACTAAAAGAGAACTACGCTTTGTAATTTTACAAGAAAAAACCGACCTGTGAAATACACCTTTCACGAAAAGTTTAGATGGCTACGTGCAGGCGTCGATTTTTACGGTCTATTTTAGATCGAGCCTGGTGACTTGAACCACCCTATAGAATGAGCTTGGAAATCATGAAGCAAATGCACGAGAAAAGAAAGGCTCGTGCTGTGACGTCACGCGGCATTTCTAGGGTAACTTATTTAGACGTCATTAGGCGGTCTTTAACTTTGATTTCTGATGTGGCCCCACTAGAACGACAAACAGAAACAACCGGTCAGCCGGTGTCGGCTGTTTCTGTTTGCTGCTCCAGCTCCTAAATGCATGAATTACAAAACTGGCGATAACCAATCCACACTTTGTCTGCTCTGGTAAAAAAAACACCCATCTGCTCGAATACAAAGGCAATCACTTCTTGTGTAGCCACCGGGATAAAATGAATAGAACCGAACAAAGAGACATTAGACATTTGATTTCCTTAAACATGAGGATGATACGTTCCTTAAACATGAGGAAGATGCCTTTCCTTAAACATCAGGAAGATACCCTTTCTATGTATCTTCCCCATGTTTAATTACTGTTATCAACACGCTCGTTTTGTACTTACACAATTTTCGTGCGTTTTTTTTTCTTATTTTTTTTTTCGAAATTAATATTATTCCGAGATAGCCTGAAAGGGCCATCAGCATAGTAAATAAGTATATACAAAAAAACAGATACAACGAAAGAAACAGGTTCATTCGATGTGCCCTGTTTGCTTGGTTTTCAAAATATAGGACTGCAATGTTTGGTGAACATCGCAGTCTTATATTGAATATTGCTACACCAATATTGTTTCAGGCAGAATTAATATTATATTTCCGAAAAATTACAAGGCTGCTTTTTCTTAATTCTTTTTTTAGGTGCAAGGGGAGGGTACTACGGCGTAAAGACAAAACAAGAACCGGGTCAGCAGTTCTGTTTATGAAATCCGGTGATCGAAAGGAGTTGAGTTTGACAAGTCTGACGCACTTGACCTTCCGCGTCGTGGCGTCCTCCATGACGATAGGACACGTCGCGTGTCAGAGGTAGGAGAACTTGCTCACATTGGCACGGCTACCGATGCATTCGTGGCCTCATTTGATGGTGTATTCGCGTACGATGAGTTAAGCTGTCCGTCTGTCTGGTGGTTGTTTCATTTGTAGGGCTTTGTTGTTTGAGTATTATTCATATTAAACGGTCAAGGAGGCAAGAGATCTTTCATTCGCCATTGACGCATTGAATAAACAAAATACGGGGCTATGCGCTGTTTTCCTTGAACTTTAGCGTAACACCGAAATTTTTGTTCACTGATGCTCATGCACATGTTGAGTGGAGAAACTTCAAGTAAACTGCAGCTTAAATGAACTAGAACTTTGAATACAAAATTATGTATTCAGTTTTTAGAGTTTAATTGTAATATTTATGCACTTGGTAAAGAATAATTTATTTTTATGGCCCCTTTTAGAGTGTTGCTGCAATATTCTCATTTAGTCTTTTGTATTGTTCGTTCTGAGGCTATACAGCGTCATGTTATCGCTGCATTTAAATTACGAGGAAAGTTAGCTGGGTGATTTCAGATAAGATCGACCAAAGGGTGGCTGGTCGACATTTTTAAATCAACTGATGTTTTTATATGACATTGTCTAGTGTCTGGTATAAACAAATCTACACTTAGTTTTGACCAGAAAAAAAATTTGGAGACAAGAAAAATCGTAAGGCAGGGAGAGGTGGACAGTTGCAATAACGCGCACTGATGGAGGGGGCAAGCTTGAAAGTGAATAATTAAAACAATAAAATTAGGAGAATTTTAAAACTTTTTACAAACAAACTATGGGTACAACTTGCTTGTAATATAAAGTAATGATATTTATTAAAAATTTATTTAGTTTTCTAAAAATTGCCAAACATGCCTGCTCGAACGACAAATGGCAAACTTTGGAAATCTGTATCTCATGAAATAATTTAATCATTATTACATAACTTGCAGACATTATTTTACTAATATATGGCTATTAGTGAAAAAAATAAATAAGGTATCTGAGTGACACAATAGTTACAATATATTTAGGCAAACATGGGAAAAAAATCAAACAAAGAAAAATTTCAATGCGAATAAAAAAAAAAACACCACCTTCGATTTTTTTTAAATTTGGGTACCCTGTTATACTCTATTTCGGCATTCATTTCTATTAAAGACATGCTGCATCATTGCACTGTGAAAGAAGAAACAACTCCCCAAAATAGGGTCCTTTTTCAAAGCCTACACTTAGCAGTGTCCTATACAAGAAGTGACTCCGAGTTCCAGTTTCATGAAACTTGCACAAATATTTTATATACATTTATTCAGATGAGGTCATTGATAAAAAGAGCGATCAGTCACACAGTAAAAGGGAGAAGAAACTATATACAGCATTTTACATAAGTGTACAAAGTGGTATCATATTAGAGACTAATGATTTGAGAAAAGATGATGCAGTGTGAAGTTGTACCTTCCGGTATATTTTACATCTAGAGTAAAATAAATAACTTTACTTCCACACACAAAAACAAAGATATAATAGTAAGATATTTAGGTTGGCTGTGTATTTACGATTACAAACAATTTCAGGTGACGGATGCCATAGTGCCTAACTGGAGCAGCTTCGATGCTCTCGGTGTATGAATGAATCGTGGCAAGCCGATATATTTTATCCTGCTCGAGGATAACATTTTGGGATTTTTTTTATAGTGATCAGGTAAAAATTATTAGTAACCACCAACAAAAACAGTAGGTTAAATACCCCGTGAAGAAAAATGTGATAAATAAGATGTCCCTGCATTCAAAATGAGCAGTCCTTGGGAAATCAAATTCGGCACTTTACGCTAAGGTTTTCCTCGCTGTACCCATTTAATAAAGTTGCTTCCAAGCAGATCCGACTGTCCGTGCTACATATACGTCACAGGTCCCTTCTGTTGATGACTTGCTGAGCCGCCACGCGTGCCAAGACTGAATGCCAGGGAAGGCGCGCACCGTCAGCCACTCTTCTTTTTTTTGTTCACGATACCGAACAACCTCATTTTCGTCCAGATATACAAGATGCACGCCTTTCAGTTTCTTTGATAGAACGCTCACCATTGTCCTGGCCGTCTGAATTGCGCTTACTGAACGTTCTCTCAGGTTGTTCAGCGTGGCCTGGTGCTTCACGAGTCCGCCAACTCCGTCACATGCATTTTTTCCATGTCCAGATGCAGAAAATAACCACTGGGCTTGTGGGCAATCGTCCTTTGCAAATTGGTGAAGCTGGTAGCGATTCTTGAAATGACTGGCGGCGCCGTCACTTACGTACGTCACGTACGAGTATACCGCAACGTTGTCTTCAACCCACTCCTTCACTTTTTCTTGAGCCAAGCAAGCGTGAGCGGCGTCGTGACACAGGTCCTCACTGATGATGGCAAAGCTGTTTGTAGATTTTCTTGTCGTCACTACACATGTAAATATCGAAACTTGTTTTTTTTTCCAGTGATATGCTTGCACTTCGTCAGGAAGCACGATGGTCCAGTTTTCAGCAAAGTCAAAATGAAAGACAATGATCCCGCGTTGCATGCACTGTTTTTCATCGTAGATCGCTTTACCTTGCGTTTGCCGGATATGGTTGGGAAGTACCCAACTTCCAACCGTCACTTGGATGACTTTTAGGAAAGTCTCAGGTTCCAAAGTTGTTTTCACAAGGTCGCCGGACTCCCATGTTGCAAGCACAATCTCTTCATCCTCCGGGATATCAAGTTCCTGGAGTGTAAGAAACTGGCCTTTCGGGCAGTGATCACAGACTCCTTGAAGGCACAGTTCTGTTGCTGGGTCGCACAGAAATGCCGAGTTCATTTCACCAGTGTTGAATGTTGAGCCTGTAACGTTCTCTAGAGCGGCAATACAAAGATAATAATTGGCGCAGCGCACACAAACGCACACTTCCTGGTGTGGAATACATTGGACCCATCTAGGGCGCAACGAATAAAATTTCGTTAGCCCAACGCCGGAATCGGGATGCTTGTCTTTGTATATACGGAAGGCCTCTCGTATTGAGCGTGTCATGAAGCGCTTTGGCACGAACGTTTTCTCTCCGTTGAGCATGACAGAGATGACGTCCTTCTGGTTGGGACTTTGGCGCGAACATTGTAGCTCGTCTTTCGTGAAGTACTCTAGGGCAGCAGACAGGTTCTCAGGGCTCACCTTGCACCTCGTGTAAGGATCCGGCTCATACCACACGCCATGCTTTTCCTTGAGTTTTCGGGATTTACTGATGAGGTACATTGAGGCCTGTGGAATCATCTTTTGAACCTCATTCTTCGTCAGTGTTGACGACAGGAGTGTAAGCAGTTGACAACGTTCCCGGAGAGAGGTGGCGGTTTCAAAGGCCTGCCGAAAGTTGTCCACCCACTCAGTGCATGTGGAGCATGTTGGTTCGGACGACCCCGATGGTGCGTCCCTGTCGTACGCAATACGTAGCCTTGAGCGTATATTCTTGACAGCAACCTGCTCCAGTTCTGTCTGCTTTCTCTTGACATAGGCAGGCCTGTCCCCACTTCTTACGACGCTTGGTTGTCTCAGCGGCGACACATCTGTAGGTAGTATGCTGCGATTTAGATCTTCAATTGCTTCTTCAGCTAGCACAAATTTGTCAGGGCACTGCTCTGAGCTTCGCATCGAGATCTCCTTAGTGATGTGCATGAAGCAATGGTAGCACAGGTAGTCCGTCGCACTCACTTTGGTGGAACAGTCAGGCGGAAGAATTTGCTTCAACGAGTTTAGGTCCAACTCGCCAACACTTCGAAAATTCCGCTGCTTTGGTATAGTCTTTTTGTGTTTGCAAAAGTAATCTGCACAAAACACTCGTTCGGAGCTCCAGGACGTCTTCATAATGTATACATAAATAATAGAAATTAAACCCCAACTGATGGCATATAATTGCCAAGTGAAAGAACTACTGGGTGCACAAGTGGCAAGTCTGAGGCTGAGGAGCTCACTCACTGCAAACGTACATTTGAAAAGAAAGGTCACAACTGAGGCTGTCGGCAAAGCTTGATCCACGTCAAAGGAAGAAAGAGGGAAAGTCTCCAGACAAAAAATTGTGGTCAGCGGCCTTCGAAAAAGACTTTCCGGAATCGCACTATCGTCCCTCCACGCGCTGATATGAAAGCACCCGAGCTTCTACCACGTGGTTCATGACACAGCCTGAGCCATGTCGGCGACCGGTTCGCGAGGGGTTGGCGGTGGGGTTACGTTGATGGTCACTCGGATTAGCCCTTGCTGTACTGAGCTACCGCCTGCAGTGCCTTATCGCCGGCTGGTGTCAACAACGAGAACACACACACCCTGTCTACACCAAAACTACAAGCGTTCACCGCACACGCGTCGCCGCCGCTTTTAAGCTTTTGTGAAATTGCTTTCTTTTGCCGCGGAGAACCGCCTTATCTTAACTACGCGCCTGAAATCCTTCCAGGCGGGCGTACACAATATCAAGCGTTTCGAGAAATGCCGGTGGAGTAGAACTATGCGAAAATTCGGAGCCCGCGATGTCGATATCGTCGCCGTTGTGTTAGTACGTCGTCGCGTACTGCAGTCCCCCGTTGGGGGAGGGGGGGGGGGGGGGCGGTCTTACTACGATAACATGGCGACAGCGTTTACACTCTATGTATTTACGCGAGGCTCGAGTATTTGGGGATAATGCTGCCGGTTGGTGTGCCCCTTTGTGCCTGATATTATCGCCCGTGACGCCAGCGAGTGAGACGGCGACAGGCATGACTGCTCAGTAAACAGGCGTCGGCGGCCATGTTTTGCTGGTTGAAGCGAACCCCCTTGTCCTTGACAGCGAGCGGGGAAATGCGAAAAAAAGATTGTATCGGCCGTTTTGCCAGAACTAGCGACGAGTGTCGTCTGCGGTTTCCGGCAACTATTTTGCCATAATCGTGAGCTTAGCGAGGAAATGATTTTTGCTAGCCACAGAACACTACCACGCAGAAAGGGAATGCTTGAACATGTTTTTGTTCTGGATATATATCAGGGATATATATGAGACAGAGAGAGAGAGATGAAGGTAGAGCGGAAGAGGGAATAGCATATAGTGTCGCAGGAGAATAAAGTAAACAAAGTTCCTAGTGGCCGATGGCTGCATGATCTTTTCTCGGATCACTAGTCCGTAATATGATACCTCTTTGTACACAGTAGTTTCTCCTTAATTTAAGTGTGTGAACGATTTCTTTAGTAATCATTGGCCTCATCTGAATAAAAATATATAAAAGATGTGTGTTGGTTTCATGAAACTGGAACTCAGAGTCAGTTCTTGTATAAAACACTGCTAAGTGTAGGCTTTGAAAAAGGACCCTACTTTGGGGAGTTGTATCTTCTTTCTCAATAAAATGATGCAACATGTTCTTAATGGAAATGAATGCCGAAATAGAGTATAACAGGTTACCTAAATTTAAAAAAAATCGCGGGTGGTGTTTTTTTTTTTTTTGCATCGGAATTTTTCTTCGTTTGATTTTTATTCCATGTTTGACTAAATATATCCTAACTATTGTATCACACAGATACCTTAGTTATTTTTTAACTATTAGCTATATATTAGTAGAATAATATCTGCAAATTATATCACAATGATTAAATTATTTCATGAGATACAGACCTCCAAAGTTTGCCATTTGTCGTTCGAGCAGGCATGTTTGTCAATTTTTAGAAAAATAAATAAATTTTAAATAAATATGATTACTTTATATTACAAGCAAGCTATACCCATAGTTTGCGCCTAAAACGTATTAGGGTTCTCCTGATGTTATCGCTTTAGTTATTCACTCTCAAACGGGCCCCCTCCATCAGTGCGCGTTAATGCAACTGTCCACCACCTCATGCCTTACGATTTTTCCTGTCCCCAAGTATTTTTTCTAGTCAAAACTAAGTTTGGATTCGTTCATACCAGACACTAGACAATAACATATAAAAACATCAGTTGATTTGAAAATGTCGACTAGCCATCCTTTGGTCGATCTTATCTGAAATCACCCAGCTAGAGAAATTGTTCCGACTCGTTGTTATATTGAGACTAAAAGAAATTTCACGCATTATTCACGCGCGGCGCGATGTAGTTCTTACAAGATTTGGTTGCTGAAGGCAGAAACAATGCTTTTGGCGTTTGAAACATCTACGTCTTGATAAAATAACATTAACTTAATCTAAAATGCACCGACATATACCTTAGAAGGGTCACGAAAGGATATCGGATTAGAGTGTTCACGCCTTCACAGAGGCGTGTCCTAGTCTGAACCAAGTATACTCGCACGGACCGCCACTGATTCATAAGCTCCTTGGTCGCGGTAAATTTTCGAGGATAAAAAGGGACTATTTCTTTCAGTCTTGCCTTCGCAAACTTGATGACGTAATCGTGTTATCGAAACCACCAGCCTGACGACAGTCGAGCGCGGCTCATAGATTGGACACGAGAACGGCGTGAGCACCCTACTTCGGCTCGTAACAGACAATGCCTCGGTGGACACTAGGGTAGTGGCTTAATTGTGTCCAACTGCTGGGGTGGTGAGAATAGTCTAACTCTAACAATGCCTGGAGCTCAGCACACCTTTTCTACCTTGCCGACCCCAGTGCGTGGCCATGAATAACATTGGGAGCTTGTTCTGGTTCCCAATGGAGGGGATGGACGATGCTCATATTTCTCCAATTTATTTTCCGACTGCCATTGCTTAGAAAGACAAACCAAGGCGAGTTTATTCGCTTATTAAGGTCAGGGAGTGATTCGCTGTAGTATTTAGCGAAAGTAGAAAAATCGATTCATGCCTCCTTTAGTTCAAAACATGAAATGTGAAATTAGGAACGTTCCGCGCAATTACTGTTTTCTTTTTTTTTCTACGGTTTTGTGATGTGAATAATATTATTGAAGCTTATTAACACCGCAGCATGGGCTAGTTGGTGTTCCATATTTCAGTACTTCGCGGCGCATAAACGTTTCACAAAAGCAGGCACTCATTCAATTGCAGACTCAAAAGCATAAACACAGCGCTCAGCTCAAAGCTCTTTGTATTTTTCTTTCATAGGCGGAGAGAAATCAATGAGGACAAAACAATTGCCAGATTTTGTTTTAACAATAAAAAGAAAACTAAGACAAAATACAAACAGTTGTGAGTTCAGCGCTGTGTGTATGCTTTTGTGTGTGCGAATGAGTGAGTGCCTGCTTTTGGGAGACGTTCATGCGCTGTTAAGTACCAATATACGGTTATAGAAGGTTACGTCAATGCGCCAACAAATACCTGGAGCCTTCTTTTTCTGTTCTCTATGATCCGCACGGCGAACTTCGTTGTATAGGGACGTCCACTCATTCTGATGGCCGCTTGTGAACTGATTTATTCTGAAATGCGCAGGGTGGAACTCCAGGACTTCGGCCCCTCCTCCCCAGTGGCGAGCCGCCACAAGATTTCTCCCAAGAATAAAGCACGGTAGGCTTGGGTTTCAAAAAAGAAAAAAAAATGAGCATCTGATACTGAAATACTCTGCCTAACATGGCATTTCACCGAGGAGGCAAACAGAAGAGTCATCGAGGTCGAAGTGTCGTTAAAGTATCATAAGGACACCTATTTGTCGCTTAGTTGTTTGCAGCGGCTGGTCGGTCATGCGAAAGTCCGAAGGTGGTAAGGGCAGCAGACACTGCTGCCTTGCAAATGTTTATTTCGAGCCAAATTGTCCTCGATAAGCGGTAAAATCAATTGAGTTAATGTTTCCTTTCGCATTTATTTCTGTGAGGCTCTGATTTTCTGTGTGTGTTTTCACGATGGTGTAAATTGTATCAATAGGCTACTCATCTTGTATAGCGTTACTTTTCTTTTGTAATGTTTCTCATATATTTTGTGCAGATGTCACGTTTGATTTTTGTATAATTGTTTTGGTGCCTGCATCGAGACTGCTGGTTAGGCGCTTCAGGGCTCGCTAAGCTGTTTTTACAACTTTTTTTCCTTGTCAGCTTTTCAGCATTGTTTTTTGTTGGAAGAAATAAAGGTACTATTATTATAACTGTTCTACTATTAGCTTCCATTTGAGAGTCCGCCGTTTCCCAGAAATCACATGCACGCGTCTCGATTGCAGGTACAGTGGGCACGGAGTAGTGAGCCATGCGATCAGGTTGTACCGCAAGGTGATCCAAGGACGTTCTTCCACAGCGACGAGGATCGCTGTCATCCTTTCTGGAACCTTTGAAAGGAAGAGCTCGCGCGGGATCGTATCTTCGCTGCCGGAGCACTGTGATCCAAGCAGCTGATGTCTTTGATGGAGGATCTCTGATGGTCGACGGTCCCCAAGCTCCCGCGCTGTCAGCAGACGTTGAACTCGTGAGCGTTCTGATTCCATCGTGCCAGCCAGAAGAACTCATTTGAGATGATCGAAGGCTCTTTCCGCCTGCGGTTGCGACAGCACTCGTTGGCAACGTGGGGTGGCAGACAGGTGACGATGTAATAAAAGCGGGCGATCTGCGTCATGACTCTGCGTGGATGGAGGTGCGCCTCTACCTGGGTGGACCACACCCGAGGGATCACCGGCCAAAATGGTGGTAACCGTAAAGGAAGAGTCCCGGTGGTTGTGTCCAGCGCGCCGCTCGGTTGGAGGGTCAAGGGACCGGCGCCGTCCGTGTGCTGCGCGAATTCTCGGAGGGTTCTTACTTTCCGTGTCGTGGCATGGATGTAAAGTGGTGAATCGTCCAGGTCACCAAATTTGTAGTTAGGTCCGACCACTGAGATGTCCGCTCGTGAACTGATTTATTCCAAAAATCGAGGGATGGTAATCCAGCGTTTCGACCTTTTTCATACCCCATGGCGTGCAGGCACGTTCGTCTTGTGAATAAAATGTTACATTTATAACTGAAAATGTCTAGAAGATGTCCAAATATGTTACGATAAGGAAAGAGGGACGTTTAAGACAAACAGAAAGAGGGGCATCTTAAATGTCCCTCTTTGCTTATCGTAAATTAATAACCAACACGCTCAACCATCTACATGTCCAAATACTTCGTTTATTTTTAATTGTTACAAACAATGACAAAGGGCAGGGATTCAGCCGTAGATAGAAAAGCAAAAATGGCAACAACAAAAAAGTTAAGACCAGAATGGTTTCAGTATTCTTAAAATAAACAGGATTATTAATTTTGTCAGCGGATGATGGAGGGAGGTTTAAACACTATTCGAGTTTTTTCATGAATTATTTCCATTGCGTGAAGGTCTACCAAAGAGCGGAAATTTCAGTTTATTAATCTTGCGGTGCCGTCATTACATGTCGCATTGCAGAGCTCCATCCTTAAAATAACTATAAACAAACCAATGACCGCGGTGCAATGAAATATTGCTCAGGCGCGTTTTGAGGTGTCGCATTTATTGTGGGCAAAGTTCGTGAATGTAGGTTTCTGGGAAAATATGCAAGAATGGGAAAATTTGCTTTTCTTCATGCACGGGAGGAAAGCAAAAGAAAACTGTCAGGTTGACGCTTCACTTGTCACGCAACATGATACACAACTTTGGAAGTTTTCTAGAGTTACCCTAAAGCATATACAGCAAGTCCGAGCGTGTGTGAGCCAACATGTGAGCAGCATCGTCAACTGTACGGTTATGCTTCTGTTTTCCACCCGGGCATAGGAATCACCAAGTTTTTATTTTCTTGCACTTCTCACAGAAACCTATATGAATGTAATTTGTGTATAAAAAATACACTACGCAAAGACACCTTTGTGCTAAATTTCACTGCACTTCGTTTATTATCTTAATTATTCTAATTCTTTTTAAGACGCCCTATTGAAGATTCCATCAAGATACGTAATTTGGGACACTGACTGCCAGTCAGCAGCCTTGGTGGAACGTGCCCTGATGGTCCATCAGATGACGCCTGACTGCCACTGTCAAGGAAATTTCATCTACAAGGGCAGCATTTATATGAGTAAAGCTATACGCACTCATAAATATCGCCAAATGCCTCGAAAAAACAAAATGTTCGAGGAAAAAAGAAGAAAAAAAAAGAAGCAGGACCACCGCGGACCGAACCCGCGTCCACTTGCATACAAAGCGGACACCTTAACCCCAATGCTATGCGATAGCTTAGGAAACTCGATTTGACCATTCGTTTTATACAAGTTTAGCGGAGTGTGTACAGCCATTTCCGTCCGAAGTGCACTCCGGAGTGCGTATAGCTTCACTCTCTATATAAAGCTCAAATTCCGAGGTGGCAATCTTGGATGGCTATGAAACGGTTCACAAATCCTTAAAATGAATGTAATTCATGGCGTCAAAAATCAGGAAAAGTGTGTAACCGTCCTTTGTTTTTTCCCCCTTTCGAAATTTGCATTTTTCGGGCAAAAGGGACATCCGTTTACAAACGGGACCACATGCACCGTAAGCATGTTTCAAAGAAACGCCCTCGATGTCTGAACCTTTCGGGACGACCGTATACACTTTAATTCACAAAACCTATGCGACTCCGTTGAAGCTAGAGAGCAAGTATGCATGCGACAGACAGCCCTGGCCTCAACGGACGAACGCGAGCAGCAGACATATCTGAACTACGCTCGCGGATGCTTTTTGCCTGCAGTCTTCATGAAACAATAATAATGAGGTGCGACACGGCGGTAAGGCCTATAGCCCGTGCTAGATAGAAAGGTATAAACTTTCTAGCCCAACGTCTCGGACCGAGTCAGGAGCATTTTAGTATTGCAGCGCGAGATTCCGACAATGAGCGCATCGCTCTAAAGAATGCTTCGGCTGCATATGCAGTTAAACCTTCAGCATTTTATGCAAAGCACTCGTACATCACTCGCCGTACTTCAGTTGTACTCACCTGCCATGTAGAGTACTTTCGCGTCGTAGAACGATCCTTTTGTTCGCGCGTCTCCGGCCCAGTAGACCTGGTACACCTTGTCGTCTTCAACTACACCGCTACAGTCCCTTACATCGTCGGAACTCACAACAGGCTGGGTCTTGTCGAGTAGGAATTCTACTAAAACATAAGACGTTGTAAAGCCCGGGCAGGATCGGCAGGTTGGAGCAAGCGGGCAAACAAAACGAGTCAAGAGCGATCGTTCATGGAAGCTCGGCGAAGCCTCTATGGGCAAAGCGAAAGTGGCGTGTTCGGCGCTTCGGCGGGGTTCTGATCAAGGTTGTCGGTCGGTTGCGTGTCATATCTCTAACATCAGCGGTTTTATAGGCTCACGTCCCGAAATCGTTTTCTGGTGCATAGATTATTTTTCGTATTCATAGATTTGACGGAATAGTGGTATCCGAACGAACTTTACGTCCTTTGACCGTACGTCTGTCTGCACGTCAAAGCTTTTTGACGTACAGTCAGAGACAATCGATGTACAATCAGAATCGCCACCAAGACATCTTGATGGCATTTCGCGGTGGCCGACTGCCACCAGGAAACCATCAGAAAGCCGACAAGCGGAGTCTGACAGCAGTTTGACTGTCGGTCAGACTAACGTGTTGGCCAATCAGACATGTTTGACGCACAGTCAGGCACAGTCAGCGGTCCACTAGAAAACACGGACTGCCAAACAGGATTACATTGATGGATTTTTCCTTCGGGCGTACCGAATAGCCATCTTTAACTTTTTCAAGGATGCGGCATAAAGCAGGAAGCGACGTAAACGAGCTCAGTTTTATAGATTGTGCACCTGATGTGTGGTAACGCAGTTCCAAACAATAAAAGGCATGGTTCAATTGTTCAATTTCATATATTTTTTTTAGACACCGACCACGCTTCTAGTGTTTACACAAAAGCAACATTTTTATTTGTAATGCGTCATAATGCCCGTTCAGACATGCACTTAACGCATTACTAGTAACACGTTACTTCTACTTGTCACTTTTTTAGTAAGGGGAACGAGTAACGTGTTCAGTTACTTTTAAGGCCAAGTAACGAGTAAAGGTATTTTGTTACTACTGACGAGTAACGTGTACAACACCATTTAAACAGCTTCGTTTTCATTCGAACTTGAGCATGCGTCTATAGCGACAAAAGCAGATGGGAAACCTGAAAAACAGCTAAAGAGTACGACAGTATAGCAACGTTTATTGTTGAACACGTCAGTCCAACTCTACAGCTGGGATTGGGAACGTCCTTCGCTCAGCGAACAGAATAAAGTTCGTTCGTTGAAACTCCTAGAATTGTGTACATACCGGATGTCAATCCCGAGGTTGCCAACACGGGAAGGCATAGAACCCAAAGTCAAATCGGAACTTTAGAAGCAGACAGAACAAAACAGAGAGGGGAATCCCAGATTCACTAGCTCGTCCTGAACTACAACACTGCCGTTCCTTCGAGCGAGTCAGTACTCTTCAGCGTTACCAGATATAGTGCTGTCAAAGAAGCGTGAAAATGTGACTGGTGAAAACTTCGAGAGGCAGCTACTGCTTAAGCGGACGCTGACAACCCCCAAAATATTGTTTTATCTTTTGGCAGGCGATTTATTATGTTGTCAGACGACAACCCAATCAATATTTTGCTATATCGTCTTCTGTATTTTTAATAAAATAAAAAGCACACCTGCTCCAACCGCAACCGAAACTGGACTGGGGAGGAAGCAGGGCTTCGGGCTCGTCAAGCCTCCTTTGGAGGTTTTTTCCCTTCTGCCCCTCCAATTCATTTGGAAAATAAAGTTATTATTATTATTATAGAGGAGGAGAAAGTTATTGCAAGTCACGTGGCTTTGTAACATTTTTTTTAATTAACGTATTTGCAGATTTTCAGAAGCCACAGAAAATGGGTATCATATTTATTGTTCATTGGTAGTTTGTGCCTTCCGTGACCCACGACTTTGATTATCTTTGGTGGTAGTGTCTAAACTCTAGAAGACGGCACGTGAACAACGAAAAATGGAGGAAGCGCGGCTTAAACCGTCCAGTTCTCAATCGGTAGTTTTCGGGTGGAAAAAAAACGAATTTCGATCAGCAAATTGTGTTCTGGGTAGTTAAGCTCTCGTATGTCACGTATAAATAAAAACAATGGCGAGCATAAATACCCGTCAGTGTCCTTTTAAGAGCAACGACTACGAAAAAGAAAACAAACCATGAAATAAAAGCAGTTGTGTACTTGGTCGTCAAAGTAACGAGAAAAGTAACTCGCTACTTTTGAGGTAAGGTAACGCTTTCCTTTTGAGAATCGGTAACGAGTAACTTATTTATCTACTTTTTGAGCGAGTGATGTTTCGTTCAAACGCAATTTTTTCAGATGCCGTCTTCTAGAAATGCTCGCAAACTATATCCATTCCAAATGAGGGCTCCCTTGGTAACAGTTAAAGACCGGCGACAAATCCGAGCTTGCCACTTTTCCTAGCTTCCTCCTCTCTCCCCTTCTACCCTGTCCACCGCTGCCTGTTTCCCCCTCCCCCGTGGTGAGGAGGATCTTCTGCCTTGCAGAATCTCGAGTCCGGTCGTCGGACTTTAACAGGTAAGAACGCATTATCTGGTAGATACGCAGAAAATACCTTGCTAATAGGGCATCAATCAGGTTAACAGCATTTTTACTTCGATAAAACCAAGATTCTATCAAATGAGCACAGAATAATTCATTTCGCGAGCGAGATTGTCGTCAACGTGATTGTTGCATTGCACGATGTGCGAGGGACTTCAAGAAACTTCAGAAAAAAAAAAAGGTCTTGCTTGCGCGAGAAATTCCGCATTGCAAAATTTTTCTGAGCTATAGCCTCGCACCTGTGCTTTTAAAGCCACTACAAACTGGAAAATGCACGTGCTTAACCGCAGCGCTGCAATTTAAGGTACACCACAATAACACTTTTGATAATAAGGGAACTCGATGCATGAAGCCTTGCAACAAAGAGGGATACTTAATTTTTTTTTTTTAGAAAGTTTGTATGGTCTGGAGCGAGACCTAACAAAGGACAATTTTGGGTTTTATGTAAGAAGGAAACGGGTTAAGGTTATAAACCGCCCTTATTTTTACGCTTTTGCTTTCTGTCTTTGTGTCTCTTTCTGAAGATTTTTTTTTTCCTTTGAGAAACTATAGCCCTTCTCCAATCTTGGGTATACCCAAGATTGGAGCGGTTGCTAGAACCCTCAAAGGCACAAAACTCAAAGACAGTATAATAAGGTTGCAGACGAGCTGGTGAATGTTAACCATGTTGAATAAACCTGAGACTTGGGCAGAAAAGAGCATATATGTCAAAGGAACAGAAAAGGACAGGACGACATCTCAAACTAAGCTACCATTTATTTAGCCCGCATCCTTATATAGCCCACAATCAGCCACCACCAACAGGGGCCTTTGTGTTGGTGGTGGCTGATTGTGGGCTATATAAGGAGGCGGACTAAATAAACCTGGTAGCTGAGTTTGAAACGCCGTCCTGTCGTTTTCTGTTCCTTCAACTTATATTGTCTTTACTGCCCCTGTCTAAGGTTTATTCAACATGGCACGAAACTCGGTCGTGAGGCGGCATGCTCAAAATCCCGGCAAGCGTTCAAACTTCGAGACTTCGATCCAGGCTGCGCCAACGTTATCGCTTCCACTTCGGGCAGTGACGTCATTTCCGCAACAACTCTTTTGCGCCGACTCCGTCCACCTTCCCCTCTTTTTCCCCCTAAAAAAGGAGCAAAAAAAAACACTGAAGGAGCATGCGCTAAGTGGGAAAACCGGGCACAAAAAGGGAAGGAGTGATGCGACAAGGGAGAGGGGAGGGCGGTCGTCATGACGACGCGAGCGTACACAAAACGGTTCTTTGAGCATGTGGTCCGACGCAAGGCTGCGCAACGCACCGTTTTTACTGTGTTTGCTTCGCACGCTTTAGCTAGTCCACCGTTTAATTGGTATTTTCAGGCGCGACCCCGAGACTCTCGACGCATAAAGAAAAGGACAATAAAACAGCACTGGGGCAGTAAAAGCGCTCGTGGAACCGGAACAACGTGACCGACTGGAACATTCCGGCTACGGCGAAAAAAAGAGACACCAGGGTATCGCTCGCACCGCCCCTTTTGCTAGGACCCGCGCTTCATGACTTCGTTTTTGGCTTCGTCTACGGACATCGGCTGTGTCTTCTGCTCCGTCTTTGTCAACGCCTTCGTCGCCGTCTGCACGCCTTCCTTCTGGACCTCCTAGTCGCCTTCAGCCGGCGTCTTCATCACAGGGTATTTGGATTTGTATGTCGGCCGGAGTGGCCTCGATTGTGTTCCGATGCTTGCCTTTTCGACATAGCGATAGACTCGAGGAACTGTGAAAAATGATCAAGTGGAACTCGTAACAACAAAAGCAAAAGTGTTCGGCGTCTCAACGAAAGACAACTGGTGACAAGAAATGGATGTGATGCTCGATGAACGGAGGTGAGTCATCCAACTTTTATTTTAGGCCAACTCTGTATTTCCACCCACGTGTATGTAAATGTGGACCGAGGAGTTGAATGCGGCTTCCAAGAAGGTCGATCGGTGTCGCGGTATCTTGTATTGATTGGCTCGACTAATGTACGCAAGGCGATTCGCTTAGAAGTGCTTAGCCGTGCATGCGTGCGTGCCATGGTAACCGCGAATAATTAAGAACCTTTCTATCTGTGGTTATTGCCCGGCTCCTGGATGCCTGGTGACTGATGAAGCTCGTTGATCACGCCGGTCACTCCCGTACAGGTGTTCAATGTTCGATAAAGTACCCTTGGGGTAAAAAGTAATAAACCAAAGTACATTACTTTTGTACTTTTAATAAATATTTTGCACATTATACTAAAAGTATATTAAAAATGTTATGCTCACCCTAGATATCAAACGGGGTCGACGTGTAGAACGCACTGCTGTTGAATACGAAATTTTATAAAAATGTGTAAGAAGTGATCTGGAGACATTAAATGCACACAAAATCACTACTTTATGTGAACTTTTTCGTTTTATGAAATAGTGAAATTAGCATTTTTGGATAGTTTTATTTAAAATTGAATACGGGTTTCGGGGTGGTTATTATGATCTGCAACAAAAATATATATTTAATCGCCCCACTTTCTCAATAAACAAGCGCACTCTTCAAACTTCTTTATAAAAGCTACTTATTGAAAAAAAAAAAACCAATCGTAAGTAGAGCAAGGTGAAACAGCACATTTCGGCTGTTTAAGTTTTTGTACCAATTTCTGCTTGTTACAAAAATAGGTAAATGAAAGGTCATTCACGATAACTTTTTTTTTAATTAATGGCTGATGTTCGGTGTAATGTCATTTAACTTCATACTTTTTGTATACTTTTGCTAGAAATTAAAAAAAAATGTAAAGCATTGTACCATTTACTTTTTATGGCATATTTGGGCCTTGTATTTTAGAATAAGGCTTAATAATGGCTTGCTAAGCACTGTAGACGTGCATTGCAATACCTGTGTTATCGACTGCTCAAATTTAGGCACATGGCATATTTTCATCCCGTTTTATTAAAAAAATAAAATTTTTCCTTCTTACCTAATTTTTTTTCTAAAATTCACAATAATTTTAACGCTGTTTTGGCTTCATTCGATACACCCCCCCCCCCCCTTATCTTCTATTTTGTTGTATTTTCTGTAGAAGTGTTCAAACACTCATGCAGGAATCAGAATAGACAAAATATTTTTTAGCAAGCTTGCTTTACTGCAATGGTTTTAGGCTTAAGATGCTAAGTGGCGTTTTAAGTGTTTGGGAGGTAAAGGCACGGGGGGAGCTGGTGGGGGAGAGGTGGGGGTGGGGTGGGGGGAAGGGAGGAGTGTCTGCCCCGACAGTCCCTCTGTTCCGACACCACTGGCTATGCGTGCTTTTTTCTCCTTAGTACGACTTATGACACTCGAGTTGGGATTGCATATTGTTGTTGCTGAAAACCGACAACCTGTCTAACTTTTCCTCTAGTACTTACGCAAGAACCTCACGCTCAATAAATAAAAGATATCTTTCAGCTTCGTATTGCTTTAAAATTCGTTATTTCCTCGAATAATATTGGGTTGGAATGAGCTACCTCCCAGAATCATAAATTCAGATTGTGCTACTACATTCCCCGCGTTCGTTTCTACAAGTTTCTTAAATCATCTGCTTATTTCTATCAATGCTACCTCCTTTTTTCCTCCTCTCCTACGATATTCAAACAAATAATTGCATAAATATTTAACAAATGAGCGTAGCAGAATGGTCACGTGTGCAATAAAAATTGTAGAAGCGTCCTAACAAAAGAGAAAAAGACATTGTTATTTCGACGCTTTCACACACTACCGATTGAGCTCTGAGTGTGAAATAACGTGAACAAAATACGCATACCGTACATGGTAGTAAAGAGCGCAGAGATGTTTTAAAACTATTCTTGTTTCACTGACTCTTTTCGCATTTCTCTAAAATTTCTACTTGTTTCAATAAACATGCACATGTTAAGTTTCAGTAGTCCTACAACACTGCGATTGTTTTGTGCGAATTCTTGCAGAGTGAGAAACTCCGTTTTGACAACCGTTCGGAACGGAACACCGAATATTAAACACACGAGTGCAACACGTTGCCCTGGGAAAAAGCCTTACAGTTCGTGGGGCCACATGCCGTGGACAGCATAATTCTAATACCTGAAGTTTTACTCGAAAACAGACTCTTACTTGATGCTTAGCAAACTTTTCCCTCGATTGATTCATAGTCTGTTGTTGTAACAAAATAAACAACAAAAGAGGCTCCAACTCCAGATAGAAATGCCACTAGTACGTCACTGAGTAGACACGCATCACTTTTATGACGTCGCATATAGGGAGGGGCATAGGTTCAAGACTGGCGTCCACAAAACAAAGCTCAATCTAAAAACCAGTGCGCCTTAACACTTTTTTTTTTCGCATGAGTGGAGTGTTTTTAGGGGATGGAGTTTCTTCCACAGTCTGTTAGGTTGCAACAGGCTATAGTCAAGGCGTGCCTGTGAGGATCGCTTTTTTGCTTTGTGAGTCGTTTTTCGATGTTCTTATAGGCTTTGCCACAATTCAATTCGCGAACAAATAATAACAGATCCCCAGCAGGTCCTGCCTTTTTTATTAAGCCTTTGGCGACTAAACCATTGACACACAAAAAATAAACAAAATTTAGGTAAGTTCCAAGTCCGTCTGTACGAAATGACTGTTTTAAATACAGTTTTTTTCCTAGGGCCATAAAGGAATGGAACATGGTACCGAATGCCGCTGTTTCATCAGCGTCACTAAGTTCATTTCTTAAATATATTGAAACGACTGTTTAATGTGCTACTCATTACATTTAATATATTTTACTACATCTAGTATCATATCAACTTCTGGTGATGTGCTCCTTTGATGCTTCCCGATCTTTGAGTGATGTACATTTGGAGTGTAATTTATGTATACTTGTTTTTGTTTCTTGTGTAAAATTCTTATCTTGTACCAGCGACCTGTAGGTGTTCATTGTGTATTTTTAATTCACCCTGTAAAGGCCTGTACGGGCTGACCGTATTAATAAACGAAATTAAATTAATAATTCTGGGCAACACTAATTTTCCTACACAGACGGCTCATTTCTTGTAAAGTTGACGGCGCTAGGAAGGAATGCTTAATCTAGCACGGTCATGTACATGGGCGCAGGGCTGTGTAAAGTCAATTTCCACACAATTAGGTGTAAGAACACTTGGCGCAAAAACGTTACGTGAAACTCTTAATTCTTCAACCTAAAGACTGGTTTACACGCTCCTGTTTGCCTACGACGACCAAGTTCTTGTGATCTCTTACAGCGATAAAACACATTGGCACTCTGGCGCCATCTATGCGTTTACCCTGGAACTGCATTTGACTAGAGCAAAGGTTTTGTAGCGTTTGTGAGACCAAATTCATGCATTATTCATAATAAGTGGTTGTTTGTAACTCTGTCGAAATATTTTTATTTATTTAAAAAATGACGCGCGAAAAAGTTAGAAATTTACAAAAATCACAAGTATTTCACGGCAACCCGATATATGGCACCGGTTTGTTCTCTCGTTGTAAAACATCATAAGAGGTTTTAAACCACCAGGTCGTTAGCAGTTGTGTGAGAACCAGCCTTCAGAAGATGCTGTGTGTCCTTAATTTCTTTAATCTGAACGGAGCTTTGCGTGTTGCTCGTTCAAGGACGTCTTCTTGAAAACTTTTGATTTGAAGGGCGTGGCAGCAGTGATTCTTTTTCAGCCCATTTCGACCCATGTTAGGAACGCTTGTGGCCTGAATGTTCAAAAGCTGACTATCGATTGAGCCTAAATATCTAGCACATCACTTCACAGACAAAAATGGATATCTATGGAAAGTGAAGTTTCAGTCGAGACGGAATATTCAACGAGAAGAAAAATCCAATTAAGAGAAGTTATTCACTGTGCCCGAATATTCAAAGTACACGAATGTCCACAAATATGTCTTCCGTATCGTTGAATATTGAAACTCGTTGGACGACATTGGCGAGGAACTGGCTGCGTGTAAATGAGTGGAAATGTTCAAGTTAGATTTAGAGGCATGAAATAATTTAGCAGTCCTCATAATTGGGTTGTTTGAAATACTCTATTAATTATAATTTTCAGATACGTTTTTCTTTGTTTTCTTTTTAACGCCAAACGTTTCTTGCTAAGGTGTTCGGCATATCCCGAAGCCTAGATAAAAGCGTTACAGCGAACCTCGACACTGATTGGTTGACGGGTAAAAGAAGAGGAGTGAGGTGCTCGACGCTGATTTGTTAGCGGGGAGGTCACGTGACCAGAGGAATAAGCGATACGGAGTTCTACCACCTATGCCCACTGAGGGAGAAGAGCTGGAGAGTATGAAAGGCTCTGGAAACTGCCAGGTTTATCAGCCCGATCAGCGGCAGTATCGCCGCATTCTAGGAAAAACCATCGAGTCCACACATGGTACGCGTGAAACTATCCGATGAAGAGTGCTTTGAACGTAGGCGTCTGGCGTCTGGAAACTCAGAGCATGAAGCGTTTGTGGTGCTAGACCGTTTCACATATGGAACACAATTGCGCAGCAATTTGCCATAAAGTTTTTCTTCATCAATCTTGGTGACGTATTGAACTTCACACTCAGAGATTCGCTGCTTGAGTTTCTCGGTGGTCGGATCATGTTTGAATCCACATCAACAGCAGCGTTTAAAGTTCATCTAGATGGGTCTGAAGGACGCATGACACCAACAAGTTTTCAAACGATTTATTTGAGATATAGAGGAAAGCGTCATTTTTACTGAGCTATTGAACGGCTATACCCCTAAAAATATCTCTCCAAATAGAGGAAGTATGAAAACCCATATGGTGGCCCGTTTTTAGTTTATTGCGACATCTGCCATTACTGAGAGCAGTAACGTGCACTGTTGCAGAGCCGACATCCAGAAGCCGGTGGCTCAAAGACAAACCAGGGTCGAAGGGAGGGGGCGCTTGTTTTTTTACGTCCATTATAAAGAAAATAACATACGCCAAATTTTGCGAAGAAATGTTTAGGTTGTTGCCAATTGGAAAAGATCAGGTAAACCAAATAGGTATCTGTAACGCTACGCCTGGGCACCTTATGCTTAACCCAAAAATCTGCGCCTGAGACCAGCAAAAAAGTTTTTTTTCTCTGTTTCCTTTTGTCCCGAGAATGCAACAGGGCTAAGCAAACTAAAGTATTTTTTTAACTTTTTTCAAGCACCCCAATCAATTAAATCGATCAATTAAAAGAAAGAAAATCAATAAAAATATATTTCATCGAGCTAAAATTTTTGCTTCCAAAATTTGAGGAAAGTCATATGTTTTACAGGAACTCCATCACAGTAAACAAATCATCATATCGCTTATATATATCGCAGGTCTGAAAGAAACACTGACTCATCAAAATCCTTTTTTTATCTGATACGATTGAAAACGATGCTGGGGCATTAGCCTCGAAATTCGGAGCTTGGGAATTCAGTATTTGTGAAGTAAAAAACAATTTCCAAATGCCGAATTCGAAGTTCCCGCGCGATCCGCACCGGTGCGTTGACGTCAAGTATTGCGGAGTCCTGAGAGTCGACTTTCTTTCACGACTCCCTGCTGTTGCCACCGCGACCCAATGCGAGGAGGAAAGGAGCGGGGATTAAGGCCCCGGCGGACCGAGAAAAAGTGGTTTTATTCCGTGCGAGCGGTGCCAGCTTCCCAGGGAGCATGTTTTCCGAGGAAAGATACAATTCCAGAAGGCGACATCACACCGGACAGCGACTTTCGGTATTTCAAAAAGAAGGGCCGTAGTGCGTTCGCAATTGCGTTTAAAAACACGTTTTACGATCGGTATTATTAAATGTTATTGAAATGTCGCCTACAAAGCTTCTAAATTTCATGATTTTTTACATCACCAATCAAAAGAAGCGGGAGGCGAGGATCGGGAGAGGAATGCGCTAAAAAACTGAAAACCCGCGCGCGCGTAATTTTTTTTTTTTTTTTTTTGTGATGCGGTTTATTTTGCGTATCTTTAACTACAATTTGCATCGTTTTAGGCAATAAACAAAAATACGACCCTTAGGGTGTCAGTGCCGGTTCACACACTCGCGAGTGCTTATGACCGGACAGGCTAAAACCGGTTTTTTACGTTTTTCGGGACGGCTTACGCCCGGCTCCGCAGCAGGGCACCTTGTCGTAAGCCGTCGCAAGAGGCTCAAAAACTGGTCGTGTCGAAGTCGGTCATCAAACGCAAGTGTGCGAACGTGCTTTTAAGGGGATTCTGCAACCTATTTCTAGCATTTTCCGAATTTCGTAACCTGCACGCAAACTGGGAAAAAGACACCAGTAACAGAATAAAACTGCCGTTACCAAAAACATATGTCCCTGTGGAAGACGTAGAAGGTCTAATGAATTGGGAACTTCGAGAACTCTTCCCTTCTTTTTGTTGGTGATGCGATTAAGAAACCCAAAAGATGACCTAATCGACAAGAACGTCCATTTCCAGTTACGTGCGTGTGTACGAGAAACAAAGTGCTTTAGTCAATGTTGTGTGCGAGGAGGATCATGGCCTCTAAATCCGCAGCCGCACACTGCTCGTAATTATAAAAAAAGACGCGGTGTTCGCTGTAGACATGAAGTGCATGTTCGAGCATGTTCAAGCAAGCTCAAGCTTCATACATTTGTACGCTTTAAACATGTCTACAGAGTGTCTTTTGCACGAGGTATTAGCAGTGTGACCACGTCTCACAGAGCCAGAAAAGATCCCATACACCATTTCAGTCAATTCTGCCAACGGATACCAATCCGGAGCGCTAGTTCCTCTGCTTCTTGCAGAAGGGTTGCTATGATGTCAGAACGCCAACTTCCTATTGGACGATTAAAAAAATATAGGGGGTAGACCTCGAGGTACCTAGCATTGAGGTCTACCCACTATTCTTTAAATCAAAGCCAATAGAGATCGACGTTGTGCTGACGTCACCGCAACCGCTCTGCAAGAAGCAGACGACTTGTTCGCATAGCGTCACTATCCCACGTTGGCAGAGCTTAGGAATCTCGGGTTCAATCCCTACCCCTGCTCGTATCCGATCTGGATGAGCATCGCCCTGGCATGCGCGGTCGTCCATCACTATTGTATGATGCACCACAAAACCCTCAGGCTTGGGGTGCTTCCGCTCTGGCTACATTCCTCATGTACAGCGAAGACACTAAACGTCCATGGCAACTAACTCATTTCCAGCTCTATAAATTTGATGAAACTTAACTACTTTTCATGAGGGTGGAGAATAAAAATTAGTAGGATTTAAAGCCTGTTTTAAATAATGATTTAAATTGTGAATTTAAAATATATCAATATACAAATCTGATATCTTTCTTTTTTTCAAATTAATCTTCATTTTTTTTTTGTCCTGCTTTACACTACTCAATTGAGTCAAAGAGTTCCAAGTAATAATTCATTTTGAGCATAGCCATTTTCGAAATTATGCTGTAATATGGTAGAAACGAGAGCGAACTCAAGATGTAATCTTCAAGAAAAGGGTTTTCTAGAATAAAATATAGAAATTACGCATTTCATACCTTAATACTACGGGAGTTTTCTAAGTTCTGAGAGCCCCACCTTCTATTCTTTCGGTTTATAATCGTTCTATTACACTACACTCTTCGGAAAACAACATAATGTTTCGAGGTTTCTCGCATTTACTAAAACGAGCATATATCTATATGGCAAATAATATTGCGACAAAAATGCGTAGGATAGGCGCAAAACTTTCAATTACCAAGTATTGTTTGTCCATGAGATACAACACTCTCGTTGATTTGAAAAAAAAAAAGAAGAATTAATTGTGGTATGTTCATAAGAAACGTGTTGTGTATAGAATGTTACGCATCTAAAAAATTCGGCTCCAAAGGAATACCCTGAAACCTCCCACAAGCAAAGCCATCAACTTCGCCGGCATTCATCGACTCGTTAAAAAAAAAAAAAAGAAAAAAAAAACTAGTGAGCCTTTTTTATTTTCAAATTCTTACTTCATTAGTCTCAACTTTTGGTCTGCTCCTTTCAGCTTCAATTCGTCGAGAATGGGCATACGTATAAAACAAAAATTGGCTGTCTACTGGCAATTCCAAGATCGATATTTTTTTACCGTCTCCAGCGATTCGAAAGTGCGTGGTAAAAAAAAAAAATTAATTACCGCGAAGAGAACCTGGCCGGCGAAAGAGCCGATCCAAGTTTCTATCCTCGACTCCTAGTTTTATTTTTTATTTCATTTTATTTTTATTTTTATGACGTAATTGGCACAGATTCTTTTTAAACATTAAAATGTCTCGCAAGTTCCATGTCTGTAATAACCTTCTTTTATTTCACAAAACACATTTCTTACGATGACTGTAAGGGCACTACAGTGCTGACTTCGAAAAAGTAAAAATCGAAGGCCGGCAGTGTTAATGACGAAACATCGGCCGTTATTTCAGCTTTCTTTTTTGATTCTTCGTAGTGCCACTTTCTGTCATGGTGTCCTGTTGTGTCACGCATGTCACGGTGTCATGCGAAGTCACGGTGTCTCGTAAGGTTGGAGTAAACCCGTGTTCCATGTAGAGCGTTTTTGGAATAACGTCACAATGTCACGTGACACCATGGCGTCTTCGAAGCCGCATGCCGCGGACACCAAATCTCTAAGGCTGACCCTATAAATGGTACGCATTAAAAACTACGCCTTCTCTCTGGCCGATAGCAAGGGAGATGCAAAGCGGCAGCGTTTCCGTCGGCCCAATCTCACACACGTCAAGTGAGCAGTAGGAGGCCATCCTGAGCGGCCATCATTCTGCCTGCCAGCATTGGCTGGTAGGGAGGGCCATCGCGGCGTTGGAGGCCAGTGGAATCTTGGAATTGATATAAACACCTTCTTTCCTCCCCAATTTCTTTTTTTTTTTCTGAAATAAAGATGTTTTCAATCAATCAATCAACCGTCCGTCGGTGCATTTCCCGCTAAGTGTAGCGGGGAAATTGATGTCACGTGACCTAGAGACGAACTCAGTTTCCCCGGTAAATTTAGCGGGAAATTTGGTATCACGCGACCTGACGCCACACGAATTTGGCGGGGAAATTGATGTCACGTAACACGACGTCACGCGAATTTTACACCCGTGTAGTTTCCCCGCTAAATTTAGTGGAAAAATGTGCGTCAACCCCCGTCACCTGACCTTTACCTTCAGTATGCATATATCGATGCCACCTGACCTATACGATACTAGACTGTATCTAGACATTTTCCAATTTTCCAGGCGTTTCGTGCATTAGAAGACTTTAAAGGTGAACGTCGCTGCCAATATTTTTTTTTCCTTCGCGTGTTTTTTTTTTTTCTTATATAGCGAATTTTTGTATAAAAGGGGCCCCGTGTCCAGTGAATTGCAGTGTCGGCTGCGATTCGATGTGAAACAAAGTAGATGTTTTACCGCCAAATCTAGCGGTGAAATGCTCCCCAGTAATTTTAGTGCGAAGCAATTTGAATTGGGGCTGGCGCACCAAAAGTTCATACGCTGTGAGCGGGGGAAAAAGCTTTAATCGGTGTATTAGTACGCACCAAATCAAGTTTCTCTCTTTTTTTTTTCGCCAAACCTAGCGAGCCGTGGTGGACGGGCGCACGCGATGTCGTGGTTTAGTGGCCCTAGAACAGATATCGCTTCCGATGCGTGCATATTCCGGTCCCGCCCCATGCGTTACATGATCTGGCGAAACTGTATCGTGTCGTTCCCGGAAAGCAGAGCGGAAAGCGAAACGGGGAAAGAGAGGAAAGAGGGGAAGCGTTCCCGGTCACCGACTCTATCGACGAGGACCGTCTTCTTCCGAAGCGAACTGTACGACCTAGGCCAGATGGCCGTTGAACCGGAACGACCGCGTTTGACACTAGCGATCCCCGGTCACGAATACTGATCGCTTTTGCCTTTCAAGCTGACCGCTGTTCGTTTCGCTTATCTCTTACACTGATGCCATATTTTCCGGATTACAGTCCACACGCGGTGTATAGTTGGCGGAAGAACAGTTTGGCTAAAAAAAATATATAATGTTTTACCGCTCATTCACACTAGAAGCGGATCCGCGTTCGCAAAGCAGTTGCGAACGCGGTTGTATAAAGATCCAGTACAATTGCACGCGCTCTTGATGTCATCGAGTGCGCGTGCAATTGTACTGGATCTTTATACAACCACGTTCGCAACCACTTTGCGAACGCGGATCCGCTTCCAGTGTGAATGAGCGGTTAGAGCGGAGCTTTTAGGCGCCCGTTTCCGCGTGTCGCGGCGCCACCGTCGGCGTGACCACCCCGCTAAATTTAGCGGGAAAACTGAATTGGTGTGCAGGTCACGTGACGTCATTATGCCTGCTGAATTTGGAGGGAAAACTTAACTCCCTAAATTTAGTCCGCAAATTTTCGCGCTAAATTTAGCGGTAAAATGTCCCCGCTAAATTTGCGGGAAATTTTCCCCGCTATGTTTAGCGGGTTGAGGATGAGGAGGGCAGGGCACGGAGGAGCATATCCTCTTCTCACTACCCTCCCCTCTTCCTCCTCAAGGGCTGCGATATAATTTCGCATTGCGAAGATGTGTAAAGTTCTTTCATTTTTTCTTCTTTTCATAATACGCACCTGAAACCTGGTCCACACCGGGTGCACAGTAGAGTCAAATTCGAGAGAAAAAATTTGAATTCTTATCACAGCATGAAAAATGCCACTTTCATTTTATTGCAAACGATCATATGCATCATACAGAAACCCAAATTAATTATGACTTATCATTCACAAAATCCACAACATCTCGTCATAATAAGTGATATTGAAGAAAAATATTCTTATGTAATCAACACCCGTAGATAATCTACAGCGCATAGAGTTTTAAATTTTATATATATTTATTCCGCAGAGGAAAATGGGGCATATGTATTGCGTGTTTCTGGACATTACACTGTCCCCTGCGATATTTTAGATTAGATAGGTTGTTTCCTTACTCCAATTCGAAGCATAACCAATATTATTAGGCGCAAGTGATGATTTCAAGGAACAAGCACTAGGCCAGAAATGTGTTGCAAAGGACACTGAGACCCCTCAATTCTTTTTCTCAATTTTTGGCCAGGCAATTTATTGCGCTGTCAGTAGACTACTTATCCAGTATTTTGCTACAACGTCAGGTATATTTTTAATAAAGTCGAAAGAGCGCAGCTTCTTTAAACCGAAACCAACACTGGACTTGGCAGGAAGAAGAAATGTAGAGGAGGAGAGAGTTGGCGAGAAGTCACCTGGCTATACCTGACAGCGTCTTCTTTTTTTCCTTCGTTTTTCCGGCCGCGCGAAGCAGACGAAAAACGCGCACGTCGCACGTTGCACAAAGAACGCAGAGGTCACGCACTTCGTCCTGGATGTTTGCGCATTTTTCAAGCTCTTACCGATTCGTGTTCACAAGGCTTCAGCCGGGAGAAGGGCCCACGACTCGGAGACTTCTTCGTGCGAACCAGCTTGGTGGTCGGGCGTGTCGTACGGAATAAAGCCTAATTGTTTTGACCGGTAAACGATTTCTCTTTCGAAGCTGGACAGACTCGACGGTACCGCGTACAACAGTTCTGAAGTTGAGGTCCCACACCCGTTGTCCGCCGCCATCCGCTTCTTTCAGCCTTCCATCTTCACTCCCGTGATATGACACCATGTTGAGAATTACGCAGAGAATGCACAGAGTGCTTCCAATTCTGTGCAAACAAAAAAAAAAAAAATTCCAGTCAACGTATTTGCAGCATTTTAGAAGCGACAAAAATTGGTATCATATATTTTTTTCCTATTTTAAATATTGCGTGTGTGCCTTCGATGACCCCCGACTTTGATTAAATTTGGTGTGTGTGTCTAAACCATAAAGAACGGCACGTGACCATGGAGAAGAGAATGAGCGCGACTCAAACCGGCCAGTTTTAGATCGGCGGTTTTCGGGATGAAAGAAAACAAATTTTGATTCGCAAACTGTGTTCTGGGTAGTTGGGCTCTCGTATGTCATGTACAAATAAAGGCCTTGGCGAGCATATTGTACCTCTAAACGTACAA
This sequence comes from Ixodes scapularis, assembly GCF_016920785.2. Taxonomy (NCBI): domain Eukaryota; kingdom Metazoa; phylum Arthropoda; class Arachnida; order Ixodida; family Ixodidae; genus Ixodes; species Ixodes scapularis. The sequence continues at coordinate 7,169,111 of NW_024609836.1, read as the reverse complement.
TATCGTCTTTCTCGTTGAAAAGTGGGGAAGACATATTATCCCACTATATTAGCTGCTGATTCCTTAGCAAGTTTTGCTCCGCCCAGAAGAAAGCAATCTCGATAATGGGAAAAATCTACACCCCTTTCTCACTAGTTCCGCGCAACGCTATACCAAAGTTACCGGGGCGAAAGCGGAACCAAAGCAGTTGAAGAAGAGGGGAGGAGGGACTCCCCTTCTAAACTAACTCTCTTTCGTGTATCCCAGACACCGCTTTCACCTCTTTAGAGATTAGTCCTTCTTTTAAAATTCTCACAAAAGCGGCTTCTCCCGTGGCTTTAACTGCACTGCGCGCAACAAGTGAGAGCAACCTATAGGTCCCAGTATTTGAGACGCAAACATGCACGGCGTTTCTTGAAACGCGGGACAGATCGATCCTTCGAAATGTCCGAATCACACATAAAAAAAATGGTCGATGGCCTATTGATATTTTGCTCACGGCCTTAATTAGAAAAATTGGAAACGTTCGGTGTAATCAGGTTCTTAATTGCTTTAGAAGAATTATCGTTTTAGGTAGCGAATTTAAAGGCGTGGTTTAAATTAGGAACTTTCCGGGCATCGTCGAAAATCGCTAAATCGGCGCACTTTTCAAACGCAGTCCTCGTTTTTGACGCGAGCTGAGCCGTGTTGACACCGAAAGCTGATGTCACTCTTGTGTCCGATATATGTTCAGCCATAGCCCCCTCTATACTCACAAAGCCTGGCAGTTGGACGACGGAGCCATAGAGTGCCCGGTCGCAGATTGCTAGCGCGAGGATCTGGTGGCAAAGAGCATCAAAGAGCCCTTTCTCGGGGAGCCTGGACGTCAGCGCACAGCTTTTTCAGCGGCGAGGACGCGAAACACACTTGTTCGTTTAGGAGAAGTGTGTTTCGGCGTCTCGCCGCAGCGGGGCACCAGTCACGTGCATCTCCTCTCATAAAATGTCTGCCGCTCCGCTTTTTTTTTTTTTTTATTTCGGCGGCCGTTTTTTGTGGCTATGGTTCAGAGTACGCGCGCCAGCAATAACGGGCTCGTCTAGTAAACCTTTTTTTCAAAAGAGCGCTTCCTCGGATAGCACTGCGACAATTATCCGATATCGCCATTGTAGGGGCACGTTTTCTCAGCATGTATTAGGCACGAGAGTGACGTCAGCAGCCGGAGAGGACTCGGCTCCAACTGCAGGCCTTTGTGCTTAAGAAATGGCGACCGCCGATGTTGCCTAATAGAATGTTTAAAAAAAGGTTTATGATGGGATGGCCCGGTTTCAAATCTAGACTATGGCATTGAGGCTCTTTAATAGCAATTAAGCATTTTTTTTTTTTTTGGAGGGGGGTTACTCAAGTAATAATAGTAACTAAATGCAAAAAAGAAATATGTCTTAAATACCCATTTACTTGTTCTTGGAAAAGGGAAATGAATATATTGTTGTAATTTTGTAAATAGCGCGAGATGAAATAGGGAGTGTTATTTCATCTTTGTTGTTGGGATGACTGGGAGTACGCCGGTACACGAAGCACTCAAGTTGGAGTCCGTGAGGTTGGGAATTAAAAACCTTAGAAATATCTCCCCACATTCCCAGGATTGCTCACAAAAATGAGAAAAAAAATTGAATTGTTTTTGTTGATTTAATGCCTGGTTGAACGAGCACGAACAAGCAGAGCCACCCTGCCGGGCCGATAGATTTCCGAAAGCCCCGTGCTTGTACACCAGGTTCAGTGGCCTCGTCGACACACAGGAGCTGACCGCAGAGCCGTTTCTCGGTCGATAGGCCCCTACCCTCGTTTTTTCCCTTTCCCAAACGCGCACACCCATGCACACACATATCATCGTCATTGGGTTTTGTTTTTTGTTCTTTAGCCTCTACTGTCTGCGTTTGATCTCACTTTCGAAAGTCAGACTCCATGCTGAAAATGTGCGGCGAGAAGTAGCGCAAATTGGATGGGCTCAGTTTTTGATTGGACTGGCGGCTTGCGACGAGAGGGGTACGTGAGGTTATTGCGGGTGCCTGCCCTGACACTTTACAAAGAAATAAACGAGATGAACGAGACTAAATAAAAGAGATGAACGGTACGAAATCAAAACTCGAATCTCACGATTGTGGGGAAGTTCCAATCTGGGCGTAGTCCGTGGACATATGGATCGTGGGGTACAGGTTGAAATTAATTGAAGTGTGAAATTAGACGCCTTGCGCGCACAAATCTGGATCTCGAGAGCTAGGAATCCTTTTTTCCTCATTCGCGAGTTCATTCCCTGTCACGCGTACTCGTCACCTAGTGGTTTCCGCCCTACACATCCTGATGCGTATGAGCTAGGTTTCTTTTTTATATATAAATCCATCCTTAAACATCGCGGTGTTTAAAGAGAGACTTTCGGAACTTTTACCTGCTGCCAACTTAATTCTCATACTAGTGCTTCCACAAAAAAAAAGAGCACAAAATTGTTTTTTTTTTATGCACCGTACTGTCACAAATGACAAATGATGTGGCGGCTAATAACTGGACAAACTAAACTTTTAAAGGGGCGAACTTGTGCCCTCCCAAAAAAATACAAGAAGGTAAGCGTCGCATGCGTCGATATCGGCGAAACAGCAGGATCGAGCGGTGTGGCGAGTCTGACCCCGGCTCTCCATGAACAATCCTTTATGTACCCGCGTGGGTTTCTGGAACACTCGGCGTAGAACATTCGTCGCGTAGAAAATTCGTATCTCGATCACACGACAAGGTTCTCGAACTTACGAGAACGCTAAACTGAAAGAATAAATAAAACACGCGTCCGCTTCCAGGTATCGAACCTGGGGCCTCCACGCGTAAGCCACGAACGGTATAATTCCCCGGCCACGCACGCGCTTGCTCGGCGACGCGCGTGGCATGATAACGTTTTGTCTGAGTAATAACTTCGCACGATGCGCACTGTACAATTATTGGGTGAGGCACGACCATACGTGGATATACACGCTTTCGTGGAGTCTCTTCACAGCTGTGTCCACGCGGTTGAGTTCCTGCTGTACGTCCAACCCCTCTCGATGAAAGAGGTAGAAAAGTTCTCAAACTTTTCGATCTCGGGGAAGCTTGAGCAGTCTTGACCGATGGCCGAGGAACCCCTCACCATGTTCATGATGCAATTGGGACCTTCGTCCTTCTTGTTCCCCTTCTCCAGGAATTACTTTTGCCATCCTTGTACAGCTCGCTTGCACCTTTGCCATTTAAGTGCATTATAATCATAACCTTAAAGTGCAAGCCGTTCTCCCTTGTTGGTGTTAGACTGGTGGCAGCTGATAAAACCAGTTTGCTCTGCTAACGTCTAACCCCTGGTTAGCTTAGTTGGTAGAGCGCTCCATTGGAAATGGAGAGGTCCCTGGTTCGATACCAGGACCAGGCGAATTTTTTCGGTCGCGCACCAGTCACTATAGCTGTGTTTGGAGTTCTCTGTTTGTCCTTTGTCCCGCTTGTTCCCCTTCTCCAATGATTATTGTCGCCATCCGTCACCATGTCGGCATTGATGCAATAGAGAAGGTCGGGAGCCAATAGAGCTTGCAAACAATAACTAAGCTGGTATAGGAATGTTTGGATCATAGTTACGCATCGATGGGTGACTTAGATTTGCAAAATTAGCCCCTAAGCTGTAAAAACACTTTACTTGGGATCAGAAATGGCTCAAAAACTTTAGTAACTCATGCAATCCATTAGGGTAATTCAGGGCACCCTTGTGTTTCTATGAACTCCATTGGAGAACACATGAGTTAGAGAACTGCCCATAGGACGTCAACTCTGAGCGATGCGATATTTTAGGGATTTGCTGTTATCCTTTTTTATTACTCCGCGTTTTTTTTCTGGCGAGCAGTGTCTCACCCCTCGTTTTTGCCATTGAAAGGTTTATATCCATCCGCGAAGTTTTGTGGCCTAGCTGCCAAACCCTTATAATTTACCAAATTTGAAAGTTGGACAAGGTCTTCAATTAGGGATCTCAAAATTCGAATCGTTGGAGTATGGAATGATTTTCAACTACCCTACTCTTTTGCCAGTTAACCCCAGCAAATGCATGCAACCTTTCTCTTCAAAGTTATCGACATGCAGGAGTGTGGAAGATTTAACGACATTGCATGCAATTTTACAAACATACCGATTTCAAAGGTAGCCTGAAAATATGTTTTGTGTTCTTGTGTCCTTCAACTTCACGTTGTTTTTATATCTTCGTAATTTAATCGATAAAATGCACACATCTATATCTTGTGTTCAAAAGGAAAATAAATCAGAAATAAAGTTGTAATAAGAAATTTATTATTTCAAGTAATTATATATCTATTGCAATGCTAAGCCTGATTCTGCGTAACCACCTGAGCCATTCAACCGATGTCAGGATCGTTTGAACTCGAATGGCGTGTGCGCATCTCGTGATCGCTTTCGAAATAAACTCTTTCCGGTCGCTATGACGTTAGGCAGTTAGCCTTTGATCTGTCTTCCTCGCAGGAAAAGAAAAGTAGAACGAAAAAAAAAAAAAAGCCAAAGCGCAATGGGCAATGTCACAAAACTCTCGGCGTGAGTGCCGGTCATTTGGACATAGCGCTTGAAATAAAACGAATAGGCCTTACACAAGGAAAACGTTTCAGTGCGTCATTACTTGGGGCTGCTTCTTGGGTGCGCTTTATTGATTCGAGAGTTCTCGGTCTTCAAGGTCGCGACCCGAACCCGTCTCAGGTCGCTTTCCGTGCGACCCGAAGATGACCTTCCTTAGCTCAATAGGTTGCATTTGTTTAGTTTTGTTTGCCTTTCTTCGCTTGCGAGAATTTGTGTTATTTTACGTTGATTACGCATCTTTCAAGCCTCACTCGTGCGCTTTTCACGCTTTTTTTTTGTGTTTTCCACTCGTTTCTCTCCCGCGCTTTCACGATCTTTCCCGCGCTTTTTCTCAGGGGTCAACAGGGCGCTATAGCGCGTGGACGTATGCTTAATAGAGCTGCTTTGGCGCTCTTTTTTTTACTGGCGACGCCTGAGAAAGTAGAGCCTGTTTTTCTTTTTCTTTTTTCTGTTTAGGATTAGCGCAACTGCACGAGGAAACAAGATGATGATTCTGTTCTGAAGTCAAGCGTATCTCGCATTACGCAGCTCGAGGGGAAGTCATTTTTTTGCGTAAGTCTGTAAGCTTGGCCAAGAGTATACGTCATGCCTGTCAACGTTTCGCCTTCAGGAGCTGGGGGATATCCGGTTCGTATTATTGTTCCTGCCGACTGAGCTGTCTAAATGCTCCGAATGCATGCGTGGCCAGCGGCCATCTTGCAACCGTCGTCATAAACCATATTTTATATATGACAAAAACTCATGCATGCTTTGCATGGCCACTTGGATGGCGCCTTCGTCGACTCTAGCCCCTATAATTACAATAAAATTCCGTAGCATTCCTGTTTTGTTGAAGCCACCGCGTGTTGTAGCGACAGGGATCGCCAAATATTGGTTTTATTTTACCCATACATAAACGCTTAGAACTTCGACCTCAGATCGTGAATGCTGTCTCCGGTGTTTAGCCGACACAGTGACTTTTATATTCTTGGTGAAATAAGCTGTGTGGTTGGTAATGCTAAAGTTCCAGGTAATGTTTTAGATACGCAGTTTCTTTTTTCTTTATTTATTTACTATTTTCTTTTGAGATAACAGCGGGAGTGGAAATCAAGTTTCAGATATTTCAAGGTGCACTAATTGCGACTAGGTACTGAAAAAGTGAGACAGCGTGGCTGCATATGTAGGATCGGCTAAGTTTTTACAGTCAACTATTTTTCCGGAAACCAAAGAGATCTAGACTATGAATCACAAACTCGACTCAGCCTCAATCCTATCAAAAAAGGAATGTGCCATTTTTGTAACTATAATTATTTTACCGTTTTTGATAGGAGTGCCTGGTTGTACTGTGTCAAGAAAGTTAAATATATTGTTTTTGTCTATTCTCCCCGTATCCTTTGTAACTAAGTAAGAGCATTTAAAAAATGGTGTCTCCTCTCGAACAGTGTGAATCGCAGTGATGTTCTAGACAAGCCTTAGCACACGAATCCGAGGAATACATAGACATATTGAATAATATAAATTTATAAATGAAGCAACCTTTAATGTCATTGAACATTCGGTGGGCTATAACTTGTATAGACCTTTGTCCGGAAGTGCTCTTTTTAGCCTCGACCGCAAGGAGCAAAAGCGAACAATAATCTCGAACCCAGACGCTCACGGGGAGGGGGGGCTGCGTCTGGCTGCGTCGGCCTGCCCCGCCGGTTCCCGTTGAGGGCTTCTTCGCTGGTGTGCCGACTGCCGTTTCGCCGGCATCGGTCCTGTTTACCGCGGTATGTGAGTATAGTGCCCGTAATGGGAGAGCAGTGTGTCCATACGCCACTTTGCCGCTGTTAATTTCCATCTAGCCGAGCCAGAAAACATCTCGCGACGAGTTGACCGCGCCGCGAGTGACGAAGAAGAAGCAAACATGGCGACGGTTCGCGCGATTGCTTTGGTGGCTCCGGTGTTGAGTGTCTTCAACGTCCTCGTGAGAAGGTTCCCCTGCCCTTCGAAGTTATTGCAAGCACCACGAAAGATGTGGAATCATCGTCTCAACCACAAATAAGCAGGCCTTCACGAGCAACAGCGGTGCCGAGCAGGCGCTCGGCACAGTTGTGTCAGGCTCACGCAGCCAGCGGTACAGTTGTGTTGGTTGTGTCGTCAGATGTTCAACAACGCCGAGGTATTTTCATTTATCATTTGGAATGGCTTCAAGAGTGGGAAATTAATCTATTTCGCGGATTGTTAACGCCGAGGCGAGTGCCCTCCGTTGCAGTGCCGTCGTCGCGCAAAGTGCAGAGAAAACCGGGTGGCGATGGCGGCGGTGCTCTTTGATCTTGCGCCGTCGGGTTCATGAAGTCCGGAGTAAACGTACGTACGTGCGTCTGCTGGATCGGTGTTTTGGACTTCCTCAAAACTCTTTCTCACGCGCATTTTCCTTGTGAAGCTTAGTAGCTCATTACACCTCATCGTCGACTGCGCTCATTTGACTACGACGGACGAGCCTGCGTGATGTGAATTTCACTGCCTAAGATCCTTGGTGTGCTGTAACGAGGGCTAATAAAATATCACCGCGAACTTCTGAACAAACGAGTCGAAGTTTCGTCTGCTATCATAACTGATCGCCTGTCACAATATTAATCAGTAGCGTTCCTAGACTCCGCCCCCACAGGCACCGTGCTTCGTTGCCCGATAGTAAGTGTCTCCTGGTACCTCGTAGAATTCCAGCTCCCACTTCAAGTAAGTACCATCCTTTAGAACTGGCAATTAATAGTTTCGAACCCAGACGCTCGCAGTGTGTGTTTGTGTGTGTGGGGGGACGCGTGCTAACATACTCGGAGCCCTCGTTTACGCCGCTTCGCAGCGGCAGACAAGGCGCCACATTACAAAAGAAAGCTAATCCGAGCTGTCTATGTAGCTAGACCCATTCGCTAGTCATTCGATGAAACGTCGTCGTCTCGTTTTCATTCGCTAAAACGGCGTTCGATCAAGTGAACGCCTCCCACTTATTTCGGCTCGGCAGAGCCGCGCTGCCGCAGAAAGGCAAGCAGATTGCGAAAATCGGTCTCAAACGTGCCACGAATGTAATGTCGTATACAAGAAGCCAACAATCAAGCATTTGAAAGCTACAAGAAAGCGGTAGCGAAATATTTACTGCGCAATGAACCCGGACTGAAACGCGGATGTCAAGGGTCAGCAGACACCGAGAACATCTAAGACAAGAAAGGTTTTCACTTATTTTCCTTGATCGAGATGGGTTCTCGAATGTTCACGACATCTTGCCTGTTGAAGAACGGGCCGCAGAGGCTTCTGGTGAAGACATCTTTCACGATGTGTCGGTGCATTCGGACAGCCTGCCGCATCCAGCTCCCCAAAGCAACGCCGCCAACGCAGCCCCCCCTCCCTGCCTGCCAGTTCTTTCCGCGTGGTGGCGCGAGCGTAGATAAACATGGCGGCGCCCTGGAATTGGCGCGGACACTAGTCTATGCGGACCGGAGATACCTCTAGAGTAAATTCTATAAGGGGAGGGTGTGTCTCTGCTCCCCCTCCGTGCCCTCCCTCCTTTTCTCCTGCTCTACTCCCATTTAGCGGAAAAGTCTCGCTAAATTGAGCGAAAATTTCCCCGCTAAATTTAGTAGGAATATATCCCCGCTAAATTTAGCAAAAAATTACCTAGAATTTCTTCCTAAACTTACCAAAAATTTAGCGAAACTTTTCCTTGTAAATCTTGCGGGGAAAATGAATTGGTGTTGAAATCACGTGACGTTTATTTTCCTGCTAAGTTTAGCGGAAAAATATCCACTAAATTTAGTGTGACGTGACGTGACATCACGTGTGTTGTCAAAAAGCTGAAATTTCCCTGCTAAATCTGGCGGAAAAGATTTTTGCTAAATTCAGCGGAAAAGTTTTTCCGCTAAATTTTGCGAAAAACGTTGCCGCCAAATTTAGCGAAAAATTTACGCGACAAATTTAGCGAAAAAATTTTACCCTCGTGATGTCACACGTGACGACACGTGTGACGTCATTATGAGAAACGTCCCCTAACGCAACACGCGGTTACGCCGACGTCGACGCCGCTCAACCCGGAAACGGGCGCTTAAGAGCTGTGGTCCGAACCTTCGTATCAAATGAGCCCTGTCAGACTATCTGGAAGATCCCAGATTTTAATATACAGCGAGAAAGTGTTTCAAAATGCGTTCTTGGCGCATCAGAACGCAACGAGGGGCGTGCCAATGAAAGGGTAACACAGAGAACACGTGGGGAACGCGCTATGACGAGGCGGCCAAGCGCGTGCCACCGTTGGTCGAGGTAGGGGGTAAACAAAAGCACGTGGGGGCGTTGGGGGGTAAACAAACGCGCGTGGTGCACAAAGAACAGACTAACTTGCAGGTCGTGAATACTTAGCAAATATGTGTCCACTACATGTGTTCCAATTCAAGCATGAGATGCTGGTTGCTCCAAACTCCTTGAAAAGTATTTGAAATGCATGTTTTTTTTTTGTTGTTTTTTTTTTTTGGGGGGGGGGGGTGATAGATATTAACACAATTTTAGAAGGATTAAGTGTAATTGCCTAGCCCTGGAACCACGTTAGCTTATAAATGCTTTCCAGCAAATAACGTTATATCTGGCAGTCAATGGAAATTTTAATTAAAAAAGAAAAACGCGTAAGAGCATATGCAAACATTCTCAATTTGGCTGAAAAAAGAATTTGAATGTTGTTATTAGATACCAAAACAACCATAGCCCGACCACTTACACCTGGGGGATATGGGAAGGAGCACGAGCAACGGAAGATAGCGGGCGGTGCCCAACCGCACAAATTGGCGCCGCTGAGACTGAATCTAACTAAAAATTTGTTTTTTATAGTTCTTACTTTTGTCAAGAATGAACTCTTCGCGGGATGCGCGACCGAAAGTTTTCGAAAAGACTAAAAAAAATACGTCAATCTGTTCTCGTTTGTTAACAACCAAAACAAACTCTTTAGCGACTGCGTAACTCTAACCGTGTTGGACAAGGTACTCGACAAAACGATTTGAGGTAAGTTACTAAATACCTGCTCCATGAAGTATGCTTAGAGGTAGTCAACATACTTTGCTTGCATCATAAATTGAGTAGAGTACAAATACTTAGAAAATTGATTCAACTACTTTTGAAGATATTTCCGCATTACGTAATTTTCGTCGACTTCCGGGACGCTAGAATACTTTATTTGCACGCAATAGACGCTCAGAAAAAAAAGCCACAGTGCTGATCTATGCATTGCAGCTTCTGTACAAGGAGTAGCATCACTGGTACATGTTAGAAGATGATATTTTTAAGACAAATAAGCGAAAAGAGGGGAGTTCACTCTCTGTAATTTCAACTCTGAAAACAACATCTCGTGGATTTAGAGTGTGCACCTTAGACGCACCGTTTCACTAAGCGCCGTTGTCGCTATATCAGAAGTTCAAGCTAAACAAAGCTTATTTACAGACATATATACGTTACCCAAAAACCTAACAAAATAAGGTTCCTCATTACAGGCTCCAAAGATAACTAGATATGTTACTCGTTACCGATTGCCAAAAGAAACGTAATAATTTACCTCAAAAGAAATGAGTTAATTTTCTTGTTAATTTGAGGACCAAATACATAGCTGCTTTTGTATCATGGTGCATTGTTTTTCTTTTCAGTAGTCGTTGCACTTAAGCGGTAGCTGCCTTTCGAAGTTTTCATCGGTTATGTTTCCACGCTTCCTTGAAAATACATTTCCGGCGACACTGAAGAGACGTTGTGATGACACGCTTGAACGAACGGTCAGTGTTGTGCTTCAGGAAGAGCTCGTGAATCTGGGATTCCCCTCTCTCTTTTGTTCTCTCCGCTTCTAAAGATCGAACACGACAATAGGTTCTGTGCCTTTCCGTATTAGTATTTTCTGTGTTTGCACTCTCTGTGCACGATTCTACAGGTTTTCCAACTCATTTTAGTCCAAACGACGATCAACTTATTTCCAGTGCTATCCAATTTAGTCCCGGCGTCAGTCAAATTAATACACAATATATCCGTGTGCTTATTTTTTTTTAGTGGTCGCGTTTCGCTTGCACTTTTGGTAACTAGGCTAATTGTCTATGGAATTAGATTTTGTTTGGGACAACTAATATTTTTATCACTATTTCGATTACTTGAAGTTACTAGTCGCATGATTGACGTTGCTTAATTGACATGTTTATTTCTCTTTTGGTAATTTCAAGTTCTTAGTGGCGCACTCCACTTTAATTTAGCTGAATTGACATTTTGTTTACTGTTTTTTTTTCTTAAGTTCGACTTATTTTTTATACACTTCAGATGATGAAAGTACAATCGCAGTTTGTGATTGCTCTTTTGATTACTTTGCGCTATTACTGATACTTCTGACTTTCATTTTGGACTACTCTCTCGATTACGTCGAGGGATTATTGACAAAAAAATAACTTGTTAGAAGCGTATTGCTTCTAACAAGTTATTCCCTTCAGGCTACTTTTTGGTTATACAAGTATCATTGACATAAATAACTTTATAGAAGCAAAATTGTCATTACTCAGTCGATCACTTTGAAATATAATTGACAAATGCGACTACATAAACGTTCAGCAAAGATTTGGATTACTCCTTTGATTATTCCGTGTTAATTTAGTGAGTTACAGCTCAAGAAAGTAGGGCGAGGGGAAAGAAGGCTGGAGATGAAAAAGCAGACTGTACGCTAGAGGGGAGACAGGGAAACATCCTCCTCTCTCCAGCGTTCTGTCTGCTTCCTCCTCCACGGCCTTCCTTTTCCTCGCCCTACCTTCTTGAATTGCAACGGACTATAGTCACACAATTGACCTTAAATTAACTCACTTAACTTAGTGCCCACTTTTTTTTTTATCTTTCCCCGAATATTATTTTTCCTGAATGCTCGTTCACGCACGTGCAACCGAGTATGACCGAGAGAGACAAGACCGGTCTTAGGACCAGCTTCGCAGCAGCGCACCCGGTCCTAAGACGTCGCAAGAGACTTAAAAACCGGTCTTGTCTCTCTCGGTCGTTCTCGGTCACAATAAGTGCGTGAAGAAGTCTTGAGCTCACGTAACTGAGCTAATATCAGCATTACTGACATCTTTGAGTAACTTGTGACCTATTTGACTTCATATTGGTCGAATTCATATTGGTCATGCTCTTCAATCTCAATTTTACTTTGAACTTTCATACAACCGAGTGATTTATTTTCAGCTCAGTTACCATTTTGATCATTCTTTTACATATTTCGACTTACTATTGACCAATGGAGTTTGATTGGGCCTAATTCAAATCAGAATTATTTTTAGCATTAATAATATTAATGTTTATTGCCACCATAAGATTATGGTGACTCTGGACATTACTTTGAGCAAATTATACACCAACTTATGCGTACAAACAAACCGGAGCGCCCCTAGCAGACGCCAACGGCGCCGCGCACGCGCGATGGAGTGTGAACAAAAAGCTGACCGTCGCCCATAAAAAAAAAAAAAAAAAAAAAAAAACACATTGAAATGCGATTTTGTCGGCGTCGGTGTGAGTCCCTCTGCCCTTTTTTGCGCTAGAATTGTTGATTCTACGTCTTCCTGGAAACGTCTGACTATTTGAGCGGTCTCAGCGAAATTACCGAGGCTCGTTATACCCTAAAACTTCGCGTGAATAATGTGACATGCGGCGATTAATTTCGCGTGGACGTCGCAGAATGGGCGCTAAAGCCTGATTCGCGTGACGAGATTTTACTCGCAATTTTCAGTCGCGGCGTCGCTCGGGCTGCAAAACCTTGAACTGTAGCTGAGATGATCGACGTCTATACGGAAAATTGCAAGCAGAATCGGACAATGGCAATTAGCCACCGGTAACAATGATCAACATCTCCTTATATCTACTCTTGCCATCGAGCCCGCTTGCAAACCTTCAAACTTAAGTCTTTTGAGGCCTGCACTTACTTCTTATCGCAAGTATCGGGACAACATTTGATCTACGGCCGGTGTCGTTTGAAAGAGCAGACGACAAGCAGAAACGTTTGAAAGAGCAGACGACAGTTCGAACGATCAGGCGGCCGTTTGAACTTGAAGACGCACTGAACGCAGTCCGCAGGTGATCCGCACAACTTGGCGGTTTTCCGGCGTTCAGGTTGGAACAAAATAAATAGACCCAGAACCACAAGTATCTGTGATTTCAACCCAAAGTGCTTCCTGCCAAAGCAATCGTGGTCCGACGGCGTCTGGTTTTCCCTTTTCACGGCACATATCCACCCACGTTCTCGGACGAACCAAGCTCATAAAAACTGACCTTCAAACCTTTCTCGACTCTTTTGGTGCAGCCTCAGTTGCGGCGTTCTGACGAGAAGGTAGGTTTTCGTCTGGTTCCTTTCAAAGCAACGCAGGAATACACGTCCCGCATGGGGGCTTCCGCCCACAGCCCCAGACCGGAAGTGCGCCCAACGCGCCGCCACCGTGCCGTAAAGTAACACAGTTGAGGTCATGTATAGACTAACCGATTTAATTATGACCACGAGTCACAACATAATTACTCTTTTGATTACTTCGAGTTACTGTTTATCTAAAGGATATTAATTCGCCCTAGTTGACATCTTCATGACTTGATTACAATGAGCTAATACTCTATTAATTGATTTCGTTATAAGCTTAATTGATGGGATGATTAGTAGTTTACTTCGAGTTACTATCTACTTCTTACTTCATGTCAGCTGATTGACATTGTGGTGCATCTGTGATTACTTCTAGCTATTATGCGAGTAGTTGATCTATTATAAGCTCAATGCACAATAGTACTACTCTTTTGACTACTTGAAGTTACTTTTGACACATATATTTTAATATTGCGTAATTGACATTATGATGAGCCTTTTGATTACTTTGAGGTAATATTCATCCAAATTATTTATTATAAGCTGAATTGACATTATGATTACCCTTTTTATTACTTTGAGTTACTATATTGACCCAATTAAATTGAATTTGGCCTAATTGACATTTTGGGGACTTCTTGATTACTTCGAGTTACTATACACAAGCAGCCCCACCTATTACAAGCTCAATCCTCATTATTATTACTCTTTTGATCACTTCGAGTTACTTTTGACCCAGTTGACTTTAATTCGGGCTGATTAACATTGCGATGGCCGTTTTGATTACTTTGAGCTAATATTCAAATAATTGATTTATTATAAGCCTAGTTGTAATTATGATTACTATTTAGATTACTTTAGCGTTACTATTGATCCAGTTGACTTTAATTCGGCTTAGTTGACATTGTGATGACCGTTTTGGTTATTCTGAGGTAATGCTCTACCAACTGGACTATTATGAGCCCAATAGACATGATGATCACCATTTTGATTACTTCAAGTTAATTTTGACCGAGTGGACTTTAATACGGCCTACATGACATTATGATGACACTTTTGATTACTTTGAGCTAATATTCAAGCAATTGACTTATTGTAAGCCTCGTTGAATTATGATTATCCTTTCGATTACTTTGAGTAGCTTTGACCCAGTTGACTTGAACTCTGGTTAATTGACATTGTAATGTCCGCTTTGGTTACTTTGATCTAATATTCAACCAACTGATTTGTTATGTCATGTCAGGATGTCAGTTAGACCAATAAAAAGTCAGATAGGTCACTAGTTACTCAAAGTTATCAAAATGTCAATGAGGCTGGTGTTAAATTAGTTATGTGCCTATTATATCGATGATATATACAAAGTAACCACTGAGTTAATTGAGTTAATTTAAAGTCAGTTTGGTAAATAGAAACACAGATTAATCAAAGGAGTAATCAAATTCTTAGCTAAATGTATATGAAGTCGCCTATGTCAATATTAATTCAAAGCGATCGACTGAGTAGCGAAATGTTTGCTTTTATAAAGTTGTTTGTGTCATTAAGAGATACAAAACCAAAAAGTAATCAGAATATCAAATAAGCTTCTACGAAGCTCTATTCTTGTTAATACCTCGAAGTAATCGAGAGAGTAAAAAAAAAAGTCTGTTGAACTCTTAATGTGTAAATTGTGTTAATAATAGGTTGACGTAATTAGAAGTTGAAGCAACTTTAAGTCATCTGTGTCAATAATAGCGAGAAGTTAATAAAAAGAGTAATCACAAATTGCAATTGTACCTCTACCATCTGAACTGTATCAATAATAAGTCGAAGTAATGAGAAATAGGAAAGAAAACGTAATTCAGCTAAAGTCGAATGTGCCACTTATAAGTCGCGGTTACCAAAAAGTAATCCACATGTCAGTCGTGCGACTAGTAACTCTAAGTGATCGAAATAGTGATCAATATATCAGTAATCCGCCAATAAAATCTAATTGTAAAAATAATTACTCGAATTAATCAAAAGTGTGAGAGGAACGGAACCACTGAAGGCAAAAGCGTGGAAATAGTGTGGATTAAATTGACCGACCCCGGGACAAATCGGGTAGTGCTGGGATTAAATTGAATGGTGCTCGAATTAAATTGAACGGCACTTGGATTAGATTGACCACCATTTGGATTCAAATGAGCGGAAAAGCCTGTCGAAGGTAACCTTATTGCGTTCGTTGGATGAAGAACATTCCCAGTTGTAGAGTTCGACTGTCGTGTTCAGCGATAAATGTTGCTGTACTCATGCCGTTCAGTTTTTTTTTTTTTTTTGTCTTTTTCTTTTTGGGTTGCTTATTTGCCTTTGTCGCAATAAACGTATGCTAAGGTTAGAACTTAAATGATGCTCTTTAAATGGTGTTCTCGACCAGTGGTTCTCAAATAAGGTCCGCGGACCTTATGGGGTCCGCTGAAGCGTTGTGGGGCTCCGCGAAGCACTGCCTCATAAATCAAGCCTGGCAATAAAAGTTGTATTTTTCTTGATTGAGAAGACACTTTCCAGCTTTCGAGTGGGTTTTCTCGTGGGTACGTCACTGATAGAAGTCTAGCATCTACTTATATCAATTTATTAAATCATTATCATATTTAATCTGTACTTTTTGTCTTCGTCTCACTATGAACGGGGTTCCTATTATCCTCGGCGATCCACAAGGGGTCCGCGAAACATCAATCGTTGAGAACAACTGTTCTAGACGTTACTCCTCAAAATTATCGAAATACCGTCACGAATTACTTGGCATTAAAAGCAGACTTGTACCGTACGCATTACAAGTAATCAAATTACTTGTAATCGATTACGTTTTGGAGTAATTTTGTAATCAGTTGATTACTTTTATTAGGCAGTAATCAAAAGAGTAATCTGATTACTTTTTGAAGTAATAAAAATTACTTTTAATCATTACTATTTTTCCACGGGCTCCCCCCCCCCCCCCCCCCCCCACTTTTCCACGAACCTTTTTTTTTTTTTTCTGAAATGACAAAAATAAATTTTGCTTCTTTTTTTGAACGGAAAGATGAAAGGTTTTTGCGGAGCTGTAGGAAACGAGGTCAACCCCTTTGTATGTACAGTTTCTGTGGAATAGCCGTTTTGTTTTTTTGTTTTTTTTTTCCGAGCTGGGACTGGGAGTGGGAAGCTCCAGGAAAGCCCCAGTGCGTGGCAAAGGCCATTCAGGGCGAAGTTTGAGGGAGCAGAATGTAACTTTGTAAGTCCTTCGTTCAAACTAGCCCCCTCAGGCACACACACACAGAAGAAGAAAAAAATCCTGCTTACGGTACCTACTCGCAGCCCGTAGGAGAACCAGAAGCGAAGAATGTCTAAAGCGGATGCAAAATAAAACAAAGCCAGTTCAAATATTTCCCTATTTCCCTTGCGTGCTCTTCGTGACAAGCAAGGTTTCGAGTTGAGAAGTGGTTGGGGCGATCTTTTCCGCTAACGGGTACTACACATTATCCGTTCCAAATCTTGGAGCTCATGCTCTTTTGAATAGCATGCTAATGCATCCACATGTGAATAATAAAATGAGCGACGCAAACTTTGAGCGACTACCCTTGCTTAAGCTACTCAAGATCTAGAACCCCCCCCGGACTGGCTAACGCCCAAATCACTAAACTTCCTCAAACGAATTCCGTGAAGGTGCAACGACCACGAAGAGGGAACCCGCTTTTTCTTCTTCAATACATGTGAAAATGTAAAATATAGGCTGGAAGTAGTTCATTGGTTAAGAGCGCTAAAGATGTAAGTCTTCACACAATAAAGTAATCGGAAAAGTAACGGTTACTTCTTAAAGTAATTTCCAATTACTTTTGCTGTCGAGTAATCAAGTAATCTAATCGAATACTTTTTAGCCAACAGTAATAGTAATTGTAATCGATTACTTTTTTTAGTAACGTGTACAAGACTGATTAAAAGTAACTAAGTACGTTACTCGTTCCTTGCCTAAAAAAATAAACTAAATAGGTAACTTGTTACCGAAAAAAGTAACTAGGTCGAAGTAACCCGCTACTAGCAACGCTTTACGTGCATGTGGGCTTATATGCGCAAAAAAATGATCGTTGCATAAAACGGAGGGCTAGTTGGCATGGCATTTGCCGCGCCTTCTTCAGGTAGGGCACTGCATTCAAGCATTACTAAACTTTAAAAAGAAAGGCACGCAGGAACACAGAGCAGCACTAATGTGTGTCTTGCAAGTGTCTTTTTTTTTTCTTTTTTTTTTTTTGAAGAAAGGTGTAAACATTTCTGATGACTCCATTTTGGAAGCTTATCCTGCTCGTAGCTTGTTTCCTGCCTTGTTGCAATCTCTGTCCTCATGAAAGGACCGGGCATCAGGGTTCTCACCCTAGAAGGGTCAAACATAAAAAGCATGTATTTTGTTATAATTATAATGCAATTAAATGCAAAGGTGCAATCGAGCTGGACAAAAATGATGAAAATAATCCCTGGAGAAGGGGAACAAGAGGGCAAAGGACAAACATAAATCTCCAAACACAGCTAGGGTACTGGTGAGCGTCTGAAAAAATCCGCCTGGTCCGGGCATCGAACCCGGGACCTCTCCATCACAGGTGGAGCGCTCTACCAACTGAGCTAACCAGGGGTTAGACGTCAGTAGAGCAAACGGGCTTTATCAGCTGCCACCAGTCTAACACTAACAAGGGTAGAGCTTGCAAATTTAAGGTTATAATTATAATGTCCGTCTTGTTCCCCTTCTCCAGGGATTATTTTCATCATGTATTTTGCGTGTGTGCGTGTGTGTGTCTGCGTGTGTGTCCGCGCGTGTGTGTGTGTGCGTGTGTGTGTGTGTGTGTGGTTTCCTCATTTCTTTTCTTAGTTATTTTGTTCAATTCTAGTCGGCATTTTCGGTCCTGGGTTGTTTCCTGTTCAGCGTTCAGTGGCTTCAGGTTCAAGTTTCCAATCGACCACCTTTGCACTGGTTTATGCCGATTTCTATTTCCGTAAAATATTCCCGCAAAAAAAATTGTTTCAAACATTGAAAAATGCTTTTGGGATAATGAGTACAAGATACTGAGAAATGTAATTAAGATACAGGAGCGAATACTCTCGATAAAATGTATTCGCAAGATAAGAAGTTACTACCAAAGGTAACTGAGATAGTGTACCCTAAGTAGAATATCTCATTTTATTTCATTTCATTTATTTAATCCTTGAATGCCCACAGGGGGCTTTGCATGAGGGGGTGGGGCAAATTTAAACACTCAAAATAACAAAAACAAAAGACTAGAACGTTTATGTACACGTACACACAGGACGCTAGATAGTGACGAGAGAGGAAATGGCAGATCTCAAGTTATTACATTCTGTGATGCTCACAATAGGTTTCGGGAGGTTGTTCCAATCAGTAATAGCCAATTGTAAGGGAGGAAATTTGAATAGGTTTGTCCTAGGCGTAGTCAGTTGAATTTTGAGTGGGTGGTCAGTGCGGGGGGAGATGTGGGTGGCCGGAGGGCAGTATTCATATTTTTTAAAGGAAAATTATAATATATTTTGTGCAGGTGGGTAAGACTTGATACTTTCCTGTTGTGTATTAAAAGAGGGAGGTTTAATTTTGCTTTCATTGCGGTAACACTTGTAGGCTGATAATTGTGGGGAATGAAACGTGTAGCCCGGTTCTGTATAGCTTCCCATTTTTCTTCCAGATACAACTGATGGGGGTTCTAGACCATAGAGTTGTCACAATAAACGCTAGAGGCTCAGCTGGCGCTAGTGTGCTGTTGCATTTTGAAGCAGACAGCATGCAGTCAGAAATTGACTTCCGGTAATACATTTCTATGGAAAAAAGCGAGTGCCTTTTCTTTCTGCGCTCGAATATAAGAGCAAATATCACGAATAATTTGTACGTGGTAGGCACATTGGAACATTTCTCAGCCACGCGGACGAAATAATTGGTCAGTTACAGCATTTTTATTTGAAATTCGTGGCATGAAAAACTGTGCTAAACCACTTCGCACATGTATTTATTTGCATTGTCGGACAATGTTAGCTCGAACACGGCGTCGGCGCTTTCCAGCATGAGGGATATACGTGCCAAACGAACGAAGGACACGTGAAAAACCAAGAGAAACGGCAAGAACTACTCAGTAACACTGGATAAGTAACTCCTTGTGCATGCAGACGATCAAAATAAATTGAATGCCACGTAATATAGTCTGATTTGCAATAAATAAATACTGCTTTATTCCTGCTCATGAATACGTGCGAAGATGCTCGTTCTGGGGAATTCAAATCATCACCCATCACCCGCACGCTCCAAATTTTTTCAGGAGCCAGAGAGCAGGTACCCGATAAAAAGTGCCCGACATAGGAAATAATAACAAGACACACCTTTCGTAGTTCTTGGGTCGCCAAAGGCATGGTAGCGCTTCTTTGGACGAGGACAAAAGAAAGAAAGACAAGACAGACACGAGCGCTGACTGCAAACTTAGGCCCTAAAGCAAGTACCCGTCTAGCGTCCTCAGGAAGCTGCACATCACTCAGAGTCCTGACGTTGCAAGTAACCACTGGACGTTTCTTGGGTACGCTGCCTCTAAGACGTGTCAGCGACTGCTGCCAGATGAATTCCGTGCACCCGTCCACGATGCCGAAGAACTCCCGCAGTCGTCGGCTGTCCGAATCCGGCTTGCCGGGATCCCGAAGAATGGAGCGCAGCAGATCCTTGTAGAGACGCACTTGCCGTCGCCATTCAGATCTCAGGACTTTCAGAACTCTTGTTCCATGACCGGCCGACGGAAGGAACCTGCCAAACAGCCGCATAATTTCTTCGGGCAAGTGCTTACAGCGTATGCAAAAAGTAAGCGTGCGACCCATACAGCATCATCGCTTCACTGCTTGCCAACGCCTCCTGTACGGCTCGCACGCTTACTTTTTGCATACGCTGTAAGCACTTGCCCGAAGAAATTATGCGGCTGTTTGGCGGGTTCCTTCCGTCGGCCGGTCATGGAACAAGAGTTCTGAAGGCCCTGAGATCTGAATGGCGACGGCAAGTGCGTCTCTACAAGGATCTGCTCTGCTTCATTCTTCGTTATCCCGGCAAGCCGGATTCGAACAGCCGACGGCTGCGGGAGTTTTTCGGCATCGTGGACCGGTGCACGGAATTCATCTGGCAGCAGTCGCTGACACGTCTTAGAGGCAGCGTACCCAAGAAACGTTCAGTGGTTACTTGCAACGTCAGGACTGTAAGGGATGTGCAGCTTCCTGAGGACGCTAGACGGGTACTTGCTTTAGGGCCTAAGTTTGCAGTCAGCGCTCGTGTCTGTCTTGTCTTCCTTTCTTTTGTCCTCGTCCAAAAAAGCGCTACCATGCCTTTGGCAACCCAAGACCAATACCAACTAGCCCAGCATTCAGCTTTCGTAGTTCACGTGCTTTATTTTTTGCGTTCGAATGTCTTTTTAACCGATCGTAAAGATGCAGGACGGAGTCATTTTCATCCAATGACAGGACGGGCAATTAGCAACATATACGCACCACCGAAATGCTAGCAATTTTCGAACACACTCTACATTCCTTTCGATCGTTAGTTTGCTTAGAATCGTCGCTCGTTTTTACATACCTTTCTTGCAACAGAGGTTTGGGCCTGAAATAGAGCGAAGTTTAACATCGCTCAATGGTAAAGAAAAATGCTGTAACTAAAGCAATTGCACTCTCACAATACCAATAAAGGTACATACTATCCGCTACAACCGAAATGATAAAGTTATTCATGTTATTTTCCGGCGAAGAGACAAAATTCACGCGCGTTTTCCCATAGCAATACACAGGGAGGCTGGAAATCTAGACTGCATGCTGTCTGCTTCAATTTGCAACCGGAAGTCCCATAGACGCTAGCGCCAGCTGAGCCTCTAGCGTTTATTGTAATAACTCTATGTTCCAGACAGTGGATGCATACTCAAGTTGAGGACGTATGAGAGAATTGTATGCGATGGAGCTTTGTTTCTTGCATGGCCTCATAGAGACGCCGCTTTAAAAATCCCAAACTTCTGTTTGCTTTCGCAGATATGTAGTTTATATAAGGCACCCGTGATAAGTTATGGTTAAAGTTGATGCCAAGATACTTGTAGGATGTTACGGCTTGAATTGGTATGGTAGAAAGTGAATAGTCAATCTGGGTAATGTTTTTTTTGTAGTGAAGTTAAGAAATTTCGTTTTGTCAACATTGATCTCCATTTGGAATTCTCGACACCATGCTTGAATTTGTGACAAGTCATTTTGCAAAAGGGTACAGTCGGTTACAGTTATTATTTTTCTATAAATCATGTAGTCGTCCGCATATAATCTAATAGTGGAATTCAGAAGATCCGGCAGTTCATTTATGTAAATTAGAAACAAAAATGGACCCAGCATGGTTCCCTGCGGTACTCCCGATTTAACAAGTTTTTGTGACGAACGATTGTTGTCTATGCCAACGTTACGTGTTCTGTTTGAAAGGAAATTTTCAATCCAGTTTATAACAGACGTTTCTACTTGCTTTTAATTTTTGGATAAGACGGAAATGTGGGACTTTATCGGACGCTTTTTTTTTTAAATCAATGAAGGTAGCATGAGTTTCATGTTTTTTTATGTAGGTTATGGTGGATGTCCGTTAAGAACTCAAAAAGCTGAGATTCACAGAAGTACGACCACCGGAAACCGTGCTGGTTTGTAAAGAGTATATGGTTTACACTTAAATAATTTATTACATTAGAATAAACGACATGTTCTATCAATTTACTTACAACAGGAGTCAGAGATATGGGTTTGAAATTGGTAGGGACATCTTTTGCGCCATCTTTAAAAATCGGGACAACCATTGCAGATTTCCATTCAGCCGGAACAACACCAGAGTCAAGGAATTTTTAAATATGCGGGATAAGAGCACAATAGATATGCCACTTGTAATCTTTCGCAACTTTGTAGTTATAAGGTCAGGACCGGGAGTCAAGTTAGATGGTAAATTTGATATTAATATTGAAATTCCGTCATTTGTCACAATGATATCATCCATTTGGGTAGTCATAAGATATTCTGGGCAGCAAGAGAAGAGGGTAATGGAAGAAATTTATCAGTGAACACTTCACTAATGAAGGTACAAAACAGCTCACAAGTCTCTGCGGTCGGTAAACTTTTTCCAGAGGCGTCAGTCAAGCTGACCGAGTCCTTTACCTGCTTTGAACTTACAGCGGACCAAAACATTTTTGGGGTTTGTTTTCAGTATACTACAAAGATCATAGTTAAAAAGATATCTTTCGCATTTTTTTATTTCATATTTGCAAGTTAAATAACACTCCTTGTATTTTAACCATAATATAGCAGTTTGAGACGCCTTTGCGGCACGAAAAAGCCTATTCTTTTTAATTAGCAACCTATTCAAACGTGTTGCAAACCACGGGCTCGAAAACGACGTACGAATGGTTAGTTTCGGAATAAATTTGTCACACAACTCAAGCAATTTACACTTAAACAAAAGCCAGTTTTAATTCAGAGACATAGAGTCAAATTCTTCTAAAAACCAGCTGAAAATAGCGAAAAGTGTTGGTTAATAGCCTCGAGGTTTCCCCTAGACTAACTGGAAATTGTTTTTGCCCGAAGAGGTTGCTCAAGTGATGGAATGAAAATTTCAGCATTAATAGATATGTGATCACTTAATGGTTTTATATACACAGTATTTGCAACTAGATCGGGTATTGAAATAAAAAAAAGGTCAAGCATGGCTTCACCACGACTGGGTTTATTAATAATTTGAGAGAGTGCAAAAGCGTATTAACGTCAACAAAATCGCGAGACTGTTTTGGAAGGTTCTGCCACGATAAAAAAAAAGGTATTTTATCAGACAGAATGGCCCACTTAATTTTAGGGTAGTTGAAATCGCCAAAAATAAAAAGTGCATCATTTGGGTGTAAAAGAATGAGAGACTCCAGAAAATCACGAAGTAGCGGAACAAAATCCAGAACACTTGGGGGCTTATAATAAGCAACAACAATAATAAACCATGGTAGGCATTTTCATTCTAACCCAAACATCTTCAAAGGTTGGAACAGTATCAGAACAATCAATGCGGTATGCCTTTTTGACTGCTACAAGTACACCTCCTCCCTTTCGGCCTGCTCTGTCATTACGAAAAATAAAATGTGAGAGGTGTGGTTAGTTCCGAGTTTGAGATATCATCTGTGAGCCGAATTTCTGTTAAAATGATAACGTCGGCTGAGCATGACTGGACTGCCGAAAGAAGGTCGTCCTGCTTTGCATAAACACATCTAGTGTTGGCGACGAAAAAATTGACTTGAAACGGGGCGAGAGCAGCTTTCGGGGGAGGAGGAACGCGGTTGGTGACCCTGGGATTGCTATGCAGGTAGTGCTTTCACTGAGTTAGATTGTTTATCGCAAAATGTACTTTAAGTTCCCCATTATCAACTTGTCATGCCGAATCTTAAAATCTTGCCCCTTAGATTTTGCAAACGTGACAAGCTCTTTTCTAGCATTATGGACATCGATTGAATAATCATCACTTAACCGGAAACTAGTTCCCTTTAGTTTAAACGCCCTTAACAAGATCAGCTCTTCTTTTCTTTTTTTTTTTTTTTTTTTTTGTAGGAGTTGAATTTTACAATGATAGGCCTCGGAGACGCCCGGTTTTCACGAAAAGAGCCAAGCCTGTGAGCGCGCTCGATAGCAGCAGGGAGATAGCGACGCCAAGCATTTCGTTGCAAAATGGCAATCACGCTTTCCTCAGATTTTGCCCATGTTTCACCGCGAACGTCAGGAAGGTTGAAAAACAAAAGATTCCTACGTCTAGACTGGTTTTCTAGGTTTTCGCACTTCTGCATTACACGTTCAAGGTCTGCACTGGCTCTTGCATTCATTGTGGAAATTGAAGCGACTTCATCTTGTATCACTTTTAAGGCGGACACATCTCGATCAATATCGTTCATTTGCGTACTCAAGTCCCTAAGAACCTTGCCAGTTTCTTTTTGTTTTTCTTGTAATGATTTTATCTCATTTAAGATTGCTGATCGACCTGCAGAAAGGCTGTTTAACGAGGCGAGAATCTGAGGAAGCGGGGAGATGTCCTCAGAAACAAGGGTATCCGGGCCGGGATTAGTTTCAATGTCCCCAGACAGTAGAAGCAAGTTTGCTACAAAATCAGCGATAGATGACATTTTCGCAGCACACTGGGATAAATTACGCCATATAAGAATCAAGCGTTTGTACACGTCGGGAGGACACGACACCGCAATGACACAGACGTTGTTATCTCAGTAAGACGTCGAAAAAACACCAACATGAGAAGTAACAGGGTATAAGTGACGCATCCTAGTTTCGGTGCCGTGCCCGAGTAGCTCCGATGAGTGCAGCCGGTTTTGTAGTCCCGCCACACCCACTTCGTCAAGTGATACCGGCAAGTGTTGCCAGTTGAACTTTACAGAGTCCGCCAGAGTTGACGAAGACGGTGCCAATCCACAGCGAGGTCAGCAGCACGCTGAGGATGACACTGGCAGCAGCGACCTGAGAAGTAACAGGGTATAAGTGACGCATCCTAGTTTCCGTGCCGTGCCCGAAATGCGCGAGATAACCACAAGTGTGAGCTCCAGACGCGTCTTTACAAACATAATTCTGGAGGCTGGCAAAATATTAATTTGCTTCAAAGTATGATGGAACGTGCCTGAACATCGCAGGCTCCAGTATTTTAGTATTGGCTCTTTAAAGAAACCTGACGTTACCTTAAAAGCATCTTAAAAAATCACCCGCTTTAAATACCGGTATTCCGCATTTCCTGTTCACATTGTATACTCCGCGTCCATGAAGCAGTTGCTATACGTAAAGAGCAGGTTGCTCTCTCACGTATATTGGAATGCGCAGTTTACGCGACACTTCCTAGAACACGAGGCCGCAGGGCTGAATTTTGAACGTCACCGAACGCAGGGCACGAATCGGTCACGAGTGTGACGTCACCCTTCGGCTCAGACTCGTCTCCAATCAGTGAAAAGACGAATCTGAGGCGAACGCTGACGTCACACTCGTGAGTAATCTCTGTCCCTCCTTCGCCTTCTTTAGGTGACGCTGAAAATTTGGCACTACGGCCTTGTAATGTTAAAATTGATGACCTTAGGAGCATTTCCTTTTTTTTTTCTCTCTCCTTTTCTTTACCGAAGTATGGAATACTCCAGACAGCTTAAAACTGCCGCTAAACGGCAAAAAGGATTTTTTTTTGTTATCTAATAACATTTATGGCCTTACATGAGGACAAGTTCTAAACCTAATGACAATAGTTGATCTGTAACTTTCACATCGCTAGTTTGCTTATGATGCATCGCACGTGTCTTCTCACGTGTGCCACCTTAACGTTAATTCTAAGGGATCCCTCGTTTATTTGTATTAGGACACGTTGGAAAGCCACCGCCATTAAGGCACTACGCAACTGACGCCTTGGATATCCCTTTTCGAGAAATTCGTCATTATTAAAACAATATCCGTGTATTAGTTTATGACTCTCTCAATAAAATCTCAATATTATTATTAATAATAAAATAACCTACAGAAACAATGCGCGACGATGACGTTCACGCATTGTTTCAAGAGTCGGGTTTAAACTGCAATTTTGATTCGTGCCCGCTGCGTTGGATTGGTAGTGCTTATCGAGATGCACTTTTTCTTGTCCCGTTGTACCCCTAGAGCCATCTGTGCGTAGTAGCACGAACTAGACTTCCGTCTGCTTTGAATTTGCTGCAGCGCCCAGCAAACACCACGCGAACTTTGAAACTGTCCTAAAACTTCATCATAATGAATTATATAAAATAAAAATATGCATATCTGTGCACATTTAACTGTTGAAGTGTCTTCTTTTGTTGTTGTTGCTTATTTGCCATTATTTATTTTTTTGGTAATGCTTTGGTGTGGCGTGAAGCCGTCTAACAAGCCCTACATCTCGACACACCTCGTCCACAGTGCCTAGTGATTAAGAGAAATCTCACTGCAAGTATAAACTACGTTATTAAAAGTTATTAACCGCTTTCAAAACTATTTCGTGAGAAAATAGGCCGCGTTCCCAGTGCCGCTTGCCATTCACCTCGATCTATTCGCGGGCCCCGTTGGTCGCCATTTTCTCATATAAATTCCCCAGAAATGTCATGAATTTTGTGTTAGGCAACGGCAAGCTATGAAACGTTGGCACCTATGTCAAAACCGCTAGTGCTGCGTTGGGTGGATGCGTCAGTTATTTTTCTAGTAAGAAAACACGGTTCTAATTTCTACGATACGTGAATTTTAATAGCTATGCAATGTTGTGCAGATCGTCAAAAAGTAAAGCTTTACTGAAATGTCTTACCGTCTTCAAAACGTAGCAAAATACGGTGGTCGTTACCTCCAATAACTAGCAAACATTCCTGTTACGTTAATTTAGATTACAATGTTTATTATACGGCAGCAATAAGTCGCGGATACAAACTTTGAGAAAGATTCGACTTTAACAGGGGGATTTCATGGTGTTTATTATATTTTCATCGATATTGACGAACATATGTACATTAAAAGTAATGCTGGCTGGAGAAAGGATGGCGCGGGGAAAAATATTATTTTCTCCTTTTCTTGTACAATTTACAAAACCCCCGGTAAATTGTTTTAACTCAAAACCAAAGGCAATATTTAAAAAAAAGCAATGAGTCACTGGACGGAGATCGCTGGGTACGAAGGGTTTTTTTTATACATTCATTTAAAGAACCTGCACACGACATGGAGGAGGCGTACCAATCGACTTGGGACAAAGTACGGCGCCTTCTCGATGAGCGACGAGCCCTCTACAAAGAAAGATTGGGTTGCGAAGGTGAGAGGACAAATTAACACCGCCGAGACGAATCGGTGGAGAGCCGACATGGAAGAACATTCCAGCATGCACCTATACGCGACTTTCAAGACCAACATCGCAGCAGTCCGCTGGTGTGGAAACAGACTGGGCAGCCGACTCCTTGCCGAGGCCCGCGGTGGTGCCTTAAGAGCGAAACACATGTACGACGAAACCGTCCGATCCGACGTCCGACCGCGCAATACGACGGTCGGAGGCGAGGGTTTTCAACGCTCTCCGATGCTACGAAAACCCTCGCCTCCGACCGTCGTATTGCGCGGTCGGACGTCGGATCGGACAGTTTCGTCGTACATGTGTTTCGCGCTTTACGCACCCGCATCAAGAGGCATCGGTACGATGTGAACGTGACCGAAACCGTGTGGAGTGCATGTAGTGAGGTAGAAGAAACTATCCAACATTTGCTCCTTGAGTGTCCGGCAATCGTACCTGCGACAGACGTCGGCACCCGCATTGAGCAGACCCTCGGTTTTACGGAAGAGAACAAACATGTGATGTGCTCAAAGAGAAGGCTCGAGGCATGGTGGAAAGTCCACTCGTGATACTTCAGAGTGCCTACGAACCATTTCTCAGACTTTCTAGTTCCTTTTCATTATCTTTCTCTTTATCTTCTTTTCTTTAATGGCATGTCTATTTTATAGACGCTCGTTATTAAAAAGGGCAATTGCCGCCAGAAATACATACATGCATACATACAATAACGTAGTTCGATAGCCGATACTGTTAAATAATAAAGAAAATAGTTCACTCGTTAGTTATTTAGAAATTTTACTAGTGCGCTAGTGCGTCACTCAAGAAGTCACACGTTACCCCTAACGTTGTTACTTGTAACACGTTTTTTTTTTGTTTGTTTACAACACTGGCTATACAGGGTCTGAGCGATCACCGTTATTTTCCTGGCTTCATGGAAAGAAGGTAGCTTCTTCAGGTGGTGGAGCAGTGATTCATATTTTATGTATGAATTGGTCCATTATTTCCTTAACGTGGGGACAGAACGGTACGTGAGTATTACGAACACTTTACAACATTACGCCGATGAGGTTTGAGACACCTAAGATTTTTGGAGTATCGAACGCTTCAAATGAATGTTTAAGCATCCTTCATCGATTCGGGTATCTGCCCTGCTTGTTTCTAAACAGTCATTGATACGACATATGTTGAGACGTAGCGTTACTAAGATAGGTAACAAAAGTTATCTATCTCAGTAATAGTACATTTGTTATGGTAGAATGCCGAAGGATGAGAGACTTATACTTTTTATCGTCTCAGAACAAAATAATAATATGGGTAATATCATCCGAAATCGTGCAATAAAAAAAAACGGTCCTCAAAAAATGTTGGAAAAAATACATCTTAGTGTATAGTGTATGACTAAAATAAAACTGCAAATTAGAACTCCGGAATGTTTTTTTCGTTCTTGAGTTTTGGGCTTCGAAAGGGCAGAAAATAGGTCTTACGATTTTCGCAGTTTTCACTAGTGACACATTTTGGAGTCTCGCAAAAGTTTAGTTTATATTTTCAAAACAATGGTAGCTTTTTTAGTGCTTTAATACTTTATATAGAGAAGGTAAAGTTCACTAGAAGTGTTTTTATATAAAATAAATTTTCTTGAATTTTGCATTTTCCACAATAATTGGCCAAGTTTGAATCGCGCTAGCTTTGGATGAACAATTACTTAAGGCATAAAAACATACCAACTGAAAGCTTCTATTTACAATTGATAATATTGATAATTTAAGTATAGTTTATATAAAAGAAACAACACGGTAAATATGAAAAGAAACGCTAAAGGTACAAAATTCAACATAATTTTTAGAGAATCCGTTCTTTTATTTCTGCCATTTTTTATATGAAAAGATTTTTATGCGCCCCTTAAAATGAAATAAAAGTTCTTTGACATATATGCTTTCGTAATATTAACCAGTGCCTTTGAATAGAAGACATATGTGTACCTCCATTCTACGACGTATACCTCAGTCATTTCGTTTTTCACTTAAGCGCGAAACACATGTACGACGAAACCTTCCGATCCGACGTGCGGACTGCCGAAATGGCCTTGGGGGGCGAGGGTTTTCGTGGCATCGGAGAGCGTTGAAAACCCTCGCCTCCGACCGTCGTATTGCGCGGTCGGACGTCGGATCGGACGGTTTCGTCGTACATGTGTTTCGCGCTTAAAATATTAGTTCTTTTTGTAACTAGATCATAGTTTTTATAGGTTCTCGAGTCTACGCACAGTTCGGCAAAACTTATACATCGATAAAATTTATAATATAATACGGTAAGGGGTTCTTCCGCAAGTTCAGTTTGCTTACTTAGCAGGCTTGTACACGTTACTGAAAAATAGTAAGAAATTGCATTTACAATTACTTAAGGCTAAATGATAATTAATTACAATTACCCTCTTATAAAGGTAAGTGACCGTTACCCAAAAACGTAATCCGTTACTTTCGCTGCGTTACTTTTAACATTATTGTCCCCAAGTAAGGAACAAAGGGAATAGGGTCATTCAAGTTCTTATTGTTGCCAACTGATTCATTTATGAATTGTCCTTGAGTATTTTGAGCAACAGTTGACTCTCGATATTCTCATCAAGTGTTTTGCGTTACTTCTTACTGAAGATGTAGACTGCTGCGCTGAGCACCCTTTGAACTGAGACACTGGATGGGAGTGCCATATTGTATCTCATGGATGCTTCATGCTCTGCATTGAGCTTCCTCATCGAAGCAGTGGAGGTACTATTTAACTCTAAGACAGAGAAAAGCTCCGTCGTTGCAACCGTTACCTGATATTGGAGAGTTTTAATGTATCGTTCCGATACCTCCGATACCCGAAATAACGATACTATATATATGATGCTTGCGCAAAGGCGATGGCGGAGTATCGGGTATCGTTATTGGGGTCATAGGAACGATATAGTGAAATTTTCTATTGTCGAAACCGCGAAGCTGTAGAACTCGTCACGCAACTAGCCAAAACTGGAATAAGAATTTTTTTTGCGTACATCTTACTATACCGCCATATTCACTCGCGGCTTGAGTTTGCAAGTGTTGTGTGAAATTCTATTACAATGACGGATGCTTTACAGATTGAAAATATTCAGAAAAGGTTTATTAGAATTGTTTACGACCGATACTTTCAACGTAGGTGTTACTACGACTATGCCTACATACTCGGGAATCTCGGCTTACAAAAGTTATCAAGTCGAAGAACTGCGAGAGATTTACTACTGATGCACAAGATAATTCATGGCCAGATAGATAGCAGCTTGGTATGTTCTTTTAATTTTCATGTGCCGGTACGTTTCAGCCGATACGCATGCTTGTTTTATTCTGATTCACAGGAGAAGCTCTGACCGACCACCCGTATGCAGCTCTGTTTTAATGACATTTCATCGAAATCTTCTTAGATGCTTTTACAGATTACATCTCTTTTAAACGTGAACTTGAAATTTCACTCTACGATTCATAGTCATGTAGCATTCCCGCATGTGTTTTGTTCACTGTACACATGTGCCTCATACCAAGACTGACTTCAGTCGTTTTGAGGCACGGAATAATAATAACAATAAATAAATATATTTACAGACAATAGTAACAGTAAGGCGATAATTAGATAATAAAAAAGTTTGGATTGATATTCTTTTTTTTTTTTTGGTTCTGAACAGGTTGAGTTCCGGTTGAGAGGTTGGTGAATAAGAAAACGTTTACAATATATAAATATAATTTAAAAAAAAAACGGGACATTCATAACAACAATGAATTAGAACGTCGGTTAAAAAAAGAAAATGTAAACGCACGTTTGCAGTATGTACCTTTCTTGATGCCGTTCAAAAACGGACAGAGCACGGGCCGACTGCAGTTTATTCCCATGTTCTCCATATAGACGTCCGCTGATACCACGGGCAGCGAAGCGCAGAGAACTAAGCCGCACTATGGCCACGCTCACGAATTTTATTCTCTCATCAAGCTTAGAGTCTGAAGTCTACGTCAGCCACCATTTTGTTTTGTTTGTAAAAGTTTCTGGATGGGATAAGATCCGTCTTGCTGAGGGAAAAGCAGAAGAAAAAGGAAGACAACCATTGTCGAAGTGCTCGCAAAAAGCTGTCTCACAAAAAGGGCGACTGAGATGTAGATAACCTGGCTGGAATTCACAAATAAAGTGTGCCAACCCTAGAGCTTGGACCACAAGGGTGTAAGTAGCTTTTAAAACAGGGTCCAATAAGGTGAAAAGAATAAAAAAAATACAACCTGGTTTCTAAAAGATGAGGAGTGTGCAGCAACGAACCGAATGAGGATGCATATGGCAATACTGTCTTCACCTAGTATCACATCAGTTTCAGTGGATTTTAGGGTAGACGGGGCGCTCTCTCCTGTTGTGACATTATGAAAATGGTCATATAGTCCGCTGACAACTCAAGAAGGTAGTTCGAGGGTAAGACGGGTTGGGGAGGAGGAAGCATACGAAACGCTAAAGATAGAAAGAGGTTTCCCACACTCTTCTCCACTTTTCCGTCTGTTTCCTCCTCCCCGGCCCGTCTTACCCTCGCCCTACCTTCTTGAGTTGCAACCATAACCCAGAAGGACATTGATAATTCTTGTATGTGCACTTACCGCCTCGAGCTTCTCGAAAAAGCACACAGTCACTGGGCGTCCCCCTCTCCGAGTCTTCGATCACAAAGAAAAATAATGAACTAAAAAAAGCGAATTAGCAGTAAAATAGAAAAGTAATTAGAGCAAAGTAACTTAGGTTTTGATTTGAGTTATATGGAAGGAGGGAGGATATGTAGTACAGGTAATACCAGGACTGTTGTATGCGGATGACATAGTACTCATGGCAGATAACCAGGATACATTACAGGAACTAGCTGGAATACGTGGAGAAGGTGGCACGTTGGACATGACATTTAGCAGTGACGATCGAGTCTGGAGTAATGATGTTTAACGACGGAAAGATGGAACCCCTGAGGACACAAGACATTGTAATCGACCGCGGAGGAAAATAGAAATGCCCTTGTGTCTGGCTCAATGAGGGTAGGAAACATCTAGGAGAATATAGTTAGAAAAGGGGAAAAAATTAATCTAATATGAAGCTCAATGCACTGTGGAACTATAATAGAT
Organism: Ixodes scapularis; assembly: GCF_016920785.2. NCBI lineage: Eukaryota > Metazoa > Arthropoda > Arachnida > Ixodida > Ixodidae > Ixodes > Ixodes scapularis. Next base: position 7,137,196 of record NW_024609836.1, on the reverse strand, counting down.
ATGAAGTGGTCAGAGGTATATGGAAAAGACGGTTGTGCCAGGGCTGTCTTTTGGCAATGCAGTGCTGTGCATGAACTCGGAGGTTAAAATCAGGATTAGAAATTCGACAAAAAAGCATAGGCAGATTGGCACTGGGAGCACATGGAAAAACACCAAATGAGGGAGTACAGGGGAACATGGGCTGGTCGTCTTTTGAAAGCAGGGAGGCAATTAGTAAGTTGAAAGTTGAACAAATGTTGACCGAAATGGATGATGCGCGGTGACCACGGAAGATATTCAAGTAATTTATTCGAGTAATTATACATGAAAAGTTCTAACACAAAATGGACAAACCGAACCCGAAAGCTACATTTAAATACATTCACACTGCTGATGGTGCTGAGCAAACTACTTTAGTGGAAAAAGATGTGAAAGACACAGATGGTAAAATGTGAGAGGGAAGAATGTAGAAGAAATCAACTCTAACGGTGTACAAGTCACAAAAGCAGGACAACAGAAAGGAAAATGTGTGTTGAGAATGCAGTTCTTTGCTGTTTAAGGCGAGAACGAGAGTTTTGAGGACAAGGACGTATAGGGACGAATTTCCGGAGACGGACACATTATGTGCCGTCTGCCACAATGAGAGCGAGACGCCGGAGCACTTGGTTTTGATGTGCACGGGGCTTCGCCCTGCCCTCCCTGAAGGGGAACGGACGGAAGAGGAAAGGATTATAGTGACAAAGAGGCGATCAGAAGATTGGTGGAAATAATCTAGTAAAAATTGAATGATGGACAACTGACTAGCACAGCTGGGGACAGGCGGGACAGAGAAAAATTCGGACTCCCTCTCGCGTTGCTCCGGCTCAAAGTCTCAACACAGTCTCACAGAGGGTCCGGTGCTGTGGAAAAGCCCTCAAGGTTGACCAGAGGAAATTTGGCGACTCTCTCGGAGATGGGAACAGGCGGGTGTCGGATGTTTTTAGTTTTTTTTTTCCCCGATCCTCTAAGGTCATCCTGGCGATACCCCACACTGCCTGATGATAGTTAGGGGCGCCAAATTTTGTCTTAGAAGCGCGGGAGAAATCATATGTTTGTCGTTTTAGGCTGTGGCTAGGTGGGGTAAGCTACTGCCCGCTACAAAGTGTATAGACCCCCATCCATCCATCCGGATATAGCTTGCCCCCTTCCCCCCCCCCCCCCCCCAACTTCTTCTTCTTTTTGTTCTTTTTTTTTTTTGTATAAATATTTATTTCGATTTTTTGAGAGCGTTGTTAGGGCTCTAAAGAAATATATTCAAATAGGTTCACGGGCTTGGTGTTGTAAAGACGAGATTTGGAGAACTGGAGAGTGCCAAGCCTCCCTTTACGCTGGTCAATGCGCGTGACAGTGTGACGGCACAACCTTTTTTTCTTTTCTTTTTTTGAGGAGGGGGGGGTTGCGAAAAAATGTAAGTGTTTACAACGAATCCGTTACGTAAATCGTAATGAATTTACTTTACAATTGCTTTAGCAAATTAGTAGTTATTCCGTTACTGAATTACTGACAAATGTAGGGGATTACAATTAATTTCCTTACTTGTAACAGATTGCGTACAAGTCTGTTACCTAGTAAACAATAGAAATCAAAACTGTCTTATATAATGTTTAATCGTTGTCATGTGAGAATAACAGGCATATATAGGAAGATTTGCAAGTTTTCTGTGAGTTAATAGAGCACTTATGAGGGAAAACATTACAAACTGACGGCCCGTCAAGCACGTCAATAAGCGTGCATACTGTTTTTCTTTCTTCAAACAACTTTCTTTACAGAATAGCTAAGCTAGGCTTGTTGAAACCTCTCAATCTCCGTCTTTACTGATGACAGTTCTATGTTTGCAAAGCCAAACGTAAGCTCCAAGCCTCCTAAAGTTACATGAGGTGAAACTATCAGTTCTGATAGCATCGTGCCGCTTCGGCGCTTGTTTTCGCTTTTCTGCAATGTGCGCTTCTTCCCTAATTTTTCCTATTTTTATTAGATTTTTTTTGTTGTTAAGTTATAAGTACCTTTAAGGTTCTCGTAAGCTGCATTGGATATTTTTGTTCGACGGAAAGTGGGAACGAAAGTACGATCCACGGCCCGAGAGGGACACCGACATGCCACCACCCTTTTTAACTCTGAGTGTCGCACCCCTGTCTAGATAGCTGTCGTGATTGTTTGTTTAGTACAGACAGGGTCACTATGAACATTAGAATTGACTACCGCATGACAATTTGTGCACGTGTTAGACAGGAAAAATCTATAAACAACCTGTGATTGCCAGGAGGCGCTACCAGAGCTAAAGCTCGTGTAGCGCCGCCTTCGAGAGTGGCGGCCTTTCCCTTTCGTTTTGCTTCGCTGGCAGGTTCTATGCTGTTCACATATCTGGTATCTTACCTGAGTTCGTTATACACAGTTAGCCAAAACCTATAGAGGGAAAAACTACACTAATCGTTGCCTGACAGTAATATTAAACGGGGGCGACCAAGAATTCAGTCCTGAAGACATTAAGAGCCTTTGCCTGTGTGCTACCCAAATAAGGAGTGCGTTTTGCTGACCTGTATGGTCTATCCAAAAATAGATGAACCTTTGAATTCTTGTTAATGAAGGAAGACGAATGAATTGAGCTAGCTGTGTAGGAATCTAGAGAACTGCTTAAGGAGCAAATGGGAAGTAATGCATTTTTCAATGAGTTCAGAAAGTGCGTAACAAAGTACTTCGCCTATTAATTCATCCCGTATGCTCAGCGGCTTACTATAAGCTCAGAAAAGTCGCATCTGAAAGATCATATTGTCGTATTGCATTTTGATTTCGCTAAAAACTGGAGCGCCGTTCTTACGCGCGCGGTATAATGCTTTTATTGGAAGAACCAAATTGTGTCTATCTTCGCCGGCGTCGCTACAACGGAGCACGAAATCTACAACTTCGGAGTTATCTGCGACGACATCGTGCACAATACACCCCACGCACAGTTTGCTCTACGCAAAGTTAAAGAGTTGCTAGAAGAAAACATTACGATATTTACTAAACTTTTCCATATCTTCGAAGGGCAGGCTAGTCATTCCAGAGATAGGTTTCAACTGCACGAGATGGCGAAGAGACAAAAGGTGACTGAACTGATTTTTAAGCTACGGGACACGGTAAAAGTGCGTGGAATGACGTGGGCAAGAGTCCTCAAGCACCAAGCTTCCTTGCACAAGTATTGAAATTCGTTGGAATTGCTAAGGATTTTTCTCGTGTAGTGGCCCCGAAAGGGCCTGGAATTGTACTATTCAAAGGTGACGCAGCATGCATCGGCCAATGCTATGACACAGTAAAAAAAGGATGGATTTTTAGTCTTGTGAAAAACATTCAATCCTGCCACTTCTGGATGAAGGCTCGAAATAAAACGGGTGTTTTGGGGTTCTGATAAAAAGTAAAAAAGTGAATCCTCAAGAGTAATGTTAAAATCACTTTTTCTTTTAACACCATAAACGTTACAGTGAGCTTACAATACTAAAAATTGTTATGTATCATTATTAGTTTTCTCCGTTTATCTTTATGATTTGCTATTGCCTTAAATAAAAAGAAAGTCAAAAAGTTTAAAACGAGCCTCGTCAATACTTTAGACATGGAAAAGCAGCCGCCTGAAAGACGCAAAATTTTCCACTCGGCCCGCTAAGTGTCTGAAAATAATTTATCTCGCCCTTTTATTGCCTGACATGAAGGTGTGGGAAACTTACTTTTTATGCTTGTTAAATAAAATAAGACGTTTCAATAAGTTTATTAAAGAAAAGTTGTGAATCTGAAGATAAGTGAACTGGACATATGCATGAACTTTTTATTATTGCATACAAGTCATTCCTTCTTTTTACTAAATGGTGCATGATGTATATCATAAATACTGTACTCTTGTTACATGCAGATATAAATAATAATTACGTAAAAGATTTAGCAACGGCCCATATCTTTTCATCTTTGAATGAAGGTAAAAATGTCTTCGTTTGAAACACACTGCTTAATATGACAAATCCTTTAATGAAAAAAATGTATCCCACATATAATAACACATAAGAAGCTTTTCACATAAAAAGCGAAAACATAAAGTGTACGTTTTTTAATGACGTTGAGTTTTGTATTTTTAGCGTTTCTTTTCAAGCTTACAGTGTTATTTCTTCCACATAAACTACACCTAAATTAAAAATATTATAATTTTTATATTGGCTTGGAAACAAGCTTTTATTTTATCTGTTTTATACCTTAAATAATTGTACGTCAAAGCAAGCTCGATTCAAACTTGTAGAATAAAAACAACGCATAAAAGAACATCTAGATTTCTTTTTCTTTTAGTTGAGACTTTTTTATGTTTTTGCCACAGCTTCGGGTAATTTTTAACATGAGGAATAATAAAAAGGTCGACCGTCTTTGGGGGTTGATATTCATCTTATCTGAAATTACACACATTATATAAGTCACGCAAAAGTAATGCCAATGAGCAGAAAGTAGCCTCATTTTAATATTGAAATGCCTATTAAAATATGCATTTCAATTGAGTCTACTTAATAATATCGTTGACAATTTGCTGGATCGCATTTCACTGCTCCTCGAATGCGGCCACCGGAAGTTCCGAATCGGCCATTTTGGGTCTGTGTAAATCTGCCGGTTGAAGTGTTGCAGAGACTGGGCGGCTGCGTGCTGTAAAAAACGTTTTCTTCTCGTTCGCTGTCATTCGACAAAAAACATTTCCTTAAACCTGTTGTAAACGGTTGTTCCTGCCTTTGAAAACCCGTGGCGCAGCACCCGCAAAAAAAAAAAAAGGCAAAATACGTCTAAAGGCCCATATGCACATCTCCGTTTGAGCGGAATGCGTTCCGGAGCAACAAGCGGACGAGTTGCGTTGCGAAGAGCGCTTGCGTCAAGCTTGTACACCCAGTTCCGCTGTTACGCAGTCAACTGCAGTCAACAGCCAATAAGAACGCGCTATCGTCGCTAGCGGCCCACCAATGAGAAGAGAAATCCACGGCAACATGGCGGCGCCCAGCGGCAGCGTCGAAGTGTTCGGTCTTGTGATAATACCGCTGGCTTTCCCGACATTCTGTTAAAGACCGACCAACGAACCCATTTTCCGCAAGGTAGGAAAATGGCCCTCGCGCCCTTCTCTTTTCACCCTCTCCCTAAAATCACGTGACGGCAGGGGCTCGTTTTGTGTCGGCTTTTTCTGTAGGGATAATCCTCAAAAACCGCGAAATGAGCGGCTAGCTGCGAGCGCAACAACGACCTTGAGACGTCCGGGTGTCTTCCCGCGTTGACGCAGGCACGCTCAATCCGCGAGACTGAGGAAGCCAGCGCGACCGAACGCTTTTTCCCATGAGCTGCAGGTCCGAGGCCGCTCGGTCGGTGGAGATCGAGGGGTCGTGGTATGCTGTGTTCGTTCCATCAGCCGCTTTCTGGCATCGCGCGGCTGCTGGAACCATTCCCGTGTCTGCACAAGGATTGGCTTGCGCAATAAAGGGTTCAGGTCGTTGATAATACATTTATTTTTGAAACTTATAAATCAAGTGGCTTTCCCTAATCTCTTCATTACTGTTTGAAACACATCGCCTCTCATAGGTTGTTCATCCCATTTTGGACTCTTTTGAGTATTTATTCGTCCTTACCTCTGCTTGATGACTGTGTGATAACTTGATAAAGACCTTTAAATATTAGCGCGGGCTTGCGCGATCAACGCTGTCCCGGATTTACCCGAAATTGGAAAGATTGGCGTCAGGAGGAGTTGAAGAAGCAAACCGTAATTCTTGCTTCTAATAAAGATGGCACAATCGTAAGATAGGTCTTTGCTTCACTTTCCTCCACAACACCCCATCGTTTGCGCTTTCGTAACTTCTCAGTAACATAGCTGTATACCACATTTTACTCATGGTTACTATAGATGTGGCCCCATAGGCTTTCCCGTTATGAGCGAGTCGACTTTTTAACGGCCGGCGACTCTCCTGAGTGAGAATAAATATTATCACCTTCCCACAACATCCACCCCTTTCTCCCCCCTCCCTTTCCCGAGTTGGGGAGATATCAGGTCACTCCAGGAAGCAGCCTGCAGACTGCGCTTTTCGGCTGCTCATTCTCAACACATTCGAACGTGGAAGTAAACACATCGCATAAACTACGCCCAGTTGATTTGCAACCTCAGTAATGTGGCTGTATACTGTTGGGACCCAATCAATTTCATCATCAATCATTATTTGTTATGATTTCATGGTGAAAGTGTGTTCGTCGTGATGCCACAAAAGTGATCGATTCAAACTTTTGTTGAAATACTCGCTCCTGTGACGCTCTAGTGCGTAAGGTCAAAGCACCCGAGGCAGTGCGTAATACTTTTCAACTGTCGTTGACGATAAAACATTTGTGGGAAGTGCGCAAAAATTGTTTACGCACTTCCCACAAAATTGTTAAAATCAGCTTGCGAAAACCGTTGCTTCCCCCCCCCCTCTCTCTCTCTCTTTCTTTTTTTTTTTTTTTTTTTTCGCGCCACTGCAAAAAATAGCGGCCGAGCAACGAAATTCTATCAAAACCTCGCTCCTTAAAGAAAGGACACCAGGCTATAGGGTACTGAATCTGCCGGGGAGTTTGTAGAAATAAAGGGCGACCATTGAATCTAGCCTTCTGCACATCATGCCCGGGATATTTCCATTTTCCTTCCACGCGATTAGAAGGCAAGACGCTGGGGGAATTTGTGTGCACTAACATGCTACTTCTAAAAGAAAGTACCAGATTTCTTGTGCATGTCAATCTACATGTAAATAGTTGAATCAGTGTGCACAAACATTCCCGGCCTGGAGAATGACATGGAAGCATGGCGGAAAGCAGCTTGCTGGAAATATGAGTCTCTATTGCATTGCACTGGTTTGAAAAATTATTACGTATTTTTGTTTTATTTCTGTGCGAAAATAAAAACAGCGTTTAGAAACCGAACACTGTGTGTTTCGAGGTGCGCCGAAAGGACATAGAAAACCGGGACAACCTGAACAATACGAGGCGCCTTGCGTCACTCAGCTTTTCCTGGTTTCTTGTTTTTCCGGAGCCTTTCAAAAGGGGATGAAAAATTATGAACCGATTGACCCGACTTGCCACATTAGAGCAGTTCATTTTCATTACGACATGCTCTCTTAGAGCGTCCTGCATAGTTCAGCTTGTACTGGTCCGTTTTTATTTTCGGTTCTTTTCAAAATGTGAGCTCTAAGCTACTGGACCAACCTACAACATTCAAAATTTACGGAAGTGGAGAAGTGGTTGGGAGGGCCAAGCGGGCAAGGGTTGCACGCCCCTCGAACCACCGTCCGTTACCTTTGCTTAGCGGCTGGGCTTTGCGAGCAGAATGCGAGCTTGCTCAAGTAACTTGGATCCGTTCAGAAGATAATCCCCACTAAACAACCATCTCCGCCGCTTGGGAAGAACGTAAGTGGGCGAACGAGACGCCTCTGGGTTTTGCGTCACGCCTGCATTTCAAGGGTCAGACTTACTGGTTCCCGACACCAGCACGATTGACGGCACCGCCCGCGTCTTTGAGTGTATATTGATACGGAGAAGGAGAAGAGCGCGACGGCCCGCGGCCGTAGTGCGTTAATTCTGGCTCGCACTCTGGCGGGCAATCAGATTAAAAGGCTACCGCTGAGAACCACCCCGTGTACATACTCGAAAACATGATAAGCATCGAATGGGAGTGAACGTAAACGTATAATGATCCGATACAAAGTTTCGCTTGATTCCTAAACGAATAATGCCATAGCCAAGTACACCTTCACATCAAATTGTTAGACAGAATTGAAGAGAAGATTGTGTGTTTCTTGAAAGAGATTTCGGCCCCCTTCTATCCAGTCCGCTTTTCTATAGGCCCCAAATAACGTGGGCGAATCTTTCCTTTTGTTGCATTTCCACTTCTCCGCTTCCGCAGTTAATGAATGTGGTAGTTTGGTCCAGTGGCTTAGAGCCCACGTTTTGAAAGGAACCGAAAATAAAAACGGACCAGTACAAGCTGGACTATGCAAGACGCTTGAAGACAGCCTGTCGCAATGGAAATGAACTGCTCTAATGTGGTAAGTCGGGTCAGTCCATAATTTTCATCCCCTTTCGAAATGCTCCGAACAAACAAGGAACCAGGACAAGCTCTGGTTGTCCCGGTTTTTTTGTCCTTTCGGCGCTCCTCAAAAAGGACAGGGTTCGGTTTCTAAACGCTGTTTTTATTTTGGCACGGAAATAAGACAAACATACGTAATACTTCTTCACACCAGTGCAATGCAACAGAGACTTCTATTTTCAGCCAGCTGCTTTCCGCCATGCTTCCATGTCATCCTCCAGGCCGCGAATGTTTGTGCACAGTGATTAAACTATTTACATCTAAATTGACATGCACTATAAATCTGGTAATTTCTTTTAGAAGCAGTATGTTAGTGCACATGAATTCTCCCAGCGTCTTGCCTTCGAATCGCGTGGAAGGAAAATGGAGATATCCCGGGCATGATTTGTGCAGAAGGCTAGGTTCAATGGTCGCCTATTATTTCTACAAACTCCCTGGGAGATTCACTACCATATAGCCTACTGTCCTTTCTCCAAGAAGCGAGGTTTTGATGGAATTTTGTTGCTCGGCCGCTATCTTTTGTAGTGGCGCGAAAAAAAGAGAGAGAGAGAGAGAGAGAGGAAAGCAACGGTTTTAGCGAGCTGATTTTTTTTATTTTTTTTTTTCAGCCATTGCGATATTTTGTTGTCTTTCGGTATGCTTTTGTGGTGTAAACAATTTTACGCACTTCCCACAAATATTTCATCGTCAACGACAGTTTTAAAGTATTACGCACTGCCTCGGGTGCGTTGACCTTGCGCACTAGAGCGTCACAGGAGCGCATACTTCCGCAAAATAAATACGAGGACCTATTTCTACCTTTGAATCGACCACTTTTGTGGCATCACGACGAACGCACTTTCACCATGAAGTCGTAACAAAAAATGATTGGTGATGAAATTGATTGGGCCCCAACAGTAGAGCCACATTATTTAGGTTGCAAATAAACTGGGCGTCGTTCATGCAATGTGTTTACTTCCACGTTCGAATATGTTGAGAATGAGTAGCCGAAAAGCGCAGTCTGCACGCTGCTTCCTGGAGTGGCCTGATATCTCCCCAACTCGGGAATGGGAGGGGGGAGAAAGGGGTGGATGTTGTGGGAAGGTGATAATATTTATTCTCACTCAGGAGAGTCGCCGGTCGTTAAAAAGTCGACACGCTCATAACGGGAAAGCTTATGGGGCCACATCTATAGTAACCATGAGTAAAATGTGGTATACAGCTATGTCACTGAAAAGTTGCGATAGTGCAAACGATGGGGCGCTGTGGAGGCAGGTGAAGCATAGACCGATCTTACGATTATGCCATCTGCATTAGAAGCAAGAATTACGGTTTGCTTCTTCAACCCCTCCTGACGCCAATCTTTCCAATTTTGAATAAATCCGGGACAGCGTTGATCGCGCAAGCACGCGCCAATATTTAAAGGTCTTTATCAAGTTATAAAACAGTCATCAAGTAGAGGTAAGGACGAATAAATACGTAAACGAGTCCAAAATGGGAGGAACAACATACGAAAGGAAATGTGTTTCAAACAGTAATGAAGAGATTAGGGAAAGCCACTTGATTTATAAGTTTCAAAAATAAATGTATTATCAACGACCTGAACCCTTTATTGCGCAAGCCAATCCTTGTGCAGACACGGGAATGGTTCCAGCCGCCGCGCGATGCCAGAAAGCGGCTGCTGGAACGAACCCAGCATACCACGACCCCTCGATCTCCACCGACCGAGCGGCCTCGGACCTGCAGCTCATGGGAAAAAGCGTTCGGTCGCGCTGGCTTCCTCAGTCTCGCGAATTGAGCGTGCCTGCGTCAACGAGGGAAGACGCCCGGACGTCTCAAGGTCGTTGTTGCGCTCGCAGCTAGCCGCTCATTTCGCGGTTTTTGAGGATTATCCCTACAGAAAAAGCCGGCACAAAACGAGCCCCTGCCGTCACGTGACTTTTGGGAGAGGGTGAAAAGAGGAGGGCGCGAGGGCCATTTTCCTACCTTGCGGAAAATGGGTTCGTTGGTCGGTCTTTATTAAGCTTGAAACATCGCAGCCTTGGAAAAAGCAGTCCCCACCGCTCCGCAAAACGTAAAAGCAAGTTCTACGAGCGGAGAACCGGATACGCCTCGCCTAGTGGCTATCGGCTTCTGATTGGTCGAACGCAACGCAATGCATCGGAAATTTGAGCGACGGTCTACTCGCTTGCTTCGCGCTACCGAGCATTGCGGGAAGGCGCGCATCGCACCGCAAGCGACCGCTCCTGGCCGCAAGGACGCCGCAAGGACATCGCAACGCACTCAAACCCGTTCTAACGCGAATGTGCGTATGGACCTTAACACACGTCTCACGGTCAGACGGCGACATCAAAGGACACGCCCTACACGCCGAAGTGCTGCGTCTCTGTGCCTTCGCACGCTTGGGTACCGATGAAGAATTGACGGCGAGTGGATCTGTTAAACTTCCGGGAAAGGTTTGAAGCTGTGTCACACGTACATGATTTTGTTGCATACATATCAGTCGTGGAGTTCTCGATCGTCCAGCTCAGTGGTTCTCAAGCGGGAGTCCGTGGACCCTTTGGGGTCCCTGAAGGCCTTCTAATACCCTAGTTACACGGGCGCTTTCAACTGCCATTGAGTCAACTGTCGTTGACTCAATCGCGATCGGCCGGAGTTACACGGCGGCGCCAACTGTCATTGAGCCGCTAATGACAGTTGAGTTCAACTGAGCTCCCCTACCTCAGTTCAACTGAACGGACTTCCCCAACTGAGGTAAAATGGCGCCTGTCCGTGGGACCGCTGCCGCCGACCATTGTTTCCGAGGCACTTACTGTTTCGGAATGCAGGGGGAGGCGTCTAAAAAGAACCGTAGCAGCAAAATATCCGGGAAGGAATAGATTTAGGCGTCCGAGCTGCCGCTAAAACGATGCCGGCCAGCCGGCAAGCCACCAAACGAGCGAAGATGGCGGCGGGGCCAGCTGTGTGAATGGACAGATAGTAATGGGTGCACCGATCGTAGCCGGTTGTAGCTAGCTCCACCTAGCCTAGAATATCCGCAACTTAGCCTTGCATTTGCTTTGGTACTGATGTAAACGCCGCTAAAAAGCAACAAGGTATTGAACATGATGTACGATATACTTATAGTAAATAAAATATGTTTCTCCGAGTAGATTACTTTAACAATTAGACTGATCACGAGGCACAACAACCAGTTTCGTTTTAGCTTCAACTGGGTTCTAGAGAGCCGTGTAGCACCATCTCAGTTCAGTTCAGTTCAGTCACAGTTGGGGCCGATAACTGTGATTGAACTCAATGGCAGTTGAGAGCGCCCGTCTAACTAGGGTATTAGAGTCCCCAAAGCGCTCACTAACCATCAAGCCGAGCAATAAAATATTTTAAAACAATTTTCTGGCTGTTTTACGAATGTGCAGAGCAAGTAGAGATGATTATTTTATGTTTCAAAGCTTCGAAGTAGGTTTACATGCATTTAGGTTGGCTCATTTATTCGTTTCTCGTCGCAATTGTTTATTTCTCCCACATCTTCCCCGCTGGTTGGGGTCCCCCATTGCTTTGCCGATCCAGTGCGGATCCCCGAAACATCGGTGGTTGAGAACCACTAATACAGCTGTTCTGGCGAGCTGCTCTCACTGATCAGTGGTTGCTATCAGGGAAGAGAATGAAATTGGTGTCTGCTATGATGCACTAACCATAGGTAAGTTCAAAGCCTACTCGAATGGATCTGAATTACGTCACGTGGCAACGCAGATAGAATAGCGCAGTTGAGCAGCGCCCGGGAGGTGGGTTGTCGAACACTGCCTAATCAAATTTATTTCTGGCCCGCGAATGCCACAAGTTACGATTGCCATTCGGCGGACTGAACTAAAACGCTTCTCCCGAAACACACACACCTTCGGGCATCTAACACTCGCGAATTCTTTTTCCCCGAAGGGTTATGAAGGCGTCGATCCTTGGTCGGTATCCAAGTGTGCGAAGGCACAGAGACGTAGCCCTCTGTATAATGCCAAGGCGTGTCCTTTAATTACGCCGCCTGAGCGCGAGACCTGCGTTCGACGAGTTGTGCCTTTGTCCTGTGGTGCTGCGCTTTCGTAAAAACGCCCACGGGTTCTCAAGGCCAGCTACGACCGTTCACACAGGGTTTTCAAACAGTTCTTCAAGGAATGACGACGAACGAGCAGAAAACCGGCATTTCGGCAATGCAACATCAACATCAACGAATGCAACACCCGCTTTTAACACAAAATTACTTTGAACTAAAGCGATCAAGTAGTTCAGTCCACTACATTTTGAGCGCGACAAATGACGCCTGAAATTTCCCTATTTCTGCCGAAATTTACTTTGCTCGCCAAAGTAATTATATAAATTTAAATATTAATTTTTTGCTGCATCACGTACATTTCACGATGAAATATATACCATGTAACCTTTACGCCTCTCCTACGTTTCACAAAAATTAGTTTTTCGGTCCAAAATTATGGTTAAACCAAATATGGCGATGGGAATTGTTACCGTGAGATTCAAACTGAAGAATGAAACCTTACCTTCGCCTTAGATGTTATGCGCGCCATCATAACATGGCATTGTTTTAATAACTTCTTTAGCACCATTTATAATAGTCAGTCTAAAACAAAAGGTGTAGCACAATCTAGACTTCGCAAACTCGAGCAGTTAGAACGTAACTCATAGTAAGCACCACCTCCTGCGCGGCACTTAAAAAAATAATATTAGCCACGGTAAATCTGTATCTTGGACATGGCGTCTGTATCTCCAGACATGGCAATATCTCTTGTACTCAAGCATTTTTCTTTTTTTTTTTTTGAGAAGGCAGAGCGGCGCTCTCAGAAGCGTCGAGTTGGCCGGTCACTTCCTTCATAGTTTTCACGGCAACGATGCAAACTGATTTTGCGAAAAAAACTGTTCCGAGTCCTTCTCGGTGTTGCCAGATGGTCGCACAACAGACTGCCAAACAGATGGAGGGAATAACCCAAATGTAGCCGAAGCCTTCAGTGGCTTTGGTTATCCGACGTTATCTCGAAGAAACAAATCTTAATTGACTTTTGAAGTTCCAGATATGTATACGGTACCCGAAATTTCCCTCAAACTAGCAAGATTTCCCTTATTCCTACATAGACCTGAATACAACCTTAATCTGGGAAATTTCCCTCGTTTTGGCAGCCCTGCCCCGCACTTCCTTCACCGCCGGCCTTTTATCGGCGGCGGAGCGTCGCTCGCGTGGCCGATTACGGGTCGCTACCTGGTGGTTCAAAATCACGAGACACGATGCAACATGCGGGCAACCTGTTCGAACGCTGTAGATCGCCAGGCTGCCCCATAAGCACTACCATGTTTTTAATACCGCTATTGGTTGGACTACTTATTGTCGGTAAGTGCAGACACTGGCACAAGTAGCATGTGTTCCTACGCCCCTTGGAGCTTGGGTTTGTTTAGGATATGTCTATTCCTCTCAATTACTTTTTGCGTTTAGGATATGTCTATTCCTCTCAATTACTTTTTGCTGGCGTGGAATACTCTTTGGCGATAAAGCTACTTTTTACGGGTTAGGGCTGAAGTCAGCACGTGTAGCGCGTTTACCCGCCCCCCCCCCCCCCCTTCGTTGCTCGGGTATATTTGTTTAGGAAATTGCCTATTGTAATCAATTAAATTTTTGTCAAAATCGATTACTTTTGTCGGTAAGGGCAGACACCAGCTCGTGTAGCGTGTGCAACTACAGTTTTTATTTATTGGGTATATTTATGAAAAGGTCCATTATAATAACCATATGGTGATTTAAAAAAACGCAAATGACTAAGAAGAGGAGAAGGGGACAAGAGAGAGCGCTTCTCTCTTCTTAGTTTCCTCTTCTTCTCTTCTTAGTCATTTCAGCTTTTCCAATCACCATCTAGTGTTCAACGAACTAGCCCCCCAATTAATCTTGAACCATTATAATAAATGTATTTTTGTCTGTAAGGACTAGTCTTTTTAAGTAAGCGCAGGCACCAGCACGTGTATCTTGGATCTAGGGTAACTTAGCAAAAGGTCTATTGCACTCGAATACTTTTTGTCGGTAAGGGATACTTTTGAGGATAAGGACTACTTTTGTCGATTAGGACTACCATTTGTTGCAAAGGTCTACATTTTTTTGGGTAAGGGCAGATCCCAGAACCCGTAGCGCGTGTAAGTGTGCACTTCTTCGAGTTTGGGTAACTAGGAAAGAGGTATATAGTAATTGATTGTTTTTCCTCCCTGGGGAGTGCTCTTATCCGCGAGGACTTCTTTCGTTCCTAAGGATAACATTTTCTTAGTAAGGGCAGTCGCCAGAACGTTTTGTGCATGTAACAAAAATTCTTGAAACTTGGGTAACTTAGCAAAAAGTCTACTGTGATCGATAACTTTCTGTGGCTAACGGATATTTTTTGTCGGTTAGAGAAGACGCCAGCACGTGTAACTCGTCTAACTAGACTTCTTGGTAACTAGATAATTCCGTTAAAAGTTATATTGGCATCTATTACTCTTTGTCGGTAGGTACTTCGAGTCCGCGTGCATCTACGCAGCAGTGTCCAACGGCGTCTGGGCGGGCACCCCGCCCCTGCTCAGGCTGTCGGTGCGACGTGAGCTGCTGGGCGCGGAGGGGGACCTGGACTTTATTCGCCTGGCTTCTGCGCTGTTTGACCTTCCAGGCTTTCAGTGTGGGCGCAAACGCGGAGACGTGCTCCGCATGGCCGATCTTCGCTCGAACCGGAGTGGCGCCGTGCATGACGACACGGCAGTGCACGACGGTGAAGCCGTCGCGGTGCTAAAAACGGCATGCCCAAGCCCAGAGTTACCGAAAGCTGCCCAGTCGAGACCACAGTGTCGTGTGGCGCGTGCACACGGTGTGATTAAATCAGACTTGGACGTAGTTGAACTACTCAACTCAAACTACTGTAGTTTAACCACTTTTCCGAGTAACTTGGTAACTTTCAATTACAACTTTATTTGGGTAATTAGTAGTTTGATTTAACTACATTTTTTTGGTAACTTCTACTCAAACTACTAACTACTCTCAAAATCTAATATATTTTTTTTTTCATCACAAAAGTTTGAGCGTAGAAATAAATAAGACGCTGGCAGATTAAGTGGTACTCACGAACAAGGGGCCCCCTCACAATCCGTTCCCACGCACTTAAACTCGGCAGCCCTAGAAACAGAGGTGGCAAAATTACTTTCAAAAAGGTAATTAAATTATATTACTAATTACTTTCCAGAAACCTACAAAAATCTAATTAAATTACATTACAAATTACCGCAGACTAAAAGTAATGACATTACATTACAATTTCTTTCCAAAAGTAATGAAATTACTTCGACATTACTTTTCAATACTTTGAGGCAGCAATTTGAGCTAATTATATTTACAGTATATGTACCAAAACTCAGATCTTCCTGTTTACACCACTTCATCCTTATGCGCCTCAAAGTGAATTAACAGTTATTCTGCTGGCCCACACGACATGTTTGGAACCATAAGTAACAGCTTCCTTTTTAGATATGACTCGAAGACAGTTGACTCACCGGTTTCACTGTTCACTGAACGCTGAAGGTCCTTAGTTTAAAAAAAAATGTTTCCGTTTTCTTTTTCTTTTTTAAGAAGTTATATGGAGAAAGGAAAACGTTTTACTTTTCCTTCCAGCCTTGGACGCAATCTAATCCTCTTCTACCAAGCGCACTTGTTGACGTATTCCCGGTCATTCCACTAAAGCCGTATTATTTCCAAACACCCGAAGTGCCCAAGTTGTTGTGCATTATTGCACAAGGCAGAAGCGTCCCCAGTTGAGGAGAGGGATGGCGCGAGCTTCCTAAAATGTGTACTTTCCCAACAAACAGGGTGGCGATATCCACTCGTAGGCTTATTCCCGAATAAACTTCCCAAAGAAAGGTAACAAGGCATACCGCGAGTGGCATCTGGTTTGCTCAATTCTCATCGTTTCCGACTACAAAAAGCACGTTTACTGCCAAGGATACGCGCGAAACGTTTTGGGTCTTTGACAAGGCATTTGGGACTAACTATTTATTCCGGTCGTTGGTTGTTCATGATGGTCGAAGCTTACGGTTTGACCTTGTTTGACGATAGAGCAAGAAGGTTGGGGATCTGTGTGCCCTGTCCTCTCAGGTTTTAAAATGTGTTGACCTCACTGGTGATGGTCTCTTCGCATTGTAGCCTATAAGCCTTTCATCCCTACGCTGAAAGTGCGGCGGAAGCTACGTGCTCGTTGGAACAGTCA
Organism: Ixodes scapularis; assembly: GCF_016920785.2. Taxonomy (NCBI): domain Eukaryota; kingdom Metazoa; phylum Arthropoda; class Arachnida; order Ixodida; family Ixodidae; genus Ixodes; species Ixodes scapularis. The sequence continues at coordinate 7,120,852 of NW_024609836.1, read as the reverse complement.
CACGTCTATTGTTCGCCGCGTAACCACGTCCTCGTTCATACCCATGCGCAGAGAAAGGGACGGGTCAGGTGATGAAAGGAAGATTGGCTCTGGTGAGAGTCGCTCTGGTGATCTCGTAGCTCCCATCGCACTGTCAGCTTAGGGGTTAACGAAGTATAGTATCGTCGTGATGACGTGACGGCGTGAATCTGTCGTGCCTGGAGTTAGTGAGCTCTGGCCCTCCAGCGATATCTTCACACGCAAGCTTCTCTCTTTCGCCTTTCCAGTCTACTTTTGTGCTTCTGTTGACTTCGTCCGAGGATTTGCGCTCAAATGACCGTCGTTTATTTTATCTGATGTCTCTTTTACGACATTTCACCGTGCGGAATATTTTTCTCTTTTTCTTAAAGCTGGCAAACAAACTTTCTCATTTGGTACAAAAGTAATTTCAGAAGTAATGAGTAATTTTATTGAAATTACTGCCTGAAAGTAATTCAGTACATTACTAAATTACCAGCCTAGAGACGTAATGCATTACATTACTCATTACCACGAGAAGTAGTTTATTACTGTAATTTCATTACAGTAACGTCATTACTGCCATCTCTGCTTAGAAACTGTATCACATGCGTCCTGGGGCCAAAATGGTCCAAAACATAACACCGGCGCGCACGAACTTAGGCAGAGATGCTTAACAAGCCTTGGTCGGGTATTGACCTAATCCGGTAATGCACGCAGGCGCCGCGCCTCCAGCAGCAACCGTGAAAGACGGGGACACTCCGAGGATTGTGTACCTTTAGTGAGTCCTGACTCAAGTAGTTTGTTCCACGGTAGGCGCCACTGGAATGACCTCGCACCTGGGCGCCTGTTCCCATGGTCACCTCGTCGTCAGCGCATACTCCCTTGCAAAGCCCGACTCCCCCGCGCACAAACGCAGACACGGATAATCCGTTCATGGGAGCACGTTCCCGCTTCCAGCTGCAACTGTACGAGCGCCGAGGCTTGTTCACGTAATCCTTCGCGTCCTTCCTACCTTCCACGCCAGGGAGACCTCCTCTTTGTTGAAAACGTTTTACTTGTCAGTCGTGTCAGGCGCGTCAGGATACCGTAGTCGCCAGCGAGGATTTGAAGTCACCCTTGGGAGATCCTTTTGTTGGACCCAACGTCAATGGCGAAAAGCACTTTCTTTTTTTTTTTTCAGTGGCGTAGCTATAACACTGCAACATGACGCGCAGTCGTCCGGACGATCTCATCGTCGTGGCGCGAGACTTGATCCTTGAGGGTCAGGTGCACTCGCTAGGCGAAATCTCCGAACGTCATGAGAATAAAGAGGGGCCAGTCATAACAATCTCAACTTGCTGAAGACAAAAGAAAAAAGAGGAGAGTTTGTTATAAAAGACCCTCTATATGCCGAAGCAAGCCTCACATGTTTCGTCATGGACACCAAAGATGCCGACACTCGCTTACCCTACCTTGCACAGCCTGCTTCTGAAATTGAACGCTGCCTTTCCATCCAGCACAACGGTGAAACGTCTTTTTAGCTTGACTGAGGACATTATTAGGAGGAAAAGGAAAAGCTCTCCGATAACAAATTTGAAAGACAATTGCTTCTGCGAGCGAATAAAGAATTTCGGAAGCCATAAAATAACTGCATTTATTTCAGGCTGGCAGGGTTTTTCACTGATCAAAACTGCTGTTCATTTTGCTGCCACAAAAATATAAAAAGTAACTTCAAAGTAACTCGCTGCTTTTTTACAGTAGTTAGTAGTTTACTCAATTACTATTACAAATGCGTAGTTTCTACTCTGCTCCAACTGCTTTCGGCGTCGATACTCAGTAACTTAACTTAACTACCTTTTTTGAGTAATTTGTACATGTCTGGATTAAATGACTGTGTGCTAACTTTTTTTTCTGTTTTTACAGCGAGGTTGTGTATGGCTATAGGGTTCCTTGGATTTTTTATGTGTGTCAACAAAAACTCAGGTCCCAAATTTGATGCAAAATCGCTTCATTCTTTGCAAAAGCTTATGCGTCTCAACACTTGGATATGCATTTTCAGTAGATTAGTTATCAAAAAAACACAATTTTTTAAGATCAGTAGACTCTCGGGTAGATAACAAAGGTTTCTCAAAGATTTTCCGCCGTGCGATCCGCGTCGGCCAGGTCTACGCTCACACCGCCCTATATTTGTCGTCGTTCCAAGGGCTTGCCTGCCTATTTCCCTTACTTCCGCTCTCCCGGGGTGACAGTCCCGGCGCGCGTATCTACTTTCCGTTGGGTGGCGGTCCCGTCGCGCGTGTTTAGTTTCCTCCCTGTTTTGTTGAAAAATCTGTGTCACGTCTGTGCCGTGTTCCAAAGAACTTCGCTGGTCATCCACCTTTACAAATTGAAGTGGCTCATGATTTTTTTTAAGCGTAAGTCTTCGATGGTTGCGTCTTGTTTGCGCGTCTTGAGAAAGCATAAACCGCTTTTTACTGTTTTAGCCACTGACAGGATAAAAAGCCAAAGAGTGTCTTCCAGATGTCCTGCCTCCAGCGCGAGCTCCACACCTTTGGTAACACTTTAAGTGTCCCTTGAGCATCGAGCATGCACGCGCAGCCAGAGCACGGCGGAAGGCAAACAGTACGTGCTGGGAGAGCAGGACATCCGAGAAAGACGCCCTGCCGTTCCCAATCTGTCGGTGACTAACGTCGCCTAAGTCGTAGGCGTCAGAAAAAGCACTCGAAAAGCATTCGGAAACACCTTTGTAAGAATTTCGAAAACGGTAGCTGTCGCAGGCATCTACCGCAAAGTTGGCCAGCTGCATTGCTGATTCCGCCTCACGGTCCAGGTGCGTAGTGGGGTTCCTGTCAAGGCCACGCTTGTACGCGGTGAGGTCTTGCCAAGGCCACGCTTCCGCGTCGAGTCACCAGTAGCCTCGGGGCACAGTTGCCGTGCTCTGAGGCACGTAAGAGGACGCTTAAAGGGTAACTGCAAAGAAAAAAAAGTTTTTTTTTTTAAATAGCCTAATTGGGACGAGCATGTCAAAAAACAATTTTTCCGCGAGAAAAAACATTTTTTAGAGCAATATTTATTGCGTGAGACTCATTTTAGTTTGCGGCTATTTCGTCTGTTTTAAATCGCGCGCCACGAAGTTGTGATTATGTGACGTCAATCCCAAGAGGTTCTCATTGGCTAAGAGTTTGATTGACAGCTTAGATCTTGGTTGTTAAACCTTTGTTATATGTTGCAATTTCCTTTTGAGCGGCATATTTTTACGTTTAAAGAATAACCCATGTGATGAGAGTTATTATTCTTTACAAAAGGTTTACAAGACGGGCACTTCCGTTTGGATTCATACAAACAAAAGCTTCGCCATTCTTTCATGGCCGCCGAAGTCTCTGCTCCCGCCTGTCTCGCCTACCTCGACTAATCGTTTCGCTGAAGTGATCAGTGTTTCGTCGTTTCGTGCTGACCCAGGTGCTTGAGTGAGACTTCTTAAAGTGAAGTAGTGTGTGTTTAGCAGCTGTCGCAGGTGTTAGTGATAAGAAGCGAAGCGGGGTTTTGGCTTTCATAGCGCGGTTCTTTCGTTTTCCTCTTTCCTTGCTCAGCGTGTTTTTTTTTTTTTTTTTTGTTTGCGCGTGCAAATGCTGACTTTTCGGAGATGTCAGATGCGTGATCCCGACAGTGAGCCTTCCAGCAGCCATGTCGCCCCGAAAGGAATGCTATTTGGCTGGAGGCAATCGGGCGTTCGCGTAGCGACCAAAGTGCCTAGTTATGTTCTCGTCATATCGCTCTGGAGGCCGTCGAGATTCGCCCCGTGTGCACCTAACGTCCGCGACTAAACAGAAAATAAAAAAAAGCACTATGTCCACTACGTAAAAAGTGGTCTCAGTTCATGCATCTGTAGGCAGATACGAAATCGTGCCCAAATTTATTCACACCGCACGATGCAACACGTCGCTGTGCAAACGCAGTCTAACACGAAGCATAAAAACGGCAGATTTAGGACAACAATTCGGAGTCCATTGTTCAATTAAAAAGACGTAATTTATTTGAAAACGCCCGCATCTTTTTACTTACGGTATGCGTCGGGAAACTTCCACATTTGGAAACGGAACGAGGCAGATTTACTTTTAAAAACGCTCCCAGCGTCCTCCCGGACCAGTTTGACTGGATCAGCTGACGACGACGGGACTTAACTGGTTGAACGTCAACCCCACAACAACCAATTTGCGCTCCGTGTTAGCACCGCATTACACACACCACGAACGTTTCAGCTCTGTCGCATCGCCGTGTTGCCCCAAACAGAACGAGATCGCCGAAACCAACGCAGCGCTGTCGTGAACCTTGGCTTGTGGTTGCGCACTCGTGGATTCTGTGACTCCCTTCGCTTTCAAAGCGCGCACGACGATTACGAACGATACTTTCCGTCTTCCGGGAACATCACAGCGGCACTTCTCCGGTCACGTCTTCGCTACATGTGCTCGCAAACCACGTCAAACCAAAACAATACCGCGGCCTGGCGTAGTTGCCAGATCTTGCCGGAAGTCGAGACGCTGCGTCGTTCAACTCGGCAACGCAAGGAGAGTGAGGGGCGGGGCGTACGCCTCTTCCGCGGGGGTCGAAAGAGCGGGAGTTTCAAATGTGGAGAGATTCTGACTCTACTAAATTACGTCCTGTGGCGTAAATATTGATAAAAAAAAATAATTTTTTTCGCGGAATATTTGTTTTGTGACATGCTTGTCCCAATTAGGCTGCTTAAAAAAAAACTTTTTTTTCTTTGCAGTTACCCTTTAAGAAAGCAAGGTATGAAAACAAGTAATGCATTCAAGATAAATCTGTGTAAAACAAAGAAACTGCGGTTGCTTTTTTTTATTATTATTGTTTTTTGTAGCATCCACTGTCGCTGCCCGAAGTGAAAATGCTTTGAACTGCTCGTGTCTAAATACGTCGTGTCATAAATATTGCCACAGTCTCAGGGAATCAGTAGACCGTGAAGAGAAGCACTACAATCTGGAACGTCCTGCATCCCTTTTGCCACCTCTATGTTGGTGCTTCTGGCTTTCGAACTTGTTTACTCGCGGAACAACTGTCACCCCTGCAATTGTTCTTTTTCCTCCTCAATGTCGACATAAAGTTGTGAAGATATTGCTTATAGCCGATTCACACGACGGACTGATCCGCAGACGGATTGATCACGTGATGACATATCCGCGGCTCATCCGTCTCCCAGGCGCATCCACACGAGGGAGACGACGAGCAGACGCCGGCGAGGACCGACCGATCCAGCTCGCCACCCCACAGTGCCGCGAAACTCCAACATCGCACCGTGGCACCGTTGTCCAAGAGAGAAATCGACGCCTGCTACCGCGATTGAGAATCGTACGCTGCTGTTACGCACAGATCGAGACAAAACACCGGGGCAGGCTTCGCAACAAGCGCCACTAACTTTACTAACCCAAAGCATGACAGTGACAGGCATGGTCCTGCTCGAGAAAGCCTCGGCGTAGACGCGACGAAGTTCTGGGCTCGCGGAGGGGCGTTTGGAGATGCCTTCACGCACTCCGCGCTCGTACACAGCACTCAAGCACACCACATTCACAACTTACAAGAAAGGTCTTGCTCGGTGAAATCCTGATCGGACGTGCAAGAATTACCGCGGCGTGCTAGACAAATTTTGACGGGAGCTTCTTGACACGGACCCGGAGGAGTACCGAAACCTGCGTCGCGTCAGCCAGACAAGTTTCTGGAGTTTCTTTCACTCTTGGAACCAAGAATCGCGCGTCAAAATGAACCAACAACGCACAAAACACAACGATGCGCCATTTTGTTTTGAACGCCCAGAAGCAAAAATACCAAGAAAACCATGTACCGTTGCCAGACTAAACGCTTTCCAAGTCAATCTGCCGCCAAACGTCCGCGAATGAAAAAGGCACTCGACTTTATCAGTCCGCGCCTCCGCGGAGGAGGCGCGGATCGCAGGAATCGGTGACGTGCCGGTCACGTGGCACACGGTCCGCGGACGAAAATTGCGATTCGGTCCGTCCTGTGAATCGGCTATCAGCAGATTGTCCACTTTCGCGCTGGCTTAAATAGGACACCTCCCCCGTAGCCACGCTGGGGAAAGACGCAGCTTGTCTGTAGAAGTTGCATCATTTACGATGAGCAAAATAGACATCTAAATGTATTTGAATTGACAGCTGATCGATCGACAATGGAATAACCTTCTTACGCAACCGCATCGACTTCCGGCCGCGACATATGGGCGAGAAATCATCCGAAAACGCGTGAACATAAACATTTCAGAAAGACTTTTTTTTATTTATAAAACGATTTCTTTTAATGGTGATACTGTCTGTGCAGTGCTTCCAGCATAATAGTAGCTTCAACATAATAGTGCCAACACAACTAAAAAAGTTCCAGATTTTTCTTGAAGAAATGTACTACACGAAGGTATGTGCGGTAGAAAAACCGCGAATATTTTTGAACAAGATTACATTTGGGTATGCGTGCGATAAGCACGCTTAGTTATTAAAAAAAAATAGCGAGAGAGAGATTTTTGCAGGTTCCCAGTTTCGTCCAATTTTTTATTGGGTTATCGCTTATTTGTTTCATCCTTTATGAATCGACAAATTCATGCTGTAAATCAGCGAAAAATGAACTTTTTTAACCACACGTGCGATGTAGGATCATTTACTTCACACAAACAAAGCATTTAAGTCAATTATTTTACGTATCCGTCTTTCTCCACACCTAACACGGCAAACATAAAGAAAAAAAGCTTGTGTTGCAATATGAATGTCACTCTTTGATCATCGGTGACCTTCAGGTTACCGACGCCACTCGAGGAGGGTGTGTCCACCTACGCAATCGCGTGACTGGAAATGTCCGTATTGTGTAAGGTCTCTTTCTCCGCTGCAAACTCGCATTGACCTTCTGCGGCCTTCGCTCGGCTGCACGTTCCGCATACATAATCGGGATGACAGAACGTTGATACCCACCTTGGTACATGATCATTTACGCGAGCGTACGATTTAACTATTCGCAACTCTACCGCGCCTATTGTGGAGAGTGCTTCGAAATGCTCCATGGGGGTCACGTGACTTACGGGCCGCGCGCTTGCAATACGAGCCGCGGGGCGGTGACGAAAGCGTCTCCGCTCGCTTTCCTCCTCGCCACGCAAAAACACCGCGCATGAGCACTTGCAACCAATTCGCGCTGGATGCGTCCGCCATTAAATTGTAAACGCACTCAAAAGCTTGAGTTGCTCATTTCTTTTTTTTTTTTCAGTCTAGACTACTTTGTTTGGAACGCGTCTCCGACCGGTGTGTTTACGCATAGCCTCCCCTATATACTGACAAAGCCTGGTATATCGCCACGAGAAGCCGCCGCCGAAATGGAAAAGGTGGAGCGGCAGACAGCGGATGAGAGGAGAGCCACGTGACTGGCGCCCCGCTGCGGCGAGACGCCGAACACACATTTCTCCCGCGCGAACGAGTGTGTTTCGCGTCCTCGCCGCTGCAAAAGATGTGTGCTGACGTCGAGGTTCCCTGAGAAATGGGCCTTTCATGCTCTGTGCTACCGAATCCTCACGCTCCAAACCTACTACCGGGCAGTCAATGGCTCCGTCGTCGAACTGCCAGGCTTTGTGAGTATAGAGGAGGGTACAATTTCCGACGTCCATTGAAGTGATTCCTGGATTTCCGCCTCATGACGTCATAGAAGTCGGCGGCTCTAGTCATGGCGGTGTCCCAGCGGCGGTAGTGGATGTGGCGAGCGCCTGGTGCGAATTGCTCTCCAGCTTGACAATCCACGGAAGCTCCTCCAGCCAGGGGCTGCGACGCCGCGACGACGGCGACGCTCTTGTTCTCTCGTGCTTTTCGCCGGAACTTTTACTACGAACCGCCAGAATCGCGGCATCCAACAGCATGGCACTCCGATTTTTGTGACGTCATTTGTTTTCACTTTGGGACGCTAAGCGCACAAGTTGGAGACGCGTAAACGTCGTGTGTTTTGTAGAGAGTCTAAACCCTCTATGGCGACACCACAGCGAAACTATGCCACCCAGCAGAAAAGACGCGACGGGGATGTGTTGGGAGCTGCTGCCTATCAAAGGGTGCAGCTAAACCTGGCTTGGCCTGGCGGCCGAAAGGTGAAACAAACGGATGATGATAAATTGTGGGTCGTCGGAGTGGAAAACATGATGGCATTTTACTTTTATGACCAACGCCCTCAAAATTCGTATTATCTTCAGATCAGTAAACACGTTTACGTTCGCTATTCCGGAGCATCAAAAGCAAACATTTTGTAGTTAGACATAAAACAATGTTGCAAAAAGTAATGCAAAAAGGCGGCGCATATTTTTTAATGCTGAACATTGTTTATTTTTTATCATGAGCGCTGGGGGTCCCAAAGAAGGAAAGTTGGTTTTATGCAGCTCGCTCGAATGCTCGTTCACACACTTGCGTTTGCTTAGGACCGAGCTCTTGTGATATCTAGCGAAAAGAAATGATGATGATGATGATGATGATGATTTGCGTTTTTTTTTAACGGGAGAGCTTGAGGAAAATCTTGGACCCCTAGCTAAGAATGAAAAATAATTTAGGAATATCACTTACTGTCTTGAATTACGCGTCAGCAGCACTGCTTCAGTCGGGCCAGTGTTAAGAACACTTGCACACTGGTGCCATCTATGATGCGGCCCTGTAACTGCATTTTACTAGTACGAAGGGTTTGCGGTAGTTATGAGGTCAGTTATGTAAGTAATATCTTTGAAAAAAAGTAGTTTATATCATTGTCAAAAGATTTTAAGCCAAAAAAGAATGAATGATGGGCAAAAAAAATATATGGGAAAACTGGAATAGTTCCACGGTACCCGATAGATGGCGTCAGTACGTTTTATCGTCATAAAACTTTCTAAGACGTTTTAAGGCACCCGTTCCTAATCAGTCGGAAGTGTGTGAACCAGCCTTCACAAGCCCTCGGTACGCTCACACAAGGCAAGCAACACGAGATTTTTTAAGCAAGTAAAAGAACAATAAGCATGAATCAAGCAAACAACGTGCACTTTTATGCAATGTTAAGCATGGCCTTTTTGTTTAGGCAAGGGGCACTCATTTAGGGATATGCAACCTAATTTATTAGTTCAGGAAGTGTAAATCTAAGTGCACGACCAAAGATAGTGGATGAATGAGAAACAATCCATTGATGTATCTGACGCGCCTATTGAACTGAAATGTGCAAATGAAGGTCAGAAAGGTTAAAAGAAGTTTCGAATTTAATTTTTATAGAGGATTGGTATGCTAATATTATACGGTGGGAACATATGTTTGACACATCTGTTATTGAATGCTTATGAAATAGAGGTAATAATGGGGAGGTGGAAGGAAACATTAGCTAGTATTCGAAGTGTTTTTTTTTTGTAACTCTCGACGTAAATTTACGTTAGTTAAATCAGTTCACACAGGGACGCCGGAAGTATAACGTGAGTGGGGGGGCTAAAGCCATGTTCCTTTTTGTCGTTTTTTGTATGATGTACTATTTTTTTTTTTTTTTCACTAAAAAGAATTAAAATATTACGATCTGAGTTTCGTTTGAGAGAAAACACTATCCTAGCGGGTTCGTTTTTGTTCCTTTCACTAGGTCCTGTGCGGTTTCTATTTTCTGCATGAGAAAACAATTTTCTTACGCAGTGCTCCTAATTGCTAAATACTGTATATCATCAAGAAGGTACTGTACATAATAAGTTTTCAGAGATCACTTCTTTATTGATGGTCTACAAATTCATATTATGGCAAGATGGTATTTTCTCTGTCTATATATACAGGGGCGCAAAAAAGGATTGCATGTAGGTAACGATAGGAAAGCGAGGAAACAAGCAGTGTGATTGAATTGACGCATTTACACAAACGGAACTCATGATGAGCTAAGAAGAACTGCGGAATATCTTACCTTGAGAATCTCCGCTTCCTAGGCATGTACGCTTTGGGGCTGGTAGGAAGAAGCTGGTGATCTTCTTTGGATGGCCAGACATTGCATGTAATGCTGGAGTCGACGAGACACTGACTGACGCTGACTGCATACGCCTCTGACGGGTTGCCGTTGGACCCTCCCGATGTCGTTGGGAGGGTAGGATCAGCCCCGATGATCTTGGAGCTTGGTGGCGGGCACGTTGTTGAATGATGCTCTGACTCGCTGCTTCTCGTAAACTTCAACGTTTATCTAAACGCATTCAACTTGGACGACCACCTCTCTGGTTCCGAGTCTAAGACGAACTCCGCTAATTTCATTTCTCGCTTTTCGCATCACAACTCTAACTTTCCCTCGCTCCTGAAGGAAGAGCCAATAATTTCAAACCTGAAGATCATCACGTGCTCTCGACCGGTCCAGTCGCCGGCAAGGACATCTTGAGACCTTCCTAAGCGAAAACAACCGTCAAAGCTCGTCAAATATGACAGAAAGCGTCCGGTCCGAGGCGACAATCTGGCGCCACACATGTCTCGTCGCAGTATCCCCCACGCTACGACAACAGCAACACCAACAAAACTATAATCCCCGGGCTCTAGAGGCCCCCATACTAAGCCCCAGTTGGCCCCCGCGCGCCACTTCCCGGCCTTGCCACGGGCAGATCGGGTCCAGCTTGCTCTAAACCCTCGTAGCCGCCGTGCTGATGGACGACAAACATTGGACTAAAAAAAAAAAAAGAAAAGCGCGCTCCCGAAACTAATTGTTCTTGTCTAAAATCTCTACGTGCGACAAGACTGTGCCTTGCTGCTCCGTGGCTTGCACCTAACATGGACGCACGTGATGCCTTCGTGGCGAGCGCCTGGCTGGCGTTATATCCCCGAACTATTCTTATGAGGGCAAGGGGGCTGAGCCCCCCCATAAGAATACTTGGGGGGGCTCTGGCCCCCCCTGCCCCCCCTCTTCCGGCGTCCCTGAGTTCACACCCAAGCATGTAAAATAAACTGGGGTAAAGAAGTAATATATGGAGAGATTTATTACTTTAAACTTCGCATTTCGCATTACGTAAAACTACGTTATTACGCGCAGTAAAATAATGTGATAGTGAAACTACGGCATCACTTAAATGTTGCCTTGAAAGCGCTATGCTAAAAAATAAACTAAGGGGCTCGGAAGACAAGCGTGGAGAGTGTTCGCTGTCTTAGCAGTGAAAGCCTTAAACTAATATCGTCCTACCATTTTGAGGTCATTCGCTGGCGACAAAAAAATAGACAACATAAAGACGCAATAACATGAAAGAAAGCTTTATCTCAGCGGATTAGGACTCTCATAAATCATAATCAAATGAAGAAAGATATCTGAATGTCTGGCAAATAAAGACGTAAAAATGTTTTTGCATAGAATCAAAGAATAATTGTTTATTCAGCTCTTAATGTAGTTCAACCAACATTTAGAGCTATGGGAATATTATGGCGACAGCCAGTATTGGCGAGGTATAGCAGCGGATTCCGTGTGCGTTTCTTTAAAAAACGCACCCAAAATAGCTTCTTATTTGTTTCGTTTTCTGTGGCTGGTTTATGTTTCCTGAAATATGCGGCTAAAGTATTAAACTGCCAGACGGAGTATAGAGCGACTAAAATCTCTGACGACACGCAACAGCGGTGGCACTGCTGCCGGCAGTGCGCATGCGCAGAAGCTGCACTTGGCGCATATCTGGTTTCTGCACACAAGCAGTGTGCAAACAATGTGTTGGAGTATAGCTTGTGCAATGTTAAAAAGACCGAATGTCGCAACTTTCTCCGGCCTTCTGAAGGGCATCAAAGACGCAGCGCTATTCGATTCAAATTACCACTGCTGACCAATTGCCGTAAAGCTATTTTCAGTTCTGTACAAGATTATGGGTTTATATAACCGAGGTGTCTTACGCCATGTTTTTTCACGCGTAAGGTCACAGGCAAAATGTGGGAGACAGAGAAAACACAAACGCCCCTACTAAAAGTGTCAGATCACGCCAAATGCACTGCGTTTTATACGGCATACAAGTTTGTCCACTCTTTGCGCACTTCTTCGTTTGTTTAGCCTCAAAATGCAGCCGCGTGATTCCCCTCCCCTCCCCCTCCCCATCTCCCCGACTAGGACCAATAACAGAAAACGCATGGCTGCCTTGTCATCGCCCGTGTCATCTACGTTTCCTGTATTGCCCTTTAATTGGCGTTCCCCTCCTTGATTTTGGGACACTTGATCGCCGTATTAGTTTAGCCAATAATATCACTCGCAGAAAAACATGACGAACGTCGTGACATTGCCCTTTTGGTGCGAATGGCCCACTCAACTGGCGCCCCCGTAAGCACTTCGCACGGTCATGCATTTCTTTGGCCTGCGAAATACGTGGTCACACAACGAAAGACAAATATAGCGAGAAACGAAAGCGCTGTTTCATATCCTGCTTGATCATCGTCGACTCAAGCCGATGCTTCGACCCATCGTCCCTCCCACTTTCCATCTATCTTCTTACCCGCCCCGGCGTATCAGCTCGACTCGGTCTACGTGGTGTTCCTTCCGCAGTGCCAAAAAGAGTGCAAAGCCCAACGACTTCACACCTCTGTTCACATCGCCTCGTCAGACCGACCGCGGCATGCTTCCTGTGCAGCCATTCTACGTGCCGGTGGACACCGACGTTCGTTGCTGGCAAGTTGGTTACGGCGGCAGGAACTACAAGTGCCGACTCCTGCCGAAGCATCTCGACGCTGACCGCGAAAGAAGACGAGTCCTCCTTGTCTTCAACAATTTCCCGGAGCCCGAGTGCAAGCACGACGAAATGACGGTAACACTCATGATAAACGATGCCAAGTACTTCGGCGTGCCTCTGAAGATGCTCGACATAACGAGGTACGTCTCCGCCGCAGTGAATGACATCCGCATCGAGAACTTCAGCGTACCCGACGGGTTATACGTCACGGTTCACGTCGTCGACAAGACACCGGAGCACGAATTGGTTCGGTGGGGTGGGGACGTTCGTCTGAAGGGAATGGACAACGCGGCCGCTACACAGGAGTTGGTGACGGAGGCGGTTGGGGATGAGAACACCGAAGACACTGTCGTTGACTTTATTACGGTGTCCCTCACCTGTCCTTTGTCGAAGACTAGGATTAAGGTGCCGTGCCGCGGCGCTAGATGTTTCCACGCCCAGACTTTTGACGCGATGGCCTACCTTGACGTGAACGAAAGTACCCTCCGGCCGTTGTGGCGCTGTCCAGTGTGCAATCGGAGCACCAAGGTAGAAGAGCTGAGGATCGACCTGTTTGTACTCGAGCTTCTGGGTCGCCTTGGCTCTTTCTGTGGCGCCGTAGAACTTTTCCCGGATGGCAGGTGGGCCCCTGTTGTGAACCGTGTCGACGTTATCCTGATCGACGATAGCCCCGTGAAACTACCCGACGTCGACCGAAGCCGCAACGTTTCGGTGATTGACTTGACATCGGACACTTCTTTGAATGAAGATGACTGAGTGGCGTGGTGTGGTGTGATAGATCCAGTGTTGTACGGAATGGCGTTCCAAGGAACAGCGTTCCTGAAACGCGTTCATTTTAGGAGGAACGCCGCCGTTTCATTTTGCATCAGTGGAACTAGAACGAGAACTCGATACGTTTTTACAGGAACGAAAAAGGAACGGCGATTCTTTTTTGTGTCCTTTTTTGTGTCCAGCGAGGTAATTTTTATTTTTATTTTAAGGGCGAAACTCTAAAAAGTACGAAAACAATCGCTTTATAAAGAGTAGTACCTCGTCAACTTTTTTGTTACATATTTTATGGTCTATTTCTTGGGGTCCTCGTATGGTAACAGCTGGGGACAGGCGAGCTGGTGGACATTGATATATATTTTTTTTTCAGTGCCCGAGACAGCGGCACGAAAAAGCAACAACTTTTAGTTAAAAGAAAAGATAGAGGGAGAGACTTCTCAAACACATTTACTTACTCTGCTTCTACGAATCCTCATACACCCAGAAATCTGAGGCCGACTACAATCATCCGTTCGCTAACATACCTACAGATACAACAAAAGCTGAATACCAGAAATCCAACGCACCCTTGCAGCTCAAACATTCATCAATTAAAAGATACACTAAAATCAACATTTTTTCCCTCTCCCTCTCTCCCCGCCTTCCAAGCGAACGACGAATCCGACGCTCACAAAAAAGGGCGGTAGTTTTCAATATTGACCTTCGAAAAGCCTCTGCTCGTCTTGCGGACAGCAACATCAAGAAGCAACTGTTGCTAAGTTCAAACATGGGACTTGTAGTTAAACGTGTGAGCTTGGTGTAACATCCTGGTCGAATGTAGGGTAAGCTTTTATTAAAAAATAATAAAATTAACCCCGCTCCCCCTTCCCCACTCACAGTACATTTGGCTCGTGTGAATCGCCCACCACAAACTTGAATATGGTAGAACGTGGATATTTTTAAAAGTGAATATATCAACAAATGGAACCTTGCTTCCGGTTGTTTTCTTCTCCTGGTTTCCTTCCATCACGGCATTCAAAGTCTTATATTGCCATTCAATGGGTTATACATAAAATAATTTGTTTAAACTATCTAAACATGATATTTATTTCTTATACTAAATATTTCTTCACGCTCTAAGCTTTTTGCTCAGGCTTGCGTCATAAAAAGAACAATTGAGGATGACGAAGACTATTTTAAACTTCAAATAAACTTAAATTATGCGTCAAATTGATGCAACAATTAGCGAATAGTACGGAATTCTGAAAAGAATGAAAAAAGTAAGGTTTGCGAGAAACATTCAGTAAGAGGAAGTATGGACCATGCCATTGACTATCTAAAATAGATACAATTTGTTATCTCGGTGTTATTTTTTCAAGCAACGTATTATGGAATAGTCATAATAATTTTATAACGGATAAGGCGAACAGCATGTTTGGATATTTATGTCGTAAATTCCGTCATTGTCCAAAAGAACCGGGGGAAACTTTATATTTTTATTTTGTTCGTTCAGTTCTGGAATATGCATGTATAGTTCGGGACCCCCACACTAAAATCTATCGAATAAATTAGAACCAGTACAAAGTCGCTGCGCCAGATTTGTTTCGAATAATTATACATTCAAAGAGAGTGTCATCGTTGTGAAAGAACAGTTACACTGGCAACTGCTTTCATATGGACAAAAAAAATGTAAGATTAAAGCTTTTTCATTGTCTTTATAATAAAACTTGCATCAATAAAAAAAATCCATTCCATGTCCTTTCTTCGTGTCAGAAAGAGTTGACCATCAATACAAAGTTGCAACTAGTATTTCTTGTTCTAGATCATTTTTTTTATTCGAATAGCATTAGAATGAAACATGCTTAATGAAAATGTGTTGCCCTCACCTGTAATGTTCTTGATAACCTCTCCCTGCAGTAATGCCTCTAAGGCGATGCGGGTAATCTCAGTAAATCAATAAATAAATGATGAACACAATGCAAAAGTAACATATATGTAACAATATGTTCCACTTTTAAAGACTAACGGGAAAGAGTTCCTTTTTCGCAGAAGAAACTTGTAACGAAAGCCCGTTCCAAAAATCAGAAAAAAGAAAAAGAAGTTTCGTTCCCCTTTTTTTTAGGAAGGTTTACAACACTGGGTAGATCCATTGTTCGTTTTATGTTCATAACTGAGCCTCCGAAACTTAACAAATTTAAAGAATGATTTCCTGGCCTTTTATATGTCAGGAGGCTCTGAATCACATCAGTCAGTAATACCATCGTTTATGTATTCCTCGAGCGTTTTTAGAACTTGTATTTTTACGTTAAAATATTTTAGTTTTGCTTTGTAAGAGTGACAGAGAACAACTTTAATTTTAGTATGTTATACTCAACGCTTCTCCGGCTACTGTGTTTACCGCATCCAAAAGAGTGGTCCCTCGATTTCCGCCTGATGAGGTCATGGAAGTCCCACGCTGTCGCCTGCCGTGATCCTGACTGCGTCAAGGCAACAGCGGCGGTGGACGTAACATACGCCTGTTCAGCCACATGTCGCTCTACCAGCTCGGCAGTCGAAAGATGGGATGCCGCGACGACCGCGACGCTCACATTCGCTCGTGCTTTTCGCGAGTATTTCTACGACCCACCGCCACGTTCCTGACAGTATGACACTCCGGCATTTGCGACTTCATTTCTTGCCAGTTTTGAACCACTTTCGACGCATGGGCAGAATGCGGAGAGCGAGTCGTCTGCTTCTTGCTTAAGAGTTGCGGTGACGTCTGAAAAACGCCACCAATCAGAGCTCGGCGTTATTACGTCACTACAACTCCTGCAAAAAAAGCGGACAAACTTGAGCTCCGCATCGGGCGCTAAACACAGCAGTCGGAGCCCCGTGCCCGGCACCGTAGTTTTAGTCGCTGACAAGATAAGAACGGCAGAAAGGTTTTTGGAGAAGACCCCCCCCCCCCCCCCCCCCCCGCCCTCTCCAGCTCGAGCTCCCCGCATTCGAAAACACTTTGGCGACTCGTGAGACGAGAGTAAACAGACATCCAAAGCACGGCCGAAGGCAACCGGCTCATGATGGGAGGACGGGTATCCGGCCAAGACCCTCCCACCGGTCTTGTTCCTCGAGTGAATACAGTGACGCTCGCTGACGATGTTGTATAACGTGGGAACTGTTTTCGAAGCCCGAGTCAGCGAGTGACTGAGATCCCCGGATGATTTCCTCCGTTAGGACGTAGCTTTTTGAATAAAATGAGGCGCTGCCTTAAACCGTCCCAGATTATGACGGGATCCGCAGACAAAATCCTCGTCCACACATTGGGTGTAGTACGCCTTCTGTGTGCTCGGAATCTAAACGCTTCGTACAAACAAGTCCGTCTCTGCCCACACTCTGCCCACACGCGCAGAGCCCACTTAAAGTGGGCTCTGCGCGTGCCCAGAAACCAGATCCCCGTCAAGTGATAGGCATGCGCTGTGTCAAACGTGGCGGAACTGCGCCTGCGTGACCTCAGAATCGCATGTTCTTGTATAAGACACCGATAAACATCAATTTTGCACGATTAAAGTAAATCATTTATCACGCCAAATCGCGTACAGAATAAGCATCGGAAATAGGAAACCCCCACACTCCGTTTGACTTCAATCCGACGGCAGCTGGCATTATGACCTGATGCGTTGTGAGGATGCTCGTTGTCGTGGTGGGTTTGCTATGGCCGGCCAGATCAATCTCGCCGGCCAGATCAATCAGAACAAAAAGCGCAGGATTGCGGCGCGTTCACTGTGCGTGCTTCATTTACTCGGTCATATTGAACGCACCAAGGTGATGAATGGCATGACGATGCACATTTAAGGCTGCTTTATTGGCTCTGTCGAATCGCGATATAGGCTCGGCTCCGGTCGGACTTAAAGTAACACCGAGTATAGTGACAGCCGAGAAACGTCTTCGTCACGTAGCACTCAAGGGGATGCTGTCCATTCGTGACACGGCGATTTGTCAGGGGGCGACTGGCAACAAGCCCGTTTGTCACAGCGGAAAATATTGTTATTAGAATGATTCGTCACGGGAACAGCAAGACGCGCAATGGGTCTTCTCCTCGAAAATGTTTCGTTGAATTCGAGTTCAACCTGGCGAGGACCCTACAAAGTCAGCGTGGTTATTTGAGGGTGAAGAAATCAAAACAAAGGTTGGTGGCCCCGCGTTCGGTTCTGAACGGGGAATGTTGCGGCAACTTGAGAACGACTACTTTCGAAATCAGATTTCATACCTCAGGAGGGTGTTAGCTCATCCTTGTGGCGAAAATAGAAGCTTCCGGGGCCGGTACCCTTTAATCCATCATCCAGAAAAAGCTCCCTCTCCTATGAGACTGTTAGTGGAACCACCGAATACAAATCCGAATCAATATCAACGAAAAGATGCCCCTTAGTGTAGAACATCAACTGCATTCTAACACTGCGGCAAAGCACGGCATAAGGCGTAGTCCATTGTTTCCCTTGCCTCTTCGATGGAATTTGAACGGACTGCACATACGACTTGCTGGACTGCGGCAATCACTCGCCAATAACAAAACTGATGTCCTGGTCCTTCAGGAAACGAATGTCTTGCCCGGAGGGATACACTTATCACCTTACGTGCTATATCATAGCGCGGCTATAAAGCCAAAAAACGATCACGAGTTTCTGTTCTTGTGTAAGCTAAAGTACATCGCTCTCAGCTGGATCTTTCGGACCTCTGTTCAACTACTGAAGGGTATGTGGAGTGACGATCATGTATGGAAAGAAGCAAACGACGATTCTGTCCACATGCGTCACGTCACAAGGCCTCTGGGACACAAAACAACTTGAAGAAATATGTAAAAGAAGCCGAGGTAACTTAATCATTTGCGAAGAGTTTAATCCTCAAAATAAAATGTCGTGTGGCACTCGCACCAATGCAAGAGGACGAGAGATAGAGATGCGGAGCTGAGATGGGAACCCCCGCGGTACATTGACGGACTTCTGAAATCTCGGCTCGGCATTGCCATTACTATGGATGCCATCTCCCTGCTCGTTGTGGACTTATTTTCAAACCAGCCCAATTCTAAAACACCCGCTGGCTTTTGGACTGCAATGCGTTCGATATTAAAAATTGTGTAAAAGCATTTCCTCCTTTTTTCTGCTTTTATCCCTCCCCGAAACGCGAGTAGCGACTTGTCCCGGACTGGAGGCCCATATCTCTCCTGGCTTCCAAATTTCTGTTTACTCCAAAGCATATAAAAAGAACGCGATCGTTTGGAAGGGTTGGGGAGAGCTTTCAGCCCCAAAAATCGAGGAGGTTATAGTGATATTAACGGGCTTGAGTGAACTCAGGGTGGTAAATCGGTGCCAGAAGTGACCCCGGACGCCGCCATTTCGCCCGTTTGCTACCTTAGTAATCATTTGATGGCAGGATGGCTGCGCGCAGAGATGGGCAGACGGGCCAAGCGCGTCGGTGCGAGTTGCGTGTAACCGTGACGATCGTCCTGTAGGGGCTAATTAATGGTAAATCGCAGCATCTGCCACTTATACCTAGGCAGATGATGAAGAAATAGGACTCAGTGCGCATGTACCGCACAAATTCCGATCGGATATTGCCACCGATACGACAGAATCGGTTGTATGACGTGCACTGTTGCAATTCTTAAACATCGCTTCGATATATATATATATATATATATATATATAATGGGATTGAGTGAAGATTGACAAGTGAAGCCGTAGTAATATTGAGAACGAAGAGGGGAGAAGGTGATGATTGAATTTATTGCATTAAAGTTAGGGAAAGAAAAAGGGAAAGAGGCGAAGGTTGCGGGTTCAATCCCCGCTCCTGGCCCAATTTTTCGCCAGCTCTCTTTCCCTTTTTCTTTCCCTAACTTTAATGCAATAAATTCAATCATCACCTTCTCCCCTCTTCGTTCTCTCTATATATATATATATATATAATTCTCGCATGCAAAGGTTTTGGGTCTTCGTTGGCCTCGATCATCGGAATGTTCTTACCGAAAGGTACGCGAGGCATATCGAATATGTGCGAGTTGAAACCGAGAAGGACTACGTGAGAGGTTTCAGTGTTTTCGCTTTGACTGTGACACAAGAGACGTCTGTAGGACTTTCCAAGCGCGTCAAGACGGCAGGTTTACGCGAAAACCATCAAAACCTGGCTGGTGCATCGACCCTACAGGATAGTTTGACCGACAAGGAGAGATGCTTAAGTGTTGTAACTCTAAAAATGTCAGTAAGTTCAGCGTTTCAAAGTGCTCCCTTACAAAGTTAGGCACGGTAACGAAAACTGGGCTTTCCATGGCGCATTCCTCAGTTTGGTGAAGTCAGTGTCATCAAACGAACATCTGCTTTTGCAAGAGATAACAAATGCGATTAGTAGATTAGTGTAACTATTCCACATCGCTTATTTACGATACATAACGTCGCATGCAGACCGGTCAGGAAAATGAGTGAAGAGCAAGGAGAATATCGGAAATGTTTATTTCGTATGTCCATGGTGTGTCAGACTTCATTAGAAGAACCTTGTATCCCTTGGGTGTCCAAACAGTTTTATAAGCCGTACTACACTTTGGTGAATGGTTTCACAAAGCCAAAAATCTAGTTCTCTGCGCCGTTAAAGTCAGGTAGCATATAAAGTACAGTGTGGTGATTGTTACGCTATGCACATGAGAAAACAAGGGAAAAAGCATGCATGACGACAAGGGGACATGGCAAAGGCCACTTGTACTACGTGCACAAACACTGAACCCGTCGAACACTATGGAATGATGGGAAAAAACATTAAATAAAATATTGTATAGACTTTGGCACGAGAACAGCGCTGGAGCCCGAGAGTCCCTGAAGTCGTTCAATTGTCGTGACTCATCGGTGTGTAACACCAACTGCGGCCTCCTATCGGACGTTTACGATGACATATGAAAAACATAATGACTGGCTGGCCTCTCATCCCATTTGTCAGCGTATTCTGAGCATTTCACCTGTATAGGTGACAAAATGTATCTCGTGTTGTCGTGTGGCGGTTGCAGAAAGAAGGACGCCAACTTCCAGTGTCAGACTAACCTAATTTTTGTTGTCATGCGTCCATTGACTTTTTCACCACGCAGCTGTCGCCACTTGGCCCTTCCTTTGGAGGTGGAGTAGTCTCAGCGCACATTCTTGAAGATCTTACTAGGTTTCGAAGTGCAGACTGTGCAGGCTTGCATGGAGGAAAGTAAGGGCGGCTGGCGGCGAGTAGCCCAGGTTTGTGACCCATGGCCACAAAGCCATGCGGATGTGGCAGTCACACCGAAAAACCCAAAAAACCTAGTTCAGTGGCACAATCGCTGTTGAGAACGGAAACAAGTCTGTCTCGGACATGAATATTGACTCCGAGCACCAGGGAAACGTTCTCCGCTGCCCGGGGCACGGCAACGGCTCTGTCTTTTGGATGAATGCATGTGGGAGGCGCGTCTTTCTCACCCATGGCCACCGCATCAACACGCTCTGCCACCCCATCTCCCACCGTTTCTACAACCGGCAGACCCCATCAATGAGCTGCTTGAGGGAACTTAGAGCGGCTTGCCGCTTAAAGTTCCCTTAAGCTCGTTGGGTGTTATCGCCTATTCAAACAGGCAGGGGCAGGAACTGAGGCAAAAGAACTGCTATCTCTGCACGTGTGGATTACTGCAGGTGTGCTAAGCCGATACCATCTCTACATGCTGTTCTCTTTGTGTCATTGTTTTATCGCTTTCTCTTTGGCTACTTTTGAAACGTGAACCATGCGATGGAAGTTAATTTTGGTATTATTGCTCGCTGCATAAACGCTGTGCTAAACGTTCCCCTTCTTTAATATTAACGTCTATACGTGACCCATGAGAGCATCTATAAAAGAACGGGGTGGGGGGGGGGGGGGGGGGGGGTGCGGGCCGGGAAGGGGTTCTGTCGCTTTATGAGTCTGACTTTTTTGTGCACCTTAGGCCCGCTTTTTTTGGCACTTTTATTATATATGCTCTCAGTTTGAAATATTCTGACCCTGTCTCTCCTTCTTATCCTTCCTCGCAGGTATAGGAGAGTCGCCCTAGTCTGCGATTGGCGGATGCTGGCCACGTGAGCCTACCTTGGGCGACCAATGGCCACAGAGAACCCGTTGGTCCACGACGGAGCAGCGATGACCATGGGCGGCAGGCCGCCGCAGCAGATGCATCAGCATGGGCATCAGCAGCAACAGCAGCAGCACAGGGCGGCCTCGCTGGGTCTCACGGCACTCATGTCTTCGTGCCAGCTCAACAACGAGCTCGAAGTCAAGGCTCTTCTCCAAAGAAAGGTAAAACCAAAATCTACAACGGCTCAAAAAAAAAAAAAAAAAATTAAATTAGTGCAACCGGTTAGAATTAGTTCTCGAAGTTTTGGGACGAACCGTTACCTTGTTCAAACGTAATAAATAGATTTCTGAAAACTTACATGGGAAAATTGGCCCCATTTTTTCATGGTAACTGGCGCCGTTCCACTCTAGGTGTCTGAGGGCTCCGTCGGCCATTATTATTTTTCTTTTCATTTAGAAATTTAACACCCTTTTTTGTAATCTTTAAATAAGATAACGGTTAATTCTGAAACTGGTGTCTGCAAGTACGGACCGCTAGCTCTATATTTTGGTGCTAAATAAACAATCGCCAGCAAATAAAAAAAAACAAAAAAAGCTTTGATTTTTTTATATTTTTTACGATATTATTGGTTCTCAAGCTGTGGCCCACCGACCCCCAGGGGTCCTCGAAAGGGTTCAGTGGCGTCCGCCCTGATCTGAAGACGCGCCACTGACGAGATTTGAATGTCGAAAAGGAGGGCGGGACGTTTAGCGACGCCAACAATACTGCTACTGCGTCTCACCTTAACTTGGCAAACGGCGAAAGTTACAGACCCAGTGAGCCAATCAGCACATCGGAGGGACAAATATGACTATATCTCACTTGTTTAGCGCAGTGCTGTTGAAGCCCTGGGAGCGAGAGAGACATTAAGGTTTTATTCATTTCAATTTTTACAGAATAGGGCTTACAGGGCTGAGTGGATCATAAATGAAAATAAATATATGCTGCATGCCGTCTGGGACGATCACGACCTTAACTCACGACTTTGCCAATAGTAAAAATTCCGCCACACGATTTTTCTACGGTTACAGAAGACATTGCAGTTTTAGCAGCGTAGAAATAGGATTTCGTCATCATACAAACTTTGCAAGCGTTCAGAAATGCTACGAATGATCACTTTTGTTTTGAATTGATGAAAACGTGTAAACACTTTCATATTTCGGACATATCTTAAAGAAACGGTACGGATCAGGAGTATCGAACTTGTGCACACGCATTGAGTACGCGAAATGAGAAATACGAACGATGTTTGAGAACATAAATGTTAAGAAAAGGCCACAGGAGTCGAGGTAAACAAACACAACGGAGCGAGCGTTTCTGCCGCATTGAGGGTACCGCCACGACATCGCCGCACGAATAGATGAATATTATCTTCTAGGACGAGCTGGTTTATCATGGCGACACACGACAAGAATTCAAAGCCAAACATAGTATGCGGAACGATGAGCTTCCACGACGTCAACAATCACCACCGACGCCATATTTTTCAGCAGATAACAGAAAGTTAGGAACAACGATCGGCAAACAACGGGCTTGACCGAGCTCTCCTCGACCCATGATTGGGCTGTCGGTATGGTCTCTGCGTTCGTTCCCAGAAGTAGCGAGCAAGTTCAGCGCGGCTCAACTCCCTGTGTTTCTATCAAAGACGAGCGACACGGCAACTCGCCGTTCGAACCGGTTGAATTCGGTCGTAGTTGTATAGCGGTCGCTCTGAACGCTAATGTAGGAACGGATTTTTGCCCTTTCGTCCCTGTACCTTTGGTATGGCCGGTACCGTGCTTCGCCTCCGTCGTTCCGACTGACATAGAGAGCAGTGGATACATATAGCACGGCTGCACTGCGCAATATTCCACGTCGCCTAAAAGAGACGAATTCGGGGCACAGGTTGGACGAGTGCTGCTTCAGAGCTCGGCTTCGACTCTTGTCAAATCCGTGCCTCACGTTCGGATATCTTAGATGACGCCGAAAATACAGCACTATGGCATTGCGGTTTTGGGGGAGTTTAGAGTTCGTCTTCAGCACACATTCGAAGGCTCTCCGCAGACCCGAATGTCGCTTGAGCCGGACTTACGATTTCGATTTTTTCTACCGAATTTGGCGTAATCACCACGGTGTCCAGCGTTCAACAGCGTTCTTTAGCATAATGAAATACGGAGCGAAAAGACAACGAAGAACAGGAACTGATGGCACCAAGCGCTGAATGTCAACATAAATGCGACCGTAGCGTATCAAACCGGGCTTCGTCCAGTTACCCAGTTGCGCGGCCCCAGACCGCTTGTCCATATTTGTACCCTAAAAAGTTTTTTTAAACGCCCCCTACAGGGATTCTTTGCGAGACAGCTATAAGGGGCTATATTGAGCTCATTTTTAATACCACCGAGTTTTTTTATTGCCAAGTTGCGTTCCTAGTACGCCAGGAGGCGGTAGGGCTTGAGGCAAAGCCGTTCATCACAAGTTGAAGGAGTTCTTGGGGCGTCAACAAACCTTTCGAAACGGATATTTTTGAGAGTGTAGTGACCAAGCGGAGAAGGAAGAGGAGGTTACGAAAGACTGTTCGTATAGCTACAGTGTACTAGAATACGGGGTAGTGTTGGGACCGGAGCGGCTCGCGTGAAGCGTGTGGTGTAGATCGCGATAGGTGTCGACACCGGCGCATAGGCAGTAGGGCCAGTATGGGGGTGGTTGTGCGCGTCACCGCGTGCACACCCACGTCTGGTGGCACCTGCGTACTGCAGTGACGTTTCGCTGCCCTGTCGACTGCAGCGCCACGACTGCTGTCTACACGCGCAGCCTCACAAGCTCCCATTGCCGAGCCGCGGCGGTCCAAACACTACCCCGTATTCTAGCACACTGTACTGTAGCGCCGCATCGACGTCACATGCTCCCGAAAGAAGCGATTATATTTAGGGTGTTCACAATGAATCTCTTTGGTCTAAAACGAGGGAAAATAAATGGGCGCCTATTCATAGAAAGTCTAAAATTTCACCGAATGGCTATTGTTGTGGTGGAGATAGGGTCATGAAATACTAAGCCATGGCTCACTTTTGTATGAAAGATAAGAGCAGCTAACTTTTTCAAGGCCAACGGCGAACGTGTCCTCACACGACTGAGTTAGTGGTGCGTAACGCGTGGTACCATCTTCCTATAGACCATTCCACTTAGCGCTCTCTGGGCGGCACCATTTTGTTCGACAGCAGCGCCCTCTCCATACATCCGGGAAATTCAGCAAGTTCGGCGGGGTAAAACGAGAGAAAGGGCACGCGCCCTACTCCGCTAGCAAACGACAAAACGGGAGGTTGCCATTCTCCATCTTTGGGCTGTATCGGCGGGCTGTACGGAACATCGAACCATCGCTCGTGGCTGCCGTTGTGAAGTGGTTCGCGTTCTTAGACTAGTTATGGCTACTCCAAAATCAGCCTAGAGCTCTCTGTTGTTCTACTTGGGTAAATGATCAACTGACATATCTTTTTTCCGTTACTTAAATAGCAGTTGAGTCAGCCGGCACTACAACCCTCAACTACTGCGTGTATTGCGGCAGGAGAGCACGTTTTCATTTCTTATTTCAGACATCCATTCATGGTCGCTAAAGGCCTACACCAGTACGAACTCTGTATAGTAAAAAAGGAACAGCCACCGGATTCACCATTCGCCGGAGATACCGGCCAGTCTGACACAGTTTTCCCTATTTTTTTTTCTTATTTGAACGCAGATAACAGCGCAATTGGACTCTGTTAGTCTTTTTCTCTAGCATAGCAATACACAATAACTGGCATACCAAAATCTGCGCATCTGCGCTTGACATTTCCAAAATGACGCGATTTTCAACAGAGTTTGTACGCCAGCCGGATGCTAGGTACTGCCCACTCGGCGGAGCAGACGATATGTGGGTGAGAGAGGGAGGGCATTTTTTTCTCTTTTTACCCTCTCTGCTATGACCCTAATGGAACGGTCTATACACGAACTCATCTCTGTGACGTCACGGCGCGGTGGTGGCGCGTCGGTCGCACTTCCGGTCTGGGGCTGTGGGCAGAAGTCCCCATGCCAGACGTGCATTCCTGCGTTGTTTTGAAAGGAACCAGACAAAAACCTGCCTTCTCGTCAAAACGCCGCGACTGGGGCCGTACCAAAAGTGTCGAGAAAGGTTTGAAGGTCAGTTTTCACGTGCTCGGTTCGTCCGAGAATCTGGATATGTGCCATGAAAAGCGAAAAGCAGACGCCGTAGGACAACGATTGCTTGGGCGGGAAGCATTTTGGGTTGAATTCACGGATACTTGTGGTCATCAGATTTATTTGTTTTGTTCCAACATGAACGCCAGAAAACTGTCAAGTTGTGCGGGCCACCTGTGGACTACGTTCAGTTCGTCTTCAAGTTCAAACGACCGCCTGATTGTTCGAATTGTCGTCTGCTCTTTCAAATGTTTCTGCTTGTCGTCTGCTCTCTTAGACGACGCCGGTCCGTAGACCAAATGTCGGCCCGGTACTTGCGATAAGAAGTGAGTGCAGGCCTCTACAGACTTAAATTTGAAGGTTGGTAAGCAGGCTCGATGTAAACAGTAAATAAATTTGAAGGTTGGTAAGCAGGCTCGATGTAAACAGTAAATACAAGGAGATGTTGGTCATTGTTACCAGTGACCAACACCGACTTGTTATGCCTAATTCAGTTGGTCCGATTCTGCTTGCGATTTTCTGTATCGTCGTCGATCATCTTAGCTACGGCTCACGCTTTTGCAGCCCGAGCGGTGTCGCGACTGAAAATTTCGAGCGAAATCTCATCTTGCGAATCAGGCTTTAAAGCATACATACTGCGGCGTCCACGCGGAATGAATCGCCACATGTCACATAATTCGCGCGAAGTTTTGCGGTGTAACGAGCCTCGGTAATTTCGCTGACGCCGCTCAAGTAGTCAGACATCGCCAGGAAGACGTGGAATCAACAATTTGAACGCGAAATAGGGCAGGGGGACTCACACCGACGCCGACAACATCGCATTTCAATGGTTTGTTTATGGGCGACGGCGAGCTTTTTGCCCACACCCCCATCGCGCATGCGCGGCGCCGGTGGCGTCCGCTAGGGGCGCTCCGGTTTGTTTGTAAACATGAGTTGGTGTATAGACCGTTTTACTGAAAGAGGGCGAGAGAGAAAAGGGGAAAGGGCTACTGGCGCTTTCCCCCTTTCTGATTGTGTAGAAAGAGTGAAAGTCCCGGATAAGAGGCTTGGCCGGTGTTGGGTGTCTGCTGTGCCCCAACTTCTTTCGCGCTTTCTTTTCAGTTTTGAACTCGCAAACTTAATTGGAGTAACGGGCTTCGATGGCAACAGTTCCCCGGTCATCGGGACACCATTGCTCGGTCATAGGGTGCATGAATAACGACAGAAAGCGTCGAATACTGTCCGAGGACCTATGTAGCTTGCAATGAATCCGGCAAGGCGGGAGCGGCTGCAATGTCTTTAAGCTCCATCGCTTTCCACATGACCCCGGTCTTGGCGGCAGTGGATTGCGTTCGTAAACCGAAAAGCCATTTCCTCAACACCATCTTCTTGACTGTGCTCGGAACAGCTTGTGAATGGAGCACGCACCGAACGCTGTACCGCCGATGAACATGGGGTACGCTCGCAAGGTGCGTGCCAGTTTTCTCGTGATAATTGCTGTTTCAGCTTGTAAAATTTTGTAACTGAATTTATCTTAATATTGATAATTTGCAGTGGTGACTGACTCGATTTCATCATTTACAACACTTAGTTGAAGGCTTACTTCCGCCGCCGGATGAGGCTAGAAATTGTTGAAAAGGTACTTCTATCGGGTTTTCCTGAATAGCGATCCCCTGTGCGATACCAGAGAGCCGACAAAAGCGCTCCTTGGAGTGCCGCGGGTGGGTTGTTTTCGTTGATTGGGCGCTTTGAAGCGCTGGATAGTCGCTCCAGGCTACGGCTCGTGTGTTGCGATCTGCGTCTTCGAGCCCAGTGTGTACGTTTCTTTGTTCGAGTCATGGCATCCGCCAGTGCGGCAACGGGGGGAACAGCGGCAGCGAACGTGTCAGTGATAGAAATTGGATGTATAGTACTCAAAATATTGCGTCAAATAGTAAATAATTCGTAGCTGCTTTAACGCTTTCTGCAGTTCGATATAAGCACATCTAGAACGTCTTCGTCGTTCATCTACAATGAAATATGAGAACACGGATACGCAAGATAAAAGCATCGCAGCAAAACGATATGTAGCAGCTCCGGGTGTTTACAAAAGTTAATTGAGGTTCCCGTTTCGTGTATCGCTATTTCATTACTAAAAACGGCTGCGTTGAAATGGGCCTATTGAAAGCAAAAATGTATGAATGGTTCATCATTTCCAGTCACACGAGTGCGGTGGAGCTTCAAAACATTGCAGCCGCACGTGCCTTGCCGAATTCCATGCAAGCTACGAGGTCCTTGGGCAGTATTCGACGCTTTCTTTTCGTTATTCGTGCACCCTATGACCGAGCAATGGTGTCCCGATGACCGGGGGACTGTTGCCATCGAAGCCCGTGGCTCTAATTAAGTTTGCGAGTTCAAAACAGAAAAGAAAGCGTGAAAGAAGTTGGGGCACAGCAGACACCCAACACCGGCCAAGCCTCTCCATCCGGGACTTTTACTCTTTCTACACAATCAGAAAGGGGGAAAGCGCCGGTAGCCCTTTCCTTTTTTCTCTCTCGCTCTCAAAATGGCGCTACCCACGATAAAACGGTCTATACACCAACTCATGTTTACAAACAAACCGGAGCGCCCCTAGCGGACGCCACCGGCGCCGCGCATGCGCGGTGGATGGTGGGCAAGAAGCCCGCCGTCGCCCATAAACAAACCATTGAATTACGTTGTTGTAGGCGTCGGTGGGAGTCCCCGTGCTCTTTTTCGCGTTGGAATTGTTGATGCTACGTCCTCCTAACAATGTCGGACTACTTGAGCGGCTTCAGCAGAACTAACGAGGCAAAACTTTGCGTGAATAATGTGACGTGCGGCGATTCATTTCACGTGGACGCCGCAGAATGGGCGCTAAAGCCTGACTCCCGCGATGAAATTCTGCTCGCTGTTTTCAGACGCGACATTGCTCGGACTGCAAAAGCGTGGCCCGTATCAGAGATGGTGGACGTCGATACTGAAAACCGCAAGTAGAATCGGGCATAACAAGTCGGTGACGGCCACCGGTAACAATAATGATAAACATCTTCTTGTACCTGTACACACTCTTGCAACCGAGTACGACCGAGAGAGACGAGACCGGTTTTTAAGCCTTTTGCGACTTCTTAGGACCAGATGCGATGCAGCGGAGCTGGTCCTAAGAGGTCGCAAGATGTTTAAAAACCGGTCTGGTCTCTCCGGGTCTTACTCAGTCGCAAGAGTGTGAACGGGCCTTAAACCTACTTACCCCAACCAACCTTCTAAGGTGTTTTGAGGCCTGCACTTAGTTCTTATCGCAATTACCGGGTCAACGTTTGGTTTACGGGCCGCTGTCGTTTGAACGAGCTGACGACAAAAAGCAGCCAAGTTTGAAAGAGCAGACGACAGTTCGAGCGCATGCGTAATGGGGTACGGACAAGAAGCACCGCGTCCCGCGTCAACAAACCACTCGAATGTCACGTTGTCGGCGTCTGTGTGAGTCTGCATACTCTTTTTCGCGTTGGAATTGTCGATTCTACGTCCTCATCGCTATGTCTTACCACTTTGATCGCCTAAGCGAAATTATCAAGGCTCGTTACGCCGCTAAACTTTCCGTAAATAATTTGACGTGCGGCGATTCATTCGCATGAGCGCCGCAGAATGGACGCTAAAACCATGATGAGATTCTTCCAGCTATTTTCGGAAGCGACATCGCTCGTGTTGCAAAAGTGTAGAAGGTAGCGGCGATGATCGACGTTGATATTGAAAATCGGAAGCGGGAACAGACCAAGCGTAACAAGTCGGTGATGGCCACCGGTACCAATGATCAACATCTTGTATCTACTGCTTACACCGAGCCTACTTAAGTATTTTGAGGCCTGCACTTACTTCTTATTTCAATCACCGGGTCAAAGTTTGGTCTACGGGCCGCTTTTGTTTGAACGAGCAGACGACAAAAAGCAGACGTTTGAAAGAGCAGACGAAAGTTCGAACGATCAGGCGGCCGTGTGAATTTGAAGACGCACTGAACCCGTGGGTGGTTCGGACAACTTGGCGGTTTTCTCTCGTTTATGTTGGAACAAAGCAAATACATCTGGCGACCACAAAGTGTTGCCCGCGCACGCAATCGTAGTTCATCAGCGTCTGGTTTGCCCTTTTCACGGCTACTATCCACGTTCTCGGACGAACGGAGGGGGCAAAAACACATGAAAACTGATCTTCAAACCTTTCCAGACTCTCTTGGTACAACCCCCGTCGCAGCATTTTGACGAGAAGGCAGGTTTTCTGTCTCGTTTCTTCCAAGGGACCACAGGAATGCATGTCTGGCACGGCGACTTCTGCCCACCGCCCCAGACCGGAAGTGCGTCCGGCGCGCCACCACCGCGGCGTGACGTAGGAGAGTTGAGTTGGTGTATACACGAACACAACTCTCCTACGCCACGCCGCGGTGGTGGCGCGTCGGGCGCACTTCCAGTCTGGGGCTGTGGGCAGAAGTCGCCGTGCGAGACAAGCATCTCTGTGTTCTTTTGGAAGAAACCAGACAAAAAACTTGCCTTCTCGTCAAATTGCTGCGACCGGGGCTGTACCAAGAGAGTCTGGAAAGGTTTGAAAATCAGTTTACGTGTGTTTCTGCCCCTCCGTTCGTCCGAGAATGTGGATAGTAGCCGTGAAACGGGCAAACCAGACGCTGTCGAACTACGATTGCTTGTGCGGGCGACACTTTTGTGGTTGCCGGATGTATTCGTTTTGTTCCAACATGAACAAGAGAAAACCGCCAAGATGTCCGGGCCACCCACGGGTACAGTGCGTCTTCAAATTTACACAGCCGCCTGATCGTTCGAACTTTCATCTGCTTTTCCAAACTTGTTTGCTTTTTGTCGTCTGCTCGTTCAAACAAAAGCGGCCCGTAGACTACACTTTGACCCGGTGATTGCAATAAGAAGTAATTGCAAGCCTCAAAAGACTTAACTAGGCTCGGTTTAAACAGTAGATTCAAGATGTTCATCCTTGGTACCAATGGCCATCACCGACTAGTTACGTTTGGTTTGTTCCCGCTTCCGATTTTCAGTATCGACGTCGATCATCGCCACTACCTTCTACACTTTTTGCACCACGAGCGACGTCGCGACCGAAAATAGCTAGAAGAATGTCATCATGGTTTTGGCGTCCATCCTGCGGCGTTCATGCGAAGGAATCGTCGCACGTCAAATTATTTACGCAAAGTTTAGCGGCATAACGAACCTCAATAATTTCGCTCAGATGATTAAAGTAGTAATATATTGCTATGAGGACTTAGAATCGACAATTCCAACGCAAAAAAAGAGTATGCAGACTCACACAGACGCCGACAACGTGACATTCCAATGGTTTGTTGACGCGGGACGCGGTGCTTCTTGCCTGCACTCCGTTGCGCATGCGTTTGAACTATCGTCTCCTCTTTCAAACTTGTCTGCTTTTTGTCGTCAGCTCGTTCAAACGACAGTGGCCCGTAAACCGAACTTTGACCCGGTGCAGGCCTCAAAACACTTCTGAAGGTTGGTTGGAGTAAGTAGGCTAAGTGTAAACAGCAGATACAAGATGTTGATCATTGCTACCAGTGGCCGTCACCGACTTGTCATGCCCGATTCGCTTGGTCCGATTCTGCTTGCGATTTTCAGTATCGACGTCGACCATCTCAGCTACGTTTCACGCCTTTGCAGCCCGAGCGACGTCGAGACTGGAAATTCCGAGCGAAATCTCATCATGCGAATCAAGGCCCGTTCACACTCTTGCGACCGAGTTAGACCGAGATAGACCAGACCGGTTTTAAAGCCTCTTGCGACTTCTTAGGACCAGCTCCGCTGCAGCGGATCCGGTCCTAAGAAGTCTCTCTCGGTCGAAGTCGGTTGCAAGAGTGTGAACGGGCCTTCAGGCTTTAGCGTACATACTGCGGCGTCCACGCGGAATTATTCGCCGCATATCATATTATTCACGCGAAGTTTTGCCTCGTTAGTTTTGCTGAAGCCGCTCAAGTAGTCAGACATTGTTAGGAGGACGTAGAATCAACAATTCCAACGCGAAAAAGAGCACGGGGACTGCCAACGACGCCGACGACAACGCAATTGAATGGTTTGTTTATCGACGACGGCGGACTTCTTGCCCCCCGTCCACCACGTATGTGCGGCGCCGGTGGCGTCCGCTAGGGGCGCTCCGCTTTGTTTGTAAACATGAGGTGGTGTATACACTCCGTGCGGGAACTATAGGGGGCGCTTTGAAAAACGCGCGCAGCGCCGCTAGCGGAGGAGCTGGCGTTCGACTGTGAGGCGCGTTCAGCAGCCTGCGGCGCCTTTTCGCATGCCAAGCTGTGGCGGCGGAAGCGCGCACGGACGAAAGTTTTGCTTTTTGAGCCGATAAGTTGAGGGTGACGTTGCATGAGTGCTGGGGCAGAAGGACGTTTAGCTGTTCTCCACTTCTTATATACTGAGTTTAAGTCGTTATTAGGGGTAATTTCTCTAGTTGCGGCCGAAAACGAAGTTGGAGCAATTTTCCGAAAAACAAGACGGCCGCTACCTTAATTGCTCTCAGTGGGAAATTTATTTCGCTCGTCGCTGTAAACCTAGGACTGCTGGAACGATGATATTTGGAGGCGAGTGAGATGTTCACTAAGTTTGTGCACGAGGAGTGCCAAGTTTCTTTAAGACAGCAGGTGTGAAAGTTAGGTTTCTAACGAATAAAGAAATAAAGCTGTACGGGATATCCAATATTGGACCCAGAATGTTGTGTTATAACCGTGCTGTGCGAAGCGCAGATTTGGGCACACAGGTGGACTTGACAGTAACATGACACAGCAATTTTTATACCAAAAATAGGGAAACCAAGTGGAAATTTGGTTTGGGCGGCGTAACTCAATGGGATACTAGTGGACTGTACTTCCAATTGAAACAACTTTACGAAAGGTGGTTCCAAAGCCGAGAAAATAAAGTTGTCGGCCAAAACACGGTTTGGCCGCCAAGGGCTTTTGCGGTCAGCTGTTGTGTAATAACCTGTTGTGCGAGGTGCTAGGTGCTGATTTTCGGCGCACAGGTACTTTGACATGACCGCCACTTGGCACAACACTTATTATAACAAAAAGAGTTGGCATAGCGAAACCAGGTGGAAATTTAGTATGGGCGGCGTAACTAAATGAGAACTGGTTTTGACCTTCAAAGGCTGTCAGATAATACCACTCATCGTGGGAGTTGCACACCTTACAGGTAGGAAGGGACCAGTGGACGGTACTTCCAGTTCGAACCACTTTGCGATAGGTGGCTCTAAAGGCGAGAAAAAAATTGTCGTCTACAGAACTCGGGGTGTCAGCGTTTCCACATCCAAAACGAGGCTGGTCAAGAAAGAAAGCCACACCACATTAACTTCCACACTCAAACGTTGATTCTCCAGTGATTCCGAGTTTCATTGCTGTTTCCTTTAGATCTATATTTGTCACTTTTTTTACCGTTCGAATCTTTCTTCATGAAGAACAGATTGCGTGCCATACTTGTCCGGAAATATCATCGACACGTACGATGGGGACGAAACTTCTTTGGAGGGCATTCCTCCAACGAAATTGGCACTGCATACCAACGAGTGTGGGATGGCATTTCAGTTCGTCCCATTGGCGCTGACACATGTAGGTGTTGCTGGTACGAAAACAAACGCAGAGCGCAAAGCGGCAGTGTAGAATATTTCAGCTGTGCCGACGCAGTGGCAGACATGATCGGGAAACCAAATTTCTCGCGTCGTACGGCACGGCTCCATCGTTGTCGCTGTCCCACAAAACATCGGCGAGGTGAAAAACTGTGAAACTTTGTCCCCACGAGATACGACGCATAACTATTGAAGCACTTAATGACGCAGCACAGGCAGCACTTCATGCTGTGAACCCAGCGCAATTGCACCACTCCGAC
Organism: Ixodes scapularis; assembly: GCF_016920785.2. NCBI lineage: Eukaryota > Metazoa > Arthropoda > Arachnida > Ixodida > Ixodidae > Ixodes > Ixodes scapularis. The sequence goes on along the minus strand of NW_024609836.1, from coordinate 7,087,266 downwards.
TTCAATGCGTACCAACGTACGCGGCGTGGTTTCGGTTTCGTGTTCTCTGGGGTTCTCAGTGCCTACCTTCTCTACCGGCCGCGCGGCGGCGCGCCAGTCGCGTCGCACGGAGTGTATAGACGCAGCCAACAGACTAGAGTGTGTGTCATTTGCTTGCGGCAGCTATCGGGAGATGGCGTGAGCCGTTGCAAGCGTTGCTAACTTGATCGTCGGCGAACTCGCCATCCGTTGACCCTGGCAAGATTGTTGGTTTAATGCTTCACAGGATGAGAGGTTTTAAAATTGTCTCACCTAAATCTCCCTACCTCATTGCACAATCGGTGAAAGTTTCAGCTTTCTATGTGGAACGCCAAATTTGCCGGCTCGTTTTAGAGCGCAGAGATTCATTTTGGACACCCTAAAGATTTGTAAATAGTGCAACCAAACCGATATGCAAAGTAAAAAGCCTCTACAATACCAAGGTCTGTGAATACCTGATGTACAGCAAATAAGTATTTTCGCTATTTTGACGCTTTGCGCCAAAAACCTTTGGATTGCAATCGTAGATGGCGATGAGAAAGATGGCCGCTTCCCATGTCAGGAAGACTTTGCGGATCATTCAGGCAACTCCGATAACGATACCCGATACTCTGCGAACTCCTTTGAGCCTGCATGGTTTCGTCATCGGGTATTGCTATCGCAGGTGCTGGAACGATCTACAAAAACTTCCTATTGAGTTCATATAATAATCTAGAGGCCTACATTCGTTGCGCTTTATAGCACCTACGGGCTAGATTGAAGGAACAAGGCATCTTTTCAGCAGCAATCGTTTAGTAGCCGCCTCATGCTGCTTCATTAGTCATACACCAATAAGATAGGATTGAAACGAAACTAGGTGTAAACCATCGAAGAGAGTGATGCCGTCGCCAAGGGAAACGTTGCGACAGTGAGCAGCGGTCTTACAAAAGTACAAAAAAAAAGCACCGTTCCTCACCATCAATGTAACATTTGTTATGCAAGCAAGAGAAAGCATTATCCATCACGCCGTTGTTGTGAGATCCGATATTCAAAATTTAAGTAACAGCGCCTGCTAAATATACGTCAGCTGTTTCACGGGAGAGTAAGGCATCGCCGCCGGGCTCTCCCGCTCTCGGTGTCAATAACTTTAACGCTAAAAGAAATGGAACTCTAGCTTCCAGTATAGGCTTTTGGATAGGCGACGCCGTTTAAAAGGCTAAGAAATTAATAGGCTAAGAAAAAAAATGACAGAGTTCTTTAATTCAGACGTTATAATACTTACCAATGTTCTCATGTTTTAAATATTGCTTAGACTACCGCCAGCTATGCTTTCTTTGAAAAAAAGAAATCAAAACCAGGTGCATTCTATTTGATGATAAGTTACCTGTTGAGAACTAAGTGTACGCTCTCTGGCCTCGGTCGCACAAGTGCCATAACTTAATTTTTTTAACAATAAGAACGACAACATGAGCAACCAGTTTATCAAACATTTTCACTCACTTCGTGTTTTCTTTTCGCTGATGAAAGCTTTGGTTTCATGTTTTTATTTAAACTCGTGGATGATCTTAAAACGTGAAGATAAATAGTCTTGAGTAAAATGTAAAATATAAAAGAGCGTAAAACTATCTCTCCACAACAAAAAATTTCTTTATTTTTCGCTTTCGATCAATCTCTCTTTCTCTCCCTCCATCCCTCTCTCTCTATCTCTCTTTCTCATTCTCGCCATCCGTGTTCTTTTTCTCTGTAAAACTGATTTATTGTGTTACATATTATTTACAAGAAAACGAAAATTGTGACTGACAGTAACAACACAACAGCAACAAAAATGTGACTGAAAGTTAGGCTGTAATAGATTTGAATCTTAGCCAGGTGCTTAGTACTTTCCAACTCGGAAGTCGAAACCGTTGCTCATTTGTTTTAACCTCCTCAGTCCCGAGATGACAATTTTTTAGCAATATTTTTGAAACTTTTTTATTGCGTGTCAAATGACTTAACGCTTGTGAAAGTCCAGGAAACAGCTTCTGTTATGTAGGCAAATGAAAATGTGGCACTTTGTGCACTTCAATTTTCTCTTACAATAACGATTTCGGCACTTCATCTGGAACTTAAGCCTAACGGCTTAATGTCGCATTTTACTTCATTCGGACGTAGTGGAATTACCTTGATTCTCTTGTTTGCAGTCGGTTCTTCGCCGCTTTGCGCGTCTTCTCGAGACCCCCTTGAAATGGATGACTCTGCTTGTACGAGCACATAAGCTATAACTGCTTTAAAGTGCAATAGATCTAGCCTGTCCTTCTTCAAAACCATGGCGTTGTCGCAGTCCCTCTGGTACTCTATCCAACTGTTGCAGCATGCCATGTCCAGGAATTGTGTAAAAACAAGGACCGTCCATTTTTTACTGCGCACAGTGATTCGATAGTATGCAACATAGCGGTCAATCAGGTCAACTCCACCCATGTGCTGATTGTACCTGGCTACAATGTGAGGCTGTGTGACCTCGGCTCTCTTCTTTTCGTCTTTTGAACACCTCCGGCATGTACCCTCTGGCGCAGTGCCGAAGGCAGTAGACAATAGAAGGACTGACTTGTTGTCTTTCCATTTAACTTGACAGAGCTTGTCATCGCTCCGTACTCTGCAATGTGATTCACCTCGCTTCATTGATCTGTCATTCGGAATTCTCGCTGCCTCACCGTTGGTACGGTTCGCCATGATGGTCCCCGTGAGGAAATTCTTGTTGTCAATCAGAAATCCAGTCAGTTTCACTCCTGGAAAATATTTGTCAGTGAGCAAAAATGTTGGCTCATCTCTGTTGGTAGTCTTAACAAGTCCTTTTACCACGCCTCCACCAAGGTCGAGCTCTTCCACGTCTGCTTCAGAAACTGTTCGTTTCCCGATGTAAATCGGGAAGTCTAAAACTAGACTATCAGACGCTGCCAACACAAAATTCTTTAGGCCAACTGGGTTGGGTTTGCTTTGAACGCAATGGCTCATGGGGCACCTGCCAGTGTAAAGAATGATCTGCTCGTCTACACACAGCTCTCGTGGACGGAAAAACTCAAGGCAATGCTTTCCTGAAAGAAAAAAAAATACTGGCTCGACGAGGAAGAGGCTGTTCCTCTGTCACAGGCAGCCTGTCCGCAAAATGGAGGTAACTTCGTTGTTCGAAAAACCTGTACCGTGACATTGCGTCCGTAATTACGTAAACACTCAGCAGGTGCGACAAGTACATGCGGATGCCTGCAAATGTCCTAAGATCCTTTGCATTCGTCTCCGCAGATCTACCCGCCCTTTCTCGAACAAAATACAGGTTCGTTTGATGTGCACATTCGTGCAAAAAGTTCCCTGGGAAATATCTTGACAAACAGGTATACGGTGACTTTGATTCCTCCATGCTCTTCTCTGCATCATCTTCATCTTGGGTTCTCACGCTGGTGAACCTGGACGAAATATAAAGGCATAATTATTGATAACAAACCCCGCAACGCCGTCTTTAGATAGATGCAATATTTGATATTCAATTCAATGTGTCTAAACTAATGGAATAAAAATAATGAGACAAAACAATTCGTGCGTTTTTGTTTTACACAAGCACCGCTGGGCTGATCGCTGGCCGACTAGGCGAACATTGTCATCGGAACTGTCGATTTTCTTCTCTGATGTATCCGAGCCTTGAGCATCGTTAACCGGCCACTCCGAGTCTTCCCAATCCGACAAATCAGCATCACTCTGCTCCAAAAACGTCTGGATTTCGTCATCAGTCAGATACTTTCCTGTAATTCCGAAAAGCACAATCGAGCCTCAAAGTACCCAAACGGGTATCTACAACATATACCACCATCAGCACCACAGCTTTTTGCGAAATTTATTTAAAACATGCCCCAGCAAAAGCCCTAGTGTTCCCAGATTATTTTTTTGTGCTACAAGGTTGTACAGGAACGCTACAGGACGAAGTAAGAAAAAGTTTCTCACCGCGTGGACGAAAACGTGCGTGCGAGCTGGAAGACGCCATCACGAACTCTCGCTCTGCTGCGCCCCTCGGGCTGGTGGCGCCATCTAACGCAGAGGGCAGAAAACCGAGTGTACCCGAATGGGTGATGCGGGTCACAACGCTAGCATTTCATTTCGTAGCAAGCTCTGAGCCCTAAAACAGCAGGCCCCGAATAAGGGCAATAACGTTTTTTGTAGCGGCGTTCGGGATGGTGGCTGTGAATAGATGAGTTCGAGGTAAGAGGAGGTGCATTAACTCGCGTAAAAAAAACGAACACAAGCAGCCCACCATTGCATTCGCCGCAAACCACACCTTCCACACCTACCACCGCTTGGTGGGAAAAAATGTATTTTTGCATGTATTTGTATCTGTATTCAGGGATACTTTTTGGTCGTGTTTACATAAGTATCTCAGGGATATTCTTGAATAAAACGACAAATGTATCTCGGTTTCTGTTTATTAGCCTTAAGATACGCGTACCTCGGCATTTGTATTTACGACAACTTTTTGGGGTGTCTCTGGCCAGGCCCTGAAATGTAGAGTAATCCGTTCTGTGCAAGTGAGTTATATGGTCAGGGAAAAATAATATAGGGGGCTAATGGTAAAGTTTAATCTAATGACCAACTAAAATTTGTTAACTAACGTTTTAGGTGTTAAAAGTAAACATAAAGTTTAAGTTAACATCCTTCTGAGCGTCATCAAAAACCATTATATCAGAAAATTATAGAAACAATTAAAGTACGCGGGAGGCGCGGGAGCGCGCTAATGTTGCCATTCGTGCCACAGGCGCAAAGCTGCAGCGCCGCGAAAACGCGGATGATAAACTCATTATTACTCGTTTCTTCGCACCGCATGCCTTGAGCCTGTTGCACCAATGATAACTTGGGTCGTACTTCTCACGAGGCTCCAATTTTTACAGCGGAGCTGTTAAGGGCTTGTTTCCCCAGGATCGTGTCCCCCGCAAAGAAATGAAGACACCAAACTCTGGACGCCTACCGCCATCTATGAGCGACGGCGGCAAGCCTCGTATCTGGTTGCCGCCGTCGCTCATAGATGACGGCAGCCTTTCCAACTTGGCTTGCCGACTTGTGGCCGGCCATTACTTACCATTGTACAGCTCCGTTGGTCTTCCATGTTTACCGGAGTGGAAGGGTGGAAAGTTTTTTTTTTTTTCTAATCTTGTCTGATTTAGTGGTTTCTGTGACGCTCAGCAAATTTCTAATTAGAACGGCACGTTTATTTTTACTAAATAACGGTTAAGAGTTCAGCTTGTTGGTACATACGTGTATATATATCAGCTTGAACTTTAGAAATAACTAGAACACAAAGAAAGAAAGGACAGGAGATGACACACAGCTGTGTGTCATATCCTGTCCTTTCTTTGTGTTCTAGTTATTTCTAAAGTTCAAGCTGATATATTTACAAACATTTTACTAGCTAAAAAGTAAATAAATAATGAAAAACGTTTACAATTCTCTGTAATGCCGAATTAGAGCGCAGCTCTTGATGAGGCGGAGGAGAGGGTATGCCCGTGTGACGTCACGTGTGACGTCACGCGATTACGTCGACGGCAATGTTACTAAAACACTCAGTTGGGAAACTCGCCGTCGAAACCTGGGCCGCTGGCGCCCACCGAGGCCGAGCTAAATACGACCACAGCGCCACTCTTTATCATTTGTCTGTACTGTGGTCACCTTGAGCTTTTAGAAAGCATGTTCTTGCGTAAAAACGAACGGAAAAGACTCTTTTTGTATGAAATTTATTGGAGTTCAGTACAAAATAAAGGGCGCGTGATGTTTTTATCATTTTTAGTGTGCTAGGTTTAGCGGAACAATTAATATTGTTTTTATACAACCATGCCTCAGCGGGGCTCTCAGGTAGCGCGTCCCGACCTAGGTGCATTTTAACTTCGGTAGTAATTCGCGGCGCGTCCGCTGAGGAGACGGGAGTGGCACCCTTGTAACCGCTTCCGCTGTATCTGTTTCGGCGCCAGAATGGCCGATTAAAGCCAAATTAGAAGTAACGTGTAGTTCCTCGAGTGACTGCTGCGGAAGAAATGGCGGCGTAGTGTTCGCCATTAGCTCGGTTCTGGAGGACAGATCGGGGCCACTTTTTCAGAGCAGTCTCTATGGCAGTTTCTCAACTGAGTGGTTCTAGTAACGTTGGTCGACGGCTACGGCGACGCCGCTCAACCCTGAAATGGTCGCATAAGTGGTGCGCTCTAAAAAAAATATTAGTTCCTTATTCGACTTATTGGGACGATCAGCACCCGTATTATTTCCCCCTGGCAGTATTACTAACTTCTGCAGACATAATATTTTTTCCTTATTTGTTCGGCGATTTTTTTTCCGCCCAGGGGCAGAGATAAAGGCGTAAAACCTGACAGGGTCTCTGCCCCCCAACAGTTCAACAGTCAACAGTGCAATGAATACATTCAGCAAAACATGGCATACTCAGTAAACACAAAAATAAAAAGGAAGGCACAGTGAAACAGCTACTTGAACATTCAACAGTGTGAAATGTAAAATGAAATAAAAGTACTTAACGTACCTTTCCCCCTTCTTTTAAATATACCTGTTTAAAATGATATCACACATCCCGTATCGTATACGACAAGGAGGTGGCGAAAACGTTGATCGTCTGGGAGCGTCTCGGCCTTTCCGCCTGCATTCCTCCTCGCCACGCGAAAACGCAGCGCGTGCGTACTTGCGACCAATCTGCGCAGTAGATGTCAACCATTAAACTGCAAGTGCTCCCCACGTTTCGAGATGGGTACCCTCTCAGCAACTTAGGCCCTCTGAGGAACTCCAGAGGAGACGACGCCATCCAGCAGAAAAGAGGGGAAGGGGAGAGTTACCGCCGATCCAAGTCGATCGTCAAACACTCACGCGCACTGGTGGCCAAAATGGGAAACGGAGGAAAGTAAAGTGCAGGCATGCCTTTAGAGTTGCATCTAGTTCATGAGCGCAGACCACGTGAATTTCAAAGGTAGTTCCTTGAATACACAAGAGGGCGGAGTATCGCGACGATGCAAAGAGGGATATTGGTGCCGGGGAAGTTGACCACGCCCGGAGCTGTTGACGCACCCTCCCCATAAGAACGAGCTCCGGTTCATTTTTTTTTTTAAATAAATGTGTTTAACGCGCCATCACAACACAGCCCTGCGTCAGGCCGAAACAGGAAACTTATTAGAATTCTAGACACCGCTGACAAATGCCCTCGCAAGATTAAAGTGCCGCCTCCGTGTTTTCGCTGTCCGCGACGCTACGAGTAATTCGATATTCATAACGGGTTATTTATTACAAATTCTAATCTCAAATGCGGCGTCACTCTCACTTTTATATTTTTCATTGGGTTAACTGAAACGGCCACATCGAGTAAAAGATCGATTCCTGTTTCCTTCTTCTGTAACGTAGATGAGACTGAGCGACTCGTTTGTTTCTGTGCATGCCGGCCTGAGCAGTGAGTAGATTGCCCGGCCATCTGAATTGTTTTGAGTGGGGACGAAAACTCAATCTACTTCCTCTTTCTTTCAACATTTCGGCAGAAGGGGAGTAGCTTCAGCCATTACCTCACGAGCAGACTTCCACCTAACGCGTTAATTGTGCTTACGCTTGTTTTCAACTCAAGAACCGCAGTAAAAAAAAGTCCGGCTGTTCGCGGAGTATTACTAAATTTTTCTTTTACGTAGGTAATTGAGACAAAGTAGGTGCATTTTAGATTCGATATATGTTATCTTATCATGTCGTGCACTCTTCCTCTGACAACCAAATCCCCTAAAAACTACACTTCGCGAGGCGTATGAACAACGCGAAAAACTTCCATTTTTCTTAAGGTGAAAACGACTATAGTTTCTTTTGCGGCAACAAAGTAACGGCTTAACTAAGCCGTTACTTTTTATGTGACTTTTTCGGAAAAGAAACGGGCATGTATTATCGTTAATTTTTTTAAAGCAATAGGTGGTGATATACAGCCACTTCTGGAGGGGAACGTGTACACATCGCGACACTGTTAGCGCGAACACGACAACGGCGCCTTTTCGCCATATATCAGGAAAGAGTATTAGTGGGCACAGAAATGTACCCCTTATAATAGAGCCCTAAATGAGCTCTTTCTACAATCATAATATTTTTTTATGAGAACCTTTTGGTTCTAAGAGAAAGACACAAAATGCTGGCGATCGCTTGTTCACGGTAATTGTGTGGCGTTCTGTACACCACGAGCACCCAACATAGTTCTCACTCCGCCTCGCGCCTGGAATTTGCGCGACGAGGAAACCCTAGACAGACCATACAAAAGCTCTGCACAAGGTATGTGAGTATTCACTCCGTGCGACGAGACCTGCGCGTCGCCGCGCGGCCGTTACCGGAAGATAGGCAGTGAGAACGCCAGCGAAACGAAACCACTCCGCGTACATTGCTGTGCATAGTGCGTTCAAGTCGAAGCGATGCGGTTGCTCTGGGTTGACAGCACGCGCTGCTGCGTCGTTAAGTGCTCCAATAGCTATGCGTCGTGTTTCGTGGGGACAAAGTTTCATAGTTTTTCAGCTCGCCGTTGTTTTTTGGGGCGGCGGCAACGACGACGGATCCGTGCCGTACGACGCAAGAAATGTGGTCTCCCGATCGTGTCTACCACGTATCGGCACGGCTGATATTTCCCACACTGCCGCTTGGCGGACAGTGTTTTGTGCCGGTAACGCCTACATATGTTAGCGCCACCTATGTTACGAGACTGAAAAACCATCCCGCACTCGCGGGTGTGCAGTGCTCATTTCGTTGGAGAGATGCTTTCCAAAGACGTTTCGTCTCCATCGTGCATGTCAATCATCTTTCAGGTTCACTATGGCACAGTCGCACAAAGCGTAAAAGAAAAAAAACGTTTTTTAATTACGTAAATGCGTGGTCTTTGAGCTCGAGCACAGTTCGAGAGTAGTTTAATGACCGTGGCCTAATCTTTTGGTTTTAAAGTGCGCAAGGTGGTGGATTAATTTCATGAAAAAAGTGGCAGGCTCGAGTAAGGCGAAAGGTATATACTTATACTGTCCAGGGTAAGGTCAACCTTACATGTAGAATTGGAGCTCTCCGTACCTGTCCCTCACAGTCACTCCCTTTGTTAGTTTGTGTGCGTGTGCCGGCACGCATACACGTTTTTTTTTTTTTTTTTTGTTACCTTGGCATTCTGACATGCTTGCATAAGATGCCACGTAGTTAACGAAATAAGTGGAAGAAGAAACAAAGCACACTTCTTAATTAGCGCTGAAGAGCGCCGCATTTTGCACATGTTCAGACTGTTTTTTAAGCCTGCCGTTGCTGTTTTTTAATTAAAAAAGTGAAAGCCGTTTACAACTCCCTGTAACGCCGAATTAGAGCGCAGCTCTTGAGGAGGAGGAGGGAAGGGTTACTGAGGGTCACGTGTTCTCGGGGGGGGGGGGGGTTACGTGACGTCAGGGGTGGGGTCACGGGAAATGGGGGAAGGGTCACGTGACCTGGGGGTGTCACGTGACCTCGGGGGGTCACGTGACCTCGGGGAGGGGGGTCACGTGAACCCCAGGCACGTGACCCCCCAGAAAAATGTTTCGGCTAGATTTAGCGAGGAAATTTTTCCGCTAGATTTAGCGGGGAAATTTGTTCCGCTAGATTTGGTGGGAAAATTTTTCATCTAAATCTAGCGGGGAAATTTTTCCGGTTGATCTAGCGGGGAAAATGTTTCACTAGATTTAGCGGGAAATTTTTCCGCCAGATTTAGCGGGGAAATTTTTCCGCTAGATATAGCGGGGAAATTTTTCCGCTAGATCGAGCGAGGAAAATGTTCCGCTAGATGTAGCGGGGAAATTTTCCCGCTAGATTTAGCGGGAAAATTTTTCCGCTAGATTTACCGGAGAAATCTGTCCGCTAGATTTAGCGGAGAAATTTTTTAGCGAAAAAATTTCCCCCTATATCTAGTAAAAAAATTTCCCCGCTAAATCTAGCGGAAAAATTTCCCGCTAACTTTAGCGGGGAAATTTTTCTGCTAAATTTAGCGGGGAAATTTACCCATAATGAACCGCGCGGTTACGCCGACGGCGACGGCGACGCCGCTCAAGCCGGAAACGGGCGCCTAAGAGCTGCGCTCAAAAACAAAATAAATTTGCATGAAAGGCATCTAATTACAAGCAAGCATTAATAGAAACGTACTTATGGTATTAGTTGTGCGGCAAATTATTTTTGTGTAAGTGGTGGTATTGTGGAAAGTCATCAAAGTAAAATTGGCGTTGCTTAAATCACGAACTAAATCATCTTGATTTTTCTCTCCACCCTGATCTTAATCATTTCGTGGCAGATTATTTTCAGGATACCAATACCTTGTTGATTTTGTGATAAAGTGCGGTGATGGCACCGTCTAGAAGCCGGGAACGTTCCTGGTTCGAAGCCAATTTGCAGTGCGATTGATACAAGGTGTTAAATGTATTTCCTGGGATATTCTAAAAGCGGAGAGCAGCTGGACGACTTTCTTGGGTCTTCCCCAGCCCTCATGCAACGTCACCCTCAACGTATCGGCTCAAAGAAATCAAAGTCCTGCCCGTGCGCGTTCCGCCACCAGAGCTCCGCGCGCGAAAAGACGCCACAGACTGCTGAACGCGTCCTACTGTCGAATGCCAGCTCCTCCGCTCGTGGCACGACGCGCGTTTTTTCAAAGTACCCCCCATTGTTCTCGCACGGAGTGTATCCCCGAATGATGGGGTGTAAAAAAAATGGATTATTAACGATGACAAATAATAGAAGTATTCCAAATATTAGAAGTATTACAACATTATAATATTACAATATTACAATATTATAATACTTCTAATATTATAATCCAATATTATAATATTAGAAGTATTACAAATATTCTGTGTCCGCAAACAACTTTTCAGTCTCCGCTGTGGTGCACAAAATACTAAAATACAAATACCGCAAGAACTAAAATACTCAATACAAATTTCATAAAAAAAAATCTCATTCTAGGCGAAATACATCCATTCACGAACAAGCAAGGTAAATTCCCGAAGACTCATGAAAATATCCAGGTGATGTTCCTTATTCAAGGCCAATTGAATCCGTGACAAAGGGGATACGGGGGACAAGCAAGATGGATAAAACGTTAATACATTGATTAACTCTATTTCTTGCAGCATATATTGCTTTTTCCCCTTCCACTGTGGCGTCTTTCACCCTCCCCTCCTTCACCAATTTATGCAAACTTCGACGTCATTGCTGTCTGTCCCTTCTTTCTATTATCTTCCTTATGTTTAAGTATGCTTCGAACATGTCTGTAGACTGTGGTGTTTATTTATTTATTACATATAACACAGCTGCGCCAGGAGCCATTATTGCAGGGGGGAGGGAGAAGGGAGAGGAGGCTGTGAGGGTACATTTGTACGAGAAATGTGCTCGTTCAAAACCGCACGGAAGAAAGCAAGTTCACACACCAAAATTATGCTATAAGATCATATCACCTCGACTAATGGGATCCGCATAAGTATCCAAAAAAAGCCAGCAAAAAAAAAAAAAAGAAGTGTGAATCGCGGTACAGGCGAAAGTATCAAGACATGAATTCACTTCGTTGCGCAATTGTAAAAATAAAAAAAACAGTACCCGTATATTTTGCCCATCTGGTATCTTGAAAAACGGAGCGCACCTAAAGACAGTGTTGCGAAGTGCGCATACTGAAAACGCGCATTCACACACACAAAACAAGAATTTACTTTTGTTTCGCTAAATTATCACGTGATAGTTTATGAAAAAGAAGGTCAGTAGATAAAATGAGAATAGTGTCATGAGGCAGTTTGTTCTATTGTTGAATAGTACTTGGAAACAAATTAGAATTTAAATAAATTGGTCCTAGCTGTCAACTCTCATTTTCTTGGACTTATCTAGTCTGCGTGATACAAAATTCGGCGGTTCGATGAATTTAGATTCATTCAGCCCAGTTTAATCGTGGTATGTCATATGTAAAACTTCTAAGCGAAGACGGCGTCTTCGCTTAGAACCTAGCTGTTTTCTCTTGCATTTCCTCAATTTTTTGTTCTAAGTTGCGTTCTTTAGGGTCCCAGAGCCCGCAAGTGTATACTAAAATGGGCCTCGCATAAAAATAAAAAAATGCAGGGTGCTTTTTACAGTAGAAGAACAGTCTAAGAAAGTTTTTCCTCAAACACACTAACCCGTGGTTAATTTTAAATGGACAGAGACACCCTCAAAAATTTATTTTTTATTTTTTCCCAGGCGATTTATTTTTTCTGTCAGAAGACTACAAAATCAATATTTTGCTTCAGCGTCACGTATATTTGTGATACAGTCAAAAAACGCAACTGCTCGAATTCGAAACCGAAACTGGATTGCGGAGGAACAAAAAATATAGAGGAGAGAGATACCAAAAGTCACATGGCTGTGCTACTTTTTTTTTCTAGTCGACGTGTTTGCAGTTTTCTAGAAGCCACAAAAAAAAAAAAAAAGAAATGGGTATCATATTTTTGTCTATTGCTAGTATTAAGTATGTGACTTCGATGATTTAGGACTTTGACCCTCTTTGGTGGCTGTGTCTAAACCATAGGAAAAAGCACGTGACCACAGAGAACAGAGTAAGCGCGACTAAAACCGGCCAGTTATCGATCGTCGGTTTTCGGTTGGAAAGAAAACAAATTTCGAGACACAAATTGTGTTCTGGGTAGTTGGGCTCTCATTTGCCATGTACTAATAAAAACCTTGGAGAGCATAAATACTCTTTCGATGATCCTTTAGCTGTCATAAAATATACCTGCACGCTCCAAGATAAATTTGGTGAAAAAACAATCTGTAAAATATTTTACCTTGTCTACCTTTTGTAGTGGAACGTCGTCAATCATACAAGTAAAGGAAACTGGCTGTCGCTTGTGAACGTTATCTGATTACATTTTGGAATATTTAATTTATTTTCCATGTCTCGCACCATCTCGCTAAACAATCAATGTTTCCCTGAAACACCAGACAGTCTGAATCTGACTTTTTGCTGCTGTATAAAATACAGTCGTCCGCATAAAGGCGAAAATTTGACCTAATTTGGCTATAAATTTCATTTATGTGTATTAAAAATAAAGGATGACCTTGTGCCGATCCCTGCGGCAAACATGATGTTGCTTCTAAGGAGACATATACGCAACGCGTTCCTGGTAACGGGTTATATCTATCTAGTTACTTTTCTCAATAACGGGTAACGTATTTAGTTACTTTTTTTTAATTAACGAGTAACGTACTTAGTTACACTTAAAACGAAGTAACGAGTAATAGTATTTAATAACTTTCGAGGAGTAACAGCGTTTAACAGCCTCGTTTAAATTCTAACCTGAGTATGCGTCTAGTGTGACAAAAGCAGATGAGCAACTCGAAAAGAAACTAAACAGTATGACTGAATAGTAAGTTTTTTTTGTTTTTTTTTTTTGTGAACACGTCAGTCAAACTGTACAGCTGGAAATGTCCTCCAGCCAGTGAACATAATGAGGTTCGTCGGGTGAACCTTTTTAAAATTGGATGTGAACCCGGAAGTTTCCAAAAAAGTTTCCAAACTCCACACTTTAGATGCAGAGAGAACACGATAGAGAGAGGGAATCCCAGATTCATTAGCACTTCCTGAAGCACAACACTGCCGTTCCTTCGAGTGCGTCGGTAGAGCAACTCTTCAGCGTCTGCCGGAGATGTACTCTCAAGGAAGTGGCAAAATATAACTGATCAAATCTTTGAGAGGCAGCTACCGCTTAAGTGCAACGACTACTGAAAATAAAGCAATAAAGCATGAAGCCAAAGCAGCTGTGGATTTGGTCCTGAAAGCAACGAGAAAAGTAGCTTGCCACTTTTGAGGTAAAGTAACGCGTTCCTTCTGAGACTCAGTAACGAGTAACGTATATACACTCCGTGCGGGAACTATAGGGGGCGCTTTGAAAAACGCGCGTAGCGCCGCTAGCGGAGGAGCTGGCGTTCGACAGCGAGGCGCGCTCAGCAGCCTGCGGCGCCTTTTCGCGTGCGAAGCTGTGGCGGCGGAAGCGCGCACGGGTGGAACATTTGCTTTTGAAGCCGATAAGTTGAGGATGACGTTGCATGAGTGCTGGGGCAGATTTAAGAAGGGCATTTAGCTGTTTGCCGCTTCTTATATATTAAGTTTGAATCGTCAATAGGGATAATTTCTCTAGTTGCGTACGAAAAAGTGGTTTGGGCAATTTTCCGAAAAGCAAGATGGCCGCCACCATAATTGCTCTCAGTGGGAAATTTGTTTCGCTCGTCGCTGTAAAGTTGGTGGGTCGATGATATTTGGAGGCGAGTGAGATGTTCACTAAACTCGTGCACTAAGTGGGCCAAGTTTTATTAAGACAGCAAGTGTGAAAGTTATGGTTCGAACGAATGAAGTAATAAAGCTGTCAGGAATATCCCATAATGGACCGAAAATGTTGTGTTATAACCGGGCTGTGCGAAGTGCAGATTTAGACACGCAGGTTCTTGGACATGACCGTAACTTGACACAACAGTTATAATAGCAAAAATAGGTGGCATAGGGAAACCAGGTGGAAATTTAGTTTGGGCGGCGTAACTGAATGGGAAACGGTTTTGACTGTGAAAAGGCTGTCAAGAGAATACCACTTGTCGTGGGAGATGGAGACTTTACAGGTAGGAAGGGACTAGTGCACTGTACTTCCACTTGAAACAACTTTACGGAAGGTGGCTTCCAAACCGAGAAAACCAAGTTGCCGGCCAACACACGGTTTGGCCGTCAAAGGCTTTTACGGTGAGCTGTTATGTAGTAATCTGGTTGTGCGAGGTGCTGATTTTCGGCACACAGGTACTTGGACAACCGTAACTTGACAAAACACTTATTATACCTAAAAGAGATGGCATACTTTAACCAGGTGGAAATATTTTTGGCCGGCGTAACTAAATGGAAACCGTTTTTGACCGTCAAATGCTGCCAAGAGAATACCACTCATCGTGGCTGGAAGGTACACACTTTACAGGTAGGAAGGGACCAGTGAACGGTACTTCCAGTTCGAACAACTTTGCGATAGGTGGCTCTAAAGCCGAGAAAAAAAATTGTTGTCTTCAAGACTGGGGGTGTCAGCGTTTCCACATCCAAAAGGAGGCTGATCAAAAAAGAAAGCACACCATATAAACTTTCATTGTCCAACATCGATTGTCCAGAGATTCCAAGTTTCATTGTAGTTTTCCTAAGATTCATATTTGTCACTTTTTGTACCGTTCGAATCTTTCTTCATGAAGTACAGACTGCGTGCCATACTGGTCCGGAAATATCATCGACACGTACGATGGGGACGAAACTTCTTTCGAGGGCATTCCTTCAACGAAATTCGCACCTCATACCCACGAGTGTGGAATGGCATTTCAGTTCGAGCTGAGATATGTTGGCGTTACTGGTACGAAGACAAACGCAGAGCGCAAAGCGGCAGTGTAGAATATGTCAGGAGTGCCGACATAGTGGCAGACATGATCGGGAGACCAAATTTCTCGCGTCGTACGGCATGGGTCCATCGCGGTCGCTGTCCCACAAAACGTCGTCGATGTGAAAAACTGTGAAACTTCGTCCCCACGAGATACGACGCATTACTATTGGAGCACTTAACGACAGCAGTTCATGCTGTCAACCCAGCGCAACTGCAACGCTCCGACTTCAATGCGTACCAACGTACGCGGCGCGGTTTCGTTTCGGTGGGGCTCTCACTGCCTACCTTCGGTAACGGCCGCGCGGCGGCGCGCCGGTCGCGTCGCACGGAGTGTATACTTCCTTTTTAAGCGAGTAACGAGTAGCAATGTTTTGTTACATTTTTGAGGGAACGCGTATATGTCTGCAACCTAACACGAGGCACTGCCTCAAGAGTTGGGTTCCGGCCAACGCCCCCTATATAGCTAGGCGCAGGATTTTACGTGTTACGTACAAGAGACACGCGCGATGTGTCGGCGTTCGGCTGGGATTCGTGTCCTGACCGAGAGGACACCCGAACTTTGACAAGGCACACCGTTTGCTCGCATCCTCTGACTGACATGGAAAAGTGAGCGTTACGGCCTTCGGTCTACGTTGCCTGTACTCGACCGGTGCGGAGATCAGACTCTTTCGAGAACCGAAAGACGCTCTTTAAAGCTCGCGTTGTGATGTCATCCAGCGAGAAGAATTTCATCGCAAAGCTATGGATTGGAGACTTTGACGAGCGTGTTGGGACAGATGTAACAGTAAGAAAGCACAAAACAAACAGAGGGACAAAAACAGACATGTACAAGCTTTCAGTTTACAACAACAAATATATTTGACGCCAGCGAAGTCTGCACCAACAACCGTCGGTGGGGAAAGGGGGAACGAGCAAGAGGGAGAAAAGAAGGGAGAGAAGGTTGAGAGGGAAGAAAAGGGGGGAGGGAAGGGAAGATAGCGTTTCCGCATACGAAGCTGATTGACGGCCGAAGGCCGAGGGGGGGTCTAGTTGTTCAAGGTTGTGCAATTGGAGTCCGAGAAAACGCCGGCCTCAGAAACACCAGTTCTGGTTTTGTCAACGAGAGGGATGGGGAAGCAATGTTATTCTTGGTGGTAGTCATCCTATAAGCTTCAATTATCTCCCTCCCATAGCGCTCCCGGTGTCCCCCAACTACTTTGGTCTCGTTGGTCACTTCGTTGATCACCTCTGCACGCAGCAGGTCGTGCAGTCACCACTTAACCTCGAGTGTGAAAACACAATTTAACCGCCTTCTCAAGGCAGGGTACCCGATGGACCTTCTCAGTTCTGTCACGCAGAGGCTCATCGTAAATCGAACTCCCCGCACCTCACGGGCTGCTCCGGGCGGGAGGATCGCCTGCATTCCCTACATGCATAACGTGGCGCACCGCGTCAAGTCTCTCGCGTCCCGCTTTGGCACCAAGGTCATTTTCAAATGCAGGTTCAAACTGGGTTCCATGTGCAAACTGGTTAACAACGCCAGTTCCCCCCCAGCATGTGCAAAAAAACACGGCTCTCAATTCGTTCGATGCGCAAAAGAAAAAGTCTACTCGATTCCTTTGACCTGCGGTGCGGAATATATCGGCCAAACAGGCCGATGCATAAATGATCGCCTCCGAGAACACCACATTGAATGCGCGTCACAGCCAGAGGGGTCATTGCATCCTATTATAGTTCACGGTAAGGAGTGCCAGGCATGCACGCCTTTGTTCAACGAGACCAAAGTAGTTGGGGGACACCGGGAGCGCTATGGGAGGGAGATAATTGAAGCTTATAGGATGACTACCACCAAGAAAAACATTGCTTCCCCATCCCTCTCGTTGACAAAACCAGAACTGGTGTTTCTGAGGCCGGCGTTTTCTCGGACAACCTTGAACAACTAGACCCCCCCTCGGCCTTCGGCCGTCAATCAGCTTCGTATGCGGAAACGCTATCTTCCCTTCCCTCCCCCCCTTTTCTTCCCTCTCAACCTTCTCTCCCTTCTTTTCTCCCTCTTGCTCGTTCCCCCTTTCCCCACCGACGGTTGTTGGTGCAGACTTCGCTGGCGTCAAATATGTTTGTTGTTGTAAACTGAAAGCTTGTACATGTCTGTTTTTGTCCCTCTGTTTGTTTTGCGCTTTCTTACTGTTACTATGGATTGGCTTCTCTAAAATCCAGGAAACGCGGGGTGTCGCGAACGCATCGAATTATCGCAGCTATTCTGATTGTTGCATGAGCCAATAAGAATTTCAAAACGAACAATTACGAAACGACAAGCGTTAACAAAAGAAGCTAGGCGTTTATTAAGCTGTAAGGTAATATAAAGACTTATCGCCTTCTGCAGAAAACGAAACTAAGGAAGAAGAAAAGAGTAAGCCGTCAATCAACACCTCCTATATAACAACTGACCGCAGTGCTGGATTTACTACGTCAGCTACTGGAGGCCAGCGCTGGGCACGAACGCGAGTATACTGGGTTAGCCTTCGGTTGAGATTCGCGTCTCCACTGATTGGGCACGAATCTCAGCCGAGAGCTGACGTCACACTCGTGACCAATCCGTGCCCGGCGCTGGCCCCCTGTAGCTGACGTGGTACACACATCACTGAAACCTCTTGATCGCACACACGAAACCAGCACCATGTGACATGGCGCCTGCTGAATTCAGCAGAAGCAGAATACGCAATTGTTTTTTTTTTCTACTTTTTAATAATAGATCACATCAGCGCCCTATTAGACGTGTGCGACAAACAGTAGCGCCGACACAGTGCTGCTTCTAGCGGAAGCATTTCGCATTTAGCACGACCGGACCGGCATAACCATCCAGTGTAGCAGCCAGCCTTGGTTTGTAATTAATGTCAGCTTACCTGAACAGAGCGCTATACAAAACTTACGGGGCCATACGCGGTGCTAACTTTTCCTCTTTTTTTTTTGTTTTTAACGAGATTTGGAAAGTGAGGAAACATATCCCCTTCATGTACCGGCGAAAACCGCCGCGATCATCTCACCCCCATAACGTCTCTTCGACTCCCCGGCGAGCGAAGAGCAATCTCGTAATAAAATAAGAGAAAAATGCTTCTGATGTAGATTGTATCAGGGTGGTTTCATTTGAAATCGAACACGCTTGTCGGGGTGGGTCTTTCAATTTTTTTTTAAATATATGTAATTGCTCCATTTCTGGAAAGAATAAAACCGCTTTTCAAAATTAAAAATATATATATATATATATTTCGCTTTACAAGAAATTATTGAGTGGAGCAGGGTGAAAATCTGTTTTTTACTCCGTGATTTTTCTACCCAGTTCTGGACGCTGGTATGAATACGGGAAGCATACAAAACTCACAGTAATTTTTTGTGCTCTTGTATGTTATTTGGACTATTTTTTAGTTTAAAAGAAAATACTTTTGTAGTTTTGATTATTGAGGTAAAAAATGCCAAACATCGTTTCTTCGACGATCTGGTGACATCTTCAGAGACTTGTAACTCATGAGTTATTATATTTGTCACTTATTAAATACTATGCGGGTGTAGCCCTATACATGGGATATCGACGGGCATAATTTTTGTTTATTTTATTTTCACTGAGGTTTTTATATAAACTTTGAAATATCGTCGAAAATGAAATTTACCCATATTTTGAACTCACTTTATCAAAAAATGTCATTTTTTATGTCGTTAAAGTTTTTTAGTATTGCTGCCGATCATATGAACTTTCAATTGGCTTGGTGTGATTTCCCCCTTTTCTTGTTGTATCTTCTCTAGAAGTGATCGAAATCGCTCCCACGTGACAATGCGGTGACAACTTCAGAGCCTTGTAACTCATGAGTTATTATAATTGTCGCTTACCAAATACTATGCGGGTGTAGCCCTATACATGGAATATCGACGGGCATAAGTTTAGTCTATTTAAAATTCACTGAATTTTTTATATAAGATTTGAAATATCGTCGAAAATGAAATTAATTGATATTTTGAACCCACTTTATCCAAAAAGACCATTTATTATTTCGTTCAATTTTTTTATTATTGCTGCCGATCATGTGAACTTTCGATTGTCTTGATGCGATTTTCCCCTTTTCTTGTTGTATCTTCTCAAGAAGTGATCGAAATCGCGCCCACGTTCTCTGAACGACCGAACGCAGTTTCCGCAGGTCGGCTTCGCTGCAAAGACTATACTGCTTATTTGTGTGTTCAAATGCAGCGGGTAAATTCATTTCGATTGAGAACACTTGTGCTTGGCTACATTGTATTTTATTAATTTTTAATGATGGCAACTGACATTCCTTAGTCTCATATTTAGCGGTGCAGCGGATGTTCCATTATCCGATGTTTAAAGCCAGGGCACAAAGGGTGGAGAAAACGGAACGAGCTCTTCATGTAGCCAGACCGGGGTCATATACCTATACAATCTTTGCATTCAGCTCGGTGCCACAAAGTGGAGAAACTAAAAGTCTACAGAGACACTAAGTGACTGCTTTCGCTGCCTTCTGTGCACGTGGGAATCCTTGCTCCTTGGCATCAGAGATATCGATCAGTCTTGAACAAAACCCAACCCTTTTACTTATAACTGCACACACTCGTTCAAACAGAAGGGCCACCGTCTCAGGTTCTCGCTTTGGCTCCAGTTTTCGTTCTGTCCGTCTGGACTTACCACGCGTTGAACTTCTCGGGTGCATCCCGACCGCTACGGTACAAAGTTCAGCTGGCCCCCACGCTCGATCGTCTCCACAGGCAAGCCGATGCCGTTGTTAAAAAGTTCCAATATTGCGTTTCTCGTGAACTGAACTATTTAAAGAACGACAACATATTGTGTTACAGGTGCATCCTAAATATATTAGCGTTAATTAATCAAAGTGACTATTTATCGCCAATTGGTGTTTGTGTTCTGTAAAAAATTGTCTTCGCTTCATGTAAACTCAGTCCGTTTTCCTCACTTTTTTTCTGCAAACTGCTTTTTCTTCTTAAAGAGGGGCATGTGATATTACATATTTTTCATAAACACGCTGTCAATAAAGAACAGGCGATTACATGGTTATTTCATCGCACGCGACAAGACACATCATGGATTGGCGCCCGTGTCGGATGCTTCCTGGGTGTAACGAAGATCGGCCTATAGCGCGAAGGGCCGGGCGTGCTGTACGTGCCTTACAACCTGTGTATAGCACAAAGATATATGACCCCGGTCTGGCTACATGAAGAGCTCGTTCCGTTTTCTCCGCCCTTTGTGCCCTGGTTTTAAACATCGGATAATGGAACATCCGCTGCACCGCTAAATATCAGAGTAAGGAATGTCAGTTGCCATCATTAAAAATTAATAAAATAGAATGTAGCCAAGAACGAGTGTTCTCAATCGAAATGAATTTACCCGCTGCATTTGAACACACAAATAAGCAGTATAGTCTTTGCAGCGAAGCCGACCTGCGGAAACTGCGTTTGGCTGTTCTGAGAACGTGGGAGCGATTTCGATCACTTCTACAGAGGATACAACAAAAAAAGGGGGAAATCGCATAAAGAAAATTGAAATTTCATATGATCGGCAGCAATAATAAAAAAAAAAAAAAGTTGAGCGAAATAATAAATGGCCTTTTTCGATAAAGTGGGTTCAAAATATCGGTTAATTTCATTTTCGACGATATTTCAAATTTTATATAAACAAATTAGGTCAAATAAAATAAACTAAACTTATGCCCGTCGATATTCCATGTGTAGGGCTACACTCGCATGGTATTTGGTAAGCGACAAATATAATAACTCATGAGTTACAAGGCTCTGAAGTTGTCACCGCATTGTCTCGTCGGAGTGATTTCGATAACTTCTAGAGAAGATACAACAAAAAAAGGGGAAAATCACATCAAGCCAATTGAAAGTTAATATGATCGGCAGCAGTAATAAAAAAATTGAACGAAATAAAAAATGGCCTTTATTGATAAAGTGAGTTCAAAATATCGGTTAATTTCATTTTTGACGATATTTCACATTTTATATAAAAAGTTCAGTGAAAATAAAATAAAAAAAACTTATGCCCGTCGATAGCCCATGTATAGGGCTACACCCGTCTAGTATTTAATAAGTTACAAATATAATAACTCATGAGTTACAAGGCTCTGAAGATGTCACCGGATTGTCAAAGAGACGATGTTCGGCATTTTTTACCTCTATAATCAAAACTACAAAAGTATTTTCCTTTGGACTAAAACATAGTCCAAATAACATACAAGAGCACGAAAAATTACTGTGAGGGTTGTATGCTTGCCGTATTCATACCAGCGTACAGAACTGTGTAGAAAAATCACAGAGTAAAAACCAGATTATCACCCTGCTCCACTCAATAATTTTTTGTGAAGCGAAATATTTTTTTTTTTTTAAATTTTGGAAAGCGGTTTTGTTCTTTCTATAAATGGGGCGATTAC
Source organism: Ixodes scapularis (assembly GCF_016920785.2). Taxonomy (NCBI): domain Eukaryota; kingdom Metazoa; phylum Arthropoda; class Arachnida; order Ixodida; family Ixodidae; genus Ixodes; species Ixodes scapularis. Next base: position 7,065,416 of record NW_024609836.1, on the reverse strand, counting down.
ATATATTTTAAAAAAATCAAAAGACCCACCCCGACAAGCGTGTTCGATTTCAAATGAAACCACCCATCAATTACTGGCAGTGGTGAATGTCGTGATTTCCGAACCAACGAGCACATTAACGCGTTGTAGGGCCATATTTCAGCTCCGATAAACGAAAAAAATATGACAATGTGTTGCCGTCGTTGCCGCTTATGATGGCGGGGGCCACGATTCTATTCGAGCTTCGAGCAACTCCTGCCGGTTCAGTGACATGAAAACGCATACAGAGCAAACACTGGACGCGAGCATGTTCTGAATATGAAGGTGCCAGACCTTTACTGCGCAGCCAGGTCGAGTTATACGGCCGTGGGAACGCGCAGACCCGACCCAAATGCTGCGGACGTCTGGCAGCGACAGCGCTTCACTATGCGTCGTACCGTGGACGCTGTCACTGATGGTGCCGTCAGCCATCTGCCAATTAGCTACCAAGGCAAAGCGGTGGCTTTCTATGGGTGTCCCACGCTCCCAGTATTTAGGGTTTCGTATTTTCGGTAAATACCAACTTCACTTTTGTAAATACCGATAAACCACGAATAATAACCTCCGAGCCCGTTTCATCGAAATCGGGAAAAACCGAAAAAAAACAAATTCAAACTGTCCTCGAATTAAAAAAAGAAAAAAAAAAAGAACTAAAAAAGAAGCTTTACTCTTATTGGCTGATCGAAAAAAAGAATAGTTGGTAGACTTCAATGCTAGATGCCTTCGGGTCTACCCACTATTCTTTTTTTTCCATCAGCCAATAAAGGATCGGTGTTCTGACATCATCGCAAAATCTGAGCAAGAAGCAGACGACTTGCTCCTCGCATATACGCCAACTCGGTCCTCTGACGTCACGCCACCGCGGTGGCGCTGCTGTCGGGGTGGCGCATGCCTATAGGCGCTTTACCTCACGCAAATTCGGTTTCCGCGCATGCGTTGTACCCGCACCTAATGGGGGCAAAATCGCGCTTGTTTGTAGACGCCGTTGATGCTAACAGTGCGCGTGTTTTTCTACAGAACCATGCGCGAGTAAAATTGAGTTTGATGTATCCAGCTTTATATTGTGTTAACGCTGAGGGTGCCCTGTCACAATGACCTATAATCAGTAAGATTTCCATTCGTAATTGCATAATTTACATCTTGACGTTACATTTCTCGTATATCGAAAACATAAATCACCCTGAAACGTCGACGTGGTTATAATTACGCTCCAATTAGAATGGACAAATACTACCTACGGCATGAGTGGCACCTCAGCCTCGGTGTTAATATTACGGTATATAATTTTAGATCGCACGAATTATTCACTCGCGATATTGAATGAGTCCCCTTTCTTTTTCCTGGGTTCCCCTCCAACTATTTAAATAAATGCGTCGTAGCTATTAAAACAATAAACGGTAATCGATATGCTAGAGTCATTAGTTAGTCATTATTATCGTCAACGAAGCGGTTTAAAGCTTTGCACTATATTAATTACCCTTCCTGTTTTGTGTTTTTATTGACCATAAACAATTATGGAAATAGATGGCACGCATAATTTATGTCAGCCTCACACAAAAAAAAAAATTTCCAACAGCTGTGTGGTCCCAAAACTTTCTGCTCCTGCCGCAACGGCGCTTATATCCCCTTGCCACTTTTTTGCTCGGATAGATGACTCAGACGGTACGATTGGAGTCATTTCGAACGGAATACCTTCCTTTCTAACCCGCAATTTGAAAATCAATCGTTGCACGACGTGCAAAACGAATGCAGTAAAGGAGGCCCACTCGTGGTAAACGTTTATGCAACAAAAAAAAAAAAAAAAAAAAAAACGTTATTCTCCTGAAATAGAAGAAATAAAATCAATTCAGAACGTTTGAAATAAAAATAAATCTCACGTGCACTTTGGGGGTACACTGCATGTCATATGCAAATGCCACTTGGGCGTTCACCCGATAATGACTTCTTGCGGGAGCGTCCTGCATGCCGTATTAGTTACTCCGCGGACGCCATAAATTAAAACATTGCGCCCATTTGCATCGAGGTCCGCAAAACTTTCGCCGTCGGTCCCTAATTATGTCGCGAGAGAATTAACGCACCTGTCACTCGCCAGGAGTCGTTAGCCCAAGTTACGCATCTGACGCTCGTCCAGCTCGTTTCCAAGCCCTGCGCCACAGCCTTCATTTGCAACCCCCAATGGCACGCACCTAACCCCGTTTCCTATGTTTCACGTTTCGGCCACCAGGACGCGACAGTTTCCGCTGCAGGCTTGGATAGGTGGTGGCGGCCCCCTTCTCTCCTTCGCGTCTTTTCCGCAGGGGCGCGTCGCCGCCTTTGGAGTTGTGCAGAGAGCCTAGATTTGAGAGAGGCTGCAACTTGAACCGCAGGGAGCACTTGCAATTGAATAGCGGGCATCCCCTGCGCAGATTGGTTGCACGTGCGCATGCGTGGGGTTTCGCATGGCGAGGAGGATCTAGCGGGTAAAGAGGGAGAGGGAGAGGGTGGCCATTGGAGGCACTTTACGTTTTCGCTACGTCCTGGCACGTTGTATCCCAAACGCGGCCTATAAACCAAGTGACCGAGCAGTTGGAACCACTCTCAAATCTAGCCACACTAAATTGGCCAAAACAACGCCCGGTGTTCCTTCCGTTAAGCACCCCGGCGAACGTCGCGGCTTCCGTGCAGTCGGTCGTGAAAAGATGCGCTTCTAATTATAACTTGCTAGTGCCGGCAATGTTTTATTAATGTGCATAAACTCGAAGAGGAAAGTCGTTAACCTCGCACTGCAAGAATTTTTTTTTCTCCGAAAGTGACATTGCAAGACGTCTGGAATAACTCAGCGGCGTTCTCAACAAGAGTGCTCAAAGGGATTAGTGAACGTGTGAAGTGTCTCATGGAAGTGCCAATTTCCTGAACGTTCTTCGCCATTTTGTGAAGTGATCAGTGGTTGTTTAAAATCATTCGACGACTGCCCCGGATAAAGTATTCCTGGTTCGGTGGAGCGGCGCAGTGGGAAGTGTCGAATAAGTTTAATAACATAGGCGGCTTTAAATAGCATTGATCATAATGAAGCGGTTTTAATTTGAGATCCGGATAGCAAAGCAAAAATACTGTGGGACAGTTTCCTTCGAATTAATCGCTTCCACCAGGTTTACAAAGTAAAAGCTAGTGTTCACGAGAGCTAGCACTGATTACATTAATAGTTCTTAGTAATTCCTGTGAAAGCTTTTAATCGTGTTGCTGGGAGGAAGACAACTACGAGATACGCTGTACGACATAGGGGACTTAAGTAAACATAAACATGTTTTTTTTTTGTTTTGTTTTTTTTTTTTAGCCCAAATTCTTAACTGCCAACACACTCATTATAAAGTGCATGATCCTCAAGTACAAGTTGAGTCCATAAATTAAACTGAAGAGCCACTGCGCTGCAGCTTAGAAATTATCGAATGCGCAGAAATTGTAGGCACAAAATTAGCTCGAATCGGAAGTCGATAAATGAAGTTGAGGGATACCTTTTCGAGCGGCAAACATCTCAATTTGTGTTATTTTACCATCTAAAAAAAATAAGATCCAGATGTGTTTTATCTTTGTGGTCGCTGAAATTTTGAAGATTACAGATGTGTTAGGTATAACCTGCACGTGACTGGACGTGTTCGCGTGGATACACTTAGAAGCCGGGCACGGCGCGAAACGACGTCTGCGATATGTCGCCGGGTTGTGCGAGGACGGCGTGGAACTCTCTCTACTTCTCCCTGCCCAAAACCTTGTCGCTCATGGATTGGCAAGGATCCCTGCGAACACGCCCTGTAAGTAAGATCCTATAGACCCTTTTCCTTGCAGACGCTACAAAGCGGTGCTCCTGTCTTTGAGGTCCCGGCGAACTTCCTTTTAATAAGAAGAATGAACAAACCCCACCCTTACACCGCTGCTCGAAATGTCTATGAAACATTTAACCACCCATTCTCCGGGCGAACGGCAAAAGAACGAAGAAGCGCGAGATCTGTTCAAATTCTTCGAATATTCCTGTAAACCGACTTGTCTCCTCCAAGAAGTTAAATCGTAAAGCCGAAGGCCCTCCTTAAGTCTCGAACTTTGTTGTTCGTGTGACAGTTATGCTTTCTGGCACTGGACACATAAGCAAGCTCGACAGGCCTGCCAAGAAGGAGCGATCGCAAGTCGCTTGGGACGCCAACTGCGGTCTATGTTTGTACACAGAAAAAAAGGTATATTGCTTGTGTCTGTTTTTTTTGTTTTTTTTTAATTTTTATTTTAAACTGTTAACGAAAGAAGACGGAAGAAAGACAGAACCACGATCAGGGTAAATTAAAACTAGTTCATATTAAAATGCTGCCTCATTCAAAGCTATTGGGATATGGTGATAAGCCGGAAGCTAACCACTTACGTAAGCAGTACCTATTACCTCAAATAAGATTTGAAAATTGATTCGCGCTCGAACAGAAAATAAACTTATTTTGCCGATTTTATTTCAATGTTTGTAGAGGCTGAGAGACTTCGAGTTTAGATATGATGCTGAGCAAAGAATACGGACCCAGATATTGTATCTAGGCTTTATTATTTTGTCGCTTGCTTAACTCCGGTGCAGCGACGTGTAGAACGCAGTTGTTTTCAAGGTAGCAGTGAAATTATATAACAAAAATATAACTTGCGTATCAAATTATGACTTCGCGTTAAAAAAAAACACAAAAAACACGCCAGTAAATTGTTGTTCATATAAATTTGTCCGAAAAGTGATTTCGGTTCTTAATGACAAAAAAAGCATGACGTAATCAACGCCGTTATGCTTAATACCATAATATGGAGGAAAGTTGGGCCAAGTTGGACAAACAATAAAACAGCGCAAAAAAAAAAAAAACGGAGGACAAGAAGACGAAGTGTGCGAACAGAGCATTGACTCTCAACTGATTGATTGGAAGAAAACACAAATCGACAAGGCATCACGGATCATCGAAAAACATCGAGTCACCGCCCCTCCCCCCCTCCCCTCAGGTGTCAGATCTGCTCAAGAATTCCAACTTTTTCTCAAATAATGCGATAAAAGGCAAAGTGACGGACCTATCTTTTTTGCTTCGAATTATTATTACTCGTCATCTGTTGAGTGTGTCGAAGCACCTCATGTCCCTGAATAAAAAAAGGTAACGACATCGTCCCTACTCCTCTGACGCGCACGCCTTTTATCTTTATGTTTTGCTTTTTTTACACCCGCGCGTGGACTGTAGTGCAGCCTTGTTTGGCCCAAGATAGCAGGCGACATTCTTCGAAGGATGTCGCTACTTTTCCGTATAAAGGGGTTTTAGGAGCAGCGGGTAAGCGGTCCTCAGGAGAGATCTCCCCGGTTTACTGCAGAATCCCAAACGAGAGACAAAAATAAGGTTAATCTCGTCAACATCCGTTAAAACGGGGCACTGTATTTCTTGGTAACCACAATCTGTACATGTGATCTATGTAGCCCCTCAGACTTCAGACCACATCCTTTGTGCTTCTTAGAAGGAATTTTTTTTTTTTAGTGGAAGCTAAGGGATCCTGTAGGGGGCAGCAGCAAAGGTTTCTACATTCTTCCATCCACCCCGCCAGTTCACAAAACAAACTTTCTGCAGCATCTGCGATTTTGATGAGATTCGATGAGTAGACCTGAACCACAGAAAGACGGGAGAAAACCTAAAACTCTCAGTTGACCATGACCAGGATTTCAGCGATTTTGAAGAATCCGGTACCTGGGGAGGCAAACCTTATTTTAGCAATGGAAGGGTGCCCTAGGAACTGCAGCGCATCTGTAATCACAATTGGTCGTCTAGCTAGACAAACCCTGTCTAAATACAATTGAGGATAGTTAACCTTTCGCACTCCGCATTCCCGAGTGCATTTGTGTCTTGTTTTTTTTTTATATTATTATTCTGAAATTTTGAAAATTAGCATTTCACTAAAACTAAACTTCGGTCATATGATAATTTAGAATTTATAAAAAAAAAAAGAAGGTCAGACACCAAATGCTTTAACAAGACGAATTTCGAAAACGATCCTCCGAATTTTACAAGGAAAAAATTATAAAGCGGGAAACACGTACGGAACACTACACTATGTGTGCTGAGTAGATTTCTGTAACAGATCAGTGTAAAAGTCTTCATGAGAGGTATAACATACTTCGCCTGTACAAAAATGAAGAGCCTGGGAGTTCAGGTCCCGCATGGGGTACATCTGGATTGTACGCACTTTGCGAAATAGCTGTACACGATATACTTCTGGGTGAGGAGGCTTGACAGATTTGGAGTAGCCTGATATTGTTTGATTGCTTGTACATTTAAGGGGCTTCAGTGCTTAGCTCTGAGGCCCAACTGTGCACACGTCAGCTCCTCTTTGAAAATGAGAGCCGTTTACAACTCCCTGTAACCCCGATTTAGAGCGCAGCTCTTGAGGAGGGAGAGGGGAAGGTACAGAGAGGAGGCTATGTTCCTCCTCCACTCCCGCTCGCCTCCCATTTAGGGTAACTTTTCCGCTAAATTTATCGGGGAATTTTTTCCTCTAAATTTAGCGAAGAAATTTCCCCGCTAAACTTATGGAACATTTCCCCGCTAAATTTAGCGGGAATTTTCTCGCTAAATTTAGCGGGACATACTTCCCCGCTAGATTTAGCGAAAATAATTCCCCGCTAAATTTAGCGAAAAAATTTTCCCGCTAAATTTAACGGGAAAAATTAACCGATCATGCACCGCGCAATTAAACCGACGGCGACGGCGAGGGCGACGCCTTTCAAGCCGGAAACGGGCGCCTAAGAGCTGCACTCTAAAATCACAACACTCAATTCGGCAGCTCTCAGCTATACCAAATACTTATTCCTGCATGAGCGGAATCAAAACAATTTTATTTATGGTTGATTCTTTGGGGCTCTAGATGTAAAATATATAGGCTTCGTAATCACGTCCCAAGGTTGTGTATTGTTAAAATCGTTAAGCGGGGTCACATTACTTTAAATCATACAAAAGACAGTCTGCGAACAGAATCGAACGCAAATCACCACATGATACGTTCTTCGAATGCCGCATGGTTCAAGGACAAACTTGGCACACGGCATTCGAATCACGGATGTTGCCCTGACTCGTGTTTGCACTGACTGTCTTTTGTATAATGTGTGAGCAGTGGGACTGCGGCTTTAAGAAGAGTCTATATTTTGTCTTTTAGGTCGTTAATAATTTTAGAACTTACTTATGGGAACAGTTTACAATAAATATTGATTCAATGAGATATAAAATATTGTAAACGTGGGTAACGTTATACCTGGTTTTCAATGAAGAACAGTTGGGTTTAGCAAACTAAATTCCCGCATCCACTTGTTTCCAAAAAAAGCGCTATTGCCCGAGTACATCCCTGATTGTAGTTATTCGGTATCCCTATTAAATTATGCCGAAAATATTAACATTTGAGCAAACGAGCAATCAAATTGTGATTCTTAATTTAAGCGTCGCCTGTAGCGAACAAGTATTTTGACACAATCGATTTTAATTGTACTTATAATAATAAGTAAAATAGTGAAATGCTACTGGCTCTATATGAATAAAAAACAGCGTTTCAATATGCAAATAAATAAACTGCACACATCGAATAGTTATATAAGGAAGCAGAAAAATAAATGTTGGAATGCTGGGTTTCAAGCCCTGGGCATCCTGATTACTGGTGACCAAAAATCTCACTCTCGATTTCAACAAGTAACCAAAGAGTTGTTCCAGTTTAAACATCCTTCATGTATAGTATTAGTGTTAGCGTCCCACTGCGCTAACTTTGATGACACCAGAAGTCCGACGCTGAAGAACGCTCCGACCACTCAATGTCGAGCGGATTGTACGAATAAGCGTTCGTAAAGCGTTTACCGCCTATACCCAGCACCCAAGAAAAATGCCGGGGACCGCCTATATAAACTCAGCTGTCGCAAACACCGGAAGCGGTATTGGAGGTGACTGAGGATGGGCAGGCAAGCGCGTCAAGGCAGGCGAGTAGCTGCGCTACCCTGTCTCTGTTCCTTTCTCTTCAATGTCACGTGCTAGATGTTGCGGGGGCAAGGAGAAACGTACATGTACGTTCCCATATTTCGTTGCGCCTTTGGGGATTTTCGCGAAATATCTATCGCATCAACTAAAAGCCTGTCCGCACATTCCACTGAGATCTAACGCAGCGCCATAGACACTGCGCTGACTTTGCGCTATATCAACAATGTCGCAGAACTCGGCTGCGACCGACCCGGCCTTTTCCTGTTTGCACACGCAATGCAACTCAAATCCAGCGCCGACTTTGAACAACCTCGGCTATGCGCTGCGTGTGTGAACCAACTCCTGCTCACACACGCACCAAAGCACGCTAACAATGCTGCGGACTGTTGACTTCGCGCTCTCGGAGCTTCATCACCGCCGTCAGTGCTTTTCACCGCTTTATCGCCGTCACCCGGCTTTTTCAACAAACAGTGCTGCGCTAACTCAGCGCTGACTTAGTGCTGACGGCCAGTCTTCACGTTGTCTCAGCGCTTTGCCGCATACGTGAACCGGACTTAAATCACTCTCTTCTCCCCAAAGCAGTGAGCGAACCAAGGCAGTGACGTCCGTCTCGCATGTCTGTCCAGCCGTCCCTAACTGCCGCGCGGGACAAGTCCGGCAAGACAGCGTTGCACTACTGCGCCGAGAACCTGACGGTGGGCTGCGCCGAGCTGCTGCTCATGGTCGAGCCCGGCCTGGCGTCCGTCCAGGACGAAGAGGGCTACACGACGCTCCACTTCGCGGTCATCTCGGGCAACCGCACGATGGTGCGCTTCCTGGTCGACCGGGGAGCAGACGTGTCTGTCCTGGACAACGAGAAGCACTCCTGCGTCCACTGGGCCACCGGTAAGCGTTATCCTCGTAGCAATCCACCATTCCAGAAGTGACTGGTACCACCCGGCGGAAAACGGGATTCGGGAAATCCCAGGATAAAACAATGGGAGCATCGAGGCTCTTTCACACACTTGCGAGTGCTTACCATCGAGTTCCGAAATCTTCTTACGTCGATGGAACACCCTAACGCCATCTATCGTGTGGCCGTGAAACACTTGGCAGTTTCGTTTCTTTTCTTCTCCGAGAAGACAGGTATCTGAGAGACCTTTTGATTACACCCTTTCCCTAAAAGGGCCATGCCAAACCACAACCGCCCGAACTAATGTGGTTTTAATAAACGTGTTTCCATCGACCCATTTCCGATATCTTTCGCGCATCATCTTGGTTTGAAAAACGTTAGACGACATTCTAAGCGATAATTTCCTATGAATAGTACTTACAGTGGCAATCGCACTTGTCCATAACGCGGCATCGCGCGGCTTTTTCTGGCGGGCGCTCGACTGGTGGCATTCGCGGCAACTGATCTAGTCACGCGGGGCAACATGGAACATCTGCACGCGGGGTGTCCTGCCCGCCCCTTCGGGGACCGCCGACACACACCACGCCGACTTGATAAGAGTTGTGGGGAATACTTTTAAAGGCACAGCTTTGCAGACTATTTCTTCTTGCTGGTGACATTGTTGATAAACCCTTTGACTTTTTTTTTCTTTTATTAATGAGACTTTATGACATTTGCAAAGAGCGTGATAGCAGCCTCCCGCGTTCGGCGACCACGCAGGCCCCGGTATGGGCGGGCAGAACACCCCTGAAGCGGGTTGTTTCATGTTCTCTTACGTGAGTAGATTAGTTGCCGCACGTTATATACAAGTGTGATTGCCACTGTACCTTTAGTCTTTAGTCTTGCAAATACTGCAAAACCTTAGCTCTGGTACATTGTGGTTGCATGATCACCTCATAGATGGCGCTAGCGTGCTCGGTCAAAAGCAAAGGCCAGTGAGTGAACGGGCCTTTAGGAAGGAGAGTGAGGAAGCGTAAACGAACTGGGGGCAAACAGATAAGCCACACTAGGCACAACAAATAATTTGGAAGAGCCCAATCTAGGTTACTGTAGCTGATAGAGCCAGCAGGATCTAGCTTGCTTAGTCGAGGGAATGCCCGCGCACGCTTGAGCACGTGTTCACGCATTTCCATACGATTGTCGGTGCCAGGTTAAGGGTAAAATGGAAGCTGCTCCCACCTCTTTTTACTTTGGCAGAGCGAACGCTCGAGACGTTGTCGCCTCCTCTCTAGCGCTTGCTCTGCTAAAGTGAAAAGAAATGGGACAAGCTTCCATTTCACACTTGAAGGGTCACTGAAGTCATTTTTGAAAAGGTCGTTTTTGACCTTGTATTGTTTTAAATGTGTTAGTTCCCACATATACCAAGCCCTATATTACAAAACCGCCTGTTCATCTCAGGGCAATACGAAAACATGCGAACTCTTTTCTTACGCGGACTACATTGTGTGGGCCAATGAAAGCCCTAAAATACGCGCAGATTCCGAATAATATTATTATGACTTGTTTCGAAGAGAGTCTGATAGGTACACATTCGGGTAAGACTCCACTTTTTCTCCGCGGGCAAAGTCATAGCTTGAAACTCGCCAACAAGAGCCCTTCGTCGACCACTTAACTCGGAAGAACATTCTTCCCAAAAAGGGCGTGTCGCGATTTTTGAACACACTTTTAAAGGGCAACTGCGCTTCATTCTTGATATTTAGAAAACTATGTAGGCCTCTTCAGTATCATATAGGAAGAGCCCATGTCAAATATTATGATCTAATTCCGTGTATATATTCAATAAATTGTCCAGCAAACTTTCAAATCAGCCAAGTCGCCGAAATCTGCCCACTCTAGCTTGCGACGTGAGGCGCAATCGTCATCGGAGTCAATGCGACGGAGTTGGAGCGGCCAACGTTGAGCCACTACGTCAGAGGCATGACTACGTCATTCTCACGTTTTGTTTGTTTTTACTTCTCAGAGCTAAACTGAACGATGACGTCATGAGTTTCTCCTCCCGGTGTTGGCTGAACGGCGTCCACATGATCACCGTAACACGGATGCGCTAGTTTGCGCTGCCCTGCGCGCTTATCGGTCTGTTTCTCCGCTCCCTCTCTCCTCTTTCGTCTTCTCCCCTTCCCCCTCTCCCCTGGGCCATCGACCTGCCCGTGTCGCGTGTCCTGTCTCTCGTCCCCACGAACGTCACAAGACCACGTGGTTCGACGTGACGTTGCCATGACTCTAACGACACGAGACCAATGGTGCCTGACGCAACTGAAGTTTCGGTTTCAGTATCAGCTGATGTTTAAATTAAGATTACACAAATAATATTCCACATTTCGTGAATCCGAGGACGTAGAGCTGTTTATAGTACTTTGCGAAATGGAATCACATGTAAGCCTGAGTTTTTCGAAATTGAGCGGAGTTGCCGTTTAACGAGTAAATGAGCTACGTATGATTGTGATTTTGGGTTTCTTGGGATGCTTAGAGCGTCTAGATTAAGTTGTCACCACAAAAGGACGATCTCAAAATCGACTTCAGTGCCCCTTTAACCTGTCACCGAATATAGAACCTCCTGAATTGGCGATTTCCGGAAGCGATTGATTGGATCAGGTCACCCTAACCAATATCACCTGATAGATAACGCCTGCAGTCTTCCTCAGCTAACGTCGCTGGGGAATCAATTCAGCAACGCCTAAACAAGGTCGTGTCGTCATCACCGCAAAGAAGACTAGTATACACCAACTCATGTTTCCAAACAAACTGGAGAGCTCCTAGCGGCATGCCACCGGCGCACGATGGGGAGTGGGCAAGAAGCGCGCCTTAGCGTCGCGTCAACACACCATTCGGATGTGACACTGTCGGTGTTGGTGTGACACCCCGTGCTCTTTTATTCCGTTAGAATTGTTGATTCTACGTCTTCCTGGCAATTCCTTACTAGTTTAGTGACCTGAGCGAAATTAACGAGGCACGTTACACCGCAAAACTTTCCGTAAATAATCTGACCTGCGGTGATTTTATTTCGCGTGAACGCCGCAGAATGGACGCGAAAGCCTGATTCACACAATGAGATTCTGCTCGCAATTTTCAGCCTCGAAGTCGCTCGGGCTGCAAAAGCGTGCACGGTAGCAGCTGCGATACTCGACGTCAATACAGAAAATCGTAAGCAGAATCAGACCAAGTGAATTGGGCATAACAAGTCGGTAATGGCCACTGGTAACAATAATCAACATCTCCTTGTATTTACTGTTTACATCGAGTCTACTTACCCCGAATAACCTCCAAACTTAAGTCGTTTGAGGCCTGCTCTTATTTCTTATCGCAGTTATTGGGTATGCATTTGGTCTACGGACCGCTATCGTTCGGACGAGCAGGCGACAGTATAAACGAGTTCGAGAGAGAAAATGACAGTTTGACCGATCAGACGGCAGTTCGGACGTGAAGCACTGAACGGAGACCGCGGATGGTCCGGACACCCTGACGGCTTTCCCGCGTTCATTTTGGAACAAAAAAAAAAATAATCTGACGACCTTAGACTTTAAGTATCTGTGAGTTTAACAGAACTGCTTTCCGCACAAGCAACTGTGATCCGACGGTGGCTGGTTTTCCCTTTTTTACGGCACCTATTCACGTTCCCGGATGGACTGTGCAGCAAGAAAACAGATAAAACTGATATTCACAGATTTCCCGATGCTTTTGGTACGGTCCCAGCAACACCTCCTAGATAAAAAAAAAAGCCTAAGATGCGAACTTTCTTACGTCATTAAGGAATGTCACCTTTGGCTAGAGATTGGTCACGACTAGAGCGTCGGTGTTTTGCTAGGAGTCGTGTTCTCACTGATTGGACACGACTTCAAGCCGAACGCTGACTCTATAGTCGTGTCCAATCTGTGTCTTACAGCGGCCTTCTTTAATGACGTGGGAACGCACTTACGCTTTCTTATCTAGGAGGTGCTGGCCCCAGTCCCGGCGCTTTCATGAGAAAACAGGCCTCCATGTTGGTTCCTTCCAAAACAGAACAGGAATACCCGTCCCGCATTGCGACTTCCGCCCAGACACCCAGGCTGGAAGTGCGCCCGAAGCGCCACCCTCGCGGCGTGACGTAACAGATTTGAGTTGGTGTATGGACCTTTTTATGTTTACTCTCGTCCCCAGCCATCTGGTACACATACTGTCCTCCGATATGGGCGACGAAAGAATAATGAAACATTTCAACCTGCAGAGAGTAAAAATACAGAGGTGAATCAAAACGACAATGGGTGACGGTTAAGCTTACCTCCTGTATAGGGCGTTTCATAGACCGTGTTTGCCCCACCGCTAAGCCAAGCGTCCTCAACGAAGAAGCCGCTACTGCGCCTGCCTGCCGCTACAGCGCCTTGGCCGTAAAGTTTCGGGTATCGTATAGCGGGTTGAGGAGAGCGTTGCGCGACCACCAAAACGATCTACGAAAACTCCCTAATGTCTTCCTCATAGCGTGGCGGTCCGAAAGACAATTTTCTCGCCCAACCTGGAAGTGGCGATATTCAAGATGGCGACGACCTTGCGGAAAAGTTGTATTGACGACGTGAGCGATCGAACGCGTCGCTGCGGTCGGCCTTCCACGATTGGCCGAATGCTGACTATGACCTCAGCAAAGGGTTTCTCATCGGCGGAAATAAGAGTAATGGAAGAACTTTATTTTGACGGCGTCGGCAATGTTGCTTTGAGAGCGCAATGATTTCAAGCTTCCACCATGCTCATTACAAACACCATCGAACTGGTTCGCAAGGTAATGACGTCACGAGAGGGAACCGTAGAGGGCGTCACCAAAACATCTCGCCACAAATGCGGGGATCAAGTCGTCTGCTTCTTGCGCAGGAGTTGCAGTGACGTCCGAACAACGCCAAGCTCTTATTGAAGGATTGAAAAAAAATATATGAAAGACGTTTACAATGCCCTGTAACGCCGAATTCGAGGGCAGCTCTTGAGGGCGAGGGGAAAGTGCGGAGAGGAGAGTATGCCCCCTCCTTATCCGTACCCTTACCTGGGGAATGTTTTCCGCTAAATTTTAGCCGGGAAACTTTTCCGCTAAAGTTAGCGTGGAACGTTTTCCACTAAAATTAGCGGGAAACTTTTTCAGTTATATTTAGCGGGGAAATTTACTCATATTACAACGCGCGGTGACGTCACAAGTGACGTCACACGTGATGTTACAAGTGACGTCATGATGGCAAACGTCCCATAATGCAACGCGCGGTTACGCCGACGCCGACACCGCTCAAGCCGGAAACGGGCGCCTAAGAGCTGCGCTCTAAAAAATAGTGGGTTGACCTCAAAATATCTAGCATTAAAATCTACGCTTTTTTTTTTCAGTCGGTCAAAAAGGGTTTCGCGTCGTTCTGATGTTAACGCAACTCCTGCGCAAGAAGCAGACCACTTGCGCTCCGCATGGTGACTGACAGGATAAAAATGACAGTGACGTCTTTCATTGGTCCCGCCATCAACGCGAGCGTTTCTACCTTCCTTTCGGCTTCTCGTTAAAGCCGTTTATGCTTTAAAAGTAGCGCAAGGTGCGTCAGTGTACGAGGGACGTGCACCGTGCAGCCCTTGGGAAGATCATCGCGGCGCAGCTACAGTGTACTAGACCCAAGTATTCTAGTACACTTTAGGCACGGCGCAGCACTAAGCTAGATTTCAGACGCCATGTTCTTCTTAGAAGCGGCGCGCGGCACGTATCTCGAGCATTTCCACAACAATAAATATGGTATGTTGAACAACCATCATAAACATCACCATTTACTGCCCGGTAGCTGAGACCTCCCCGGCAATAGATGGCTCTCGCCAAGCCCAGAAAACATGTACGCGCCGAGGCTATTGTATTTGAGAGGAGTGGAATGTATTTGGCATAGAACTAGAGCGGCCTGGAGTCCTCCCTGTCGTTCTCACCTTGTCAGCCATTGAGTGTCTCACAGCAAGTGTAACGCTGCGTGGAGCTCGTTGACGCCAACATTCCGGCTTGTGGAGCTTTGCTGCAAACTGTCGGCTAGCTTCAGCGTGTTTCCCGCTTGTGGCAGGTGCGTGATCCACTAACGATAACGTAATGGGTAGGCCTTGTCTTCTTGGTTGACTCGCATAATGGTTCACCAAAGAGTTGTTTGACTTGGACTTAATCTATGTTCTTCACGAAATCTAGAAACCACGAATCGCACGGGCAGGCGAGTTCCGGTTTCATAAAAAATAGCCCGACGATAGATTCATCATCTACTTCAAAGGGGGAACTGGAGGGGGCTCAGAATGATATAATCCATACCATACTTGCCTCTAACCCTTTATTTCTTGCGTATGGTTGGCGCGTCATTGGAAGCAACAATGACCAGTGGCTCTTCAGGTCTCAGCATGAGAAAGGAGTCAGTTTTGGAGGGAGCTTATGATAGACGGAGGGCCGTCGGGTGCTGTTGAAATGTTTCGCTTTCCGCCTCTTGAGAGATAATAAGCGGTCAGGTATGAACGCAGAAGATGGAGACCCTACGAGTATTTTATTGCGTTTCGGTTAATTAAGCGGTGCCGGCATGTTAACTATTTCTGTCTTTTTTTTTATAAAAAAAAGTTAGGTAATCATGAAAAAATACTAATAGCGTTACAGACAAAGATTAGTAGAAGTGTACAGTGCATACCCAAGGCACTCTTTCTTTATCCCTTATTTCACAACTACAAAATATGTCCCTCTTGCCCTTTCCTTATAGTGCATTAAATTGCCGGTTGCTAGTTAGCGCCCATCCTGTTCACTTCTGCTCGTGCTTGTCCGCGGCGCTATATAAGTTCTTGCTCAAATATTTGGTGTGAATCGTTTCAGAAGTCCTTTAAAGCACCATAATAATTAAGTTTCCACTTGTAGACTCCTTTTAAAGAAAGGCAAAAAATACATTTTTTTATCCTTTTGTCTGGGAGCGTAACATGAACTGATGTAGTGCCGTAAGTAAAAAAATGAGATCGGTAAAACTAAACTTCCTCTACCAGAATTACTGACAGCCGAGGAAACAGAGGGTGCGGCTTGTTGTCTTCATGTTTCTTTGATTTGTACTTCGGTGTTCGTATCGACCTGCCTTTCTTAATCCCCCTTCTTCGCAGTGGCATAGAACGACCCTGTCTATAGGTTTGCTTCTCTCGGCCAGAGGGAGCAAGCGCGTTCATATGACAAGGCGTAATACGCGAATATGCAATGCATGTGTCGAGCCATAGCCTCCTCTATACTCACAACCTGGCAGTTCGACGACGGAGGCATAGAGTGCCCGGTCGCAGATTTAGAGTGCGAGGATCTGGTCGCACAAAGCATTAAAAATCCATTTCTCGGAGAACCTAAGGCCTTAGGGGAACCTGGCCGCCAGCGCACAGCTTTTGCGGTGTCGAAAATTCGAAACACACTTGTTCGCTCGGGAGAAGTGTGTTTCGGCGTCTCGCCGCAGCGGGGCGCCAGTCACGTGGCTCTCCTCTCATCCGTTGTCTACCGCTCCACCTTTTTCATTTCCGCGGACGCTTCCCGTGGCGATCTACCAGGCTTTGTCAGCATATCGGAGGCTATAATCGAGCATAAAACGGCGCTGCTGCGTTCAATCATGCGCGAGCTACTGTCGCTTAATAGCGTGTATCAGCATATGTCTACGAAGGGTAACAGAACATCTAAAAAAAATAGCGTAAATACAAAAAAACGTAGCTCGCGCTTTTGTGTTGTATTAGAACGATATTAATGGTTTTCTTACAGTTTTCTCGTTTCGTTATTTTCTTTTACAAATTTATATACACCGAGAAAATTCTGCCAACTTAGCGTCCGCGAGCAACGTGCAAAAAATGAAATGAGACACCACCATAGAGCGACCGACAAAAATATTCGAGTTTGCTTGCCAGAGACGCTCCCCAAACCTGAGCGCCTCAGGCCTATTATATCCTAGCTGGGCCGGGTGTTCCGTCGACCATTTCCGCCGATGCGCCCAACCGCCGTCCGTTTCCCAGTGTGCGGTGAGCTGGAGTGCATGGACATCCTGGTGGCTGCCGGGGCGGACCCGTCGACCCCGGACATCCACGGCGCGTACCCGATCCACTACGCGGCCCAGATGTGCGGCCCCAACAGCGAGATGGGCAACGACGTCCGGGTCGGGCTGGCCGCACTGCGCAGGCTCATCCAGCTGGGCGTCGATGTGAGCGTCCGGGACCAGGACGGCAGGCCTCCCTTACTCTGGGCGGCCAGCGTCGGTGAGACTCGGTCGGGATCGGGTGACCGTTCGACTTGCACAAAGTTTGAAGCGCGCAGGGGGCTCTAAAGCGATAGCTCTATAGGGTGAACCCTTCACGGACCTTTCTCGCTCGTGTTGGTTTCACCGCGTGGCTTCACAATGTAGCGTAACGTCACTTTCTTCATGTGCCGTCGCAGTGGCTTGTAGCGCCATGGTGTTGTGTGACGTCATAATATTGCGCGACGTCACAATGTCAGGTGTAGCTAGAGTGTCAATAACTTTACTTCATAATTTTCTTGCTAAACGTAGCGGGGACATACTTCCACTAAATTCACATAAAAAACCAAAACAATTTTTAGTCCGTCCAATTTTTTAAGGGAACTTGCGGTTGGCTTTACTTAGCCCAAGGGCCAATTTGGTGGCCATGGCGGCCACTAAAAAAAAAGTCTAAATAAAATCGAACGTCAAAGAATTGACGTTTGACTTCAATATTGTATTGCCGTGATGTTAAATGTTCATTAAAAATCCGCAGTGACATCTACGGGGCGAACAATGTCAGCCTACAACAGAGCTTTGCACCCCAAAGAGCGCACGTGCCGTTGATTCATCCGCCCTTCGCCGGAATGCAAACGGAACCAGCTGCAACAGCACCGCTCTTTGTGCGCCTGGTTTCGCTTTGGAACCGTGTACGAGGGTTGCATTTCTCGCCCCGTAGCAATCACAACAAACTTTTTTTTTTAACAAAATGTTACGACAGGTCTAGGCTCTAGTGTGGTAGAGTGGCAATTCTTGAAGTTTCTTGTGTCCCTGAGAATTAGAATCTAAAAAGTATTTTAAATATATTTTGTTACTTAACTAACCAACCGATCTCGCTTTTTTTTTTTAATCATGACCGCCATGGTCATCCTTTTGTCCACAGGACTAAAAGAACGAAAGTCTTAAATTCTGGATTAAGTAAAATTCAGAACGTCCCGTAGGCACCGTTTCCAAACAAGTCCCCGTTCGTCAAGTGCGATCACAGATGTGCGCTGAAGCCACGTTCGAGTGAAGTTTTCCAGCACTCTGTGACGACAGCAGCGCTACCGCAGCAGCGTGACGTCACAGCCACAAGGTGGCCTTTTCTAAGTGCAACTGCAACAACATGGGACAGCTTTAGAAATAAATGCCTGTATAACTATTCATCTCGACTGCATTTCTCTTGGTTTAAAAACTCGCTCCAAAATTAATATCGTTCTTTCTCTCTCTCTCTTCCTCACTACCATTTTTCCTGGCTTTTTTTTATTTTTGTGGTCCCTCACTTTTTCTCCCTTTCTCTCTTTCTTAAAAGGTATATTTCATGTATTTGTTGGGTGATTCTCACGAGGAGCCTTAGAATGAACGGACATTCGGTGGCACACTATCCGTAGACAATATTCAAACCGAAGACAAGCTACAATCCACACCAAACCGAAACTACAGAGGTCAATTGAGAAAATGTAACGGGGCCTTTCGGCCCGCAATATAAACAACGCCTCGCAGAAAGCTGAAATTCCGGGAGAACCTCACGCCAACGCGAAAGTTTGAGAACAGGGCTTCACTTGAATCAAAAAATGTGAGGGAAAAAATATCAAATACTCGACACCGCAAAACTTCAGTTTGATGTACAACGCACTGCCGCCCAACTGACCGCTCCAACTTTTACGAGAGGCTCTATGATGGTGCGATGTAACGTATTAAACAGCTCCAGTACGTATCAAAGACTACAAAAAAGAAAAACTGAGGTTTTGAAGGAGGGCCAAGAAAACCCCGGTTACTTTGTTTGCAGACAGTCAAATTTACTATCTCGGTTGGACATCTTGGACATCTCGGTTATGAAGCGGCTCGTGAAAGTTGGTAGCGTCTGTTCAACGTCAGTGCGTTGGACGTCCAACTGAAGTTTTGCGGTGTCGTATATGTGACAAGGGGTGTAAGGGCTACACCCCTTTTTTTAGTGTGTACAATACATATCACCGTCTTAGGAATGTGGAGAAACCTGCGAAGAATTTCGGGGCTCTGTGACATTGAGTGACTTCAATTACACGAATGTGTGTCTGAGTAAAAACAAGCAATATGAGGACCAATCACGACGTTTAATGTACGTTTCTGGTTCCCCTTATGGGGATAATACAACTCGACCCAACGCATAGGCTATTGTTTGTTTGTTCTTTCAAAGAACAGTGATCTTTCTTTAGTTTCCTGGTAAGGTTATCTCCTTACAAATTACTCCATTACTTTTACAAGGCCTGACTAAACCTCCTTAAATAATTTTAAAAAACAATGATATATAAAGAGTTGTTTCCTTTATAAGCGGGAAACTAATTTAAAAAAGGGACACTGGTAAAAAGGAATGTTTCCTTGAGGATAACGCTACGATCCTCGGGGGATTTCAAGCAGAGAGCGTAACGTGACAATTAGCAAAATCATTGACTAAAACTAATCATTACCTTTATGAAAATTAGCTACATTTCGCACAATTAAATTAGAAATGTGTTGCTCTTCCTCAACATATTCTACGGAAGTTGTCGTTAGAATTTAAACGACTAAATTTAGTTATCCAAATTCTAACAAACTGCCATCCCATTTTGGACGAACGGTAACACATCTCTAAATTAAATGTGCCAAATATTTTTTTAAGCCAATTGGTGGATTTTAGGTAACAAATTTGATAACTGTCACTTTACACCGTTAACCTGATGTCCGCCACAGTCGATACCATTATTCTGAAGATTTTTTCTCGTATTTTCGGTGTTTACTTTGTTTCGTTTTGATTTGAGAAAAAACACACCCTGTATATCATCCCGCAGAAACTCGTCCCAGCAAGACGTACTGCTCTTCGGGTAGTAGCGACGCCATCTTAGCACTCGTCAACGCCGGAGCGGATGTTTCGGCCACGGACAAGGACGGCCTCACCGGTGAGAAAAAATCTTCCTTCCTTCAAGGAGAGTCACGCGCTCCGTTGAAACATTTCGGACTTTATCCTTTACCGCTAACGAAATCCACGATAAAAACTCATCAACTTACGTTTTCATCAGCTCGGCTGCATAACACCCATTAACACTGACGTCACGACACGGGCGTAGCAACGTTACTTAATTACCTCAGTTGTGGAACTCCCGCGGGGGGGGGGGGGGGGGGGGGGGGGGGTGCCCTTTTCCGCGGGGGCTGCGGTACCACGGCGGCCATCTTGAACAAAACATTAGTTGAACCACCAGGGCGGCGTTGGCTGTCCGTATGAGCAAATGCTGCAAAACCTGCGCGCCAATTTCGAAACCCTTTTTCCCGTCGCTTGCGACCTTGAGTTTCCTTCTCCACTCTTACGCCCCTCCTTTCACGTGTTCACCCTCTGGCGCGTCGCGCCCACGTTCATTGTTGGGAGGACAATGTACCGGATAATCCCCAACTTGAGGCCCCCTGCCAAAATTGTCCCGCTGCCAAGTGATTTGAGCGAGATGGGGTTTTGAAGCGGTATGGAAAAGTGGGACCGTCAATTTTGAACTATGCCTTTTCGATACTGCATAAGTTGTGTACGGGGCTGGCCAAGGCACGGGCGCGAGGACGTAACTGTATACAATGCTTGGGTTGCAGGAGCACTCGCGCGTAGAAATGGTAGGACACGCTTTCTGAAATCACACGCCTACATTCCGCAGCGTTGCAATCCTACGAGTAAAACAGATTACATCTTCGGACAGTGCGTAAGTTGATGCCGGCCGTACGAAAGACACACCTCGCGCTTCCTGTCACTACTACCTCTGCTTGCACGCGCTGCCGATTGGCGGTCCTTTCTTTATTTTGTTTCGTCGCTCTTTTGAAAATACTGAAACTAATATTTTCTCAGACCCTGCTCATCGTACCTCTGCACTACAGTTGTGTAAACACGTTGTGATGTAATTTGAGATATGGGACGGAGTGTCTACATTCTTATTTCGTGTGTAATGCCGGCATAATATTCCTTTGCTGCCAGAGGGTCAAAATAATGGTAGGGTCGGCAGCAAAAACTATTTCAATGACCGAATTATGATCAAACACCAGTAAGAACATAAAAAAGAAATCACATGGGGACAATAAAAATATTGCTACAAGAGGATGGTGCGTGGGGCACAAACAATATTCGGAGTGACGTTGAGGGAACGCGACAAGCCAGATCTTTCCTGATGGCAACCGTAAAAGTTGATCTGGTGCCTCGTTTTGATCGGCTTTGCACGGAAACTCGTAAACTACCGACTATCTTGTCAGTGGTGAACATAGTGAGCATGAACTGGATGATTTTTTTGTTGATGTTTTTGTTTCTGTAGTTAAATGAGAGTATGGAAATATGAGACGTCCGCTGACGCTTGCGTCGGCTAACGGAACCTCAATCGCCGATCGCGGCCGATGTCATGGGCGTATACAAATACATCAAGTCGTCTGGGCGGGAGCAGTTGAAGCGCCGCACTTTTTTGGCCGGTCAGTAGAGACTCCGCGAATTCTGACTCGAGGCTACTCTGTGCGGAGGGAGTACTGAGCGCGACCAATCGGAAACCAAGGATGGCTGAAATTTCCTAATTGCCATGAGATTGGCAAATTCGTTCTCCCCGCCGTAGTAAATTCGTCCGAATCGCTATTCGATTTACTAATCGATTATTTGGATGAAAAGATATATTTCAAAATTCGTACGTGGCTCACCAAATGGCAATAAAATGGGTATAGGATTTCAAACCTATATAGTGTCGCCCTAATTTACAAACTTGTTTCACTTGAAATTAGAGTTCACGCGCAAGCGAGCTGGTGGAAGCCTATACTAAAAAGGCCAGATACAAGAGAAACAAAAAATAAATAAATAAGAGCGGGATAAGCGCAACACGGTCTCAAATCACAGCTGAAAATGGTTACTTGGTAAGTGTAAATGTCCAGACATTGTATTAGTAAAAAAAAAATATATATATATATATATATATATATATATATATATATAAAGTCAAAAATGCGTACTGTCGGAGTTATTAATTCGAAGTTTATTCCGACGTTTCGAGCGGGGACCGTTCTTCATTAGGTGATGAAGAGTGGTGCCCGCTCGAAACGTCGTAGTAAACTTCGAATTAGTAACTCTGACAGTACGCATTTTTGCCTTTGTATATATATATATATATATATATATATATATATATATATAGAGAGAGAGAGAGAGAGAGAGAGAGAGAGATAGGTAGATAGATATTTTTCACTATTTGCTGACGGCCGAAACTAACTATGCAACACAACAAGTAAAACCACAGAGCTGCCCCTCCTCATATCACCCTCAGTTGGAGCTCGACTGACACATTGCGCCGATCAAGCATCACCAACAGCTCAACACCTAAACGCCACGGCGTTCACTATCTTTGTTTGGGTGATTCCACCCACTAATATAACAACTCATACAATGCGCCGTGATAAAGTGTTTTTTGTCTTTGTGTATGTGTTTTCGTGACATCTAACCTCTGTTTGCGCTCTGACTAAGAATGAAACCATGTATACTAAAACATCGATAGTGGTCTCTATTTTTAGCGACGCTCGCACACGTCTTGCCTTTGACGCAGTGGCATTCTCATCTCCCATACACGGACATTTGGACAAAATAGGTTGGTCGGCCTTCACTCATTAGCTGCGGAACGTTTTGACCGTGACGTATGTATAATTCAAAGAAGCACGGCGGGTGCCCCTTTGAAAACAAATCATGTTCGCGTAGAGATATTTAGCGGCTATAGTATAGTCCGTGGGTATTTATTTGCGTCAGTCGGTACAGGCGCTGGAGGCGTGATGAAAATGCTGGCAGATGTCGGCTTGACGAGCCCCACACTCTCCCCTTACAGCAGATGGCAAATAAACCAACAACAATATTTGTCGACGGGCAATTGATTGAAGAGGCCAATCGGTAGTAGGATGACTCGACAAAGGGTAATTCATCGAAAATTCCAACTCGTTGACAATTGTTTGTGAGGCCATTCAGTTTCCACATTGCACTCATCTTCTGTATTAGAACACATACACATGTTAGACATTTTAATATAAGCAAGTTTCGGGCACCGGATATTTTTTTGAAAAGCTGTTTCACCGAATTTCGCATCTCCCGGTTCGTCGAATTTTGATATGAAATCATAATATAATTATTATACTTGTCACTTCTTCAATTAGAAATGGTTACAGATAATTATAAAATAAAAGTAGGCTTTCGCAAAAATTATGTCGATTATAGGCTACGCCAACGTAGCCGAACAGTAAAAAAAAATGTTATGAGGGTGTTTTTGTTAGGGTTCAAAAAAGACAAAGGCGATTCTTCAAATGAGCACTGTTCACACAGGCCGACTGGTAACATAATTAAAATAAAAGCACCGACTTCACAGAACAGGAAAAAACAATTTCACTAGACGTTTCGCCTCCATGAATAAACGCCTCCATGAATAAACGCCTCCATGAATCGTGAATAACCAACTCGCCCAAGCTGAAGTTCTGACCAGTTTCGCCTCCCTTGCGGGAGGCATCTTCAGTAGTCACACAACAATGCCTGTGTAAGCTTCGTGGAGAGGGCCGCGTTTTTTGTTACACACGGATGTGTGTGTCCCTGCGAACAAACCACGATTCTAGGATTTTCGGGACCCCCATCTGTCCTATCTCGCCAAGGTCGTCGCGGCCGGGAAGTCAAAATAATGCCCTATTGTCCACACATAGTACACCAGTTCAGACTTCAGTCGGGTCGCGTGGGATGCGCACGTGACGTCACACTTGTGTTTACAAAGCAAGTGAAAAGTTCAACCTCAAGTCAACGCTATTTATCAAATATGTCCGTACTTCGTGGAGAGGGCCGCGGTTTTTCTTACACACGGATGTGTCTCTGAGAACAAACACGATTTTAGGAGATTTTCGGGACCCCCATCTTTGTCATAGGGTGACTCGTTTATCGGGCCGTTCGTCGAAAGGCAATTCGTAACAGGGCAATTCGTAGCAGGGTAATTAGTCGCGTAGGGCAATTCGTCATAGGGCTATTCGTCGCTAGGGCATCTAGTCGAAAACTGGGTTTTCTTTTTCTAGTTTATATTCTTTTAGGAAAGTTTAGAGGAATTTGGGAAGAAAAAAAAAAGGGGGGGGGGACGTGCATGTATAAAATATAAAGTTCAGAAGCCTTCCAAGAAAAGTTCGAACACCGCCTTGTTGTCCGCGTTCTTTCGGAGTTTCGGAAAGCTCGGAAGCTTTTCTTCTAAACATGCGTGCTGTGTTGTATCCTGTTAGGATAGTTCACGATTCTTTGTACGGTTCCTATACTCAATTCGCCCTTAACAGTGCACGGGAGGCTGCGTGTTCGCCGGGCCTCTCTTCTACCCCAGACCTCTATGCAAATAAAACTTTTTTCGTGAACTGACACCCGTGTGGTTGTCCTATCAAAATTACTGAAACATATTTCTAACTCGGCTGTGGCGCATACCCACAGAAGTAGACAGCGTCTACTGCGAAAGTAGAGCATTTAAGCCAAAACTTAAACATTATGCTAAAAATCCAAATACCGAATGAGGGAGAGCCTTCGTTCGTAATTAATAATTTTGAAGTAATATACTTGATAAACTGTGAAAATTAAACCCACAAGAAGCTTTTATTAGAGTGACGAATCGTCATCTGGACGAATTGCCCTATTACGAATTGCCCTATGCGACGACTTGCCCTGCTACGAGTTGCCCTGCTACGAATTGTCTTTCGACGAATTGTCCTACAGCCTAATAATTCATACCCTATATCGTGCAGAAGAGAAGAATATAAAAAAAAAGAAAACGAAGCGAAAATTTCGATTTCCTTTCTTGTGGACAGGGCATTGTAGGTGAACGTGGCTTCCTTGTTTGATTCGCCAAAATAGCAACAAAGCGACATTTTACGATCGAGCGAGCACCGTCGGAAACACTGCCCAAAATAATTTTATAGGGAGTTTCACGGCTTTCCACTGCGACATAAGCACGTGGATAGAAAAACAAATATTGACAACAATAATTGTCGAATATTTTTGGCACGCTCACACCTGGTTTTTCTTCATAATTTGATGACTCATATGTTGATTTTGTTTGCGGAACCGTATACTTCTGACCGGCAATTTTATTGCGTACGCGAAGCTTTTGCGTGCGATCCACTACAGTTAATTATTTTGGGGTGTCCAAGTTGAAGCGGTGCGTGTTATTTTTCGATCTCTGTCCGAATGATACAAAGTTTCACGTTTTCACCCTGTGAGTGAAGTGAGTTGGTCAGTGCTAGCATCGAAGGCTAACTTCGAACTCTAATTTGGAAATAATGTCTCTGTTGCCGCATCGCGGACAAAGATATATATGCTCTTATCACTGTAGCAAAATAACGTGGCAGGATTTGTGCTCTTGTTATGATCGTGTACCATTGTAGTCGACGTCATCCCAGCACGGCGTATCGTTTTTGTATTCGGTTCAGCCCTGCAAACCACACTTAGGAAAAAAATGAAAGTTTGCACCTTGTTTGTTCAATTTTTTGTTATACTGCAGAAACATATTGCGCCCCGTGTTTTTGAAGGCACGGTAGACGGTGGTGACGGTGAGGTGACCGACCCCCATGTCAGCCGGCGTCTCGCTCGACCTCCTCGGAGGACAGGTCGTTTTTACTGGTGACTGGTGCATACGTGGAGCAACTCCGCGCGCATTGCGTTCTTCATCTCAGAGAACGCAATACATGACTCAGCTCTATCTCGTCATCGCTCCAAAATGACAAGTGGAATTCGCAACTGTATTCGGTGACAGGTCAAGAACGAAGTGGGAGCTCCTCCCACCCTGTTCCACTTCAGCGGAGCGAACGGGGGAGAGGAGGTCGCCCCCTCTCCAGCGTTCGCAAATGGCAAATATTAGTTTATTAGGCCACTAACTGTCAATTTACGCTCGTTCCTTTACGTCCGCCGCAGCCGATAATGTTATCCCCGGGAATACCAAAAGTATAATTTCTTTCAGCAAAAAAAACAAAACAAAACAAAACAGAATAATAAAACGCCCGGTATATCACAGCTTTGACAACGCTTCACGTGTGTGAGGTTCGATGACCGACAGAGAACCACCGCTGGCCGTGCTCCCGAAGCGGGGAAGTGCAATTTATGGAGACCGATCATATTATCAGAAAGGTGCAGACTAGAAAGCCTTCATGTGCGCGAAGCGCACATGGAGGCACTCTAATGCAGACAATCCAGGAAAAGTATTCTTGCAACTATGAGGTTCCAGTTGTACTTACACATGCATTATCGTCAAATTTGACGGAGTTCCTTCCAGCACTAAAGAGTTGTCAAGAGTGAAGATTATAAAGGAGAATATCAGCAGGAATCTATTGTCTGTTTACTGAAAACAAAACAAGCATCAGAAAAACGCATTTGGGCGGCCGGGGAGGCCAGAAGCACGGACTGCGCGCACCCAGCGTGGAACCAGCGAATGAGAGGGCACTCCTAGCAATCTGTTTTCAGAGCCACGGTATGCCGGCTGCCGGCCAAATGTCCACTTTAATTCTATTATGGCTTTCGAAACGTAAATACACGCTCGACAATTTTCAACAATATCACGCGAGCGCCGACCGGCCTGTAGATCGGCGCATCGTCACGGCGCGAAGTAGCGATATCAATGACAGTACGCGCGTGCGCAGAAGAAACGCGCCGAAGTCGGCGTCGGCTGCTAAGCTGTTTCCCCAATCACGACCCACCCCTGGCGCGACGCCCACCGCTTGCTCCACCCCATAAGCAGGGGACCTAGTAATCAAAGCGACACACACGGTACGCAAACACGAACAGCAGCCAGTAGGAAGGACACCGACACGAGCGTAGTCAGCGAACGAAAAGACAGACACAAACTTCACTCTAGGCAAACAGAGCAGGGGTAGTTACAAGGATGAGATGCGTGCGCAGACTGAGGTAAGCAGTGCACAATAAATACGCGAAAACTCGCAGCAACCGAAGAACTACGCAGCAAACACGTACGTGCACACGCACCAGAAGCACGTGCGTCACGCTGCGTATCTACGCAGAACTGGCGATTTTGGCATTTCGGTAATTTGAAACTTCGATATCGATTCCGTGAACAATTTATTCAGCAAACTGAACCGGTGGAGCTTCGCATAAAAAAAAATCGTTTAACAATATGAAAGCGACTGAAATTCTTCCTAAAAGCTATATTAGCAGAAAGTACCGTGTTATAAAGGACCTCACGAGTTTCGACCAAGTTTTCCAGCACGTTATTTTGCAAGAAACGGAAGAAGCCAGGTGTACAACCAGTTTCCGAAGCTGGCAACCACAGCTGGAATCAGCGCCATCCTCGGCAGTTTCCTGAACCTCGCGTAGTCACATTTCAGCCACCGCCACATAGAGGGCGCAACCAGACATCCAATTTGTGTTTTCTGTGTGTTTTATGATTCTTTTTAATAAATAGGCTCGATTAGTAAAAATGTGGGCTAATAATCAGGACCTGGAACAGTAATCTCCATTTAATACTAAAAATATCGGCCTAAATGTCTGCCAAAAGGGGTCAAAATACTCGTTTTTGACTATCAACAAATACGTGATTTCACCTATATTCAAACTTTTTTTATGGAAAATCAAAAGTGAAATTTAGAAAAAGGGCCTCGCTTTGCGAAGCAGAATATGTTTTTCTTTGCGGGCCTACAATTTTATTCATGTGTGCCAATCCCTAAGCGCTGTACCACTGTACTACCAAATGAAGTTTGCCAAAATTAACGGTTTTTGTCACTTTTCACGTGCGCATTCCGAAAAAAGTTTAAGCCATATTACAATGAAATTTAGCGTAACTCTTTCGACCATAATTACAAACTGATGTAAAAAGTTTCAAATAAAATGACCGAGTAGGCGCCCAAAACTTCGCGACTGAAATGCTTCCGCAAAGTCAATTGTTCTAAAGTAAATATCTGTCAAAATAAAATAAAAAACGAAAAAAGGGCCTCCGTTGACAATGAACGCACTCTTCTTCTATAGCATTCTAAAATTAGAAAGAAATTGCTCCAATAGTGCACCCTGTACCACTGTACTACGAAACCATGTTTTGCCGAAAAGGTCAATGTTCGCGGGTGCCCTCTGAATTAGCTTTTTGCACTAGGAAAACAAATCCTACATCAGATAAAAGATAATGTTGTACACTACAAGATGATATATAACACATAATTTTAGCAAGCTTGAACACGCCACGATCGCATTTCGAAAACGTGCTGAAAGCGTCATATGTGATGGCCGCCGTGGGACCGCAGCCTTAAGTGAGTGAGGGGGGTACCCCCCCCCCTCACTCACTTCAGTTCGTCTCTCGTCGTTCGAAGCGCCGTCTAGATTTTCTTTGACGAACTGTGTGTTCCATAGAGTAAGGCCCCTGCCATAGAGTACGGTGGAGCGCCATCTAGACGCTGCGCTTCGAAACGTAGGTATTCCAAAGAATACACTCGAGTTACCATTCGCGGCTCCAGCGACCTATATACGGGCGTCACCATCAAACAAACATGGCGGCTGGGCACAGGTCGCGTCGGCTCGGCCGGGCCGCGTGAACGGGTGGCGCATTCAGTTTAGCAGATTTTCTTTTGTTTAATGCCCAATTTTATATGTATTCGGACTGCGACGGTTAAGTGTAGCCGGTGCACAGTCAAAATTTCGTTTCAGCGATTTCGTTCAAAACCAAAACCATGGGCTCCGGAGAGACGGTAATAGACTCTCATCAGTTTTGATTAGCTAAGGAAAGCGGCGATTGCTATACAATTGTTCCACCGAGAGTAATTTTCAGCTAACTCGCATGCCTTGACCATGCGACTTATCTGTCAGCGAAATCGAGCTCCAGTCGTCTGCTCGGTCAACAACACAGGCTGCAGGAAACTTACGAAAATTAAGCAAGCGCTTCTTGAGCCAAGGACTATGCTAACCCGCTGGTGCCCCACTAAGCAGCTGATACTCGTATTTCAATTCAGGTTTTAGTAGCAATCGAGAAGTCATTTTGACGAATATGCGGGTTATGTATTATATTACGTATTATGTCCCACTAAATCTATATTAGTGTATTCTTCGAGTTGAAATCTGAGCTTAGTTGATTAGCTTTTAAGTAAACTGCTGAATAAACGTATATTTAACAGGCAGAGAGATACTACTTAAACTCAGCCAAATGGTTCTAGCCGGTAGCACGGCGACAAATACGGACAAACTGAAGGGAGTCTTCATCGAAGATTCACGCAGAATCTCTCTGCATTGAACTTGACTTCGAATCCTGAACGGAGCAAATTAGTATTTTTTTTGTGGCTGGTCAACCTGAGCAATGTAGACGTATATTGCTGCTGGATTTGACGGGGGTATAATATAAATACTGGAGGGACGATAGATCACAATGCCGTGACAGCTTCTAACCTTGCGAAACGCATCCCCCACCTTTTGAAAGCAATCAATTTCCCTCATGAATCATATGCAGCGAGCCGGTTTTCCGGAACCAAGTCGTTGCGAAATCAGCCCAACTCCTTCGATGTGGTCCAGAGACTTTTTCGGCGAAAAGCAGCGAAGATGAGTAGCCAACGCAGCGACCGGCGTGGGAGGCTCAAACTTGAAGCTAATCGAACACAACCAAACTCAAGAAAAGCAGCTATCGCACCTTCCCATTAACTTGACTGCAACATTGGTGCTCCCGCCGGTGAAACATCTCGTCTGTCGTCCTCAGTTCACTGTTTTACATCCGTATAAAGAAACCACTTATCAGTTACCAAGCAGTCGTCACCTTGAATGTGATTAGAGACAGACGAGAAATCAAAACGTTTTCCGTGATTCCTCCTCATCCAAAAAATTGAAAGCACGCGACCGTGTGTTATGGAGTAAACGGGCTTTCAAACACGTCATGGAAAGAAACAATCTACTGAGGCTTCACCACACTAATGAACACTTAAGCAAACTTACGAAATTGTCGGACCTTCGTCAAATTACGTTTTTCGCCACCGCGCCGACAGCACGTACCCGCGAAAGCCACCAGAGACGCGGAGGGGCGCAAAGCGACCTGTTCCGGCTTGTTGACGGTTTTCCCGCACAATGATGATGATGATGATTTTTCCGCACTGCACAATGATAACCTCTGCGCGGAAACCGATATAAGAACAATCAGCATTTTGATTTACGATTCACGGAGGGCAGTCGTGGCATTCGGCTTGAAGGATGGGGGATCGGTGGCCGAGTGGGCTAGCGCTCACCAGCTCGGAGCACGGTACAAGTAATTCGTTGACTCGTAGCGCATTAGGTCCAGGTGGTTGTTGACCAGGGGCTCACGACTAAACCTCGCAGCACTGCACTGCGCCGCCAGTCGGGGTCACGTGGACTGCCTGGAGACGCTGATCTCGCTGTGCGGTGCCGAGGTGGACGCCGTCGACAGCAACGGCTGCTCGGCGCTCTTCTACGCCGTCACTCTGGGCCACGCCGACTGCACTCAGCTCCTGCTCAAGTACGGCGCCATGGCGAACAGACAAGACCACAAGGGCAGGACGTAAGCTGATCGCTGCTTTCGTGCTAATTGCCGCCGCGTAGTAAAAAAAAAACAAGCAAATGTACATGTAAAGATGGAAGCGAGCGGCCGGTGCACAAGCAACGCTCGACGGGTTCGCATGAATGAATACACGTAGATGTATGCGCACGACTAAGCCCTCTCAATCGCACAGTTCTTTGGCGTCACCGATTGGCAGCCCAAGCGGGGGCACCCCAAGAGTACGCGCTGCCAGAACGTTGTCATGTCACTTTAAGTATCAATTGAAGCATTGAGTAAAATGATTTACGCGAATCATTAAACTCTAAATTAAGCCTCAGTAAGCTTTCTCCATCGTCGTTTCGCAATATTACCGGGTCAATCGAATACTAATACCTCGTCGAGTGTGCGAGGGTTGCCCCATAAATTCTCTATTTCCTAGCGGGACGGGCGTTCCCTTCTGCTGCGTCGCGCGTAGTAAGTCCATAACGTGGCATTAATACGAAGAAAAATAGAGGAAGACGGGGAGGAGGCAGGGCATGCACTCTCAAGAAAAAAGGGTGTAAAAGGGTGTATCGTTACACCCTTTGTCCCGTAATGCACCCCAAAACTTCAATTCGACGTACAGAGCCCTATCGTCGAACAGACGACCCCAAATTTTACGAGGGGCTTGATAACGGTGCAACATAATTTATAAAATAGCTAAAGTACGTATCAAAGACCTCAGAAAGAAAACACCGAGCTTTTACAGTAGGGCCAAGAAAACCCCGATTACTTTTTTTTTTTTTTTTGTTTTAGTCAGTAAATCGTACATTAGCGATTTTAATAAGTTTTACCCCCATGGCTATCAAGCCCCTCGTAAAATTTGGGGCCGTCGGTTCGACTGTAGGGCGCTGTACGTTGAAGTTTTGGGGTGTATTATATGGGACAAAGGGTGTAACGATACACACACCTTTTTTTCTTTAGAGTGTTTCAACATTCTTAGATTCATCAGCTAAGAAGCTTTATGCGAAAGAGCATCGTTCGAAAATTGTTCTTCTCTGTTTCCGGCACGCGAGCAGGTATATGGGCGGATAGCGACCCTAGCTCCACCAGCGGCACCGCTTCGACGGTGCCGCTGGTGTTTTAAAGATTGAAATTGGGAGAAAAACTTTAATGAAATAACTGCTATCATTTCAAAATGTTACCATATTGCACTAAGCCCTAGGGCCTAGGGAACAGTCCCACTCACGGTCCAGTTGCATGCACTCATTTGGAAGGCCCTGCTTCGGGTCCTTCGTTGGTGTGGCCGTATTTTGCCAACGACTGGAGTTTCCTAAGCGGGGCTTTATCCTGCAAGACTCGGCTGTAAAAGTCTGCCCACATATATAGAAAAAAAGAATCATGTCCCGTAAACGGGACATGATTCTTTATTGGGATAAAAAGACGGGACGGCAGAAGCGGACCTCATAAACGGGACTGTCCCGGCCAAAACGGGACGTCTGGTCACCTTATCCCGGCAATGCCTTTCTTTGTAGGCAATCTCTTAGCAAGCATCAAGATGACGGAAAGCTTGCATTTTCCGTCAGGCGCGTTGACCGAAGCTGATGAGAGCGCTCAACATTGATTCTGCGGAACAGTAGAGCTAATGTATCGTCATTTTGAATCGTAGCTTATTCGGAGGTTCTAGAGTGCACCGCAAATACACATTTAGCGCGTATCACATACGCTTTCGGCGCTTTTCGCGCTTAACTCGCATAGAGCTTTAAATTAACGCCAAATCTTACCACTAAAGGCCGACGAGAAGCCAGAAAGAAGCGAGCGAACTGCTACCCGTTTGTGAAAGAGAAAGAGACCCCCCCCCCCCCCCCCCCCCCCTGCTTTCTGCGTGGAGTAGCTCAGAGACCCGCGCCTGCGGGGGGAGGATGAGAGAAGAGTGCGAGGGGCATTGGGGTGAAGGAAACTCGG
Source organism: Ixodes scapularis (assembly GCF_016920785.2). Lineage (NCBI taxonomy): Eukaryota > Metazoa > Arthropoda > Arachnida > Ixodida > Ixodidae > Ixodes > Ixodes scapularis. Next base: position 7,032,874 of record NW_024609836.1, on the reverse strand, counting down.
TACCGGTTTTCTTCCCGGCGGAAGACGATGCTGTAAGTCGGCCTTTAAACTGGTTGCCCCAATAACATATTTCGACCGCATTACATGTTTTACGACTTACAACTGCAGGTCAAATCACGGTGTACTTAAAGATCACGTGGTAAATTGCTCCTTTGTGCGCATGAGTGCTTCCGACTCGCCACACTGACCCAAACGTCGGGGCAAATATACGACGTGGTTCTTAAGTGCCACGTGATTGAACCTGGCAACCCCCAGCTCTTGTTATAGTCCGTCATAGGGCAAAACGAAGTAGATGTGTTTTGATTACAGAATTCTAAGATAACTAGGAATGTGCGAACATTCGAATTTTGGAGACGAAGTTTTGAATAACAGGCTATTCGATGTTCGTTTCGAGATAAACTGCGATATTCGTTGTTGTTGTTGTTGTTTCCGACGTGATCGTGGACAGCTTTTTCCCACTTAGCGCGCTTCTTGCTGAGCACCGGTGCTCTGCGCAGGAGCCACACCGGCGAAACCGAGCTTCCAGGGTGTCGCTTCACTGCACTGTACCGGTGCTTGGTAGAAAGTGCCATCAGTTGGGCAAACCCGCCGCGATCAACGCCTCCAGAAGTACAAATATCGCCATCGCATGCTTAGGATAAGAGAACGCTTTCAAAGCACTCTTTCAAAGCCTAGCGCAATCACAAAAGAACGGGAACGTTTCGAATGTTCATATCTAGAACGCAGTCAAATGTTCTATACCAGGTGTCGGCAACCCACGGCCCGCGGGGAAGTTTTATCCGGCCCCCGGCACGACCCCAGAAAAGGACTCCCCCCCCCCCCCCCCCCCCTCTTTGCAGCTTACTCACCGACCCAAGCAGCACTCGGAAAAGCAAGAACCACAAAAGGTGTTAGACAGGAAAATGAAGCGCTACCACGCAGCATTGTTCGGCGTCCCCATACTGGGGCAGAGAACGCCTTCACTTCTTTTTTGCCTTTTTTTTGTCTCTCGCACCCCCCCCCCCCCCCCCCCCGTCTTTCCGACTTGCCGTCCGGCCCCCCCCCCCCCCCCCCCCCCCCGTGTCAACTTCGTGACGACTCGGCCCGCCGCTGCAAAAGGTTGCCGACCACTGTTCTATACTAAAATGTGGCTATTCCGCAAGCGCATATGTTAGGCAGAGATGTCCGAAAAGCTGCAAGTATTATTCGTGATTTTTTTTTTTTTTAATTCGGGATTTGAGAGATGATGGTTGCGTATAGTAAGATTTACAAATCCTCTCGATTGCGTATAGCGCTTGGAATCTCTACAGGCTCTATTTTAGGTCACATCCGTCATTACTTGACATCGCAATGTGAGCAGTGGATTTTTCGAGGCTACAGTATATACCTTTTCATCTGAGTATTTACCGGACCGGCGGATAGAGGGAGCTGGTCAACACGCCACCATTGTGTGACTTTAATTTGGTCAGTTGCAGTTTCAGCATTTCAGTTTCGGGCTGTATAAATGTTTTATTTGATTTTCGCTTCATTTTGTTTCAAACGTTTGTCTGTCGTAGCAAACAGCCAATAAAGGAGTCGTACTGAACCGCTTAGAGAACTACGAAGTGGTCTTCACTCATAATTAGGGAATTTTTTTAACACTTATATCACACGTCTGGTCGTGTTCGTCATTAATTTATATTAGATTCGGCGGAGAAACAACGGAACAGATGCACAGGAAGGATTACCATCGTCTGCAGCCGTGCCCGTTGAAACATTAACCCTCCTTTCCACTTTCTAAAAAAAAATTCATACAAATATTGCTTTATAGATGCGCAGAGAAAACGCAGGTTGACTGCTTGATTAACAAGTGCTGAATCGCGAAGAACACACAAAGTCGGAAATTCACTGATCATTATTGGATTTTCGCGGACACGGACATTTTTGTGAATTACAGAGACTAAAAAGGTCTCCTATATAGCGCACATACTCTAAAAGAGTGATATTATCCGGGGTCATTTCTTAAACGAATTAAGCACTCGAGAAATATTTCCATAGTCCATCCTAGGACGGGAGGGAAATCGTTTTTAATACCGATTCTGCTAAAGTGCCTATTAAACAGCATTTCGCAATGCCGGCGTTAAAATAAAATAATTTATTTCATAAACATTTGCTCACGGCGTACTCAACATATGAGTAAGCTAAGTGACAGCAGGCCCAGATTGAAGTCTGAGATTTGTCTTGCTTAAAATTTTCCAAATGAAATCGGAAGGGTGCTAGGGAAGTGACCTCCCTAGAGTTTGAATGAATTAGAATGCTTGGCACCAATAGCCTTTATAGACAAATCTTTATTGAAGCAGATGCACTTTGCACAAGTTGACGCCACCAGGCACACAAGGCAAATCGCTGTCCGGCATCGCCAACGCTGCCCTCGGGTATTTTCCATGCAGGTGGCTCTTTTTCGGTATTACAAATTGCGGGCTTAGTCACTCCCGAGCTGCCTGTGGCCATTTTGTTTACCGGGGTAGTGCAGACGTTTGTCTTGAAATAATTAAATAAATTAATTGAATTTTACGCTTTAAAAATGCGTGAAAAACTTGAATGACTGCAGACGTGTTAGCGAAACATGAGTACACTCTAAAAAAAAGCCAGTGCTCCTACTTTCTCCGTGTAATACCATAAAGAAACGAATCGCCTGATGTAACTTTACCATTATTCTTAGGATCCGATAAAATGCAGGTTAAACTTTCGTTACCTCACTCCACGACTCGAGTTCCCCATATAATGAAAAATCAGATTTTTTTTTGGATATGAAGACAAAGCACGATGATTTCAGTAAACATGCATGGTTGCCCTTTTCGCTGACTATTTTTGTAACCTTTTTAAGAAGGGTTATGTAATGATATCGGGTTAGAATGTTCTTGGCTTTGCAGAGGCGTATTGGTCCTAGTCGGGCACAAGTACACCTCGCACAGACCGCCAATAAATAATTCAGAAGCTTTTATGTCCCGGTGAAATTGCGAGGAGAAAAGTGGACTAATTCTTTCAGTCTTCCCTTCGCAAACTTGATGACGTAATTGTGCTATCGAAGCCACCCACCTGACGACAGTCGAGCGCGCCTCATGGATTGGACACAACAAATGCGTGAGCACTCGACTTCGGCTCGTAACAATCAATGCCTCGTGGACGCTCCCGTGAGAATAGCCGATCTCTAGCAATGCCTGGAGCTCAGCACACGTTTACTAGATTGCCAACCCCAGCGCGTGGCTATGATTAAAAAAACCATGAAATTATTTTTTAACTTCTTCCTCCTCAGCTTTCCTCCTCAACTGAAAAGCGAAATGAGAAATCACGCGATAGTGAAGTGCTTGGGCACCGGTACGATGACTCCAAGCTTCCACCGTGCTTTTTAAGCACACCTTGGGACTTGTCATTCTCAAGAGATGATAAGTGCCGTCATGGCACTTATTAGCCATGGACGCGAATTCAAATATTCATCGACGGATCGATTGTTGACGAGCGCGTACGTCCATGTGACGCAGTGCTCGTGTCCAACGCGGCTCCCTCGCTCTTCACGGAGAACTTCCGTTTCGGGTAGAAAGGCATACTTTACGTCACGGCCGCGTGATCTTAAATGTTGGTGGCCGAGTCCGGTCGGGTTGAGGACGAAAGCAGACGTCAGTTTCTGTCTTCTTTCGTGAAAAACTGGAGTCAATAAAACGATAGCGGATACCTTCTCCTGGTTATCAGGACATCAAAAACTAATTAGGGTCTTCATTTGAAAAACAGCTGTAAAATCATTTAATGGTCCCTTTAAAGGGGCCCTGCAAGGACTTTATTACTGGCTTTTAATTTGCGCCGAACCTGAGTGCACTGAACGTAAAAGTTATACGCAAATTAAAAGTACAAAAACAAGCAAAAAGTAACCTCCCTCATGACGTCCTTGGTTGCTTGAGTGGCCGTGAACTAGAGGAGGGGTAGTGAGCTCAGCGAGCGCTCACGGCTGCCGCACTCCGTGTCGACGGCTCGAGAGGGCGCCACTAAAGCATGCTCTGGATAGGCTGTATGCAGCGGGCAGCCAGCTAGAGCGGCTCTCGTTTCATTGGCTGCGCGATTAAACACTAATTCGGCATGACACTTAACTGGCCACAAATTACAGCAAACACGGGGTACAAATCAGTTCAGAATGGGAGCCACTTCGCGCTGCCATACCGCGAAACGGCCAAACCGCAAGACAAAGCTGCTCGCCGAAGGCCTTCAAAACGCCCGGAGTCGGTCGGATCCTCCAGTCGATACGACCGCAGCGCCGCCGCGTACGTCCGGGACCTTTCTGCGTCGGCGCCTGATCAGTATGCGCCGCCTTTTCCACCGCTTGGTGGGGTGTATGTCGACGGGTCATTTCTTGTTTTCGTACTTTATAGACTGCATTTGTTTCTTTTCTGAACTAAGATACTGAACGAAAACTACTTTTATAAATAATTGAAACGGGTCGCGCCAATTATATTAGAGCGCAGCTCTTAGGGGCCCGTTTCCAGCCTGAGCGGCGTCGCCGTCGGCGTCGGCGTAACCGCGCCCCTCCCTCTCCTCCTCCTCCCCCTCCTTCTCCTCCTCCTCCCCTCATTGTGTAGTATGGTCCGGGCGGGTCACGTGACCTCGGGGGGAGGGGGTCACTTGACCCGTTTCCAGCCTGTGCGGCGTCGGCGTTGGCGTCGGCGTCGCCCCTCCCCCTCTCCTCCTCCCCCTCCGCTCCTCCTCCTCCCCCGCCAAGGTCACGTGACCCCGGGGGGTGACTACCCTCCCCCCGCCGGTCACGTGACGGCCCGCCCAAGGTCATGTGATCCCGTCCCCTCGAGGTCACGTGAACCCCCGGACCTCTGCCCTCCTCCTCCTCCCCTCATTGTCTAGTATGGTCCGGGGGGGTCACGTGACCTCGGGGGGAGGGGTCACATGACTTCAGTGGGGCGAGGGGGGGAGGAGAGACGAGGAGGCGGAGGCGAGGGGAGGGGAGGAGCTTGAAGGACGAGGAGGTGGTAAAGGAGAGGGAGGGGGAGCAGGAGGGGAGGACTAGCAGGCATGATCACGAGGGAGGAGGAGGAATATACCCTCCACTCCTCCTCCTCAAGAGCTGCGTTCCAATTCGGCGTTACAGGAAGTTGTAAACGGCTTTCACTTTTTTTTGTATTTCGACTAAAAAGAAGCTTTTAGCGGCTCTGACCAGTAGTACGCTCAGGGCCAAAGACGTCACATATCGCGCGTTTTCGGTACCGCGGGTCGCCCCCGTCGGTGAAGGAGGTTTCCGCGTCGTCCGGTTAAAATATGACGCACTGATATTTAGTTGCTCGTTCCGTGCGCGCCGGGTTGCCCGAACCCCAAGAGACGTGGAAAGCGTAAAAAATGTAGACGTTTATATATGATTGCAGGGCCCCTAAAGGTGCCCTTATAGGTTTCTGAGATCGCCTCCATCCGGCGATAAAGTATTCTGCGGGTTCTAAGCATTCTAGAAATCCATAGACCATAAAAATGCGCGGCAAATTTTCCTACTTCAAGAAAAAGATAGTTCAAAAATCGCAACACACCGAGGTTATTTCTGGCCGATGGGAGGAGCAACGTTCCTAAACCAGGACCACTGACAGCCAATAGCAAGCGAAGGAACCTCGCGCCTCCCACCGGTGGCTGCTCCAGCACGATCGGCCGGACGCAGCAGGTCGCGGCTGATCTAACTAGCGTGCACATAAAGGCACCTTAGCTTTAAGAACTTAGACCGCTTGTGGATACATCTGTTCATCTGTATCCCATTATTTCTTTTTCTCTCGGTCCGCGAGCAAGCAACAAATACAGTCACGCTGCGCCGGTACTGACCGCGTCATATTTATAGCAGTCGGATTCGCTTTTGGGCCCGGCAAATTTATAAATACACACGAAACCTTCCTACATTTGGTGCATATTAACAAAGTGAAGCGGTAAAGAAGAAAATGTGCAACTTACCTTCTGTTTTGAAGCTCCACGTGCGACTGAGCAACATTTTCGGTGTGTCGGCTTGGGAGCGCGGGACGCGGCGGGACGGGAACTAGGTCATGACGACGACGCGCCACTATGTATCAGTGTTGCCGGTCTGCTTCAGCCGGTAGTTTCGGTTTCGCCGTGCAGCCGGATCGAAACTTGGATTAGCGAATATCTACAAAACTAGACACACTACCGAAAAACAAATTATATCTCGTGATTCAGGGTCGCCGACTTTGACTAAACAGATAATATCCCAAAAATTGTAAAAGCTATTCGCTAAGCGATTAAAAAATATTTGGCCAAACGCACTACACACTTTCGATTCGCTTCGCACTCAAATTCTACTATTCTCACTTGCCTAAAAATAACAATAGAAAAAAAAGGGCAATAACTAATTCGCGCTAACTGCGCCACGCACTGTGCTCCACTGCAATCAAGATTTGAGCCTTAAACATTATCTAACTCCTTGCACTCATGTGATGACCTACACTTCGTTTCAGCTTCCGTCCGTGCGCAGCCAAAGCTACGTGTGGCCGGAGCCAACTACACGCCGGCAATTGGTCACGCGATCTCACCAGCACTTTTGTATCAGTCCGCTGCGCCGCTGGTCGTCCGCGCCGCCCGCGCTCGCCGAGTATTTCGTGGATCAACGGTATTGTCTGCTGGAGGTCTAAAAAGCGCCCTTTCACATTCTGAAATTTAGTCGCAGGGGACGTCAGTACGTAGGCTGGCCGCTGGCGTCTGTGTTCGAGCTTTCCACCGGTTCGGCATTTCGGCGTAGTTTCGAGATGTAAGTAAACGTTGCAAGGTGCCCGATGACCCGGCCGTTGATGTTTCCTTGTACTGTCTGGATATACCAGGGCTCGAGGCGCAGTCCTTTCCACCAGCTTCTCGGCGTTCAATGTGATCGGCAGGTAAAGGGGTGCCCTGATTTCGCCGCGTATCAGTGAATTGTTGTGGGCCGGACGCTTTTCTTGTTTACAACGTATTCGCGGTACGACGCGGCCGGTGTCTCCCGCCGAATTTGAAAGTAGACATTCATCACGACCTCTTACGCCTGACGCCCAAACGTGCCTTTGCGAAAGGACGTTCGGAAGCGACTCGGTGAGGAAAGCAGCGAAGCACGTGATTCGGCAATTACCGGAACGCAATCCTCAGAAAAACCGAGCGCTGCAGCCGTGTTGCCAGCGGATGTACGTGTTTTCACCAAACCACATGAATTTACATATATTAATAAAAATATAACTTCAGATATTTAATTCCTTTAGTTGCAAATTATTCTCAGCAGTACAATTCTGGAATGTTATGCAATGTTTACGCACAAAACAGCTATTTTAATATAATTACTTTTGCGGACTACTTTGGGGTGCGTAAGAACTCTATTCCCGAAGTCGCAAACCGCCCCTCAGCCTTCGGCTGCGCTCGGACGGAAGCTGAAACGAAGTATAATTCGTGTTGAAAGCTTTTGAAAACTTCGAGAGGCACCGACTAAAAATGACTTTTCCACTCAAAAATGTACCATAGCTGTCTCTGTCAAGTGTGGTAATGGGGGGCACTGTGGCAAGCTCCGGAACCTTTAACCGTTTAAGTTCCCCCGTCACCTCAAGAGAGTTCAGCTTAGCAGCGCTTTTACTTGAGGAACTGAAAAAAATACGATATATCATAAAGAGAAACGGGCAGGTTCTCAGCACGGAAGGCAGCCAGGCACCCGGCAGCAAAACCTGCCTGTCTTGGACGTAGTTTCTGCGATTCTCATGACGTCGAAAACGTCGACACAGTTCCGCGTGGCTCCTCGTAAGTCCCGCAACCCGGAGACGGCCATCTTACCCAGTGTATGTAGCGCTGCTGATACTGCTCCGGAACTTCGCTATTTCTAGCGGCTGCGTTTGCCCTTTTGATGAAATTAGTGGTAAAAACCTCAATGCAACCGAAATGTTCTCCACGTTTGGACTGTGAGACGGAATTACTGGCGGCCTTCGCGGCCGCTGAACCGCAATCAACTCAAAAACATTTATTAAACAACGTGCGCGACGTGCTCGAAAAACGAAACCAAAGAAGATGAGTCGGGAGGGCGAAAGCTTTCTGCCGTCTGCCTGGAGATGGAGAAGGAGAAAAACGTCTCGTTCCTCCCTTCTTCTCGTGTCCGCTTGGGGGCGCGTCAGTAGAAGGGAAGAAAATGCGCCGTTGCTACCTTTTTCCTCCAATTTTTCTTAGGGCGCAACACCTCCTAGATTGAACACCCTAGTGCTGGACACTCAACGCTACCCACCGCGGAGGATCGTGCTAGACACAGATTGGGCACAAGTTCACCAGGGACATGTCCAATTTCTGCTTTACATTGGCCTCCAGCAAATAGCGTAAAAAAATCAAGCCCTATAGCCCACTCACTTTTACTGACTTTGGTCGTCTGCTAGAGCCGGTTCTATACAGTCGGTTCCTGCCAATCCTTGAGGCGGAGAAGATGTGGGGCCTCGTCCAGATTGCAAAAAGTTAATCTGTATGTGGTGAAGATATCAATTTAGTGGAAGGTGAACAGCGAAGCGTGTTGCTACAGCATTGCGGTTTGACAGGCCTGCCCATTGTGGAGCAGCGAAGGGCCAGTCCGAGACGTTGAAGATCCTGGCACAGCACGGAGCAAACCTGTACATGAGGAACCTGCGGGGCGACCTTCCGCTCCACGAGGCCGTTCAGTCTGGACGAAAAGGTGAGGGTTGTCGAGAAGACACTCGCATTTATGTCTTCCGAAGGTTCTGAAATGAAATAACTGATAAGGCAAAAATCAGACCGGATATGGGAGAGTTCCAGCACCCGTTCGTAGATCAGACAGTCGCAAACATGTAGAGAAGATCGTCGAACGTACAAAGAGAGCTAGCCAATCATAAAAACAAACTCCAACGAACGTTTCTTTTTACCAAGTATTTGTACACGGGTGTCATAATCATTTTTCGCCGTAGTCACTGACACTTTGAGGGCTTAGTAACTCTCAATGACCGTTATCATTGCCCCGCGATTACAAACTCTGAAGAACTCAGAATAACGAGTCACAATGCAAGGAGAGTGAACATCAGCCCTTTGTTGCGTACTTAAGATGTCAGAGGCCATGACTATGGCCATGGACAGCTAAAGAAGTGGAGGGTATGGCGAATTCCGAGTATCTCACTGTTGCTTTATAGCCAAAACAATGCCGCGTTATCCAATAAGGAAGTAGAAGAACAAATCTCAAAGCAAAACGCGGAAACATATTCGGCCACGCCCCAAGTTTCTTAAGCTTTCAGCCACTTCAGTTTTATCTGCATCGCGAAGTAGATTGCATCGCGAAGAAGATACGCATCGCGAAGTATATTGCAATATGTGTCTATCCAAGGAATAAGATATTCTTTTGGCATTTGAAACGTGTACGTCTTGATAAGATAGCATTGATCTAATATAATAGCGCACCCCGATACATCTTATTATCTACATAAAGGAAGAATGGCTGATGCTGAGCGAGGAGCCGGGCTTTATTTTTTCTAATAGTTTTTGAGGGGAAAATTAGTATAAGTAACGTGGCATTCTAATTCTGGAGCGTGGCATGCTTAGCACTTTCTCTACTCGCCTGACGACACTCTCTAAAAAATCTGGAGAGTCCTTTTCCCGGCAAATCACATATGGGAGCCGATCAGTGCAATCTATGAAGGGGGCTCGGCGAATGGCGAGATTGCAAACGCGTTTAAACGTCATATTCGTTTCACAGCGCACAGAGAGAGAGAGAGAGAGAATGTGTGTGTGTGTGTGTGTGTGCGCGTGTGTGTGTGTGTGTGTGCGCGTGTGTGTGTGTGCGTGTGTGTGTGTGCGTGTGTGTGTGTGTGTGTGTGTGTGTGTGTGTGTGTGTGTGTGTGTGTGTGTGTGTGTGTGTGTGTGTGTGTGTCACTCGTTACAAGTGACACATTGTTTCTTTTATGTAGCTCTTTTAGCACACAAGCTTTTGCCAGTGGTTTGGCAACTCGCTCAAAGCTCTCCTGAATGTACACAAAGAGCAACCAACTCGTATTGAATGCGCACAACTGACACTCAAAATCATTCTAGACGATTTACTGGGGCTAATTGCTACGTCGCTGGTCCGTGGTTGAAAGGGCATAATTTAAGAAAACTTCCGAAGTTTTCATTTAATTACATTTTGGTTGCCGAAGTTCATTATCTTCAGTTTTATATTTGATAGAGTTTGCCCTCACGCAGCAGACCGTCATCCCTTTCCTGACAGACTTGGTGCAGTGGCTGCTGGAGCTGCAGCCATCGGCCGTCAACTCGCCGAACAACAATGGCCGCTCGGCCCTGCACGTTGCCGCCATCGCCAACAGCGTGGAGATGTGCAAGGTGCTCATGGACAAAGGGGCCGAGGTCAACCCCGTCATGCGCAACAACAAGGTAGGCGGGCTGGATGTCGGCACACCGCCCTCAACAGCTGCAACACCACACAGAAGACAACGCAGGCAGCGGACCAGTGTTGGCCCAATGCTGGCACAATATTAGAATGATTGGATTCCTACATTGGGGCGCAACCCACTCCAACGTTGGACTAACCAAATTTCCGATATTGGGCCACTGACGATCCCGGGTTACACCATTATTATTACAATATTGGCATTCCAATTAATCCAATTAAATACCAATATTTCTAATAAATATTAGGCCATAATTTCCAATATTAGATTCCAATAATGATCCAGGATTTTCAATATCGGTGTCCAATGATAGGCCGCGATTTCCGATATTGGTATTAAATATTATGCAGCAATTTTCAATATTGTTTTCCAATTTTACGCCAGAATTTCCGATATATTTATCCAGTGATACACAATTTTAGTGCCATATACTGTTAACGAATTATATTCCTGCTTTTCCAATAATGTAATCCATTCACAAACCAATTTCTCCAATGCACTAGACCAGTTAATACAAGTTTTTCACAATATTGGCAAATAAGGATGGATGATTTTTCTAATCTTGTTGTTCATTATTAGCCCAGATTTTCTAAACTCGTAATTTAATGTTAGACCAGCTTTTATATGTATATTGAGCAGGATAAACTCGAACTGCGCCAATAATGGCCACCTTTTCAAGCAGGGTTTTGATAATTGCTTGGCAAAACCATTCTTTATAATAGCTAATATGGATACTGACGAACGAACATTTATCGTATCATATATATGCTCTTTGTACAGTTGATGTCAGATAATATAAATGTAAAGTCATCTTTGTTTGCCTTACCCTAGGATACCACACACACGTCAAAGTTCTTTAGTGCTCCTCGTTTATTTCTTTAGGGGCATCCCCTCGTTGTCATTTTTGTCAATTACAAATCAGCCAAGGTAATAGAGACGACAAATTAATGACCCTTTGAAGAATCAACATTAAACTTAGCTACAAATGAACACTTCCTCCCCAAAATGTAAGGTGTTTCAGCAGGATTCCCGCTCGGTGATGACTCCCAAGTCGCAAAATGAGGAGTTACAAAACACAATTAAAAATCTTAACTTGCGTAATAATTCATCAAAATGTGTTATATGTTCCGGAAAAAAGATCAACAACATAAGAGAAGGTGATCATCTGCTAAAACCTCAAAGGCGTTTTTCCTTTCTAACAATTCAGATGGGGCAGGTGGCTGACGCTGAGCGAACGTAATGTCCTGTGAACAAAGAAAACAACAGACATTGAAAATACAGAGTCACGGCCTTGAATTGGACGAAAAAACATCTCCTACTTCGCAGAGATCAAATGCTTAGGCATGCTAACTGTTTTCGTTTATTAAACTTCTTTAAAAAACCAAATAAGAAAAATGAATAAGACAAAATCCTTTCCAGGGGAAGAAATAGGACAATCCGTATGAATTCAATAGCGAGATAAAGGTATATATATCTCCTCAATCGTACGCATTGGTTTGTACGTTAAACCATTGCCGTCTATACTCACAAAACCTGGTAGTTCGACGACAGAGCCATGGAGTGCCCGGTCGCAGATTTGGAGAGCGAGGGTCTGGTAGCAGAGAGCATTTCTGGTATTCAGCGCACAGCTTCTGCAGCGGCGAGGACCCGAAACATGGTTTTCAGACCCGACGAGAAAAGGAGCGGTAACGCGAAGAACGTGAGGAGCACGAGCGGACATTCCATCGGCTCGGGAGAAGTGTGTTTCGGCGTCTCGCCGCAGCGGGGCGCCCGTTACATACCTCTCCTCTCATCCGTTGTGTGCCGCACTACCTTTTCACTTTCGGCGGCCGCGTCTCGTGGCGATCTACCAGGCTTTGTCAGTATAGAGAAGATTATGGTTTGACACGTCATCACAGAGTGGATTAGTTTACTTGGACCAATAGAAAAACGCTGCTTTTTTCTTCGAGTTAGTACACCGTTGGCATGTTTTAGCGAAGATGCCGTGCAATCAATGTCCAGTTGTGTTTGAAAATTTTTTGGATTTTATCGAAAAAAAGGCCCAATTAACCTGACCTCCATCGTTCAGTGTCTCCTTTTTTTTTTTTTGGGGGGGGGGGGGGGGTTATGTCAATGCACACTGCCCACCTTGACAGTCCTTAATTCTTTCCTTTCTTTTCGATCGGTCTGAACAAAAACATAGACGTGATCAATCGTTAGTTATAGAGATTGGAATATGGCACAAATGACCTCGAAAATTGCAAGCGAGAAAATTTGTACACAAGGGCGTGGTAACGTGATGTTTGATCGCGAGAAAAAAGGTAAACAAATATACTTATTAGTACATAGAGGATACTAATTTATCCGGTGGGGTGCAAATGACTGCCCAAACTTGGAGAACATTGGAAGCTCATTGTCACTTAACTTGACGTAGTATCGAATTTATCCAATGGGGTGCCAATGACTAACCAATCATGGACGACATCGTATGCCCATTGTCACTTTGTTTTAAATGGTGTCCAATTTAACCAATGGGGTGCCAATGACAACACAATATTTAAAAACACTGGAAGCTATAGAGGAACTTCACTCGAAGTGGTATTCAATTTATCCAATGGCGTCCAATTAAAGCAATGGTGTGCCAGTGACTGCAAGATATTATAAAACATTGGAGCCCACTGGCGCTTCATTGGGAGTTGTCTCCAACTTATCCAATGGGATATCAATGACTGCTCAATATAAAACAATGGAATTTCATTGGAACTTTAATTGAAGTGGTATCCAATTTATCGGGTAAGGTGCCAAGGACCGCCCTTTATTGGGCGACATTGGAAGCTCATTGGCATCAGATCGGAAATGGTTTCTAATTTGTCCGATGGGATTCCAATGGATTCCTCGATATTTGGTCATTTAGAGGATAAAGGGGGACAGTCATGGCACTATTTTTCCAAGACATTTCCAATCTTTGTTACTGAGAGGACACAATGGGCCGACGATGGCCCTCTTTTTCCAAGATATTTCCCATATTGGCCGAATGGCCTGTGCTGCCTGGGAAGGTTTTCAATTGCGGTATTAGCGCGCATTGTTACATCTCGCTATAGGCTTGCATATAGAAGACAAGGTTAATAATCAGGCAAGCTGGTTAACATTATTCATGATTCTAAGTGAAGACGACGGCCGGCAAAGGGGACAAGAGTCAAACCCATAGGTATTGCGATATCGCTTCGGGCATTTAGGGAGCTACTTTTGCCTTTCGTATTTATTACATTTTAAACTGGCGTTTGATTTCATGAATGTGAGTTTTTGTTTTCAAAATGTTAATAACTATATCTGCATTTTGCAATAAAAAAGACGGTAAAACATCGTAGTTTTTTTTGGTTTTTTTTTCAAGTTAAGGGACGCAATTACAGGGAATAACACATAAACACATTCGGTTTAGTCAGGTGTCAGCTAGTGTCAACCGTTACATCAAACACAGACAATCAAGAGCCAAATATAAACGAACGCTGAAAGCTGAAAGTGGTCCTCAAAAAAGAAAACGAAGAAGTCGGTCGAGCGAGCAGTTTGACGCAATTGGTTCCTTCAGAGTTAGCCTGGCACGGCTCGGACCTGGCGCGGACCTCGCCGGACTAGGAAAAAAACGAGAATAGAAGGGGTTTAAAATCTTTATAACCGTGGTACGACAGGTGCGCGAACTTATTCATGACGTGATACGCAACATTCCTTGGGTCCGCGGACTTCTCCTTGGACACATTCCTGTGGTCCGCGGATAAGTTCTTGAGTTTTGCATGCTTTTTTCGCTGGGAACATGGCGGATTTTGAACCCCAATAAAGGTGATGTCACCGATTTTCAAGGAGCTTGTCCGCGAACAAGACCGCCGGGTGAATACACCTCAGGCAAGAATAACAGTTAAAAAGAGAGTAGGATGAACAGATCCTTTAAGAGGGAAATTAATAAAGCAATGATCACTTAGACCGGGCAAGTAGGTTATTGAGTTAACCAAGTCAGGAGATGTTGTCAAAATGAGATCAAGAATATTGGCACTCGATGATGAAGTTGGTGTAGGTTCTGTTACCATCTGGGAAAATTAAAATCAGAGCAAAGGTTTACAAATGCCGTGGGTTCACTATCTGACTCGGAAACAACCGGGCATGAATCATTCCAAAGTATTTTCGGAAAGTTGAAGTACTTTACACAAAAAAATAGGCGAAGGAGGGTACCTTACGACAATATTATTTAACACGTCATGAAAGTCATTACAAAACGTGGAGGATGGTTTGGTGGCCGATGACAGGAGCAGAAAATCACGTCACGGTGGTTAATTCGTATACCTGCGCAGACCACCCCTAAACACAAAACAACGGGGACATAAAAATATTGTATATGATCAACAATACCGATTAGGACATTTCCTCCTGATCTAGTACCGCGATCACAGCGATAGATACTAAACGAATTTTCACCCTCAAACACTTTATTGTTAGAAATCTTGGCACATAACCACGTTTCTGTTAGTATGACGACATCAGCACTACAAGTATGAATAAGGGACGACAAGTCATCACGCTTGTTTACAACGCTTCGAAAGTTTGAAAAGAAAAAAGCAGATGTCACGGAAAGGATTATGTGCACGAAGTGATTGTTATGTCGAATACGATTCACGCTCGTTTGGCACAGCTTCAACATGACTGGCGGGTTCAGGTCCATCATTGTGGAAAAGCATTTCACAAACACTGTCAGATGACGAAAGATACCCGTAACACCTCTTGTTAATCAATAACTTATAGTACCGAGTTGCAAACTGCTGACCGCTAGCCTTGCCGTATTCAGTTCGTGTCCTGCGTGAAGTGCGAGTAGCAATGCAAAAGTCTTCGCTGACACTGATATCGGCAACTTTCAGTTTTGATCTCGCCGCAAATATGGCAACTTTAACCTTAAAACTGGAAAATTTAGCGATCACTGGACGACACTTGTTTGGTAGGTACTTGCCCAATCTATGTGCTCGTGCAATCGACTCTTCAGAAAGCTGCATGTTCAGCGTGGACGAAAGGACTTCACGGACACGTTTTTTTTTTTATTCAGACCGGGTACGTCGGGAAAACCGTGAAAAAGCAAGTTTTCTCGCCACGATTTGTCCTCGATTTCGTCTAAACGACGTGCAAGATTAGCTGTCTCATAGCGTACAGCAACAGATACAGTGCTGGCAATGTTTTGCTCAGAGCAGCCCTCTGAGGCAGCCATCTTTTGCTCAACGGTTGTTACCTGCACATTGATGTCGGTCATTTATTGTTCCAGATTTATTTGAAATTGTTTAACTTCACTAAGTTGCGAGAGGACTTCAGAGTGATTTGCATCCATTTTCGCCGACAGTTCTTTCAAAAAGAATGTTACATCGTTGGATTTCGCGCCAGAGTCCGCCTTATTAGACCCGGGATTTAGTTTAATGTCCCCACCCAAAAGTAGCAGCTTCGTAACATACAGGCATTCACAGGAAGTGTTAAGAAGAACGGTTGGGCATGGAAAGAGCAGCAGATTCACATTGTTTGTTCGTTTACAATGCAAAGAAGAGCTTGGACTAACCTGCACAAGAAAGCAGAACATGATTTGGCGCGTCTGCATGGCTGCCGCTCTTTCATGCCCACTGGTGAAACGGGTCGACAGCACTTGCTTTAAAGGCCGCTGGAAACTTGATGTCTGTGCCGATGGAATCGATGAAGCCGAAGATGGTGACGTAACGTAGGCGGAGCCAACTAATGAAGACGCTGGACAGCGTTGACTTGTCTGCGATGAGTGATCCATGAGATTTGACGAACTCGCTGACGCACCACGCCCAAAAAGGAGGGTTACAATACCTATATTCTCTTCCTTTATTTTTTCTTTCAGTTCATGATTTATATCCTGAATGAGGATCGAATATCGCTTTCGTTTTCGTAGTCTAGAGAGAGCCTTCGGCGCAACTGAATACTTTCTCTGGTCTTCCCCGGGTTCCTTTCATTCAGGACTATGTCTTCTTGGCACGAATTTATTATTATGCTTTATAACAAACTTTTGGAAAAGTTCCATAAGAAATTGTCGTCTGGTTGCGGTACAAGATATGTATTGGACAATTCAGAAAACGTAAAAGATGGGAGTCAACAATCCCAATATCATCTGCCCTAGAAAAGTCATAGTACTCTTTCTTTTGTCGTTCTTTTTAACCGTTTTTGTAGGAGATAAAGTAAAATATACCAATTTATGGTTCAAAATGCCTTCTAAAATCTCACCCTCCTTCACTCTTTCGACCAAATTTTGACAAGGAAAAACCAATTCAAGAATCGAATCCCTTTCAACTGACACTCTCGTTGGTGCGTTAACTATCTGAACGAGATTATGAAATCAAGTTAGCTCAATCAGCGCCCGCGAGATACTGCAGAAGACTGTGTGCTTTCCCATTCAATATAAGGGAGATTAAAATGTCCCACTAAAATTAACTCGGAACTTGCAGTGTACGTTTGTTAAGATATACTGATTACTGCCTTCTGGTTGGCCTTGTCAGGAACCAAAAACAAAAAAAATTAGGGGTGTCTCTAATGACCTTGTCAGTCTTCGTACGAGCCTCCTTGAAGAAAGAGCCTAGCAGCCCTGAAAGGCAAGTAACTTGAAAGTCGTTTTTTTTTTCTGCGTATAAACTTTGGTACTTTTGTTCTATTTTGTGTTTATTGCACTTTGTTCAAGCACCTCGTTCAATGGGTTTTTGTTTGCAGGGTCAACTGATGACTCCCTTAGACGCTTCCCTTCAGCGTGGCAACCGGGGCTGCGCGAAGTACCTCAGACTTCACGGCGCGCTTCCCTTCTGTAAAATGACGGACAGGCATGACATCGACAGATGGCTTGAGCACAGGTAATACAAAACACAATTTCTAGGGACAACACATTTCGGCACTGTTCCTGGGCCACGCTCACAAAGCCATAATTATAACCTCTGGCTTCTCCCTATTTTCTTTTCGTGATTTCCTGCAAAAAAAAAAAAAAAGAGCTGTGGTGCAAACTGCCGGCGTTCTTTTTATTACTTTTAGTTCCCAACTGTCTGAACAGCGCTTTTGGGATCTACATGTTTGTGCTATACTTGTTTTCACCGCATATAAAGCAAGTGTTGAGAGTAGTTCATGCATATGTCGCGTGAAGTAGTTTGTGCAAGATCTGCTTGTCTCTGAACAAAAATGTGCCTTCACGCGTAAGACGTGACATGTTTTATGCAATAACAAATAGGTGATAATAAATGCGCATACAAGTATTTTAATTTACTTTTTAAAGAGGTAAGTTAGAAACGCTCTGTGCAAATTTCATCCTTTGTACTGCGTTTTTAGATAAAGCAATATATAGTTTGCCTTTTTTTGTAAATTATAACGCATTTCTTGTCCTTCATGCCTGCTTGTTTTTATTGTATTTGTCTTTTCTTCTAGTTACCAAATGCAACAATAAACTATGGTCTATTCGCATATAAATGAATAATAAGAAATAATATTAAAGTCAATCGATCACTCAAATAATAATTCGAACTGTCTCTATTAGTCGAGCACTGAAAGGGCGGTTCTTGTTTCTTCCTATCCTAGTTTCAATATCAACAAGCTGCACCAGACGGAACAACTCTGCGACGGTGAAGCGCCACCTCCACATCATGTTCTGCAACTAGAGGAGCACATGGTCGAGACTAGTCGCCACGTGAAGACACTCGAGACGTCCGTGCAAACAGACTCGGGCTACTTCGAGTCCAGGGACTTTCTAACCGGCAACGCGGGCCTCCTCACCGAAGCCAACGTTGCAGCCATCACGAAGCAGGGGACGATAGTCGAAGGAGGTCGCACCCTGAAACAGGCCATCATCACCAATGTCTACGTGCGAACATCAGGAGCAACGAGAACTCATCAGTCCAAACGGAGGGGGAAGCAGGCTGATGAAAAAGGACCACGCCATGACAACGAAGACAGCGGCTCCTGCAACAGTTCTTCGGCAGATGAACAGAAGGACCATAAGAAGATCACAAGGAGGCATAAGGGCAGAGAAGTTGAAGCTGAAGATGGATTGATTACGAAAACTTCAAGAAAGCAAGTTCTCTCAGACGCTAAGGGGCATAATATTTCTGAGGAAGTGATAATAAAGAGGAAAGAAGGAAAAGAGGGTCAAGTTGTCAAGAGGATTATTCGGAAGCCGTCTGGAAGCGACGAAGAGGTTTGGGTCAGCGGAGAGCTCGAGGACAACATGGAAACAACTCCAGAAGGGTTTACTTCAGTCAGCTTCAGTGAGCGGAAGAGCAACGAAGCCCTGCACGCGTCTTCCGGGGAAGAGCTAAAAAAAACTACTTCAAGATCAACGGAACGTTTGCGTGCAGAAAAGCAAGATTCAGGAAGGCAACCTGCAGTGTCACCAGTGGTGGCGAGGGCTGCTGAACTGTTTATGCGACCTATTTCCGAGAAACGGAGAGGCGGTGGCAATCATGCAAAACCTCTAAAAGAAGAATTGAAGGAACGCGAGGAGCTAATGAAAGTCAAGCGAGATATAAATCAAATTGAAGCGCGCAGGACGTCAAAATCAGACAAGCGATATAAAACCGAGCTAGAAACAACAGATAAAAACTCAGTCACATCGGACGAAAAGACAAAGCGATCATTAACGAATAGGCGAGTTTCCGTGGGAGTCACTTCTTCTGGAGAAAGCAGCACTGAGAGCGATGTTCAGGGTTCAAGAAACTTGACAAAAGGGGGCAAAACTAAGAAGCTGGCGAAGGGCCCTTCTAGGGAAGTTTTAGATGGCTCGGCAGATAAGGTTACAGGCATTACTAATGTCAAGAAAGAATCGAAGCTGAAAAGCAAGACGCCTAATGCTACTACAGATGTAGCTAGTAAGACTAAATTTGCCAAACTAGCTAGTAACAAATCCCACGACTCATCTAGTGAAAGTTTGGATGGAAGAGATCAGAAAATCACCGACCTTAGAAAGTCAAAAAGGGGCAAAAGTTCAGATGACAAAGTTACGGAATCATCTAGCGAAAGAACTTCAGAGGCTCGTGATATAAAAAGAATTGCAAAAGAATCACTGGGATCACCTACAGGGGAAACCGAAACAGCCAAAAAGAAGGTTGAAGGAAGAAGTAAAATTTCAAAACCAAGACAAGTCACACCGACAAAGAAAAAACTCGATGAAGTCTTAAAAGAGAAATGTCTCGAAGTTGAGGAAACCCTATCAAAATCTGGCAGGTCGAAGGTGCACAGAGAGTACGAAGAAATTGAAGAACAAACTTCAACTAACTTTGCCGAGTTTGTCAGCGAGACCAGTATGTCAGACGGTGTGCTCGAGCAGAAAAGTGACCAACTCTTCAAAGGTGAAGAACACACTACTGAAAAACACAGGTTGAAAAATCAAGAAGGTTCGAGAAGCAAGAAAATACAGCGGGGAAAGCAGGAAGTGGCAGAAGATGATACCACTACTGTGCAATCGAACAGTTCATCTCCCAAGAAATTAATCAGCTCGGAGCAATACGAGGAACAAGAAGTCATAAAGGAGCACGCTACAGAATCCAAGATAGTTGAAGTATTTGAAACAGAAGTTCAGGAACATCTCACTCATCCTCAGAAAAGACGTGGTTCAACTATCAAAGGGGGTCCTGTAAAAGAAAAAACTAAACCTTCAACAAGTCGGAGTCATTCAAAGATGGGGGAGTCAGCTACCCAGGACGAGTTCAATCTTACTCTCGAGCAGAATTCAATGAGCCGCACTAGCCGTGAGGAGCGTGGAAGCACCGAATCGCTCCAAAGTGTGCATGCCTCCGAAGTGATAGAGAAGAGCAGCAGCGAGTCGAGGAAAGTAGTAAGCACGAAGCATGGTGAGTCAAGTATCAGTCTAGTGGAAGACCACTGCACGCGTCATTCCACCAGAACAGAATCGTCTAATGGCAAGGAAGTTTTTCATCGGGAAGAAACCAAGCAGAGTACATCAGAAAAACGGGTGTTGCAAAAACCCCGAGGTAATGAAATGGAAACTGACGTCGCTGGCAAAGATGATACGTTTGAGGAAACGAAACTTAAGGCAAGTCACGCTCAAGATGAGCTCTCGAGGCACTCTAAAGATGAACGTTCACTACGATATGCAAAATCCCGGAGTGAGGCTTCTGAGCGCCATAGCACTCCTCATCCAGTAACTGATGGTGAAGAGAGCACTGAGCAGGAAGGAGATATCACTGCCCAGCCAACCAGCAGGATCGAGGATAACGAAATACTTGCAAGACAAATTCCAGCTAACGTAGTAGAAGCAGTCTCTGATCTCTTCAACCGAGTACAGCAGTCCTCAACTCAACAACAATTGGATCACGATGAAGCTCAGCAAGATATTGACAGAAGTTCCGACGCGGCCAGCGACTTCCCTGGTCACAAGGAAAAGTTAGATGATAAATTTGAAACTTTTGACTCGACTGAAACTGCTCCTACTGGCGCAGGTCTTGCTGAGGTTGCTATTCCGGCCACTGTTGCTGAAGCTGTCACCGACCTTTTTAATCGCGTGCACCAGTCTTCTAGTAAAGCAGGCTTTAATGAAAAGGACGAACAAACCGAGAGCGGCTTGGTGCAAGAAAAACCAATTGAAAGCTCACAAGAGTATGACGGTTCTTTGGCGCACGACATTCCAGCAACCGTTGCTGAAGCGGTAACTGATCTCCTCAGTCATATTCAGCAATCATCTCGAAAAAGCGAGTCTATTGACCTCAAAGAAACGAGTGAAAACACTCTGTTACAAACGAAAGCAACGGAAGAGCAAGCTGAGAAAAACGTTCTGCCGACAAAGAAGCAGGTTTCCGGTGACAGTACGACTAACAACAAAATCGGGGATATTCCTACTGGGGAAGCCCAGCTAGTCACAACTGAAAACCTCAAAAACGTCGTGGAACCTAAACCTTCACAATCGCGAGATATGGCAAACAGTCCTGTTTTGATATCAAAAACACTCGTTGACAAGGCCTGCGGACCCAGCGGATCGTTTCTTGTGGACGCTGGTTGCAACCCTAGACAAGTTTCAATCGATAAGACCGAAAGAAGCACAAGCCCGAATGAAAACGACTATACTGTCGAAGTATCTTGCGAAACAGTAAAAGAAGCAACCGAAAGCATTGCCTGCAGTCCTGCGCTTCAAACGACAGACGCTTCATGCAGTCCAGAAAACGCTACGCTGAAACATTTTGATGACGCAACTTGCAGCCCCGACCAGGCAGCACAGACGGCAGATGCTTCCTGTAGTCCGGGTACACCTGTGCTAAAAGAAGTTGAAACAAAAGATGCGGGCTGTAGTCCCCCAGCTGAGGTGGCGTCTCCAGAGCGAGCAGATGTAGCCTCGAGCCCAATCGGAGCGACAGATAAAGTAGATGATGGTTGTAGCCCGATAAAAACCGCAGTCGACCAAACTGATCAAGCATCGAGTCCACCTGCCGATTTCTACAAACGAGATGCTGGAAATAGTCCTCATCATGTCGAAGTGGGAGATAAGGATGCGGCTACGAGCCCACCCACTGACTTGACCTGCGATGCATCTAGCACTCCTCTGTCACCGCACTGGCAAAAAGTTCGAGACTCCATTGGTGTCTTGGACGTCGCCTCAAGTCCCATAAAACAAACTGAGATGCAAGACACAGCTTCTTCTCCAACTTCCAAGCAATGGACGCAAGATTCTAAATGCAGCCCAATACCCTTGGACTTCGCCAAAGAGACTAGGAGCGTTGCCTGTAGTCCGCCTGATTTAAATTTTCGTGTTCAACCTTCTGACGGCGAATATTCAAGTGTAGCAGTCAGTCCAATTAAGCCTTCTGTATTTGACAAAGCATCGAGTCCTCCGGAAACGGTCACAACAAACGATGCCCTTAGCAGTCCTGTTCTCTGGTCCCCCAAGGTAGAGAAAGGAAGCAGCCCCCACAAAGCGTACATGAAGGACAGTTCCTGTAGTCCTATACCCGAAGCGAACGAAGGATTATCTCAAGGCGATGGAATCACTGCCGATGTGCGTTCACCCCCCCTCGACACGGCGACAGCCGAGGCAGTTAATGTTGCACGGATGAGATTCAAAGCACTCGTCAAGGACGCCAGCTCAGGGACTACACCAGTAAAAGAAGTTCTGCGGGCGAAGGTAGTGGAGGCATCTTGTAGTCCTATCGGATTTGAATATCAACAACTCTCAAGAAGCAGCACCGATTCCATAGACGTAGAAATTCCTGCGAGGTCGTCCTCCATTGAAGAAGCAGAAAAATCGCCCCAAACGGACATCGGCGCCATTCCGGCCTTTGCAGAAGTAGCCACGAGCCCCATCGAAAACGGCACATATCCTACTGCCGACTCAGTGGGAGTTCTGGCGAAGCCTCTCATCACGGACATTGGAACGAGTCCCCTCGGTCCAGCGTCTAAGACAGTAGGTACCTCCACGGAAAGTAAACCTGAGCCTGCTCTTAGTGACATCAGCACCAGTCCCGTCGAATACACGAGAGATTCTACCGAAAAACCAGTGACAAAGGATGCATCCAACAGTCCAATCAGCGTTCCCGCGTCCTCACCTCTTGCTCTTGACGGAAGGAAGATGAAGCATGTACAACCCAATAAAAAACATTTGCGGAAGTCCCGATCTTGGGACGTTATAGGTTTTGGTGGCCCTATCGAAAGCTTGGCCAGGGAAATTCAACTTCCAGAGATTAATGGTGTGGCAAGGGGTGTCCCGAAGAAAAGCTCGGCCACCACAAACGTTTCACCCGTTCAGAATGGCAGCAGAGACAGCTTAGAAAAGACAACGCTGGAGGAAACGTCACATCTACAGAAGCTTCCAGCCATTGTTAAAACGGCGAGTACACCTCCTGACACCACAGCCACATCAGATGCCCGGAGTAACGTTGATAGTCCTGGTGCCCTGGCAGCAAGGAAGAAAGCGTCTTTGCATCCAATAGGTTCAAAACGTCACAGCTTGTCCCAGTCCGACCTTGACCGTTCTCCAGAATCGAGCATCCGGAGTTCGGACCATACTGTCACACTGAAGGATTCGGGTTTTAGCGACGTTGAGAGACCGCACTCTGGGTCGTCAGGTGAAGAGGACAGAACTGACCATGCTGTGTCTGACTCTGCAGCTCAGCAGCTGGAGTTGCAAAGACGGAAACTCTTGCTGAGGAGGAAAAACAGCAAAGTCGATGCCAGTGACGACACGGACGGCAGTGGTGCCGAAGACGCTACTCGCTTGGATCTTTCTGGAATTAGGCATAAAGGGGATACTGGCAGAAGCGAAGCTACAGGGGTCAAAAGAGAACGGAACGGGAGAGCCGAAAGCGTTCGTGAACAAAGGAAACGACGCGTCCCTAATCTTCGGCCGGTCTCCGAAAACTACAAGAGTCCCGAAGACATGACTCTGGCCGTCCAAGAAAGCATTCGGAAGTGAGTATATTCTTACTTTACTGGAAGTCATAATCAAAATATCCGAATATAATTGTAAAACCAAAATTTCATGAGCTTTAAATGTTGCGCAGTATTTTGTAGATAATCTAAATATTTATGCATATGGCTGCTATATGCGAACTATAATATAGAAGGTGTTTATAAAAGGTCCCGATATATATATATGGGTGTTTTCATCTCAAATCGTGCAGGCAAAAAGGGTCAAATTTTTAATTTTGCCGAAAACAAAATGTTATGCCGTCGTCCCTAAAAACGCAGTAGCCACAAACCGCAAGTTCGTCGGATTTTTGTTCTCGACTTACGACTTTTAAAAGAGGCCGCGGCGGAAAGCAGTGTTTTTCACATACGTCGTGGGTCGGATGTTTCGCTCGATCTCCAGAGAGACGGGGGTGGCACCCCTGTAACCTCTTCCGCTGTATCTGTTTCGGCCCCAAAATGGCCGATTAAAGCCAAAATAGACGTCACGTGCAGTTCCTCGAGTGGCCGCTGTGGGAGAAATGGCGGCGTTGTGTTCGCCATTAGCTAGGTGCTCGAGGACAGATCGGGGACACTTTATCTGAGCAGTCTCTATGGCAGTTTCCCAACTGAGTGTTTTAGTAACGTTGACTTGCCGTAAGCACAGTGCCGTATGCACTTTTTTTGCACCGGTGCAAGAGGCGCAGACTAATCGAACGCGCCCACTGTCTGAGACGTATTTCTTCCTTGTATGAAGACCATCACATTGGTCATACAATGGTGCCTGGAGCGCGTCTTTTCGTACAGTCTATTAAGAGAGCGACTGCGGCTTTTAACAGCCCCATGAATCGGGCTCTTCCCATCTCCGTGCATCTCGTCTCCTACTCTCATCCTCGTGGCACTCACTGCCCAGGTACCGGCTGGAACGACAGCTCTTCAACGAGCTGCAGGAGCTCAAGCGTCACCAGATCCGGAGCGGGCGGACGCACGAGAACGTGCTCGTCAAGAGGCTCGTCGACCGCTACCGGGAGCTCGTCCTCGGGCCGGGCATGAGGGACTTCGGGGGACCGTACACCTTTCGCAACTACGAGATGTACTTATACGGTGAGGCTCCAACAGCCGCAGAATCTGCACGCAGGAGGTCAAACCGTGACGCCCCTGCCGGTTAAGTTGAGGGTTTAACCAATGGGGACAAACCAGCCGCTAAATCTGCACGGAGGAGGTCCAACCGTCGCGCCCCTGGCGGTTAAGTTGAGGATTAAATCAACGGGGACAGCAAACGCATCATTACATATTTGTGACGCTGCGCTCGGCTGGCGTAGTCAAACTCTGCGTCAGCATTCGGCTGAATCTCGAGTCCAATCCGTCGCCGACTGAACAGCAGCCAGACGCTGGCACAGCACTCGGTCCAATCTGCTCCGCGCTCAATCGAAGACGATTTCGTACAGAAATCCACAGGCCTTACGTTGCGCGAGCACCGATCTGTGTAGAAACCAAGCTAGGAAGGCGTCTCCCGTAGTTTCATCTCCCTATATTTTTAGTGTAGCACGCTCAGAACTGGCTTCTATTTATCGTCTGCCAAGAGCACCGACCCCCATTGGGAGGAATGCACGTTGAACGTGCACAACCGTACATTCTTCCCAATCGGGATACTTGTTCTTGGCAGAAGGTGAATTAAAACTATCAGTGACACGGTGCGAGAAGAGAGAGAGGTGTCTGAACAGGGCCGGAAAAAGGACCACAATTTCTTTTGATCTTCGCGCACTTCCTGCCAATGTCACTGTCAGGCCTTCGCACGGGCGAGGCGCGCGGCGTGGCAGTGAAAGGGTGTGCGCGAATATGGACGGTTCCTCGAGCCTCTGTCCTATTGCTCATCTCGCGGTCATGCCAGAACTCCGAGCCAACCTTCGTACCACACTTGTATCTGGCAAGTCGGTGCCGTTCAGACCACTATGTTCTTCCATTGTGGTCAATGACAACTTAAAAAAACGCAGGAGGTGTCTTATTGTGTTCACGCTTCTTTCTTTCGTTCTTCGGCTTTCTTATCGGCCAGTAACACAATCTTTTTGGTTGCGGAGCGATAATAGGGTCTTAGAAACAAAATTGAATAGAATTGAATCATGTCCTGCGCTTTTTAGACATAACATAAGCTGCGAACGACAACAATGTGGCGTTCCGTAAATGGCCTCTATTTTCAATTTCGAGATCTTTTACAGTAGGGAGCCAGCTTACACGACTGTGTTACATCATTTCCGCCAGGTCAACTCAGAGACCTGTCCAATTCAAACGACGGAAAGGTACCGGCCAAGTACAAAAAGGTAAGTTTAATTTGAACAGACCGGCCTAACATATACGCTGGACTCCTCATTCGTAGTCATATTGAATTAAGATTCTAAAATTGCGTCATCAGTGCTTTGCTCTTACACATCTAGCACAGCTACAAAATACACCAAAGCTTAGCATTGCAGGCTGGTTTTTAGTGGGTAGACGCAAGGCAAGCTACCTCTTCCCTTCTGCACTCTTCGAACGCGTTCGAGTGCTGAGCACCGGCGTAAGGCGCTTGGCGTTCGCGTTCAAACGCGTTCAGCGAGTGCAGTGCAGACAACGGCAGCTTTGAGTCTACCCACTAATCGCTCGAATCAGAGCTCGGCGTTCTGACGTCTCCTCCTCTCCATCAGTTTCTTCCCGTATACTATGCAGATCAAATATAAAATCAACAATGCTTTCTGATTAGAACAAATAATTAAGCTGCAACTGCCCATCCTCGTTATGGCGCTCGGCACCGCTAAGGTCGGATTATCCTGCAGACAAGTTTGTCTCATCATCTTGTTCATAATCATAATCATTATCGTCATATTATACCGCCCGAAAACAACCACATCGAGCTTTCTTGAGTGGTACACGGATACAAAAAGCACAATAAGCCACACAAAAAAGACTCCGAAACCTTTAGACACATTTGTTAAAATCTGACTAACAATACATCTAACTGAAAACATGATTGAATTATGTTATGGGGTGTGTACAACATGATTCAATTGATAGGGAATTAATATGAATGCGAAAAAGCAGAGCTATTATTTAGTGACGGAATCCGGAAGAAACCGGCGAAGTAGGTATCACGAGAAATTAAGAATCAAAACAAGCATTTCATGAAGGGCTGTAATGTCAACATTTTACCATTTTCTTAACAGGTCATTGTTTACATTTGTAGGGTTTTTAGTATTACTACGACTTGTAACCCACTCTCCTTCGTAGTGCCCGCCAGTCCTCAGGTTACTTGAAATAACTAAAAAAAGAAAATGACTGGTTAGGCAGAACGGAATACGAAAGTTAACTTTTCTCGCGGGAGCAGAACAGATCTGCAACCACATGCATATATATTGCATCAGGGCTATTTAAAAGAGCAGAACCATTCAGCACTTCAAGTTTGCTGACCTCAATAGGTATACGAGTCTACTTGATTACAAAAAGAGACATGATTCGATGCCGAGATTTGTATTAAAATCTCAATAATTATTTTGGACAACACTTCTCGCAGAAACTCCAACTCTCGCTTCCTCTGGTTCACATTTCGCTGAAATTTATTAAAAATAAAGGCAATACACATAAAGACAGATCTTTTTTTAACTTTTCTTAAGCGACAATCACACTTTTAATGTCCGTCAAACAGAAACGAGTAATATGCTTGTTGTTATTGTTTTTTCCTAATCTGGTACTCATTCTTGTAGAAAGGTCGTCTGCGATAGAACCAGCACTCAAACGCCTTCTTTTTTTTTCGGAAATACTGTTCCGAGTGTTTTGACGTCACCGGGTCGAAGGTGCCTTGACCCAGGCCGACGTGCGTTGCTCCGTCGGGACCGGGGTGTAAGATAGACAGGGGGCGAAACGAGAGCCAAATGAGCGACCGGATTGTGTCCCCCTCGGCTTTCTCTTCTTTTTGTGGCGCCATCTATGTGGAGCACCGCGAACTCTCACTCCGGGTGGGCGACCTTTGGCGACCGGCTAAACTGACGGAGATGGTTTCTCGTGGATTTTCAATGGAGGACTGTCGTGCTCTCGTTTTATTTTCTGCACTCTCCCGTAAAGTTCCATGCAAATCCGATTCCGTTTTTTTCCTCTCGCCGCAGCGCCATCTGTCGCAAATCGGGGGTACCCGCAAGCAGACGAGTACACAATCCGGTCACGGCGCAACGGTAGACTTCTATGGGCCGTTTCCGCACCTGTCTATCTTACACCCTGTTCGGGGCGCATGCTTTGTCCGGAGTGGAGGCGGAAGGCGATGCTATGCGAAGGACACGTTAACTCACTTAATTTCATATTTGCAGTATCGTCACTAAAATAGTACAAAGGATGGAACCCAGAGTATCGAACGCAAGTCGCAAATGTCAAGAATTACTTCCTCTTCTAGGGGTTCTTATTTAAAAAAGCAAATGCAGGAGAACATTAAAACTGATTATGTGTACGAATGCGAAAGCATTCCTACACGCAGCGCATTCTTACAGCAGCGTGCCACGATTTTTTTTTTTTTTCACACGGGGCTCCGGAGGGTGCATCACGCACCCCACTGCGCAGGCGCGGCGAACCGCCGGCTCCACAGCTTCCGTGACGATGCATCTGCGTCGACCTCAAGCGGCCCCGCTGGCTTCCGTGACGAAGCATCTGATATGACGCGTCGCAGCCAATCGGAATTTAGCTGCCGTTTCGCTCAGCCAATATGAATTTATCTGCCGTTTTTCGAGGTTACAGAAAGCGCCGGTTTCGCTCCATCAGACAGTTAATATTTTTCGCATTAAAACGGCGGCACTCTGGGCCCGTCCGCTGATTGATCGGGGGAGCCACGGCTCACCCAAGAGCTCAGTCGGTTGTGATGTCACAGATGGGCCCGCTGCTTCAATGCGTTCGAACTTCGCTTTTCCTCACCTTGGTTTTCCCCAACCCTAAAGCATAGGCGATGCCATCGCACCCAGACCGGAAGCGAGCACTCTTGGGTTTCCAAGTTCCGGCAGAGGTTACACCACTCGATGTACGAACATTGGTCGCCTTCTCAAACCTGAAACACCGATAGACCGATTCTAGCAATACCTACAATTATTAGAACATTTTAAGAGCCTTAAGTTTCACGCCGAATTCACATGTTCCCCGAATGTGGCGCCAACTATCGACAAATATTGGAACCTGATTATGACTGGGTTTCTTAGGCGGAAAACAAGGGCGCCGTTAGGCTTTATATCTGCACATAGGTTTGTTTCCCAGTACGTTGGCTTTCTCTCTAATTTTCGTGGCTCCGCTACTTTTCGCGGACAACTGAGGATCGCGGAGGACATCTCGTTCCCGTTTTAGCACGACGGCTGCGTTGAGAGGTCACCGCTGATGGGCTGTAAAGGAAGAAGGTTACGGCTGCAACGTTAGATGTTACGCCTGAGATGTCTCTCTAATAGGCCTTGTCCGGATATGCCTCGTCCATTGATGAAAATTGGCATCGGCGTTGTTCTCGAGAGTCACCGGCCTGGAGCGGCAGGGGGCGGAATGGATCCCTTCCTCCTACTTTTGGTGGACGCGCGATCTTTCCATCACTTGTAGCTATCAAGCATGACTTTATTTCGTGTCAGCCAACGCAGCCGGCACAAAGTCTGAATAATGTTTGTACATCGATGGTTTTCCTGTCTAATAAAGCGGCAATATATCAGTCACGCATCTTTCTAGCGTGCTTTTCTTAGGTGCGATTCAATCGATTGAGCTGGGACCACTGTTGTACACATTACTGAAAAGTAACCGACTACATACTTTATTGAAAAATGTAAGTGATTACGGTAATCAATTGATGCATCACAAAAGTAATTCAAACGAAGTACCAAAAACTAATTTATTACTTTTCAATTTAGTTTTTTTTTTTTTTTTACTTTTTATTGCGAAATTAAAAGAGCATACATATGTTCAAAATGGTTACATTTTGTTTCTTTTTGTCGTTAAAACTTTGCTAAGCTCCAACAGTCAGAGAGTCGCTGAACACGTTGACATTCTAATCCTTCTGGTATCTTGGTATCTTTTTTTTAGTTGTTTATGGGTAAAAAAGAAAATCGTTCAACGCTGGTGCAACATACACGAGTGACGCAGGGCAGCCTGAGACATTTTTACGTAAAAAGACTCAACTCAATCATTTTAGCTCTTTCGGAAACACATAAAGGATTACTCGTAATATCTGACAGAAAAATAGTAATTGAATTACAGCGAACGTGACCGCAAACAAAAGTAATTAAAGCGTTAAAAAGTTACAATAAATTGTAATTTATTACGAGTAATTAGTTACTGATAGCTCGTTAAGTACAAGTCTGCCTGGGACGGAATGAGCTTAGCAAACCGTAAACAACTTTATTTTTGCGGGCTTGATTTTTTTTTTTTTTTTTTTACATTTTGGGAATCGTGGGTTTTGGCAATATTTCGCGGGCCACACAGCGGTTTGCTATGTACTTTTTACCATAGGGTAATCTATCTTCGAGATCTATTTTTCGCTTAAATATGTAAGCCGCGAATTTCGCGAAAATTAAGTTGTTTACTATAGTCGGGAATGCTTATTTCCCTCAGAATCCTTCGTAGGGCCTGGCGGGCAAACCCCCTTCACCGCACGAACCCACGCCGCTCTTCCATTAAAGAGCAACTCCACTTAAAAAATCTACCCTATCGAAATGACTGATATCACTTTAGGGGGGCAAAATACGGTCATATCCAAAATATCACGTCGAACCGACGCCGCATTACCGATTAAAACCAAATTTAAAAATGTTCTCCCGGCTCGGTTAGCGGCCCGAAAGTGGGTGAGCAACGCTGGCACCGGGTGAGCTAGTGAAGCAACACTGGGCAATGACGTAGTTCTAGTCCTCCGCTCTCGTACGGACGCTTGGACGCGTCGTTTCCCGTGGCGTTCTGCGATTCTGCTGACGGCAAGAGGTGCTTACAACGTTATCCTGTGTTCTCCTATTTTTATTAGCGTCCAGGCAGTTCATTTAACTCCAGCATTGCTTTCGCGACAGCGCGGAGGAGAGCGAAGCGGTGCTGCTCGTTCACGCGCGTGACGTGGAGCCGGAGAGACTCGGCGGACTCGCGTTGGGCAATGTCGAGTACGACTTGTAGTAGTGTTGTGCGTTGCACCAACAAGCCGGTGCGCAACCCTTAGCTGCGGTTCCATAAGTTCCCAAGAGACCGGAAGAGGCACAAGGTGTGGGTCGGTGCCGTTCGCCGGATAGACTTCGGGGGACCGTCGACTTCGAGCTCCAACGCGAAGCTCTGCTCCCTGCACTTTACGTCAGACACCTACACACGGTATATGCGGCTGCTGACTGTTGTGTGTTTCTCCATGAAACACGCGTCTTTGAAGAACGATGCGGTGCCGTCGCTGTTCGCGTACCGTCCGCCGGCTGCTCTAGCACGATCGGCCGGACGCAGCAGTTCGCGGCCGATCTAACTAGCGTGCACATAAAAGCACCTTAGCTTAGCAACTTAGACCGCTTGTGGATACATATGTCCCTATATCTCCCATTATTCCTTTTTCTCTCGGTCCGCGAGCAAGAAACAAATACAGTCACGCTGCGCCGGCACTGACCGCGTCATATTTATAGCAGTCGGATTCGCTTTTTAGCCGGCAAAGTTATAAATGCACACTAAATCTTACTACATTTGGTGCATATTAACAAAGTGAAGCGGTAAAAAAGAAAATTTGCCACTTACCTTCTGTTTTGAAACTCCACGTGCGACGGAGCCGACATTGTCGGTGCGTCGGCTCGGGAGCGCGGGACCAAAACTAGGTCATGCCCACGACGCGCCACTAGTATCAACATTGCCAGGCTGCTTCAGCCGGTAGTTTCGGTTTCGCCGTGCCGCCGTAACAATACTTGGATTCTCGATATCTACAAAACTATACACACTACCGAAAAACAAATTATATCTCGTGATTCAAGGTCGCCGACTTCGACTAAATAGATCATAACCCAAAAATTGTAAGAATGCAGTGGAGTTGCCCTTTAAGGTCAATTTTCTCCGAAGGAAACCGAAAAATACTCGTCCCCTTCCCCGGCCGCAGCCAACTGCGACATTCAAAGGCAACCAGTGGATAAGCATCGTTCGAGCACACCTGGAATCACACATCGCCGTTCGCGTCGAGCAAATGGCAGTCTTGTTTTCCCCCAGCCGAATCCGGTCTGGCAACACGGGCGTTGTGTACTCTGCTCAAACCCGGAACTCGGAAAAGGGTGCATCGATAAAACAGCAAGGTGTTTGCGGGGAAATCTACCCGCAAAAAGAACCAGGCATCGTGGTCGGCTTTCGGTTCGCGAAATGTCGCTTTAGCAGTTGTCATGACATGCCCCAGCTTCACTGAACTGCATCTGACATCTGATGGCACATTTCAAATTGACTTTTAGATAAGGAAATTGGTAGGCTGCGGAGCCCGCGAACGCATTGGGGTTGAAAAAATGGCTAGAAAATATCGAGGCCATTTTTTTTTTAAAGCTCACCGAAGATTGATCATAACCAAAAAATGGAGTTTTTATTTATTTATTTATTTTACCCTCAGGCAGACTTGGACGTAGTTCAGCTACTCTACTCAAACTACTGTAGTTTAACTACTTTTTCGAGTAACTTGGTAACTTTCAATTACAACTTGATTTGGGTAATTAGTAGTTTAATTTAACTACTTTTTTCAGGTAACTTCTACTCAAATTACTAACTACTTTCGAAATTATATAGTGCTAATTTTGCCTCTCACGAAAGTTTGAGCGCAGAAATGAACAAGACGCCGGCAGATAAAGTGGCATTCCCGAACAAGGGGCCCCCTTTTTCGGGAAGGCGTCCTTGGGCCAAGGTGGCGATGAGCAGCCAAAACATAACACCGGCACGCACGAACGCAGGAAGAGATGCTTAACGAGCCTTGGTCGGGTATTGACCTAATCCGGTAATGCACGCAGGCGCCGTGTTTCCAGCTGCAACCATGAAAGACGGGGACACTCCGAGAGTTGTTATTGTTTTCGTGTTGTCTGTCTTTTGTGAGTTCTGACTCAAGCGGCAGGTTCCACGGGAGGCGCCACTGGAATGACCTCGAGGCCGGGCTCCTGTTCCCATGGTCGCCTTGTCGTCAGCGCATACGCCTTTGCAAATCCGGACTCCCCCGCGCACAAACCCTGGCACGGATAATCCGTTCATGGGAGCACGTTCCCGCTTCCAGCTGCAACTGTATACGAGCGACGATGCTTGTTCACGTAATCCTTCGCGTCCTTCCGACCATCCATGCCTGGGAGACCTCCTCTTTTGTTAAAAACGATTTACTTGTCAGGCGTGTCAGCCGCATCAGAATATTGTAGTCGCCGGGGAGGATTGCGAGTTACCCTTGGGAGATCATTTTTGTTGGACCTGGCGTCAGCGGTGAAGTGTACTTTGGTTCATCATCTGTTAAGCCGAAACAATTTTTTTTCAGTAGCGTAGCACTAGCACTACAACGGGACGCGCAGTCATCCGGATGATCTCATCGTCGTGGCGCGAGACTTGAATCCTTGACGGTCTGGTGCACTCGCTCAGCGTACTCTCAGAACGACGTCGGAATAAAGAGGGGCCAGTCATAACAATCTCAACTTGACGAAGAAAAAAGAAAAAAGGAGGAAAGTTTGTTACAAAAGATCCTCCTAGCCGAGGCAAACCTCACATGTTTAGTCATGGACACCTAAGATGCCGACAATCGCTTACCCGACCCTGCACAGCCTGTTTCTCAAATTCAACGCTGCCGTTCCATCCAGCCCGTCGGTGGAACGTCTATTTAGCTTGGCTGGGGACGTCCTTAGAAGGAAAAGGGGAAAACTCTCCAATCAAGAACTTTGAAAGTCAATTGCTTCTGCGAGCGAATAAACTATTTTGGCGAAAACGCAAGCCATAGATAGACTGCATTTATTTTAGGCTCGCAGGGTTTTTCATTGATCAAAACTGCTGTTCATTTTGCTACCACAAAAATATAAAAAAGTAACTTCGAAAGTAACTTCAAAGTAACTCGCTACTTTTTACAGTAGTTAGTAGTTTACTCAATTACTATTACAAATACGTAATTTCTACTCTACTCCAATTACTTTTGGCGTCGATACTCAGTAACTTAACTTAACTACCTTTTTTGAGTAATTTGTACATGTCTGCCCTCAGGGCACAAGGCATTACAGAGGGGAGTTGGAAAAATAGTGATAATAATACAAATGGAACAAAATATACAATACTTAAATAACAGGGAACATGACATTGGCAATAGGTGTACAAAAAAGTGCATGGTCACTAACTGATGTGAGTGATGCGGGTAAGCGGTTCCAGTCTTTGAAAATTCTGAAAATAAATGAGTCAAGATAAACGTCAGAGGGGCAAAATGTGACACCGACTTTAGGACGTTGATCAGGGCGTGCTGAAACAAAGTAAGGAAGACTGATTAGCTGTGATTTAAGCTGAGGAATATGGTGGTCGATTTTATGAAAAAGACAAATACGAGTACAGCAGGATTAAGGATCTTCACAGATTGTTGTATTACCTACTAGAATTCTATTCGAAAGACGCCTGACAACTTCGATATGAGTTGCTTGACTCTACTATTATAAAAAAATGTTCTTTTTTGCTAGGATTCGTGTGAAATAATATTGATAATAAGAGTTTATTCGTTCATTTTTTTATGAGATCGGGTAGGGACCGAAACAAAAATCCGCGCTTGACGGCTCAACAAGCTCTTTTTTTCACTATATTCCGCTGCAGAATGAAGGAATTTGATATAAAACACATATTTAGTACTATCAGTCATTAATATTAGAATAAGAGTAGGTACTACAATAATTGCTCAATATTAATACGCGGATCCCTAAGACTAAACTTACTAATATCGCAAATCCATGTTGCATCAATGGCAGGAAATAATTAAAAAGACTCGAGATAGAAAACTATATATATATATATATATATATATATATATATATATATATATATATATATATATATATATATATATATATATATATAAACTGAGAAGAAAAATCCCTTGGTGAAAACAGCATCAACGGACATTTATTCTTCAACGTTTCGGCCGGAGTCCGGCCGAGACGCCGAAGAAGAAATCGTCCGTTGTTGCTGTTTTCACCGAGGGTTTTCTCTTCTCAGTTATATACCCACGCCTTCAGCCTCGCGCCACCATGCCCGTTATATATGTGTATATATATATATAATATTACTTGGGATAACGTTGTAAATCGCGTAAGACGACAGGGTGTGAACGTAAAGTGATGACTAGAGATCTCAAGTCCTCTAACAATCTTGTATTCTTCAAATGTCCCCTTTATCTGGCATATCCGAATTCGATAGTTACTGCCCGCTGTTCAAATACGCTATAGCGGTTGTTAGAAGTACGAAAATTAAATTCCTCTCCGCAGTGGAGAATTTGGCTTGTCTACAGGCTTTGGGGGGAAAAGGGGCCCGTTCCAATAATTCTGTTTTCTATGCGCTGCCATCTTTGTTCACAGGGCCGTGAAACGCGTTCTGAGCGCGTGTGGTAGCTCTTTTTTGCCGAATATAAGTTGTAGCGCATAAGTTCACAGACCGGTAATTCGGCATTTTTTCCTGGGTGACAAGTGCTGGAACGGAATGCTCTCAGATCGAAAAAATGGTCAAAGTGCAGGCGAACTGGTCCATATTTATTACGATGCTTAAACCCTTACACTGGGAAGGGAACTTGAAGATAAATTAGAAGGGACAGAAGAAAGCTGGCATACAAGAAGATAAAATAGAAGGGACAGAAGAAAAGTTACAGACAAGACGCTTGTCTGCACCTTTCTTAAGTCCCTTCTAATTTATCTTCACGATCATTGCGGATCGGTTCGCGATGACTCGCTATCTGTTCCCACTGCAAAGGGCGACGTCGCTTCCAAGTGGGACCTCCGTCAGTCTCTTGCGTTTTAGTTTCGCTAGCCCAGGCGCCTCACGGGGTACATTTCCCAGCAAATAGCGCGGAGCAGCCCGTGGTTGCCTTTAAATTTAACATCAGCTATATCACATTGTGACGTGGAGCAGCTAATCTCTGATTTAAATATGCAAGCTCAGGCAAATACTTCAAAAGTTAATATTTAAATTGAAAGTTATAATTATATTATTTGCTAGTTATCACTTTATACTGATAACCTGACGTCTGCCGTGGTCTGTGTTACAGCTGGGTGATAAACAGGAGGTCACTGGGAAGTAAATCTAATCGGATCTGGGCCCCGCGTTCGTCTGCTGGCGCACCCAGCGCCCGAGCGCTCGATGCATAAGCTCCTCAGATGGCCACAAACT
The DNA here is from genome assembly GCF_016920785.2 of Ixodes scapularis. Lineage (NCBI taxonomy): Eukaryota > Metazoa > Arthropoda > Arachnida > Ixodida > Ixodidae > Ixodes > Ixodes scapularis. The sequence continues at coordinate 6,996,782 of NW_024609836.1, read as the reverse complement.
GATAAGCGCCGTTGAGCCAGTCAGTAGATAACGGTCTATAAAATTTATAGCGAAATAATAAATGTGGTCTTTCAAGTGATTTTTATTAAATTAACTTCAGTCGTTGGTAAAACACCCTGCTCATACATATTAAAACTATCAGAGGACATTACCTTCACGAGTTTTGGGATTCAGCCGGTTTGCAACTTTTTTCCAGTGTTCAATCGACACGTTTTGGTACTTGCCACAAATTAATAAAATTTAGCGACTTATTCACACCGGTCTCTTATGAAGCCAAATCTTAATATTGTTCCATTTGGTTAGCAGAAAGAAGGAGACAGAGAGGAACGAAGAGGCTCTGACAATGCCCTGGAGTGCGCAAGCGAGAGCTACAAGCGCCGTCATGCTGTGGAAGCGCGCGCCTTGGCACCAGGTAAAGTGGGCCTGCCGCACTAAACCCCGTTTTAGCTACCACCAGGTTTCTCAAATTTCCACTTTAAATATAATGATAAACATCGGTCAAAGGGGCAGGACACATGGAATAAACACAGGACAAGCACGCACTGTTCATGTTTATGTTTAACGATCACCAACTAGCCCAACATACCGCCTTGTTACACTTGAAAAACACGACCCTTAAGCCTGGTTCACGCATTGGCTTTTTGAGTTAATCAACAGCGTTCCGACCGCTTATGGCTAAGACAAGAAAGCATACTGGCGCCATCTGACGAGCATACCTAGGACACTTAAGATATGCGTACATGTTTCGCTTGGTTTCACCGTGTGCTTGAAATAATTCTCGGAATCTTAAAAGAGGCTATTTCGCATAGACAGTGCGTAGATTTGATCTTGGAGATACGGTAAAACCTTTAATCTGGTCATACGTCAATCGGAAGTGTTGCTAGGCTACACGATAGATGGCGCCAATGTGTCTGTGTGTTGTGTCGTCGTAAGCTGCTAGAAGCGGCTGCTACGCAGTCAATCACGCTGAGACCAAATTTTCTAAACTAACCTTCACGGCGTCACTTGAGGTCGGGCCCTGAGTTCCCGCAACAGGTAAAGTACTAAAAATACCGACCGAATAGCGGAGGTTCTTCAAGAAGCTTACTCAGCTGAAATATTTTCTAAAAAAGAAAGCTCTTAACTGAACGTTCAGCTTGTCGAAGTTCCTCTGGAGGCTGCTTCAGCGAAGTTTCTACGAGTCTTCTACTAGGAAGCTTCTCTGAATGTTCTATTTTTGGCATAACACCGGCTGCCACTCTAATTCTCTCAGGATATTCTACTAATTTTTTTGACAAACCTTCGTACGTTGTTCAAGTTAAAGACCAAAGAGGTGAGGCTTGGGATTACACGTGTTTTTGCGTTTTCATAAAGAATAAACCTGAAAATTAGTATCACACTTATACACGCAAGCCATTTGTGAATTGGTAATCAATTTTTCTGTCCTCCTTGAATATTTTCTGTTTACGTATTATTAACGATTACTATCGCCTTAGAAACCTGCACTATTTTAAGTCAAGCCTGAATCACTCTGTTCACGTTAGTCTACATCTCATTCCAGACAACTGAAGTGTCCTCACCTTTCCGTGTCTCTCTAGGATCAGAACAGGACCCTGATAGTCATAGGCACAGGCAGCAAGCAGAGATGGGAGCATCAGCGCCACAAAGCTCAGAGACACAGATGCGCCCTGTCTACCAACATCCTGCTTCGAAAAAAAACCTGTTACCAGCCATCTTGCCCAGCCCACTGACTAGTGTATTCACGGTGGTAAGAGGTGCCCCAAACATTCCCACGACACGATCAACAAACTACAGTCACATCAAGTCACGGGTCTTTCCACAACGGCCGGCAGAAAGAGTCAAGCTTACCGAAGCTGAGGAAGAATCTTCAAGCAAGCCTTTAAAACAAAGATTTCGCAGTAAAGATGCTTCAACAAGCACTGCTGGGGTCTCCAGCAACCAGGCTTCGCGGCTGAGAGTAGAGCGGATTAAGAAACAGCTCGAGGAAGAGACACAACGGAAAAAGGTAGAGAAGTCCATGAAGACGGTCTCTGTGTCTGAACAGAGACAAGTGAAACACAGTTCAGTGATTGACCTTAAGAAAATTTCAGAAGAAGATTTCGAGTATAAAGTTTCCTTTGAACTTGGTGGTTCGGAAGAGCTCGAGAGCATGGAGAAAAAGGAACGCTCTAGATCAACGACGCGAGAAGAGACGAAGCAAAGCTACCAGGAAACTCCAACGAGGCGTTCCAAAGCCACACCAAAACGAGAAGCCAGAAAGGGTGCAACACCATCGAAGTCAACAGCGTCCAACCAGAAGCCGGAGCAGACCTCATACAGGAGCCCTGAAGCGTCATCTCAAACTGCGGAGGCCAAATCTACGTTTCCGTTCCTCAAGAAACACGAGGGACGGCTAAGCGTACCAAAGCCCCACGACGATAGTAAACCGAAGCTCTCAACGGCCACGAAGTCGCATAAGACTACCACCTCGGAATCTACAGGCGCCAAATCTCAAAGCGTTTTCACTCAAAGTGTTCAGATTTCTTCGACGGAGCCGAAGATTGAAGACGCGAAGGAAACGCCAAGACGTCGCTTCTCGAAAGCTAGAAATGCAGCTCCAAAAAAAAGTTCGGCGTTGCTGCCTTTCTGGGTTCCTCACGATCCCAGCCGGGTGGACACCTCCAAGGAAGACTCCTCATCCGCCCGGCAGAAGTCCAGCGTCCGGGAGTCGCTTGGAGAGCAGGCTGTACGTTTCAAAGACTGGATAAAATCCCGGAAAAGCAGCAAGACCGGACGCAGGTCAGCGGCGACCAGAACTGCCAGCAGGATATCCGCAGACGCCACGGAAGAACTCGCGCGAGAAGTTCAACTGAGAGATGGGGATTCCAGTGAAACTGACTCGGGTCACGAAGGTGATGGCATTCTTCCCGACGAGCGCGTGAAGGATGCCCTCCTCGAGAAGGTAAGCAGGAGTCTGAGAAAGAGCGTGCTTCCTCATGACGTTGTCACGATGCAACTGAAGCCGTCACCAGTGGTCACAACTGACGACGACGTCGAAGCAATCACTCGCACAGTGCGGATGAGCGAGTTCCTGGAGGCGGCGCAAAGGGACATTGTTGTCAACTGCGTCCAACTGAAACCAGACAATGTTTCGGAAACGGGCAGTTCTCCGGACGTCGTAAGCAACGCCAGCGACAGCCCCAGTAGCAGCGGGGACAGCAGCGACGACGGCATTATAGAATTCGAGATCCGACACGGGCGCGAAAAGAACGTCTTTTGGTTACCCACGAGCAAAATGCGGGACAACAAGAAATGGCAGGTGACATTCATAGTCGCAAAGGCTGGCAGTAGCAAGGAATGAAAGGATAATAGTAAACTGATGGAACGGAGTTTAAGGTTAGACTAGATTTTTAACAGATGCGATTTTAAAATTCTGCAATAGATCCCCCAGAATTACCGTATACTTTATCAGACCACGGTTTACTGACTGTCCTCTTTACTAGATATTGCTTTCTGTTCAATACCGGCGGAACACGTGCCGTAGATTATAAGCCATACGTGTCCGCTCTACAGTCTGTTCGATGGAATACTGCCATTAGTCCACAATGAGTTTACCTAGGTATGAGACGTGCACTTATATAATAAAACAACTCAATGTTTATTGTTACTGACATATACTCCCGGGATATATGACATTGATTGGTATGTATACCATGCTTTCAGGAAATACAGCCTTTTGCTGACCTTGTGCGTTGTTCGTTCACTGCAAACCTCTGCTGTGTTCGATCTACCTTCGATTTCCCCAACTCTTGCTGTCTCAATCTCTATTTTAATGGATATTTTATTATTATCGCAAAAAACACTGAATATTATGAACGAAGTGAATATAAAAAAAAACTAAATCTGTTTTACAGGCCTGCATGTTTTATTTTGTTGCTTTATAAAATACATTGCATGTTGGAATAGCACTTAACATGTTTTTCTATCGACACCCTGAAATTCTAAATTGTATTACGACAAACATTAAAGCTAATATTCGAAAACATATTGATAATTTTTTTTGTTAAAAGAAATTTTAGTTCTTGTTTAGAGTAAAATTGAATATGGCGACAAAATATTGCAGAAGTAAACGAAATTAAACAGTTCTTATTTTTGAAAAATCTACACATATTATGGAGTTTTAGAGAGTCATTTTGACGTGAACTGTTTGTCCCGGACAAACTCGCAAACACAACTGCGCATGCGCGCGCGAATCCTTTACGACTTCGAGAAAATTGAGGTTTAGGGGGTCGCTTCAAGGCAACCAATTTGTCCCTAAAGAAGCAAATAGTTGAACTGGATTAGGATTTGCGGCACCTGACTACAGTGAACGAACAAGACCCAAAGCCTTTGAACATGGCGGATTGAGCGCAGGACGAGCTTGGCGCAGCGGTGCAAGCCACATCTCAAGGTGATCCAGAAAGACGGCCGTGGTTTCACTTTAAAGAGAAAAGTTTCGGCTACAAGTGATTCACCGAAGTCCCCGCAGTTTGTTAACTACGAAAGGACAGAGGCTGGATATTGTCGCTAATGCGATAGCGGTTTAGTGATTACGCGTCCTGTTGAACTTGTCTGTTTCAATAAAACACCCATTTAGAATAGAACACGACGGCGTGCGTGAAGAATACCATCGAGCTCGCGAGTTCATATGTCATCATACTCTCTTACGGGTATTGTCATTTAGTTCACGAAGTGCATGTCTGACGGTATTTGATGTTTGTTCTCAGAGCTCTTGAAGGGAAACACCTCATTTTAGATTTAGTTGTACGATGCCTGTCGTCAGAGGTTTCTTCTCTAACTAAACCAAAGCAACAACAAACAAGGTAAGGACTTTCAAAGCGATACTGCAGTTCATTGCATTTATTGAAATACACCAGCTGGAATTCTTCCTGTCGCGACTTCTTGTTTCGTACAAGAAGTCTACGCAGTTTAAAAATAAAGATTTTGAGGAATTATGCAACATTGTACTTTTCACTTCCTCATATCAACTCCGCCCTAAAAAAATGGTTTGTTTCACCATCACATACATTATACTATAACCACACGCTAAATTACTAATAGACCGATCTCACCAGCCAATTTGACTACGCCACCGCTGCCGCAATGCATCGAGGGAACTAAAATATTTCTGCACGCAAAACAGCATTGCTGGAGCTTTGCGCGTGCGGAGCACAAGACGGCACGAGACCTTGCATGCACGGCAGTCTGCCTCCCGTGAACTAAAGTTATGGCGGCGTCACGCATGCGCCGAACGCTCAGTAAGATCGGTCTATTAACAACTACTTTATTAAACAAAATATTTTTAAAAGGTGTTGATATTCATGCAATGACGCTGGCGGAGGTACGATCATTGTTTTATGGTTGTTTTTTTAGGTACGGCTAAGGCATACGGGTCACTGTACCATTGCATACCACAAAGAATATATTAATTCCATTTTTTTCTCTTGTTTTTGTTTGATCTCTTGTCTGTACATGTAAAATAGTGTGCTTTCTCTTAATGTAACTATTTTGCTCGTTTTCTTTTTTTTTAATTGCTTAGGAATCGCCTGCTGTAAAGGGGGCCGGCGAGGACCTCCGCCAAGCTGCTGCGGCAGCTTTTTGTCTTGGTCCCCCGTTGCAGTGACGAAACAAAATAAAGATTTATTATTATTATAATCTCGACCCCGCGATGACGGCCACCGTGTCCCACCGGTCCGAGGTGGCCAAACGAGGATGACGAACCTTTTAACGTAAAAAAAAATGAAAGCCGCTTACAACTCCCTGTAACGCCGAATTAGAGCGCAGCTCTTGAGGAGGAGGAGGGAAGGGCACTGGGGGGGGGGGTTAAACTAACCAGGGGGGGTCACGTTACCTTGGGGGTCACGTGACCCCCAATGCCGATGATGTCATCACTGACGTCACTGATGACGTCATCAGTGACGATGACGATGCGGGTACCGATGACGTCATTAGTGACGTCACTGATGACTTCACCAGTGATGATGACGATGACGATGCGAATGTCGGTGACGTCATCAGTGACGTCGCTGATGACGTCATCAGTGATGATGACGATGACGATGCGGATGCCGGTGACGACATCAGTGACGTCACTGATGACGTCATCAGTGATGATGACGATGACAATGCGGATGTCGGTGACGTCATCAGTGATGATGACGATGACGATGTGGATGCCGGTGACGTCATCAGTGATGATGACGATGACGATGTGGATGCCGGTGACGTCATCAGTGATGATGACGATGACGATGCGGATGCCGGTGACGTCATCAGTGATGATGACGATGACGATGCGGATGCCGGTGACGTCATCAGTGATGATGACGATGACGATGTGGATGCCGGTGACGTCATCAGTGATGATGACGATGACGATGTGGATGCCGGTGACGTCATCAGTGATGATGACGATGACGATGCGGATGCCGGTGACGTCATCAGTGATGACGATGACGATGCCGGTGACGTCATCAGTGATGATGACGATGACGATGTGGATGCCGGTGACGTCATCAGTGATGATGACGATGACGATGTGGATGCCGGTGACGTCATCAGTGACGATGACGTCATCGGGGGGTCACGCGACATCGGCGGGGGTCACGTGACCTCGAGGAGGGGGCCACGTGACTTCGGGGGGTCACGTGACCCCCCACGAGGTCACGTGACCTTGGTGGGGGGCTCGCGCGGTGCATTATGGGACATTTCCCATGATGCACCGCGCGGTTACGCCGACGCCGACGGCGACGGCGACGCCGCTCAAGCCGGAAACGGGCCCCTAAGAGCTGCGCTCTAAAACGTCATTTGGCTGGGTGTTCGGCATCTCATGAAGCCTGGATAAAAGCGTGGCCACGAGGCTCGACAGTGATTGGTTTTTCGTAGCCGAACTTCGGTTCCGACTGTGACTGGTCCAGGACATTGTGAAGACAACGCTGGTATCCCGGGAAATCGGTTGCATCTCCGGTACAGAACGTGCTAAGTTGCAGCGTCATATGTGCCGGAAAAAGGGACAACAAAGTTGCATCCGCTATACGTTTTTGTACCAATCACGTAAAGCTGTGGTCCTGGGTCAGAAAAAAGAAAGAAAGAACAAATTTGCAGAACTTGCAGATGGTGGCTCGACGTTTGGAGACAGTGACGATCACGTATGACAGTTTCTCGCATAGAACACTAAAGTAGCTGGAAGGGGGCAATTTTACCGTTGTGTTTAACTAGATTACGTGCTGCAGTTATTTATGCATTAAAAGTTTTGGTACGCGATGATTTTACTACAACATTGGTAGAGGCTATAAAGTGTGGATGCTAGGAGCACAAGCCGCCAAATATTCTGAGTATTTTCGCCTCACGCAGCAAACAGTTAATCACAGAAAGATGGACTCCAGCAGCGCGAGATTGATAGCTTCAGTTTAGTGCAACACAAACCTCAGTTCCTAGAAAGTTTGTTGAACACGAAGGGCGCCTACGTTCAGAAACCTAATACCACTAATGACATCACCTCGGATCCTTGCTTACCAACCCTCTTCCTTGAATAAGCTAAGCGCGCGATAGGGGCGGAGCGATCGCTCACTTTTAGTTAGCAGATGCGTCGGTTTTAAAAATAAATTTAGAAAAAAACAACAGCTGGGCACTTGAATAAAAAGTGTAATTATCCTCTTTCCACACCCTTGTAGCTTTGTAAATAAGTTAACATTTTAAGCTTCTGTTTAAACTCTACGTAACATTAAAGATTAATACTTTTCACGAGCTTTCAACACACTTGCAAAGTCACATCATGTACTGCAGAAAAATGTTTTCGACAAATCAGTTAATTATTCAAATAGAAAGTAAGTGTAAGGTATCATAGCAAGGTCTTCAACTGCACGCTTTTCTTCCTAAATATTGGGCGAGAGGAAGTTCCGTAAAAATATTTTACACAATTTTACATTTAAAAAAAAGTGAAAGCCGTTTACAACTCCCTGTAGCGCCAAATTAGAGCGCAGCTCTTGAGGAGGAGGAGAGAAGGGTAATGGGGGTCAAGTGTGACCTGGGGGGGTCACGTGACGATGCCGATGATGTCATCAGTGACGTCACTGATGACGTCATTAGTGACGATGACGATGTGGATACCGACGTTATCAGCGATGATGACGATGCGAATGTCGGTGACGTCATCAGTGACGTCGCTGATGACGTCATCAGTGATGATGACGATGTGGATGCCGGTCACGTCATCAGTGGCGTAACTGATGACGTCATCAGTGATGATGACGATGACTATGCGGATGCCGGTGACGTCATCAGTGACGATGACGTCATCGGGGGGGTGGTCACGTGACCTCAGGGGAGTCCCGTGACTTGGGGGGGGTCACGTGACCTCGGGGGGCTCGCGCGGTGCATTATGGGACATTTCCCATAACGCACCGCGCGGTTACGCCGACGGCGACGCCGCTCAACCCGTAAACGGGCGCCTAAGAGCTGCGCTCTAAAAATTAATCCAAAACCCGTGCCACGCCTCATAACCAAAAATTGCATATCAATGAAGAATATTGATTCGTGAGTCATTGAGAAATAATGAATTGGGAAGTCCATCACTCCAGAACTTACCATATCTCAATCTTGGTCGCGATGGTATCAGATACCACAACAAAGTAAATGTCGATAGTACTTTATTTCGGGTACGACGTTCAAAGCAATGATTGCGACAACAGCATTATTTGTATTCTTAAGCGCTCTCTTGCGCCGTTTACACACATATAATAATTCCGAAAAAAATACATTTGCAAAAATATTCAAAACCGCTTTGACTGAATCAAGCCGCAAGCTATGTCGTTTCTTTTGCCTTTCCGATGGAGGCTGGCATAATTTCATGAAAGGAAGCCGGGTTTAGAAAAATATTTCACATTTTAAAGATGACATTAATTTGTCTAACGTTCTAATTGTCGCGAAGCCTTGCGATGTGTTCTTTCTGGAAGATGGATGGCACAACATATCTGAAAAGAAAAATATAGTAATCAAACTAGGAAATACAAGAACAGGTAGACACACAAAAAAATGTAGATTAACTGAATGGTTCCATGATGGCTTCTTATGCCTTACTTCATAGTTTTGGAAGTTGATTGTGGACTCAGCTTGACTTCCTTTGTTAGGACAGTTTATCTCATGGACCAGATTACCTGATCTGAACTATTTTCGTCACATTATGGGAAAGTTTCCTTGGGGGAGAAATTTAAGCACCAGAGATGCACTGACGAGGTCAAGAGAGAGCCAATCATATTGCTCGTAGAACCTAATGAATAGACTGTTGCAATAAGAACAGCGCCACGACGGCAGGGAATTTTAGGAACCCTCGGTACAGATCCCGCGCTTTCTCATTGCGTCTCCACGACTGAAAGTGAGTTGCGGCAGTGTAGTGTATGTAGTGTAGTTAAATGTAAGATGAAGGAACGCCGATTCAGTTGTACGCCTTTTCATCGTCTTCTTCCTTTATCATCTCATTTCTGCTTCGTCTTTCTTTTCTTTAAACACTACATTTCCCCCGTTTTTTAAAGGAAATGCACATACTAAAACAACCAAAGCAGAAAAGAAGCATCTAAATAAACAAAGTTGTCGAGTCAACGAAAACCCGAGTGCCTATATGGCAATGTTCATGTCACATAACTTCCTAGTCTTTCCGGAGGTTTTCGTTGTCTGCAACTCCTGCGAAGAGGTTGGAGTTGAAGTTCTTGTCGGTGGGTGTCTGTACCATTTGACAATGATCTCGATTCCGGTCGGTTTCCCGCCGGGGAAAACTCGTGTGACTGGGGCGTGTTTGGTGGAGGATTCCACGAAGTGGCAGGTGACAGCCCGTTGTCTGTCCCCGAAGTAAGTCGTGGCAGGACTTCTTGTGGTAGTTTTGAGAGTTTGCTTGCATTCCACACCTTGTAATCGTCGAGCACGAATGCATTCGATCCTTGACGCTCCAGTATCTTGCGTGGCTTGGAGTATCTCAAACTCCCCTTGGCGTGATGACCTGGCAACTTCACGCGAACGAAATCGCCTGGCTGAAAAGCTGGCGTACGTGCGCCTCTCTTCTGGTCTACGTACTCTTGAGCAGCAAGCTGCTGTCTTCTAATTCGCTCTCTCAGCTCCGTCATTGCTCCGGTCGGTTCCGTGAAAAAGCTTTCTGATGGCCATCCGACGACATTCAGCTTGGTCCGCGGATGCCGATTGTGAAACAGGAATGCGGGCGACACACCCGTAGTTGAGTGTGGTGTTGCACGGTATACTCCGACATATTCGGTCAGTGTTTCTTCGAGGTTTCGTTGTTCAAGGAGAGCCAGCTGAATAAACCCCTTCAGCACTCGGTTAAATCTTTCAATCATACCATTTGACTGTGGGTAGTAAACGGATGAGAATGTATGTCGAATGCCACGTTCCCGTAAAAATTCTTCGAATTCTGCCGATGTAAATTGGCTTCCGTGGTCTGAGACGATTTCTGTCGGATATTCTTCACGGCTGAAAAGCGTCCGCAGGAATGCAGTCACTGTTTCGCTGGTTACCGTGCTAGCCAAAACAATTTCAGGCCAGCGACTGTAATAGTCCATGACGGTGACCACGAAACGATGTCGTTGGGGTGCTTTTTCGATGGGACCAACGATATCGATGCCCAGCTTCTCCCAGGGACGTGCGGGAAGCGGTATTGGTTGTAGTGGAGCAGGAAAAGTCTTTGCAGACTTATCAGCTGTCTGGCAGGTCAGGCAACCACGAACAGCGTGTTCCGCTGCTGCATCCATGGCTGGCCACCAGTACCACTGCCTCAATCGTTGCTTGGTTCGGACGATTCCCAAGTGTGAATCATGAGCCAGGGCGATGATTTTAGTAGTCATTACAGTTGGAACTACGATTCTCTCGCCACGTAGGAGCATTCCATCGACCTCTGACAGCTCGGATCTCACTTGGTAGAAGGGTAACACTTCAGTAGTTACCTTGGTCTTAGATGGCCAGGTTGTAACGACGAAATGCTTGATTTTTTTAAGTACCGAGTCAGCGGCTGTAGCAGACTGCAGGTCGTTCTTCGAAATGGGTTGTTCAGTTATGACGGAGATAACTTCCTCTTCAATCAGGTCAGGAGACGCATCAGGTAATGGTAGTCGGGAAAGTGCATCTGCGATGACGTTGTCTTCGCCCTTCTTGTAGTGCACTACAAAGTTATAGTTGAGCAGACGTGCTGTCCATCGAGCGATTCTGAGCGGACGGTGACCCGTGCCTTGAGAGCTCAGTAGGGTGGTAAGTGCTTGGTGGTCTGTGCAGAGGGTGAATGGTCTTCCCCAGAGATACACGTGCCAATGCTCTAGTGCCCAAACGCATGCGAGGGCTTCCCGTTCCCCAACAGAGTATTTGCGCTCTGCCGGTGAAAGTGTTCTTGAAGCAAACGCAACGGTCTGCAGATCGGATCCGTTGGCCTGCTGGAGCACTGCGCCAATACCGTATCCGGACGCATCCGTTGTGACAAGAACTGGCAATCCTGGACTGAACATGGCAAGCGCGTTGCAGTTGGCAATCAGCAGCTTGATTCTATCGAAGCACCATTGTGCTGTGTTCGTCCAAACGAATGTCTTCTCGCCACGTAGAAGATCTCTTAGTGGTTCAACTTCATCCGAGTAGTTGCGAAGGAACCTTGCGTAATATCCCGCAAGTCCTAAAAAGGAGCGCAGGGAATGATGGTCCTTTGGTATAGGCGCATCTTGAATAGCTTGAACGTTTTCTTGTAGAGGAGTCACACCTTGAGAAGTGATAGTATGTCCTACGAATGTCAATTCTGTTACTCCGAAAACACACTTGTCGTTTAGCTTCAGGCCAGTGTCTGAGATGCGCTGCAGAACTTTTGCCAAGTTCTTTGCATGGTCCTCTGCGTCAGCACCAAAGATGATAATGTCGTCGAGATAGCAAAGGACACCCGAACATCCTACGAAAATGTCGTGCATCATCTTCTGGAAAGCTGAAGGTGCAGATGCCAAGCCAAAGCACACTCTCTTGTAGCGGTAGAGGCCTTCGTGTGTAATGAAAGCAGTTAGGTCACGGCTTTCAGGCGACAAAAGAACCTGGTGGTAAGCTGCTGTTAAGTCCAGCTTGGAGAATACCTTGGCTCCATCCAAGGCGTTGAGTAGCTCTTCCGTGTTTGGTAATGGAAAGCAGTCGACGACAATTGCTTTGTTGGGAGCACGAAGATCCACGCATAGTCGTAGCTTTCCGTCTTTTTTTCTTACAACAACAATGGGTGATACCCATTCAGATGCGGTGACTGGCTCGATAATGTCCATATCGAGTAAACGCAGAAGCTCTTTAGACACTTCTTCACGAATGGTAAGTGGCAGTCGACGGAGCTTTACTGCAACAGGAGGAACGTCTCTCTTCACCTTGACTAGATGCTCGTAACCTTTTGCCATGCCTATTCCTGGTGTGAACAGGTGAGCGTAGGTAGAGTCGATGATAGATTTCAAGTCCGTAGAGATCGGTGTAGAGGTCTCCATGCACTGCAGGGTAGATCCGTCAATGCGAAGTCGAAGTGCGGAAAGTCCGTCCAGTCCCAGCAATGTTGATCCTTGTGAGACGACGTAAAGCACAAGTGATGCTGAGGACCCTTTGTACGTGACTGTTGCCTCCAAACATCCAAGAAGCGGAATGCGCTGCCTTGAGTAATTTTGTAGTTGTACTGCAGCTGGTTGGAGTAGATGTTTGTCCGCAAATTTGCTCTGGTAGATTTCATGGGAGAGAATGGAAACTGCAGAACCAGTGTCAAGTAGGAACTTGACATCTTGTTGTTCTACTTGCATTGTCACATAGATTCCAGCTTTGTGCACTTCTCCAACTTCCAGCACTTTTGTAACTGGGTCACGTTCTTTTTCCTTTTCAAGAGAACTGAAGTCTTCATTAGTAGTGGTGAAAGAACTCACCACCTCCATTGTTGACGCCGTACCCCGACAAACAGAGCCCAGATGTCCTTGTTTTCTGCATTTGGTGCAAGTCTTGCTCCTTGCGGGACATGTAGCAGCATTTGCTAAGTGATCTGCTGATCCACAGCGGTAGCATGTTCTCTGCTGTCTGGCTGGTGCGTCAACGCCTGGCTGAATTTTGGACTTCGAGCTCTTTCCCTTGGTTTTTCGTAGTTTGTGGACGACCGCAGGCGGGTCAGTGGATGACTGTACTTCTTTCTTGGACTGTTCCACGCTGCGGGCCAAGTTCAAAGCCTTTTCGAGGGAAAGGGCAGAACCTTCTAGTAGGAGTCGTTCTCGAACGTGAGTCATCGAAGCTCCCTCTACCAGTTGATCACGTAGCGCTTCGTCCGATGCGGAGCCGAAGCTGCAGGTCTGCGAAAGTCCTCGTAATGCCGTGAGGAATTCGTCAATCGTTTCACCAGGAATTTGTGTACGCTGGCGAAACTTGCGGCGTTCTGTGATAACGTTGTACGTCGCTGCGTAGCGGGCCTCCAGAGTCGCGAGAGCATCTTGGTACACGTCAGTGGTAGTAGTAACACTTGACGTGGACGCGGTTGCGGTAGGAACTGTGCTAGGGGAAGCAGCAGAGACGTGAGGCAACGTGAAGAAGACTCGCTGTCCTTCCGTTCCTAAGGCATGTAGCAGCAGTGCCTTCTTTCGCTTCGGCGTAAGGGAAGACTCTTCGACGCAGTCAAGGTAGTTCTCGAACATTCGGCGCCATTGGTCCCACGGAACCGGGGGTCTTCCAGGCCGTTCAAGAAACGAAGGAAGCGGCGGCAGCGTTGCGTGACTCATTTCTAGGTCCACATAGTATGCGCTGCAAGATCAGTAAGTTGAAATCCACTTTACCTCGTCGCCAAATGTAGTGTATGTAGTGAAGTTGAATGTAAGATGAAGGAACGCCGATTCAGTTGTACGCCTTTTCATCGTCTTCTTCCTTTATCATCTCATTTCTGCTTCGTCTTTCTTTTCTTTAAACACTACAGGCAGCTACCTCCAGCAGCCATGGTTGTGATTATGAACCTAAACCAAAACGTACTTAAGTGGTTTCTGTGGTGTCAATGGTCGTTTTCACGATTTGTTTTCGTGAATATCAATTGCAAGGCATTGTGATTATCCATATAGGTTCGAGGCTTGTCGCGAAACAATAAAAACGAAGAGTAAAAGAGACGGATGAGCATCGCTACGCGCAAGGATACAAGTAGGGTACCCCGGTTTTCTTGACATTGCCCAAGTAAGACTTAAACATTAATGCATAGACGTTGCAACACCCATAGAGCATACATAAGCCACACTAATGAACCGCTAAGATCGCAAACAGCCCCGCTTGGCGTGGGCTTCGCTGTCAGAAGTGCTCCGGAATCGAGCGTCAGCGCTACCTGTTAAGTACTACATGAGGCGCCTCGCCCGAGGACTCCCATAATTTGTCGCGAAACAAGCGCAGGCTTTTGGGATATTTGCGAAGGGTCTATTGACGTGCTAGTAGAAGTCAGCGCGGACGAAGTCGCTGGATGCGTCTACTCTTTTCTAAAACCCCGCGGATCATTCGAAGAGATGGACGATTGCAGACGTTATCTATACTTAAGAGCTACGTATCATAATATTTCGGAATGATTGAAACGCTACATGTGAAAGGCACTGAATCTGCTTTTAATATCAGCGCCTGTCATCGTAATCTTTTATCGACACGGGCGCAAACTAGTCAAATTGGCTATGTGGCCAGATCGTCTTCAGTGACCTATAATATGAACTGACTCTGTAGAGACTGGATTACCTAGGTATTTATCTGGATAAAAGGAGGCCGAAGGAAAGGACAGGCCACGACAAGACATCACATCAACAAAAATTCTGAAAGTGTTAAAACTTTTCAGCCTCCCAACCATCACAAGGCGCCTTAAAGCCCTTCCAGCTTCGCTTCTCTTCTAAGACGAGAGCAGTTGATGCCTTCAGGTAAGAGACGGTTCATGTCCCCACTTCGGATGTCAGGTTTAGCGTGGTTTGCGGTGCTTATCCCAAACGTCATCCCCTGTAATGCCCCGAGCTCCGGGGATGTGGGACGTGTGTACCCATTTAGATGGCGAGTGTCCTGCGGTGGGCTTCGAACTCACCATCTCCAGTAGCCGTGACAGACGCTCTGCGCCACAAGGCCACAGGCACTTTTTTTTATAGCATGAAAAAAAGAAAAACTGGGCGTATAACACGACAGAGTATAGGCTACAAATAAAGGTATGGTCCACGTCGTCATTACAAAATTCGTTCATATCAAGCAATGTTTTCAGCAGATTGACCAGATCACCAGATTATTGAAAAGACAGCAGACGAAGGAACTGCTGTACATTTAAAGTACACTTTATTTAATAACATTTATACATGTAAATTTTAAATATTACCATACTAAAAGCAGCTTCACTGTTTCTTTTTTTTTTTTTAGGTTAGTAAAGTTTTATAGCACTCTTTAAGTTTTGATTTACTTGCAATATGGCATTACTTTTCTTTTTCTCGTTTCTTTCCTTCGGGTTGTGTTTTGTTTGTAACAAAACCACGTAACTGACCAACACCAGGGAAGGTTTAAAAAAACCAACCTTCAGATTTGCTCATGAGACCGCTGCTTTCTACTCGTGTTCAGGTTGCTACACTCTTCGTTGCTTGATGATTATATGGTTAATATAAAAACAAATCCCCATAGTAATCATCAAATGAGAGAAAGTGAAAGTACTTTCTAAAAAAAGGTCTAGCCATTACAGATGCCCTTAGTAATCACGAAATGAGAGACGAATGAAAGTACTCTCTAAAAAAAAGGGTCTAGCCATTACGCCCCTTGTTCCATATAATACACCCCAAAACTTTAGTTCGACGTACAGAGCACTGTCGCCGAAATGACACCTCCAACTTTAACGAGACGCTTGATGACGGTGTGTTATAGCATATTAACGGCTAAGTACTTACCAAAGACTGCTGAAAAAATCACAGGGCTTTTGCAGTAGAGCCAAGAATACCCCGATTACTTTTTAGCAGTCAGTCACGCGCATAGGCGTAGACTTCGGGGGGGAGGGGGGGGGGGAGGGGGGGGGGAGCGGGCATCGGGACTCGTGCCCCCCTGGTAAAATCTAGAAGGGGGGGCAGAGCCCCCCCTCTTTTGGCCCGGGCTATGATCCTTACCGAGACGCCATTTATGTGCCAAGTAACGAGCTTCCTAGTAGTGGCATGTAAACAAAATAACGCAGCACGTTGCCTTTATTGACAAAATACATGGGAAATGGAATCCCAGCGTGCCTTCGTTAGCTTCAATCTCCAGTTCTGGCGAAAAGGTAACGCGCAGCGCTCCCCCCGGGAAAATGGAAAGTCTACGCCGTTGGTCACGCGTACATTACTTATTTTAATAAGTTGTACAACTCGGCTCTCAAGCCGCTCGTCAAAGTTGGTACCGCCTGTTCAACGTCAATGCGTTGTTCGTCGAAATGAAATTTCGCTGTGTATTCTATGTGACAAGGGGTGTAATAACATACCCCTTTCTTTTAGTGTGTGAAATCAATACTTTTAAAATTGTTTGTGAGAGAAATGTTTGATTTAGATCATCTCTCTAAAACTATTGTAATTTTAATCCAGATTTAAATCTCTGATTTAAATCCTGATTTAAATTTCGATTTGGATCTTCTTTTTTTTTTATCCTTTACTTTGTTTTGAATATACTGCTACAAAATAACGAATGTTTCCGAGAGATGCCTCCCCTGTCTATATTGCCATACCGCTGAGACAACACAGACAGCCATACGGTCGGCATGCGTTTTGATGGAAGCCCGTGCTTAATAGATCCGTGTAAAAATCCGTGTATATTGATACATGCATAAAATAATCGCTGATAGCCTGGACGCTTGTGCGTGCCAACTGTCTACAGAACGTCTCACAGAACTTGCCAAGACGCCGCTCAAACGTCTCACAGTCGCCTTTGTGTTAAGTAGGTTCAGAGTTTCGTGGCAAACTTTACATCTAAGGTACTTAGAGTGAACTCTTCATTCAAAAATGTCCTCAAGAAGTGCGTAAAAAAAGTACGGCACGCCGCCACATTTAGCAGATTAATGTCTCGCTTAATTAAACGGAAATTGAGCAGACGGTAGTCACGTGACCTGACGTCACGTGACGCAATCATGTAACCCCAACCCCGAGACCACGCCATATGACGTCAGGTCACATTACGACGCTGTCAAGTGACGTCGTGGTATCGAATTATCCTACGGCAGTTACGGTGTCGCCTGGCGCCTAGTCACTTGAGACACCATTAAATTTATCACGCTAAATTTGTGTCCATGTCGGGCTAACCAAGCGCAGCTCCAAACACGCTACACATTTTGTGCCTCCCAACTTTAGCGGCAAATACTGCTTTTCTTACACTTAGCTTGCCTTGAAGAGACTAATTGCTTTTCGAAAATCTTTGGCTATCAGTCTCACGCTATACAGGTTTTTCTAGCTGCACGAAATTGTTAAGTAAAGAGAGGAAGAGTCGTAAAAGAATGCTGTTTCCACCCTTTTAAATGGCTCGATGAGCATTAGATGGGAGTATAACCATCCCTATTATCAGACTAGTTCACTAAAAATTGTTTATTAACTTTTTAATTACTGTGATTAGTGTTGTGTTCATCATGTTTCGTTATCACTTCCTTTTCGTCTCTGTATTGTCCTGTCTATCACGCTATCATCATTCTTCCTTTTCCTTGTTTTCTGTGATATAATGGGAATGTCTCGTGACATAAAGCAGTCTTCCTGAGAGCTCCGACTGGACTGGTTGCTTTGGACACCTGTCCCCACACCCGGGGACTCTACAATTAGGATATATGTTTATAATAAAAACTTTGTAACGGACGTATGCCAAAACTGTTCCATTTTGTAGAATTCCAGTAACGAGCCAGTGTTTCGAGATAAGCTGCCCCCGAATTTTCTCCTTAATCCCACCTATTTTCTACTCAATCCCGCAAACCCGCGAAAGTGGGCACTATAGCCGAACTTGGCTACATTACACGGATAAAAGTGCTAAATTCAAGGACGAATATCGATGAACACGAGCTGGTTACGCGAATTCCACAAAATAAAAGTCTCGGCATGCGACCGCCTCAAGATTTGCAATAAAAGCAGATATCCTAATTAGAGTGACTGAAAAGTTCATTACGAATTAGAGTTAATTAGCCTGATAATAGTAATGTTTATATTCCCATCTGTCTGCCGAGTCGTATGAACACATTGCGAAGACCACATTCATATACCTGCTTCCCCCTTAATTTACAAATTTGGTGCAGCTAAAAAAATAACACCCTGTATGTGGGTACCTTTTAAGAGTTATTCTACCAGTCCTTCCTACAGCTTCGTACTCTATTTAGCAGCGAAATTAGGGTGTGACGATGTCGGATGAGGTAATTCTCGTGGTTGGCGCCAAAAGTCTCGACAAAAAGAACCAGAGAACGCGAGTATCGTCATAGTCGCGAAGTCTGAGCTCATGGCTGCTGAAGCGGCCGTGGACTGTCAGATAGCTAGGTGGCGCAAGCTACCGCCCGTTACATAGGGCATAGCCAATATCATCCATCGATCCACCGCTGCTGTGACATCGCTAGGATCGCGGCCGGCGACAGCATGACCCTTCTATGACGTCATCAGGCGGAAATCGAGGGACCACTTTTTAGGACGCGGTAAACGCAACAGTCGGAGACGTGTCCCAGGCGCCATAGTGAAATCGAAGATGACGTGTACCACTTACTTTCTGTAAATTGTTGGAAAGTACTGCGCCAGGTACATGTAGAGGACGAATGGCTGCGGGCCAATCCAGATCTCGTCCAGCTTATTGGCGATAGCGGTGACGATCAGCTGACCTGCCCGAGCAGCGGTCATCTTGCGCTGATTGGCGGAAGGTTTGAAGCACTCGGTCTTGTCCAGGGTGCCACTGAAACAGTTCTGCCTAATGGGTGTGGCAACTGGGCCGGGACAGACCATGGTGACGTTGATTCCCTTGTCGAAGACTTCAGACCAGAGGCATTCGAAATAGCCCTGCGATAAAAATATATATATATATGTATTGAATTGTTCTGCTATTGGAAAAAATTGATCGAAGCATGAAATCGAAGCATGAAATCTTTAGAACTAACAAAATATCGCATAGACTGCGGGGAAGTACAGTGTTCCCCAAACTTATCGTCGTTAAAAAATGGTCTCTTTCGCTCCGTTTTTGTGCTATTCCTGGACCTTCCGGTTCCACTACGTGGTGTAGTTTCGGGTGAAGACATTCGAGCTACTGCAGTGACCACTTTAGCTACAAGTAGCCGGCAACTGATCAATATTTGGGTAACCGGGTGGCTGGTTTAGTTTTAAAAAACGCTGGAGATACAATTACATAAAATACCTAATAACTCAATTTCACAATAACGGTTATTTTTACCACAAACCGATGTTAAAACGGGTTGAAGGTTCACTCTTAAGGCTTAGCAAATTATTTTAACATAAAACTGGGGCCTTATTTCGAGTTTTCGTCCAGAAGTTGGGTACCAAATGCTATTGGTAGGACTAGGAGCGTTCTGCTTTTTTTGTTTTCTTGTCGCAGTATAGGCCAGATGTGCTCCATTACTTTCCGGAAAAATAATTTCAGGCTTCAGGGGCGACTATCTGGACGAAATCTGATTTCGTCCAGATAGTCGCCCAGATTTCGTCCAGAACTATGATTTCGTTCAGAGAGTACGCCGAGTTGTTCTAAGTTCTGACGATCTGCGGTTGTGCAAAGAGGCATGATGCTTAGTGGCCTCCAGACGCCATGGCACGCACCTGGCACTTCCCGCATGCCGTCACAACACGTAGTACTAACTACCGCGATGTATAAGAAAACAAAACACGAAATATTGCAAGTTTCTAAAAAAACATTCGGTCATGCCACTTATGGACGAAAACTTGAGACGAGGACGGTTTTCTCACTGCTATGTTAAACAAATAGCTAAGCACCGAGAGGAATGTCGTAACCCGCTTTAACGATGCTTTTCAATCACATTACACGTTCTCGTGAACTTGCGTTACCAGATATTCTATATAATTGCACGTACTTTCCCACGGCCTTAAAAGCTTTATCCTTCTAAAGAAAAAAAAAAACGAAACGAATATCAGTCGTTTTAAATAAGCCTACCTACTTACAAGGCTTAGTGTGCGTGAAGAAGCGAGAGTTGGAAAAAGCTAAAACTTCGTGCTAGGGATGTTAGCCCCCTCGAAAATATTTTGTTTCACCCAATTACTCATTCATTCCACATAAAACGTTTAGATGGAAGTATATATAAACTTTAAATTCTAATGAGAAAATTTAAGGAACACATTTAATTGTGATTTCAGACGTTTTTTAAGTTAATAAACTGAAGAAGTGTAGGAAAAGCCTCCTATATTAAACATAATATCTACTCTACGGATCAGCCTTACTTTATTTCATTGAGCATTAAATCGAAGCCAACGAATAGACTAACAAAGTGCCAAGAATTAATTATAAGGATACAAAAGACGATGACAAAGCTTCGCATCTAAAAATAGCGCTTGAAACATTTCACTTTTCTGAATGGGCGGATCTATAAGTGCATAGCATAAACTGTATAGGATTTTTTATTGTATGTTTTAAATAATACCGAGGGCTCTTCAAGCGAGAAACACTAACATGGTTCAAAATAGTCTTTTCGAAAAAAATTATGTTGAAATTTGTACTTTAAAAGTTTTCTTTTGTATTCAAAGGGGTTTTTCATCGATAACTTTAATGATTATGACAATATTGTACTTGTTGAATAGGCATCTGTAGTCGGTTCTTACAAATGTTATCATCGTCTAAGCCTGGTGCATTACCGTCAAAGAGGCATGTTCTGGATATTTTACAAAATATATTAAATAAAACTTGTTTTACATTTTGCGTTTAAGATGTTACGGAAATAGATTTTGTTTTGCAGAAGGTATGGCAGCCTGGAGAACCTCCCAAATACGCGATTTCTGACGATCATCCAAATTCCAAAATGGTTCTTTGATCCTTGAGAACTCAAAAAATTGAAAAACTAAAAATATGATGCATAAATGGCTTTCAGTTTCATCCCACTGAAACATTTTCATGGCATATATACATATTATAATCGGTTTCGAGACATTCTATTTACAGGTACTGTAGGTAGCAGAGCTGCCTAAGGAGGACAGCGTTACAACAACTGTGACACAAGTAAACGCTGAAATGCTTCAACATTTGTGCTTTCAATAAGCAATGATGGCAAGCAGTTCCACTGCTCGATTTGTGTTTGGGAGAAAAAAGGATTTTTTGACAAAAAGTTTGGCTCTGGCAAACTATGGGCCTATTTCTTCAAAGCGGTTTAGTCTTGTTGATCTGTGCGGCGCGACATGGCCCGTTTTCCTGCACGATTTGAGATGAAATCGCTATTGCGTCAAAGTAAGAGCGTTTCCAAATGTACCACCCGCCGAACTTTCAGTAAATGACCCTATATTAGTTTTTATCTTGTAACGCTAACTACAGCTTCGAAACTCCCCTATTGAAAGATCTCATTTGTATGAGAAATTTTTGTGCCCAATAAACACATCTGAATCATACAAGGCATATAAGAACATATACGAATCATATAAGAATAATACAAGAACCATATAAGATACATAGGAACATATTGTCACGGATGACAAATGATGAGGCGTCGAATAAATGAAGAAACTAAACGTTTGATGGGGCGAACTTGTGCCCAAAACAAAAGTAGAGAAAGGCTAGCGTCGCAGGCGTCGATGTCGGTGAAACAAGCACGATCGAGCGCTTTGGCAAGACTGACTGCGGCTCGCCACGCGGAGCCCCTTCTGTACATGCGAGGGCTACTGGAATAATAGGCGTAGAAGGTTCGACGTGTAAAACATTCGGACCTCGAACAAGCAACAGGATCCTCGAATTTACCAAAACACTAAATTTCAGGAATAACAAAAGATGCATCGCTCCCAGCAATCGAACCCTGCCTTTTCGAGGGAAGGCAGGCACTATAACCGTTAGGCCACGCGCGCTCCCTACTTGGCCAGCCGCGCGCGCGGCATTACTCACCCCTTTAAAAAGTGCATCACCCCGATGCAACACAAAACAAAGCAAAGCAAATAAAAATAACGGTAAACTAAAGAGTCATTTGGAACACATAAGGCCCACAGTCCTATCGAGCGTAGTACGGCTTCAGGCGCACTACGTGGCCGACTTCAGGTCGTGGTGGGTGGCGTGATGAAGTTCCTGTTCCGTCGGGCATCACCTCGTAGTTCAGATATCCAAGTTGACGAAGTACCTAGAAGGGTCCGAAATATCGTTTCAGAAGTTTCTCGCTTACACCACGGCGGCGAATCGGTGTCCAGACCCATACCCTGTCTCCGGGCTGGAAGTGGACATCCCTACGACGAAGGTTGTACCGGGTAGCGTCAACCCGTTGTTGATCTTGAATTTGAAGTCGGGCGAGCTGGCTAACTTCGGTTCTTTGAGCAATCACCTGGGCGTCGGGGCTTCCATCGTCAGCTGGTTCGTGGGGTAGCATCGCGTCGAGCATGGTCCTTACTTTCCTGCCATGCACCAGCTGAAACGGAGTTAGTCCTGTGGTCTCTTGCAAACGTGACTTAGGGTAACACCTCGTCCCAAGTCTCGTGCTCTACCTCGACATACATGGAGACCATGTCGGCGATAGTTTTGTTTAGCAGTTATGTGTCTGCGGATAGAACATGTCCATGTGTCTGCGGATAGAACGCAGTGGTTCGACGGTGGACAGTGCCACTAGGACGAAGGATCTCTTGCATCAGCTGGGTCATGAACGGTGATCCACGGTCGGTAATGAGGACTTCGGGGACGCCGTGTCGGAGGACAATGGACTCGATGAAAAACTTGGCGACTTCAACAGCCGTACCTAATGGAAGGGCTTTCGTCTCGGCGTACCGAGCGCGATAATCTGTGGTGACGATTATCCACAGGTTTCCCGACGTTGACAGCGGAAAAGGGTCAAGTAAATCCATTCCGACCTGCTGGAACGGCGTGGACGGGGGGAAATCGGATGCAGAAGTCCTGACGGCTTCGTCTGGGGTTTTTTGCGTCTCTGACACTCGTGGCATGATCGAGTGTAGAGGTGAACGGTCTTCGGTAGCCTTGGCGAGTAGTACTTTTCTCGAATCCTGGCGAGCGTTTTGCTGTAGCCAAGGTGTCCAACCGTTGGGTCGTCATGGCATCCTTGGAAAATTTCTTCTCGAAAACTGGAAGGAATAACCAAAGAGCCATGTTGTGTCGTTGTTGACGAAATTTTCTTTGTACAGCATCCCTTGCCATGTGGAGAAGGTAGGCACGATTCGTAAGAAATCACGGGGAACCGTACTCGCTTTTCCCTCTAGGTGCTCGATGAGCGCTCGCAGTTCAGGGTCGTCTCGTTGGAGTGCTGCCATGTCGCTGACATCCAGAGCGCCGAGGAAACACCCATCGTCATCGTCTTCGATGCAGGCAGTACCGGCCTCGACTGGGGCCCTTGACAAGCAGTCGGCATCACTGTGCTTCCGGCGGGACTTGTACACCACGGTCATGTCGAACTCCTACAGTCGTAGGCTCCACCGGGCGAGGCTTCCGGAGGGGTCTTTCAGATTCGCGAGCCAGCAGAGCGAGTGGTGGTCCGTGACCACGCGAAAAGGACTTCCATACAGGTATGGGCGAAACTTTGTTATTGCCCAGACGACAGCAAGGCACTCCTTTTCAGTTGTTGAGTAGTTCCTCTGCGCCTTAGACAGCATCGGACTCGCGTATGCGATGACTCGCTCTGCCCTGTCTTGCATTTGGACTAGTACCGCGCCATGTCCTGTGTTACTGGCGTCCGTGTGGATCTCTATTTCAGCGAATTGGTCGAAATTGCCAAGAATCAGGGTCGTGTGAAGTCTTCGTTTGAGCTCAACGAATGACCGCTGGTGTTCTTCTGTCAACTCAAACTTCACGGCGTCCTTCGTGAGGTTCGTCAGCGGTGCAGGCAGCTTGGCGAAGTCCCGAACAAACCGTCTGTAGTAGGCAGAGTCCAAGAAACCTTCTCACGGCCTTCTTGTCAGATGGCAGCGTAAATGCAGCTACGGCGCGGGTGTTCTCGGGGTCGGGGAGAACACCGTTCTTGTCCACGATGTGGCCAAGGAACTTAAGTTCACCACAGGCGAATGAACACTTTGTTGGCTTCAGTGACATGCCGGCGGTTTTGATGGCTTTCGTCGAGGTAGACGAGGCAGCTCTGCCATTTCGGACTAGCCATTACGGTGTCCATGACACGCTGGAAGGTGGCTGGTGCTGTACAAAGTCCGAACGGCATCACTTTGAATTCATGCAGTCCGTCGGGAGTGAAGAAAGCAGTTTTCTCCCGGTCGCGTTGGTCTACTTCAATCTGCCAGTAACTACCCTTCAGGTTCATCGACGAAAAATATCGGGAGTGGCGCAGTCGGTCTAACGTATCGTCGGTGCGGGGGAGCGGATAGACGCCCTTCTTAGTCACAGCGTTCAGTCGACGATGGTCCACGCAGAACAGTAGGGTTCCGTCCTTCTTTAGAAGGACGACTGGGGACGCCCATGGAGTTCTTGAGGGTTGAATGATGTCGTCGTCGAGCATTTCCTCGACTTGATCCTGAATCACCTTCCTTTCCTTTAAGGAGACTCGATACGGCGGCTGGTGGACAGGGAGCACGTCGTCGTCGGTAATAATGCGATGTTTCGCCTTTGGTGTTTGGCGAACTTTCGACAACGTGGCAAAACAGTCACTGAATTCGGCGAGGAGATCAACCAGTTGCCGGAGCTTGGGAGCTGGGAGCTCGGGGTCGATGTCGAGCGGCGGCGGCGACGTCCTGTTCTGCTGTGACGACGAGATTTCCTAGAAGATTGCGGTGACCACGGTTGGCGCCTGAAGCCCCTCGACGTGGCCCACGGTGGTACCTTTCGTTAAATGCTGCGGCTCCTCTAGAAAGTTTGTCACAAGAACAGTTGTACGTCCTTCTTGGAGATCCGTTACGTCTCGTGCGACGCCACTTCCTTTCTCAAGGAGCAGTTGGACGCTGCCTTCCAGAAGAGCTTCACCGTGCACGGCATGCGTCGGTTGTGATGGTGACGAAAACACTCGACCGCGGCGGCAAGTTCATAAGGTCGGCAATAACTCGGATTGCGGTTGACGTCGTGTTGCTCTCCACCGGCGGCAGAACAGGCTTTCGCAGTGTCAATTGGTTCGCCCCGAGGTCGATGACGGCGCCATACTCTAAGAGGATAACGCCCCTCACACAATATTGTAGGACGGCGAACTTCACAAGGCATGTCTGGCCGTGAATTTCGACGCGAGCAGGGCACCTTCTCACAGGCGGGACCATTTCTCACAGGCGGGAATTTCGACGCGAGCAGGGAACCTTCTCACAGGCGGCCGCAGATACGAACCAGCGGTTCGTATCTGCGGCCCATCCCACAGCGTCGTCACTTTACGAAGACAGCGAAAGAGCCTCCCACTCAAAACTGAGTAGTCTGTTCCGGTGTCCGCGAGTGCCGATACGTCGATGCCGTCAATAACAACGTTTAAATTGTTGGACACCGTTGCAGGAGCATCATTGCAATACGTGGCGTTGGAGAGTGGGAGCGCTCCGGCGTTCTTCGTGGCTCTTTCCTTCGGTCTTTTTTGGCAACGCCACCTCCAGGTGTTGCCGCACTTAGTTTTCCCGGGGTCGCAGAAAAGACAGGCTCTCTCGGCGGGGTCGTGGTGCTGGTGACGCTAAGCGTCGTGGCGATGGGGAGCAGGCTTCATGGCGGATAGATTGCACTAAGGGGGGGCTAGCGTCGGAGGTACTCCTCGATGTCGTGAGGGCGTTCGCCGTACCTGGGGCGTGGGTCGTTCGGGTGGAACCTTCGCAGCCCCAGTTGTCGGTAGGGGCATCGACGGTAAATGTGGTCGGCTTCACCGTAGTGATAGCAGATGGGTCGTCGATTTGCTGTTTTTCACATGTCGGTTTTCTTTGGCCCAGGTTGCTCTCGGTGGTCGTACTCATTTTATTCGTCGTTGCTTCGGCGGTACGCCTGCGTTGGTTAGTCACGTCGTGGCGCCACCGGATAATGTTGAGCAGCTGGTGGCCGTCGGCGGGCCACTGCGGCGTAGGTCAGCGTCGGCTCATCGGCTGCGGTCACGGTGACAGGGGTATCCAGCAGGAACGTCCCGAACAACCTCGGCAATTGAGATTGAGGCGGGGCGCTCAGCAGTCGGCAGAAGCTTAAGCTCCTCCCGGACGAGGTCGCAAATAAGTTCCCGAATGCCCGGGGTGTCGTGGGCAAGGTCACAATGTGACTGCGAAATCGCGCTGACGCCGATTGTTCTCTGGTAATGGCTGGCCCGGTCTTGCAGAGCACGCTCGATATTCGTGTCTTCTGTGACGAACCATTGAACGGACGTCGGTGGGTTGTGTATCAGTCCAGAGAGGATGTCGTCCTTCACGCTGCGCATCAGAATACGCAGCTTCTTTTCCTCAGTGGCCTGAGGGTCAGCACGGGAGCTCAGGCGCAGGACGTCTTCCACGAAACTCGTGACGCTCTCATTGGGGCCCCGGGTCCTGGATTGCAGCAGATCATTGGCCCTCTCTCTACGGTGTTGATTGGCGAACGTACGCGTCAGCTCGTTCATTGCAAAGCTCCCATGAAGTCAAGGAAGCTTCGTGGTTTTCGAACCACCGCCTTGGAGTTCCTTCAAGCGAGAAATAGAGGTTTTGCAGGTGCTGTTCGTCACTCCAGCCGTTGTGGCGAGCCACGCGTTCATACTGGTTGATCCAGTCTTCGACGTCCTCGTAGGCCTCGCCGAGGGAGGTAGTAAGCGTCCGCAGAGCGATGGGTAGGACGACGACGGGCGAGATGGTCATCGTCGGGATCTTCTTCGGCTTCTGCAGCAGGGGTCCTAATTCCAGGAGTTGCTCTTTGGTACGGCGGCTTGCTCGGGCTTTGGCGTCTTCGGCGAAGGGTAGCCTTCCGGGGCTGAGCACGTCGCTTGACCGAGATATCTTCGGAGGGGTACGCTCAACAGGCATGAAATGCAATACCAGCACCTCCACCAAAATGTCACGAAGGAAAAATGCTGAAGCGTCGAATAAATGAAGACACTAAACGTTTAATGGAGCGAACTTGTGCCCAAAACAAAAATAGAGAAAGGCTAGCGTCGCAGGCGTCGATGTTGGCGAAACGCCAGGATCGAGCGCTTGGGTAAGAGTGAAACTGACTCCGGCTCGCCACGCGGAGCACCTTATGTACATGCGTGGACTTCTGGAATAATCGGCGTAGAACAAGCAACAGGATTCTCGAATTTGCCGGAACACTATATCGCAGGAATAACAAAAGATGCGTCGCTCCCACGAATCGAACCCTGCCTTTTCAAGTGGGAGGGGGGCACTATAACCGTTGGTAGAGTTCCTGTATAGCTACCTACGGTAGGGAGCCTATACAGGAACTCTAACCGTTGGGCCACGCGCGCGCTCCCTACTTGCCCAGCTGCGCGCGCGGCAATATAAGAACCATATAAGAAACTTGTGAGAAGTTTCTTACAACTCTCTTATATGGTTCCTATATATATATATATCATATAGATCTTATATAGTTTTTACATGGTTCTTATCTCTTTTATGATTCATATGTTTTAATAGACACATGAAATTTCTTATACAAATGGCTTTCTCACTAGGATCCTCTAACATATATTTAAGAAAGGACCTATCAAATTATATATCATTTATTTGCATCGCACATAAATTAAATATTTGCGTTCTCCGGAACGTGTCTTCAAGAGAAAAGTGAATTACCTTCAATGTACGACTAAAAAAAGATTCTTAAATTTTCTTGAAATCGATCTCTTTGCCCGGTGGTGACAGTACAACTTTGGATCACGATCACTTCAACCTTCGCAATGAGGTATAAACCAACGCGCGTTCCTGACGTCACGCAGCTGCGGTGGCGCTGTCGACGGCACTGCGCATGCGCAGAAGCTTCAGTTCACTCGAATTTGGTTTCTGCGCATGCGCAGTGCCCACACCTGGTGTGGGCAAGCTCGGGCTTGTTTGTAAACAGCGTGTCGGTTTATACCGACAACGAGGTGACACGACATATCTGCCCCGGGTAACCTACTATTAAAAAATTCCCTCAAAACAACTGGAGTGCCATCAACGGCAGCTTCAGCTTAAAGTCCCTAGATAAGAGCTGAAGCGCCGACTATGTGACGCTGCACGCTTTTAAGAAGTGATTGGCAGCTCACTGCAGAGGTGTGAACTGAATGCCGCCATTTTGTTCCAGCGGAATATGCTTCATTTGTATAGGTTGTGGTTACTTGTAAAAGAAGTATCAAGGGACTTTACGTCATCGGCTACTACGGCGCCCTCTGCATAGGCCCCTATATACGGCTGTCATCGCTGCCCAGTCTTGAGCGAGGACAGGATCTGCCAGACCATGCAGACCAATCATTGCGTCTTCTTGTTCGTTCAGGTTCGTTCAACTCCCTCGTCAAAGGTAAAACAAAACAAAAAAAAAACAATTTGTGCTTACTGGTGTTTCCGTGCTCACAAATGTTTTGTAAAACTGTGTGTGACTGGGCTGATGTAGTAGGCCTCCTTTTAATGGTTTCGGGTGACGTTGGGCTGAATCCCGATCCGACGAGTGAAGCCCAACTTAAACAATTTAATGAAATGCACGATATCCCTGAAGTAGTCTGTAAACGCTCCCCTTGTAAACGCTCAAACTCAGACGGGAATAATGACGTCAAAGGAAGCCGAGTCAATAAAAACCACCATAACTGATATCAAAGAGAGATTGGCTGAGGTCGAAAATAACACAAGCTTAATTATGTTCTTCTAAAAGATAACTGGGCTCTACGTACACGTCTAGACGAAGCAGAAGGTCGTTTTCGTCGCGATAATTTAGTTTTCTATGAGATTGCTCTTACAGTATCTGAAACCTGGACACAAACGGAGGAAACGGTATTCAGATTATTCAGGCCGTCACTAAACGTCCAACTAACAGATGAAGCGGTTATACGGGCCCACAGCATAATAAGTGCAAAGATGTTTTTTTCTTTTTTTTTTTTTTTTTATGTAAGAGGCTTTACTCACATGCAGAGCTGCTTTTGTGGCATTGTAGGTCGCAGAGTCCGGCAGAGCTAAAAACAAAAACAGTCAAGATAATTATACAGCACAATTAAAAAATTCACACATTTGGATGTCAAGTAGGTTTGTGCGAATATTCAAAATTTCGGATACAAATAGAATGTATTCAAAACTCGATTCGTATTCAATTCAAATATTTCCTATTTTGCGCTTCACAAATATGCTGCAGCAGTGGAGTATTGAAAAAAAAGTGACAAATACTTTTGCAAGGAATTAATTAGCGCGTTGCAGGGTACGCCTTCATAGCACAGAAGTTTTCCGAAAAATATATTATATATTCCAATCTCATTGTTACGTAAATCTCAAGTGAAAAAAATCGCCAACAATAGAAGTCCGTGGCGCGTTTGTGCAAAGTAGCTAACGCAGGAGAGTATTAATTGCACAGGCTGGACGCGAAAAAAAACAGAAGTTCAAAAAGGAAGGAGGAGGCATGAGAAAGGAGCTTCTCTTTTGTCTGTCATGAAGAAAATCTAGACACGACATCAAAAAGGAAAAAAAAAATAAGAATTGGTGAATGAAAACTAAGAAAGGTCGCGTGAAAATTAACGACTTGACGACATGACCTTTTTGTGTGTCATCCAGTCTCGATCATTTTTATAAAGTAGGCTTACCTGTCTGTAACACTAACGCATTCCATCACTCATTCATTCCCAAAACCTCCTTAGATTGGAGCCGCCTGCCCACATTCAAAAGCACTAGAAAAGGACACTACGTCATTTGCTCGTGAAAAATGGGATATGTATCATTAAATCTCATTTTAAACACGAAGCAGAAATCGAAAACCAAAACTTCAGCTCCGTCCGGCAACATGGGCCGCCAAGGGCCACATTGGGCTCGGGTCGCCTCTGTCCCGCCGGTCCCCAGCTGGGGAGAGGCATTCCCTTGCCTATCCCCAGCTGGGGATAGGCAAGGGAATGCCTATCCCCAGCTGAACCCTCCCTCCCTCCCTCCTCCGGCAAAGGCATTCCCTTGCCGGAGGAGGGAGGGAGGGAGGGGAAGAAAAAATGTTTTTTAAACTTTTTTTTTTTTGTCCGTTCTCTTAAAGGTTATTTTGGTGATATCCCACATTGCCTGGTGATAAGGGAAGAGAATTGGCATAGAAGGGCCGGAGGAATCCTATCCTTGTCTCTTTAGACCTAGGCTAGGTGACGCAAGCTGCCGCCCGTTACAAATGAGTACAACCATTTTCATTCATTCATCCAGAACAAGGATATCACGTGGTATCAAATGTCACTTGATTCGCTAAGCATCTACGGGGTGAGGTTGGGGTGGGATTGGGGTGGCGTGTGCCAGGCGCAAGTGTCGTCTGTCCCGCACTCTTTACCACGTTTGGTGTTCTTGATCATTCGACGACGTTTGCACAACTGCGGCATAAGTCTGCGCACGTAATGTCCGTAGTGTGAATGAAACGCCGAGACAATAATCACATACGGTGAGAAGACGAAGCGGTGTTGACGCGGGACCGCAGCGGGGCGGCCGTGGTCCTACCTTCAGATTGGCCGACGAGCTCCCATTGTCACCTCGCAGGCAACGCTGCTGGGCACCCGCCTTTCCCGAACGGAAAAATCCGCTCAGAGAGGGGTGGGTCCCGACATTTCATCATGTTTTTAATGGGAAAATTGGCATCGCGTGATTGCAATGTTCGGTATTTTAGGATTCTTAGGGCCCGTGGAATCAGTTATAACCAAATAAAAGACAATCACAGAACCCTCTTTGCTGCCTCCTGTGTCTAAAAGCGATGCCGACCAACGCAAGTCTTTTCATCATCAAATTTTTCCCATTATCATGTGCTCGCAAATGGACGTGTATATTGAAGGCGTGTTGTATAAACTTTCGTTTTCAAACACGTACGGATTTTACTTAGAAGTCATCCCGGATTTTAGGTCATCATGACTCGTGCCACACAGGACACACACATCACTGAGAGAAGAACAACTTCCATACCAATCTTGCTCGCACAGCTACTGAGCACCACCACGTGACCCGTTCTCCTCTCCAACCAGTGTGGAACCACCGTCTTGGTCAGGTTCACATGGCTGAACACATTCAGGTTGAACATCGCCTTGTGTACCTGCACAACGACAATCATTTCGGATTAGGGATCCCCATTCTTTCCAATACTTCACCAAATCTAAGCTAATAAAAAGGGTTTTTTCTTTAAGTTTTTTGCATCGGTTTGTTTAATAATTCCTGTTTAAAACGTTTGCTTTTAAACATTTCTTTTACGGAGTCCTCATTGTACTTGAGAGAATAGGTATTAATGAAACCACATAAATTAGCAATTCGACAAGTGATACGTCTTCGAAAAGAATATGATAGTGTAGGTTAGCCGACTGGATGCTTACTAGTTGTGCTATTCAAAGCGTGTAATTAAAACGTAAAAAACGCAATCAGTATAAGTGTAATCGTAAACAAAGTAAATACATGGGCTCAGACTTGTACATAGTTAAACTAATCAACCCAAAATAATTGTAGTTTGACTACTTTTGTGTGTAGTTTAGTAACTTTTAATTACATTTTTATTTTGGTAATTAGTACTTTACTTACTTTTTCAGAGTAACCTCAACTAAAATATCAAATTACTTTCGAATTTTAGTAGCAGGTTCGCTTATCAACAAACATTCCTGCACAAACAGAGTCAAGATGTTGGAAGTTCAGCTGATATTTCCAAGGAGAGGGAAGCATATGGCACATGCAGGGGGGCAGGGGTAAGTAGTTTTGAGGGTCCGAAACCCCCGATAATTTTCACGAGCCCGCCATCGCAACAAACCTGCTACGAGGCGTGGGGAGCGGACAGACACGTCGCAAGTGAGGCTGAGTAACTGCGGGATTAGCGTCGAAGACTGGCATTCCTTTGTGTCCCGAGGCTCAAGGAGACTTGACGTATTTAAAGAAGGGGTTTGTCCCAGCTTCTCCCCAACGCAGGAACTCTCGCCCAGTATAGGAGGTGTACCCACCGCATCCTCACTGGAGGCCACAAAATGCAGCACTCGCTCTGAAGCTCATCTGGTGCTCCCGTAGTTTGTGCTCTACTTGAAGAACCGCGTGCTAAAGGGCAACGCAAAATGACCTCCTTTCCGTGGCCTTTCCTCCAAATACTCAGAATATATGGGTCTTCCAAGATTGGTGGATTGTTCGAGGAACCTTAATGATTCCCCCGAAGTTTTTACATAAAAAATAATAAACAGTCAGTGTTGGGAAGCACTTGAAGTGCATGGTACTTAAAGTGTACTACTTCAAGTAGGGTTAGAAAACGTGTACATTACTTGAAGTACATTTTCTAAGCATGTGCTTGTACCGTCCTAAATTATTTTTATGGTACTTTCCGTGGAGAGTACCAATACTCCCGACTTCAAAATACATTCCCCAAATTTGAAGAGAAAAAAAAATTGTTTTGTTATGTGAAAACGCGCTATCGTCTTTCGAAAAGTTGTCTGGTCATTTCTCCGAGTGAAGTAATGGCGGCTATGAGACCGATACAAATAAGTGCCTTATAAGTTGATTGTGCGGAGTAGTTTGTGACCGAGAATAAAACATCTACACTATATGGCGACTAGACTTCATCCAATATTTACCGCCATTTTCGAAAAAACTGATGCAACTCCCATTACCTTTAGAGCAATGCGCACGCCAGTTTAAAAACAAAGGAACATTGTGTAGTGAATGAAAGGGCATCATGAAATATTGTGTTAAAAGGTACTTGTACTTTACTTTGAAAATACATTGTATTTATAGTACTTTACTTCAACTATATTGCGCCCCGTGTGCTTGCTACTTAAAGTACATAACCTCTCGTTGACTTTTTACTTTACTTCAAGTACTTGTAGATATAATTTACGTAACAGTGTAAACAAGGAATACTGTCTGCAAAATCCAGCTCAGGCAGTGCTAAAACAAAGTACAGATGAAACATCCACAGTACATCACTGACCAAAAAAAAAGTACAAAACAAGTACAAAAGCAGTCACGCCGAAGAGAGACCAGCTATAAAACACAAGCCGCTTTATATTTGACTAGCAGAACTTCGCTAACGGATCAAAACCTATGTAGAGTCTTATTATCATAAAAAAAAAATATAAAAGTAACTTCAAAAGTACTTTACTGCCCGACCATCACCCGGTGGTCCGTCGTCTTTACTTTGTTTTTTTTCGTTCCCCACACATCCCCCCTTCCTCCCCCCTTCGAGGAAAGGGGGCGCTTGTTATCCCCTGTTTGTGTGTTGCCAGCTCCTATGCGGGCATTACAGGGGGAATGTAAACGTCACGTTCCGGGAGCCGACGCTGAAGCCCTTCGGAATAATTGTTGAGCGGTGGAAGCGGATGAACGACAAAGGGACGAAGCACTGATGACGACACCGAGGCGGCGCGCCATCATTTGGGCCTGGCACATTCGAGACATCACAGTCTCTACAAAGCCGTTGGCCCAGGTGGTCTGGCTCATACACTTGTCGATTACTGAAGTGGCGATGAAGAATTCGGAATAGAAGCAGCTTGTGCAACTCTGAGCCCTTGCAGTTCTCGTCTACCGAGGAGTTCCTCAGCTGTTCACAGCTCAGTTGGGTGTGTTCTACCGGCACTCTCCCGGGTGCCCGTGTTGGACAGGAGACGGTTGGCATCTCCTCCTCTTCCATGCCAGTAGGGGATCGGTGGTGTGTGTGGGGTGATCAGGGCCGGTGGCGGCTGCAGCTTTTGGACAGCGGAGTATCGCAGTTTGGCGGGGAGAGGCTGCTGGAGTGTGGATTAGACTTCGTGGAGACTCATGGCGAACTTCACCGATCGTTTTGAAGCACGTCGGGATCGACTTTTCTGGGGCGCGCCTATATCACTGGGCGATTGGGATTGAGACGGACTTGTTCCACTCGTCGTTTTGGATCAGCTCCCACTCCAGATCTCGATCCAGATCGGAGAAAAGTTGCTCCTTCGATTTCGGCGGACTCGGCCGGAAGCCAGCCTGGCCAGCTCTCGGCGCGCACAGATGATTTCCTTTCTCCCCGGGCAAAGTACCGCCCGCTCTACACCATAAGAAATGCCTGCGCGTCTACTTACCCGCAAAACACTCAAAGAGCCGATCTCTACGATCTGGGAAATCAGCTCAGCGAATGATGAAGCGGAACATCCGTTGAGACCTCAAAACGAAGTCTGCGCTTGGGCATTACGCAATGCAAAGCGTCATGCTTGCATTGCGTAATACGACAGCGCAGACTTCATTTCGAGGTCTAAACAGATGTTCCGCCTCATTATTCGCTGAGCTGATTTCGTAGATAGCAGAGATTGGCTCTTTGAGTGT
This sequence comes from Ixodes scapularis, assembly GCF_016920785.2. Lineage (NCBI taxonomy): Eukaryota > Metazoa > Arthropoda > Arachnida > Ixodida > Ixodidae > Ixodes > Ixodes scapularis. The sequence goes on along the minus strand of NW_024609836.1, from coordinate 6,962,343 downwards.
TTTGCGGCTAAGTAGACGCGCCGGCATTTTTAAGAGAGTACTACTGGTGCAGCTTGACGATCGTTCGTCGTCAAGTTGCTCGAGCACTAGTTCCTCCAGCAGCAGCGGCTCGAGTAGCAGTGACGACCAGGATTACTTCTATGTCCCGCGTGAACTCGACTGCCTTTTTGCACCTCCGCAAAAGAGGCCGAAAATCAAAACGGACGTGGACACCATTCATAGATATTCCGATGAAGAGGCAAGTGGGCTACGCTGATGCACATCGCTCATCGACACGCATCCTTCACATCGGGATTAACTTCGCTCGTACGTTGAACACGTGTTATTAGCGCCACGATTACGAAACCATGTTCTTTGAGACCCGGGACCGCTGGAAAGGGATTCCCGGGAAGGTGAATGACGGGAAGGTGAATGAAGTCGGAAAGGCGTTCGCCGATCCCGGAGAAGTGGTTATGTACTAGTGCTTTTTTGTGAGTAAGTTTATTTCAGGGTGTCGAACCGGAACCGAACCGAAAACCGGAACCGAACCGGTATTTTTTCCGGAACTGAACCCGAACCGTTATATTGTTATCGCGATGAACCCGAACCGGAACTGAACCGGAAAAAAAATTACGGTTACCGGCTCATGTCAAAACGGTTCGGCCACGCGCTGTTGACAATGAATGTGCTATCAATGCCATTTGTTTTTTAAGTGCCGTCAACTGACGCACACCTCGCTTACATATTTTTGTTAGTCTTAGGAATATAAACGCTGCATCCATGAATCTTGAAAAACGCTGCATCCATGGATCTTGACATAAAAACCAGTATTGCGCTGGTCGCGGCTTGCACAGAAAGAAAAAAATTGGAAGGCTGTGCAAAAAAAAAAAAAAAAATATCGCGTCACGGGATTTCATTTTCCTACAATCTCGTAAATCCTAAATGCTGCTGTGTGCTCATTTCATAACACGTTTCTAGAACGCGCGAGTTCTTGAAGCTTGCTTCCACCGGAATGAGAAAAGAAAAGGCTGTGGAGTTTGATAATAATGCATCTGGTTTCGTATAGGCACCTAGAAGCTAACATGTTTGTGAGACAGCGAATTTTTCTATTTTAATATTTATCCTATTACGTCCTTCTGGCGCTGCGTTCGGTGAAGTGTTTTTCATATTCCGTATCTTGTTTAAGGGGGGACATGGCCTCGAAATTCAAATTTTTCTGACAAAACGTTTTTTTTCAAAAAGGATATGTTTATGTTTATTACTTCAGAAGAATGGTTTCAGAAACTTTCATTTATAAACATGCAGGATTCATCTCGCAATAAATTATTTTCGACAGGTCGGCAGCCCTCCGAGTCAGCAGGGAGCAAGTTTTTTGTGTTTTCTATTTAGTGCTGCTTCATACTTATTTAACATAGCTAGAATATCTTGCCCCCATTGGAAGTGCCATTTACTCTAGATTTTGCCCGTAGAAGCTTTCCAAGTTTACAAGTATCAATGGCCAGGAAAGCCATATACATCCAAACAGAAAAAAACCTGAAAATTTGGTATGGGCAATCTTATTGATTGAGACCTGAAACAGGGTTTACGATTGGTCATTCCCAGTTACGTGATAGTCTGTCATCTTCAGTAATGCCTCTTTTACGGTATCTTCCACTTCAGATCCTATTCCTGCTTTGCTGCTCTTCTTTAGTGCAATTTTCCTCTTAGTTCTTGCCAGTTTATCTGTGAAGGTATGCCTGCTGCAAAAGCTAGCGTGCCTACAAACAACACAAACTGGTAGCTATTGCCAGGGGAATAAGGAAGTCTCAAAGAGGAAGGTGCTAACAACGCACCAGGTGAATTTCGCCTACCTCGGTCTCACAGAAAAGTAAGAAACCTAAAGTTGAAACTTCAACTGCATTTTTCTCGGTTTCACTTTTTGGCAGGAAATGTGGTATGAGGAAATGTATCATTTGACATCTCGAAAGTGTAAAGATTTCATTCAGTGGTGTCCTGGACTGAAATTTTCTGAGGAACAAGTTAAGGTACTCATAATCTGAGAAAGCTAAATTCTTCACGACAAAAACTGAATATTTTAAAATGCAGAAATTTGTGAAAATCCTTTGCTCTTTTTGGGTGCTGTTGTTTTTCTTTAGAATTGCGTTTTCTACATTTAATTTTCACCTTAACTTGCATTATGGGTATTCTACTTCACATTAAACCAAACATTTTATGGATTGCAATTATTATTTTTCTAAAATACATTTCCTAATAAAGTAACTTTTTTTTGGAGCTTGTGAAGCATAGTATGTTGTAGAATTGGCCTATAAGACTGAAACTTTAGATGTCATCAATCCTAAGGGGGTTCAATTCACCCTGAAGGTTTGAATCGATTTGAGACAATGGTTCCAAAGTTGACCCTCCCAGACCATGTCCCCCCTTAATGAAAACTTCGTTAAGGGTCTAATTTGAGTTACCTAAGGGTAGGTCAAATAAAAAAAACTGTATTTTCTCCCCACTGTTCCTTCAATTGCTTACACGCCGAGGTGGCGGGATAGTTAGCGAGTTCTATTTGTAAGTCGGTTTGTAAGGAGGTCGCGGATTTTACAGCTACTGCGTCGGACCCAATTAGATGAAGTCCGAATGCGTAAACGTCGGTGAGGTAACCTTTGAGCGCACATAAAGAAACCATTCCTGGTAGAAATCCCTGAGCCTTACACTACGATGTATCCCGTTTCGTATGTGCTGATTTCAGATGTTTTATTTGTAATATATTTTGATGTTACAATTTGTCATTTATAATTTCCGAACCGGTTCGCGAACCGGTTCAGCGCCCCGAACCGGTTCGCGGATCGAGTTAATCGAACCGGAACTGAACCGGAACAAAATAAATTTACCTGAACCTGAACCATAACCGAACCCGCATTTTTTTCGGTTCGACACACTGGTTTATTTACTGACTAAATAGTCAAGCAAAATAAGACTTCAAGCTTTTATAGCTGCCATACAAACAAAATATTACATTTTCTATTTATATTATTTTATAAAGCGCTGCATAGCTAGCTATACAAACCAAAATCAGCCAAATGAAAGGTGGGTTTCTTTAGAAAATCGACCTCCAATTTGCAAAAAGTTTAAAATAGCTCTTGCTTTACGAGAATAGAGTGCCCTGTCTCTTTTACACACAGCATTACATTTGTTGTCAATAGAAATAGTATGCTCTTAGCTTTCTGAAAATACTAAATATATGTCAAATAGGTCACACGGAAAGAGCTGGTCAAATTTCGATAAATATTGTAAAAGGGACACACTTTGACAATTTTTAAAACAAAAGTGAATTTAAAATAATCATAATAAAATTATTGACCATAAATAATCCCTGTTTTGAAATTGGCCGAAAAAAAGTTACATTGCACGACCAAAAAAAGTCAAAAAGTAGAAAGAAGTGTAACATGACACCTCTGACAGGAGAGAGAAAGGTCAGTTTGCGCCTCGGCTGCTTAAAATGCCCATAGCATCGAGGACGAAAAATCGCCCGAACTTGCGGTTTGCACTGCCTGTCACAAAAAGGTTTTCCCCAAAACATAAATTTTTTTCGTCAAAATTAAAAATTCTACCTCAAATTCGTGCCCGAGTTGAGATGAAGCCACCCATATGCATATTATAAATTTCTTGGTTCAAGCTGCAGATATAAATATTGCACCTCTAAGGTCTTTGGTACAATTATGTTGCCTGTAACGTGTCTGTGACTGGTGTGTTTATTGTCCCACACCAACGAAACACCAGAGGATTCTCGAAATACCAACGAAATACTTCACAGGATTTGCCGTGTAGTGATATTAGGGAGTTTTAGTAGACCGTGTTTTCCCCTCCGCTAACCCTCCGCTACGAAGAAACCGCCACTGCGCCTGCGCGCCGATGGCCTTGGCTGTAGAGTTCCGGGTAGCGGAGGGGCTTAGCGGAGCGGGAAACACGGTCTACTAAAACTCGCTATTAGGAGTTTTAGTAGACCGTGTTTCCCCCTCCGCTAATACTCCGCTACGAAGAAACCGCCTCTGCGCCTGCGTGCCGATGGCCTTGGCTGTGGAGTTCCGGGTAGCGGAGGGGCTTAGCAGAGGGGAAAAGACGTTTTACTAAAACTCGCTATTGGTTCTCGAAATCCTCGCATTTCGTTTTCGAAACGCTGATGAGAAAGATCGGTGGAGGAAAGGCGTTGCCATTGTTGCAGCGTCACAAGTTGTCCCTGTAGATTCCATTGACTAGGCGATAACAGAGTGGGCGAAAGGAGAACAGGCGTTAGCCGGATCCATCTGAACAAGTACCGTTAATAGGGCTTAAGCCAGAAGTGATGGGAGCACTGCCGTAAATCCATGGCGGCGAGTCGCCGGCAGCAGCTGCAGACCAATAGGAGCGTGCGCGTAGCATATAGGATGTGGTTTCAGCCAAAAATGGCGACGCGTCGCCAGCATCCAATAGAAGCGTCCTTGGCACGACTAAACGATGGAGCTATTTAATAAGTCGGATTATGTGATACTTTAAATATATTTTTTTTAGAAGACAAGGTTAATATACATGCGAGCTGGGTAACGTTACACACGATTCTGACCGGAGAGAACGGACGACAAATGAGACAAGGGACAAATTCAAACGTCTCAATTTGGGACATGCGTGCTTGTCTTTGGGCTTCTTGTTGTCCACTGTTTCCGGTGAGAATCATCTATATCTAATTTTGTGCATTACATTGGAGTTATGACGCCCCCTGGAAATCGAGAAGACAAAACAAAGACCCGGTAAACAGTCGGAGACGTAGTGAAGTGGAGGTTATCATCTTATTGTCCTGTGACCTTAAGTAAGCCAGGCCATGAACACACTTCCTCTGTAATCTCATTATAACGTTTTCTACCTGGTTGTCTTCATCTTAAACATTTTCCTGTACGCGCAAAAACGCCATTTTTCTCTTGCAAAGTGTTCACGTTTTAAGCTTAACTGTCATTCGTTCTTGTCCTCGCTTTTCTTTTTTTTTACCTTTTTGGAGGTCGAACGGTTTCATTGTTTTGGTCGGCATTACCCTATACGGGAACAGCTCGGTTAGTTCCTAAGCAAGTAAACAGAAAAATGTATATACATCAGTGTCGAGAAAACTTGACCCGGTCACACTGTGCCTAAAATCAGACCATGCAGCGGAATGAACAGATCTATAACCAGGTGGTATATCACATCTAAATAAACATAAAACTGTCGAGCCGTTTTATTAAATAGATACATCGAAGATCTCACAATTAATTCAGGTTTCAAGACAAGACACCTGACAGACGCCATCAACCTTCCCTCTGAGATAGTACTACACCATGTCAGTTGGACCTGCCTGCAATAACAACTACACAAGCCATTCTGGAGTGTCGACACTTACCTCCATCTCAATGTCTTGGAACTTCGCAGACTGGGATCTTCCCGCACTGTTCACCAAGATGTCCAGACGGCCAAATTTCTCCAGGACGGAGTCGAAGGCGCCGCGGTGAGACTCGAATGCCGTCACGTCCAGGGGCAGGACCAAGATGTCCTTCTCCGGCAGCAAATCCTGCGCTAGAAGCCAGTCTGCACTTCAGCTTTCTCTCAATTTAGTCGCTTAGGCTGATTCCTGCACTTGCGACTCCTTACAACCGAGTGCTTTAAAACCTCTTGGGATCTCTTACGACGAGAACGGAGCCGTGTATAGAGACAGTCTGGTCAATGGGAGAAGGCGGCGGAAGCCGGGCAGAAGCGGTGGATGCGGCCGCGCCGTCAGCGCCGCATATTCCCCCCGTGATGGATGAACTTGGGAAGTAAGTATGCTCTCGGATGACCGTGAAGGATTCGAGTAGCGCGGCGCAGGTATGATTCTTTTGTTTCCGGATGAGGCTGAAAGTACATGAATGTATACTTGTAAGAGATTGTTGGAAAAGGGGAGTTTCAAGGTGCTGAGTGCGTTTACTGAGCCAGGAAGGATGACAGTGACGTGAAAATGTTCGTGAAACATGAGGCGACACTGCGAATGCGGGGTGCGCATTCGGGATTTGGGTCAAAACTCTCACGAAGTTAAATCCGCAGTTTTTACTGGGTAAGAATGGCTAGTTTGGGGGCTAGTTGGTTTTGCATCGTGGTGTAATACGCCAAAACAACAAGGACGAAAACGAAGGGAGAGCCTCTGCCCACTACGTCGTGACCGTGGCTGCAAGTGGAGTGCATTCGTGAAAGGTGGCCCCGGAAAAGAATGCACGCTCTAGCGAGAACGAGCTCCTAAGTTCGCTCGTTCGAGCTGAACCGTCAATCTGGGACCAGGGGCCTATTTTTTCATCCTTCTCCACATGGGCACTGCCATCATGAAATCACGTGACGTGGCAGCCATTAGGTTGCTTCAACTTGCTGCTCCGCTCCTCCCTCCACGCCTTGGCGGATGTTTCGTATTCGTGTCGTTCGTCGCGTTTCACCGCACTTTCCTGCCTTAAGCGCGAGACACATGGACGACAGAATCGTCCGATCCGACAGTCCGAACGCCGCTCCGAATTGCCGCACGCGACAGTTTGAGACACACGCTTCCGACCTCGCATGCGACACGACGATCCGTTCGGCTCCGCCCAGGAGATCCAAGCACTCCAGCGGAGGTCCGCGTTCATAGATCTCTGGTCTTAGATTGACGGTTTAGCTTGCACAAGCGAAGTTATTAGCTTGTTCTCGCTAGCGCGTGCGTTCTTTGCCGGGGTCATCTTTCTCGAATGGGTCGGCGGGATCCACGCGTACGGCTTCCCCTCGCCCGTCCCGTTATCGCGTTCGCTTCGTCCCGCCAGACCCAGTGCGTCATCATGACGTTCGCGCTAGCTGTGCTGTCATTGGCTAGACGCATCCGACAATCCGTCCGCCGTGCGAAAGTATCTGGCGCGTTGGACGCACGTCGGATCGCCGATCCGAAGCGACCAAATTTTTCGGATCAGGCAGTCGTATTGCCGGATCGGACGTCGGATCGGATGGATTTTTCGCGCATGTGTCTCGCGCTTTACTTCGGAAACTGTAGTCCGATACGTCTACTCGACGACTAAGACATCACGAGGGTTTAGAGGTCCTCATGAAAAGTGATGTTTCTTCACTAATAGTGACGGAACATTTTAGTAAGAAGCGAGTATATACGCCTCGCAAGTGGGCTCATTTTCGTCTTCTGCGCATGAGAAAGGAAGTAGCGGTGACGTCAGAACGCCGAGCCCTGATTGGCTGATCGCGACCGCCTTTCTCAGCGTCGTCTGCTCCTTTGCAACGTCGTCTGCTCGCATCATCGTCTGCGTCTGTCTTACCTTTCCTGCGACTTTCAGAAGTGCAGAGGCCAGATTCATAAAGAACCTCTTACCTACGACAACTTAGCTACGAAGTTCGTAAAGTTACGATCATCGTAAGATGAGGCGAGAACGGTATTCACAAACGCGTTCTTAAGTGAGAGGAGGAAAGTTACGACCTCCTACGGAGAAACGATGACTTCCGGTGCTGTTGCTATGGCAACGGCGTCTTCGGCAAAACGAACAACCAATTAGAGAGCTGGGCATAGTTCGGAGCACGTGGATTTTTAATAACAAACACAGGCTAACCACTCGTTGATAGACAGCTCCGTGTATGTCCTGTCCTGTCTGTGTGTAAATGTGTAGTGTTCAAGCTGATTCTCATAAACGCGGGCGACCTTTCCACCACCGGTTGTCTGGGGTTCGTGTCCGTGCAGTGGTATATCGACGCTAACAACGATGCTAACGCTTCGTTGACTGCTACAAACTCGATCGCTACGAAGTCAACACGACTGTCATCGTTGGTAAAAGCCCCGTGCCAGTCGTTTGCAAAGCGACGTAGAAGGAAACAAACCGCCGCGGCGTTTCTCGCGTGCTCGGAAATGCAGGAGTGAGCCGACGTTAAAAAAGATACGTTTGAACTCCGAGAGTGTCAGCAAGAGTCACGCAAATACCTGTTCACACTCGGAGCGGACGCGTGCGTTTGATCGAAGTGCTGGATTCAGACTGCGTTTCGGTAAGCGCTTCGGGACCGATCTTCTACGATTGCAACTCGATACTGACGTGACACTCGGCAAAGAAAGGTTGGACCGGCATCGCGTAGCTCCCACAAACTGATACAGCTCGACAGTTAAAAATGGCATACTGATAATAAAGTGTACATACCGTGTTGCGAAGGTAATCCATACGGCGTTTATTTGAGCTCTATATCACACAAAACAAGGAGATAGAATCGAGGAGTCCCTTTTCGACGACAGCTTTCGTCACCGCTGCCTCGGAAAACAAGGTGATCGAGATGATAAGGGGAATCGGTTGACCTCTGAAATTTAGTTCAGCTATCAAACTATTCATACGGGGAGGGTCCACAAGGGTCGCGCGGGCATATTCCATTCAGCAAGCCAGCCGGTCGTGGGCAGACGGTCTTGGCCAAGGACCGTCTGAGCAATGCTGCGCCGGAACGGGTCGGAGTGCCTGATAGGCCTATATATTCTGTCGAGCTCGCTTGGTCGGTGGGATCGTCGCCTTTGTTGCCTTTTCCGGGTGTCTGGATCCAGCGTTCATGTTCGTCGTGGTCGGTTTCAAGTACTTCTTCATTTTTTTCTTGCTGCTTGAAGTCGGGACGCGCAAGAAGAACAGGCAGAAAAATAAATGTCCGTTGGGTCGTCGCGACCGAGCAACTGAGCGACGTTGTCGGCCATGTTAATTTGATCGTAGAAAGTGCGTAAGACAGCTTCAGAGCTGTCGTAGGATTTTGTCGTAACCTGCGCAAAAGTTACGACAATTTCGTTTCGAGAATACGGATTTTCTCTCAAATTTGTCGTACGCATTTTTTTCGTCGTAAGTTCGCTTTGAGAATCTGGCCTCTGGTCTTTACATGCGAGCTCGACTTCGCCTTTCACAGAGGGCAGACGAAATAACTCGAGCGGTACGTTGTTTTTGTCTAACAACTAGCAGACGCGCATCAAGGAGGGAATTCAGAGGACTCACTGGCGAGGTGTCCCGAGGCGCCAAGGTTTGTTTACTAAGAACCGGGAGGTGAGCGTGCAAGTTCCCTCCCAAATACTTTGTCCCTCCTTTCGTGTGCGGCGAGACCCCCCATTCTTTAACACCGTCGGCGGGTTGGCGCAGTTGACGTCGTCTGCTCTACGTCTGCTAGTCAAAGCGATGGCTGCTTTACCTTTCCTGCGTCTGTCGGAGATTCACCGCTTTTTCACCGGCGAGAGTCACCGTTGCCTCGGGAAACAAGGAGATAACAAGAGGAAGAAATTGACCTCTTAATCCAAAAGTGAGGTCAGCGATCAAAGTATAATACGGGAAGGGTTCACAAGGGTCGCGCGGGCATATTCCACTCAGCACGCCAGCCGGTCGTGGGCAGACGGTCGCCGAGTCCGGGAGTGCCTGCTAGGCCTAACTGCCGTGCTCGCTTGGTCGCGTTCGGTGGAATCATGGCCGTTGTAGCTTTTCCTGGGTGTTTGTGGATCCAGCGTTCTTGTTCGTCGTGGTCTGTTTCAAGTACTTTTTACTTTTTTCTTGCTGCTTGAAGTCGGACGCGTGAGAAGCGCACATAAAAAAAATAAACGTCCGTGGGTCGTCGCGACCGCGACGCTGTCGGCCATGCTGATTTGATCGTAAGAAGTGCGTACGACAGCTTCAAAGCTGTCGTAGGATTTCGTCGTAACCTGCGCAAAACTTGCGAAAATTTCGTTTCGTGAATACAAATTTGTTCTTAAGTTATGGCTTACGCATATTTTTGGCGTAAGATCGTTTCCTGCGACTTACGAAAGTCGCAGGAAAGGTAAGACAGACGCAGACGACGTTGCAAAGGAGCAGACGACACTCAGATAGGGGGTCGCGATCAGCCAATCAGGGCTCGGCGTTCTGACGTCACCGCTACCCCCTGCGCAAGAAGCAGACGAACTTGCCCTCCGCATAAGACAGACGCAGGCGACGTTGCGAGCAGACGACGTTGCAAAGGAGCAGACGACACTCAGATAGGGGGTCGCGATCAGCCAATCAGGGCTCGGCGTTCTGACGTCACCGCTACCCCCTGCGCAAGAAGCAGACGAACTTGCCCTCCGCATTTACTTCGCGCATTTAGGATCGGAAGGATTCAAGAATAGTCAGCGCGAGGAGACCATCCTTATTTCCTTAAAGTATCGTTCTTTTAAGTCATAATATATCAAAAACAGTTTCTTTTGATTATGTGAGGAAACCCGGGAAGGAGATAGACAACGAACGGTGAGCTTGTACTTTATCTGAGGCTAGAAGTAATGGTACATCAACATCAGGTGATTTGTTTTTTTTTTTTGTTTTTTTTTTTTCATAAAATCACACCTACATGTAATTAAAGTTCTCAATTTTTTTTTTTTTTGCGATTTAAACATTTGGTTGGTCGTTTTACTTATGTAGTTTGAGGAACTGTATACCGTGCTCGCTCCCATTTCGACAGTCATTGAAGTGATTTATTCATTATCTTTAGATAACCAGTGCCGTCCACTTAATTTATTTTAACACAAAGGTTGCAACTTCCCGCGCAAGAAACTTCGAGAGACACTAAACGGTAGCGAGTTTTAGAATAGCGTGCACAAGGAAATAACGTCGTACCTCTTTGTGAATCCAAACCCCGGTTTGGGTCCGGCGCATGAACAATAATGACGATGCTTTTTTTTTTTTATATATAAACGCTGTTTTAATTTTTGTGAGTATCTGAGGTCCGCAATATGTTACGCCAAAAAAAGAAAAATACTTGAGTCCAGGATTGCCGATGGTGAATAGAGGTTTACTTCTGGTGGCTGGCGACGCCCAAATTTACAGAGCGAATCTGTTCAAACAGATAAATATTTGTTCACACAGGTCCGTGAAGCGGCGCCTAGCGCTAGAATTCAGCCAAACTTTCCGAGGTATTTCTTCTCCTGCGCCCTTTACTTTTATTTGTGCAATTTTACGGAAGACCAATGCCAGATTTACTTTGACGGGCCTGTCTTGAGTAAGCAAATGTTCATATAAAATTTATTTATTTCCTAGGGCGAATATCGAGAAATGCTGCTTGCGAGTTCTTCAGTAAAGTTGATAATCTAAGAAATTTCTTACTCGGCATGTCAAAACACGCTCGAGTACAGAATTGAAAAAAAAGAGACCGAGACGACACTACTGCTTTATATTAATTATCTGCGTCATTACACGATACGCTTTTAGTCTGCGAAGTTCACTGAAGTTTAGGTGCTCACGAAAACCAAACAGTGAGTAGTAAACTCGCGAGTTAATATGTTTTGGCCGATTCAGCACATTGCTAATCAAGCTTTCGATATGCTTATTTACAAACACGTGTTAGTCTCTTAATTAGTTTGTTTTTTCTGGAAACTGGTGTCATCGGGTGCGGCTGTAGACGATATTAAGTTTCTCTGTACATCAGTCAGACGTTTCGCAACCGACCATAATCAGCTACATCGAAAGAGTAGGTAAAAAATGCCCGCAATTTAGGCTAAAATACACCTCGTAGTCCTCAAAATTACTCAATACCACTGTTTCATTGGTTGTAACTTGTATGCTACAATGAAATTAATCGTATCACAAAATTAAGCAAAAACAACGCAAAACAGCATTATAGCCGTGTTCACTTGAAACCGAAACAAACCAAATTGAAGCAACCTAATGAGGCCGAGTGCGTCAGCGCCCTCTATCCGCAGGTGAGGCAACCCTTTTCGGCCTCCGTCGCATGGGCGCTGCCATCTTGGAAGCACGTGACGCGGCCGCCATAAGGTGGCTTCAACTCGTCACTCCACTCTCCCCTCCGCGACTTGGCGAAGGCGTTGCATTCGCGTTTTTCGTCGCGTTTCACCGCGTTTCTCGCCTTATTGTAAATTGCCGCCCGATGTTTACATTTACAACTTAATTGCATGCAATCACTATGTGCACGACGACATTTGTAACCGATTTTGACTATTTTCACCGTCGGCGTACCAGATACGCGTGAAGAGTGAGGAGATACAGGAATCAGGGTCAGGCCTGGCGCATATTGAGCCCAATTATTTATGACAACTCAAGCTTACACGGTGTGAGTGGCGGAATATTCGGAGTAAGTATAGCGCAATGTATATGTATAATCGCGCGTTTAGAATTTTAAGGAATGTGACCAAAATACTACTCAGCATATGAAAGCGATTGGTGCTTCCTGAAAGCCTCCGGCCTTGGCTTTATAACACATTTAAAATAGTTGTTTTTGATTATATAGGACATATAAGATATACAGGTGACGAACGTTTAACTCACATTTTATCTGATGCTTGGAATAATGTTAACGTCCACATCGGGCGATTTGTTTGTTCACGACATTACACCTAAATCTGCTGGACAGTCTTAAATCGTTTTTTTTTTTTGCAATAGAAATTTTTGCTTTATTTGTTTATTTATGAATTTAGAGAAACTGTACATTATGCTCGGTCACACATCTGTAGTCATCAAATTGTGTTAACATGTTTATACGAAATTTGATTAAGTAATTTTATTTATTTTAAACACAAAGACCCCTGTGAAATAATCTGTCGCATACAGCTTGAGAGTGCCTAAGGCTCGCATTATGTGATGCCGAAAAGAAGCCATCTACATGGACATCACCCAAGTTCAGGGTTGATTTTAAATCACATCCCTTTGGATGGAGATCTGTCATGAAGGGTCATGAAGTCGTGCCTATCATTCGACTTCAACCAAACGTAGGAGAGATCGCTTCTTTCGTACCCTTAATTTTATCTGGAAAAGTTTATACAAAGACAAAATTTCAGATTTCACTTGATGGGCCTCACTTTCCTCATTTGCCAAGCACGTCGTAATCAAATGTCAGTAAAACAAATAGTTCATTTTCTAACGCCAACGTTGTTAAATGCTGTTAATAAGTACTTTAGAAGGTCAATAGCTAAAGGAATTTTCCACCCGACCTAGGACGCGGTCTATCAAAATATATCTTGAGTACTTAATTTTTTTTTCTAAGAAAACAGTTTGAGACAATATCTCTTATTTCTTAGAATATCTGCGTATTATAGGAGAAATTTCGAGTTTCTAAAGTTCACAGAAAGTTGGTGTCCGCGAAAATCAGTCAGTGAACTTGCGACTTCGTGTGTTTTTCGCGATTCAAGAGGTATTTATTCAAGTTGTGGACCTGCATTTTTACTATATATCTTCGCATTAGTCTCTTCGTTAGTTTATTTTTGTAAACTAGGGTCAGTGGGTCAGGCCGAAGACGATGGGAACTCTCCTTGTGCATCGCAGTCGTTTCGCCGCCAAACCTGACCGAAATTAGCGACGAACATGACCAGATGCATCGTAAAGCCTTCGTAAAAAAGTCCGCGAATATGACTCGAAATCACTTCGGGGTTCTCAAATTGGCTCAGTACGACAGTTTTATTAGTTGTGCGCTATGACGGGTACATCTGTATGACGAAATTAGGCGAAAATGAACATAACAGTGTAACACACCACACAGCCGAGTGCGCGCTGAAACCGAAACCAACCAAATTGAAGCCACCGAATGGCGCCGAGTGCGTCAGCGCCCTCTGTCCGCCGGTCGGATAACTGCCGAGATGAAAAGGTCTATACGAACGCGGACTTCCGCTGGAGCGCTTGAATATCCTGGGCGGAGCCAAACGGATCGTCGTGTCGCATGCAAGTTCGGAAGCGTGTGTCTCAAACAGTCGCGTGCGGCAATTCGGAGCGGCGTTCGGACTGTCGGATCGGACGTCGGATCGGACGATTATGCCGTCCAGGTGTCTGGACATATGTATGCAAAGAAAAAAAAAACAATTTATAAAACAGCCTAGATGGAAAAAGAATGTTATGAAACAAATTTACAATGCGAAAAAAAAAAACATTTTAGAGCTATATTTACGGCGCAAAACAAAGTTTTAGTTGGCGCCCATGGGAGCCGCCGCGGCTCGAGTGGTAGACCTGGTAGGCACGGTCTAGTTATGACTTCTAGAAACCAAAAAGCCTCAAAATGGCACATGGGTAGTTCTGACATATTGCAGTGTTTCTGCCGTTACCACCCAAAACAAACCGTCAGGCCTGTCAGTCCTCGAAAACCTAATTTCTATGCCTTCAACGTGGTTGGGCCATTATTAAAAGGGAATTACAAAGACGGCAAAAAGCTTTTTTGTTTGAGCTAAGGAAGCTGGAGAACAAGGCTTTCATGAGGGAAAATTTGTTTCCTGCGAAAACTCCACAGCTGGCGTGCAGACCGGCATTCACTGTCAGAATTATCGCCGTATCAGTTCAGATACGAGGAATGGGATCCACAGACCAGACGGACGTCCAGACACAGCACTGTATCGGGCTGCTATCTCCAGAACCTTCTGCGAAACATTTTTTACAGTGCATCTCAAGCTATGATACGCCTAGTGCGAATACTGCTTAGTTGCGGCAAGACAGCGTTCTTGTTATTTTAAACTAAAAGCATTTTAAATGCCCCGGGTCAACTTTTTTTCACCGTTTTCGCAGTTTATTTTTAGAAGTGAAAAATAATAATAAATTTTGATATTCATATATACACTCCTTGAATAACGTTCATAATTTGTCCCCACTAACAAACTAAACCTTTTCAGAACAAACAGAATTGTACGACGCTTAAGTATTATCCGAACTAAAGATTCTCATTATTCAAAAGGACGATGCAGCAATTTTTATTATCTCAATAAATACCGCTTAAAATCAGTCTGACATTTATAACCTATAAAAACACGCGTTAGTTGTTTTTGTTTGTTTTTTCTATTCGCAATGGCAGACGAAAAAAAAAGTTCGAGAAAATTGAGCAGGTTTTACCCCCTCAACCCGCAGCCAGAACAAGCAACCACGTGATCCGATAGTGACTATGTGCCGCCATTTTTCATCATAGTCACGCGTTTGGGGTTGACAAAGCACAGGGCATTTGATAAGTTTCACAGATTGAAGAAAAAATGGCAAAAATCGCATTGCTGAAAACTCCACCAATGCTATCCCCACAACTTCGTCATCAACTTTTGGGATGGAAAAGCAGACTGAAGGGCGAACGTCCCCATTTCAAAGTGGCATTGCGGGCGAGTACACTTAAAGGGGCAGTGCAACGGTTTTAATGTTGAAAGAATTCCCAGTTTGCATTTTTCATTTTGTTTATACAAGCCCAAGTGACCAAAAACGCGTCACCTTTTCCCGAAAAACTGCTATTCTGCTGCGTAATCGCAAGGCATAAAACGAATTATTTGCCGATCTGCAGCCGCCTGTGGCGGCTAGAGTAAGTGTATATGCTCCGCTTGCGGAGCATGTATAGGCTCTGCAAGCAGAGCCTATAGACCTTTTCATCCTCCTCCGCATGGGCGCTGCCATCTTGGAATCACGTGACGCGGCAGCCATTAAGTTGCTTTAACTTGCTGCTCCGCTCTCCCCTCCGCGCCGTGGGGGATGCGTTGTATTCGTGTTTTTCGTCGCGTTTCACCGTGCTTTCTTGCCTTACTTCGGAAACTGTAGTCCGTTACGTCTACTCGACAACTAAGATATCATGAGGGTTCAAAGGTCCTTATGACAAGTGAGGTTTGTTTCTTAATAGTGGCGGAACATTTTCAGTAGGAAGCCCGTATATTCATATCACCCATTTTGGATCGGAAGGAGCGCAAGGAGACTACCTGTATTTCCTGAAAGTATCGTTCTTTACATTCATAATATATTGAAAACAGTTTCTTTTGATTATGTGAAGAAACTCGCGGAGGAGATAGACAACAAACGTTTAACTTGTATTTTATCTGAGGCTAGAAGTAATGGTACGCCAACATCGGGCGATTTGTTTGTTCATAATATCACACCTACATGTGTATGAGGTCCTTAATCTTTTTTTTTTTTTTTTGCGACGTAAATGTTTGGTTCCTCGGTTTACTTTTAAAGTTTAAGGAATTGTATACCGTGCTCGCTCCCACTTCGACAGTCATTTAAATGATTCATTGATTATATTTAGATAACCACTGCCATCCACATAATTTATTTTAACACAAAGGTCGGGACTTCCCGCTTAAGAAACTGCCATAGACACTTAACAATAGGGGATTCTAGAATAGAGTGCACAAAAAGATAACGTCGTTTCTATTTGCAAATTCAAAACGCGGTTGGGGTTCGGCGCATGCGCAATAATGACGTCGCTTTTTTTTTTTTTTTTTGCGCACGTCATTTTAATTTTTGCCAGTATCTAAAGTCCGCAACATTTGAAGCGAAAAAAAAAAAAAAAAGACGTCTGCATCACAGTTATTCGAGTCCAGGATTGTCGATGGCGTATAGAGGTTCACTTTCAGGTGCTGCCGACGCCGTAATTTACAAAGCGAATCTGTTCAAAGAAATAAATGTTTTTTCACACAGGTCCATGAAGTGGTGCCAAGCGCTTGAATTCAGCCGAACTTTCCGAGGTATTTCTCCTCCTGCACCCTTTAATTTTAATTGGCCAATTTTACGGGAGACAAATTCCAGGTATAATTTGACGGGCCTGTCACTTATATCATATCTTGAGTAAGCAAATATTCATATAAAAATGATTTATTTCCTAGGGCCAATATCGCGAAATGCTGCTAATGAGTTCCTTAGCAGGGTTGATAATTTAACAAATTTCCTACTCGGCCTGTCAAAACATGTTCAAGTACTGAATTAAGAAAGGGCCTAGGACGATTTTACTTGTTCATATTAATTATCTGCGTCATTACACGATACGTTTTTAGTCTGAGAAGTTCGCTAAAGGTTGGGTGCCCACGAAAATCGAGGAGTGAGTAGTAAATTCGCGAGTTCATCTGTTTTGGTCGATCCAGCACAATGCTAATCAAGCTGTCGATATGCTTCTTTACACTCGCATGTTAGTCTGTTCAATACTTTGCTTTCCTGGAAACTGGTGTCATCGGGTATGGTCGTAGACGATGGTAATCTTCCCTGTACATCAGTCAAGCGTTTCGCAACCGTCCATAATCAGATGCATCAAAGGAGTTGGTAAAAAAAAAACGCAATGTAGCCTAAAATACACCTCGTAGTCCTCAAGGTCGTTCAGCACCACTGTTTTATTAATTTTGTTCTACAAATAAAAAATAATCGTAGTACAAAATTAAGCGAAAACAACGTAAAACAGCAACATAGCCGCGTTCACGTTGAAACGAAACCAATGAAATTGAAGCAACCTAATGGCGCCGAGCGCTTCAGCGCCCTCTATCCGCCGGTAGGGCAACTACTAAAATGAAAAGGTCTATACAGTTACTCTAGTGGCGGCTACGGGAACTAAAATGACGGCGTCTCTGGGGGTACGCGGAAGTCAACAAACACTGTTTCCCTCCGCTGCTACACTCGCCGTCAGCCTCGAGGCGAACCGTCCTTTGTCCATCGCTCGCCGCGACCTTCGACGAGGCTAATCCTTTGAAAGTCGACAATCGCAAAGGAAGCGGCTGGGGTCTCAAGAGAGGGCCCAAGGGGAAACCACGTGAACCTCCAGAGTACGTCACTCGAAAGTCGGCGTGGAGAGTTAAGAAACACATCGACCTTCGAATTTTTTTTTTTTTTTAATAAGAATGAGTTTTTGCAAGAAAATGCGGTTTACGGTGTTTTGTTCCATAGGTGACGCAGATTAATTTCCGCAGTTAATTGGCCAAAGTCTGATAATCGTTGCACTGCCCCCTTAAACTCCACTAATGCGATTTTTTTTGTTTGTTTTTTTGTGTGTGGAAAGGGGGGGGGGGGGGGGCGGGGGGCAGTTAAACGTCCTATTTAGGATCATCTTAGACAGTAAAGCAGGTTGAACTTACCGATGATTGTGTACTTGACGTCTTCAATGGCCTTGGTGTCAATGTCCGAGAGCACCAGCCTGACCCCATTGGACGCCAACTCCATGGCGACGGCTCTGCCCACTCCGCTGCCTGCTCCGGTAATCCAGGCCACCTGTCGTCTCAAGTTGGCTGCAGGTAGAAGGTGCCCGTGGGCACGCTCCAGACATTGCAGTTTCAAAACGTAAATGTTGTTTTCTTAGACTAGAAGGCGCAAGCTACCACCCATTGCAGACGGAGTAACCAACCCATTCATTCATCTTATAAGGACACTTTGAGCTTTATTATAGAAAATAACGTGTTATACGGCTAGCTCTTTACGGTTCCCAGTAACGTACTTCCTGTACACTTCTGCGACGGAAGAGCGTCACACGGGATTGGGTCCGAGTGCCGCCTCAGCGTTCGGCTGCAACTCTCGTCTTCATTGATTGGACAGTTTAACACTCACTTAGCACTCGTGCCCGTCCGATCTGTGTCCCGAGCAGGCCTCCACTGGGTGACGTCAGTAATCCAACAGTCCAGCCTTGTAATTAAGGATGTGTCGAGCGAGCGCATTCGCTTTTGCCATATGTGCCACAAAAAATCGCAGAAACGGCGGTTTGTGCCTCTTTTTAGAAATCGTCCCAAAGCATATGATCTCATCAAAGTAAAACATTCCACCCCGAGACCGTGCCCGAGTCGGGATCCAAAAACACAGGTTTGCTTTATGATTGAAGACGTTAACATGACGAACCGTCTGTAATGGCCCTTTCGACATCCCAAATAGTTCAGATAAGAAGCTCGTTTGTATCGGTAACGACTGTAGATGAAATACGAGAAGAACAACGACTGACAAGGCACAACTTGTCCGTCCTCTTCCTCGGGGTATTTTTTTCGTATTTGTCAAAGAAATAGTATACATGTTTTAGAGCGCAGCTCTTAGGCGCCCGTTTCCAGGTTGAGCGACGTCGGCGTTGCAGCCGGCGTCGGCGTAACCGCGCGCGTTGGATTATGGGACGTCACAGTTTCCCCGCTAAATTTAGCGGGAAAACTGAATTGGTGTTGAGGTCACTTGACGTCGATTTTCCCGTTAAATTTACCTAGAAAATGTTCGCTGTATTTAGCGGGAAATGTTTGCTAAATTTCTCGCTAAATAAGAAGAACGGAGGGAGGGAGGAGCGGGGGGAACGGAGGGGAGGAGGGGCATACCCTCCCCTCCGTACCTTCCCCTCCTCCTCCTTAAGAGCTGCGCTCTAATTTCGCATTACAAAAAATTGTAAACATCTTTTATTTTTGTTTTGTTTATTACGGAATTTAAAAGTGATGTCGCGGCATAAGCGTCATGCCTCCAATTAATATCATCAAAATAATCACTGCTATATAGTACTTTACTGTGCATGTTAACAACCTTATAAATGGCTCTTTGCGTAAGCTGGCAGTAATTTCTAGAATCACGCGTGAGTTCTCCACATTAACCTGTATTCTTCGGTTATATCTCTCGTTAATCCGGACCAGGTTAGAGTTTTCCTCTGTAGTCTGGAATTGTATTAGTTTTACGAGCAAGAAATGATTGAAAATGTTCAAAAGCGTTTTTTTTTCGAATTGTTTACGATCGTTACATTGGTCGTACTCTTTATTATTCTTAAGCGAGACTCTTGGAACGATGCAAATGCCCTACTTTGAGTTCCAGACGGCGTGAGCGCGATCTTGTTTTCCTGTATAAATGTATTCATGGATTAATTGGTTGCCCAGATCTCACATCTGCTATTAATATTCACGTTCCGAGTCGAGTTTTGCGGGTTTCTCCAGCTTTACACATTAATCACATCATCCAAACCAGTCCCATGACCCGTATTCAACACTTCTACAATACCCTCAGGGGAGCAGATATTGATGTTTTTAACCCAAATTTCGAAGCTTTTAAGACTTTTGTAACTAACCTGTGAACATTTTTCTGTGCATCATTACCAAGGCGTCAAGCTGTTCATGAGCACATAAACTAAACAAATGAATGAAATGAATGAATGAACGAATAGTAATTCTGCTCGCTTTTTAAAGGGATTATCCACATTAGGCAGTTGTGGTAGGCCATTTCCGCAGCCCGCTAAGCACCCGGATAGCGCTCCGCAATCCGTCCAAGCTCCAAGACCTCGACCTATGCAGACAACGCTGGCGGCGGGGATGCGCAACTAACGCGTTTTTTGTTTTTGTTTTTCACGGATATTGCAGCGGAGGAAAAAAAATAATCTACTACAACTTTCTAAGGAACCGTAAAAGGTACACTATTCAATACAGTTGGTATACAACACCAAACAACACTTACAAAAAACGAAAATTCCACATTTTTCTGTGAGGCGCCATACCGTTCACACAATATTCACGCATATATACAACACATTACTTGTCTGGCACATTCGTTACAGGCTATATTCACGAACCTTTACTTGGTCTAGGGCTATTATTTCATTCACCCATCGTATAATGCATAAATCTCTCGTTGATTTCCCAATCGGTGGAAAGGTGGTGTGGGGTTATAGCAATTTCCACGCTATTACCAAACTCTAGATTTCAGTCAGTAGCGAGAATTCTCCGGGTTGTCGCTATTTCAAGGAAAAACCCCAAACATATTCTACTCCTGTATAAATATTTAAAAAAAAAAACTTGAAAACAATTTATTGTATTTCTTTATTAGCATCCCGCTGGAAAATATCGTTACAGTTGTTTTCAGTTTTACATACTGCTTACCGCCTTGCCTTAAGTATACCATTTCACACTGCAGTCAAATAAACAACTGAAAGAAAAACAGACATATCCCACATTTGTTTATTTACTTTACAGCACTTTGCCGGGAAAGTCACGGCAATAAAAAAACGCGCGCATTTTTTTTCTGTTCCGTGCAAGGTAATAATAAGATTACGTTAACCAACCAGCATTTAAAAAAATATGAAAGAGAAGAAATATTTATGGACACGCGCTATGAATTCGTAGAATCTCTCACGCTCCTTATCAAAAGCCCCTCGTCCGATCTGCCCGCCACCTGGTACGTGCTGCGCGAATTATCCGAGCTCGCCATAATTTCGTCGCGTATTCTGAGCACGTGTTTTATTTAATATTTTGTGACCTCTTACGAGGGCACTACGTAAGAGGGCGGTAACGGCGGATGTCGGCGTTCCGCGTTCCAACGTTTTCGACGAGCGCAGTGGAGACAGAGGCTGCTGTAGCTTTCGCTCTACCCACTAATCATTCCAACCAGAGCTCGGCGTTTCGACGTCCCCGACCACTCTCGCCTCCTCCTCTCCCGCAGCTTCTGCCCACATACTTTCGTTTCATCGTACGGAAACACGACGGACACCATGATGGTGCCCTTTTGGCGATGTCTTATTGGTCCCGTCAGCGATGGCAACTCACGCGGCTGTCACGCAGATGAGTGGGGGTTCGAATCCCGCTCGGCCGGGATCCTTATTTTAGGCATTCGGTACTTTTCTAGTAAACTCCAGGCCGTTACCGGCTGTCATTAACTGTTCTTTACTATTTTCTTCAACCACTTGAGACTGGGCGGCGTCGTCTCAAGTTCAGCTAAAAGTTTATTTACTAACACTTTCATATATATCAAAACCTGAACCAAAACCTTGTTGGGAACATTCCTGAGCGTGCCGCGTGGATGAAAGTAGCGCTACTTCGCAGCTTTGATCGCTGACCCTTCCGCCGCCAATTTAGGCTGCTGGGCATCTCTCTCTTTAAGTTTGTGACCAGAAGTTTTCCTCATTAAGCGTTCATTTTCTGTGTGTGTGTGTCCTTTTTTTTTATTGTTCTGCACTTTTTTTTGTGACAAAATTGTACCAGGCGGAAAGGGGATATAAATCAACGTATAGAAAATTGTATGCCTGAGATACATTAGCAAAAAGTACATCCTCACATACGTCCCGTACGGAATCAAACACTGATAGCGTATGTGGCATGCCCTATACTTATAACACAGTTACCTCTGAACGTACCTAACTATATCGCACCCCAAGACAACTATGTACGCCTTTCGTAAGTCACGCGGCGATTATTACATGTTCGGAACCACCGCACAATAGCGGAACAACCGACATCGTGGAACGTGCGTCATTCTATCAAATACCAAACTTCGGAGCGTGGTCAACGCTAGGAGTCGACGAGCCAATCAAACAGCGCCAAAAGTGCAACGTCAATGCGTTCATCGCCTTCTTCTGTGGGTGTGTTTTTGACTTTTAATTCAACCAAACGGATAAGGTGTGCCTTGAGGTTGCGGTTTCAGTCCGCCATTGGGCAGGTATTCCACAGCTGCTAACAGAGGGCAGTCTTTCCAAAGGGGTCCATAAGAACTATAGAAATATGTGCGATAACTTCTGCGAAGTTGTTTACGAGTTCCGATGTTCTTCATTTGATCGCAGTATTGCCATGAAATGGTAAGTGAGAATTATAAAGCTATTAGTACGTTGCATGCGCGGGACACTCATTATCTCCTCCTTTTTTTTTTTTTTTTTGTATCTTTGAAGTTGGTTTTGTTTCACGTTGTGCACAATCCGCTTTGGTGGAAATTTGCACATGGCGTAAATGTTAATGGTGAATACTCCACGTGGGGAGAGATAAGTGAATTAGAAGCGCCCGTCGCAAATTTCTGGCAATGATGGACAATTCCGCATGCCCTGTCCTGAGACAAGGAAGATTCCGCCGGTCGTGTGTTGTGACAAAAGCAATTACGTCTGCCCTATGCTGAGACAATGACAATGGCACCCGTCCTGTCTTCTTCCGCGACTTCCTCCCACCCAGACTAACAATAAGATTGAAGAACGATAAAGCGAAAGCCTCAAAGACCAAACTTTAGGTCGAACTCGCGGTCTCGTTCAAAGTATAGTTCCCTGTTTCAGCTGTATTCGAGAACAATTTTCAGTTATGTTTGATACTTCGTGTTTGCGCGCTCATTGTTCATTGATAATTTGAATTATTTTACTTTTATCGTGTGGCAGCGTTCTGCAGGATGGCACACTGGAAAGGCGCTCATCCAGATCAAAAAGGGTACCAATCTAAGCCGGCAATAATATTTGTCGTCATCCCAGGGATCGGGTCCCGCCCCTGCCCCAAGACCCAAACAACAAAGGCCACATACCGGGAGATGCGCCGAAACGTTCTGCCCAAACGAGGCTCCAGCAGGCGTCGGCCCAGTATCGAAACCAATACCAGGCAACCGCCAACACGGCTACGAGCGCGAGCGTCAGCAGTATCGAGATGCAACACATGGCTTCCGTTCTGCACAGCCGCCCCACCACACAAAACGACTCTAGCTGAAGGCAAGGCTGTGCTTGGAAGGGTGCACTTATCAGTTACTCCGTGGCTTTATCACATCCTAAGCTTCTCGGTCTTGTTTGCAGCACGTACAGGGAGAGATTGCTCCTATCTGTTTCTCTCTCCCTCTCTCCAACCCCACCGCGAATAGAACACCCCCTAGAGGACAAGGCCCCAGTGCAGGACTCTGTACGTCGTCGAACGAAGGCCTGCGTGTGCCACAGATTGGACACGACTGCTGCGTTAGTGTTTGGCTGGCACTCGTGTTCCATCAGTGAGGATACGAGCCTTCAGTCAAACGCTAACGCTGCACCCGTGTCCGGTATCTGGCAAACGCTGGGCTCCCTCCGTTTGATGACGTAAAGAAATCCAGCAGTGCGGCCTTGTTATCTACAAGCCGTTAATAAAATACTGCGAGCCTCATGTCTCTGAAACTCGAGACAGCTGTGGTGTAGTCGTGCAGTTTGGTCGACAGCTGTAGCAGTTTTGCGCTATATATGTTCTCGCAAAATGCACTTTACTCCTGTGTATCAGGATAGACTACGGAAAAAAAAAGTCTATTAAGACCAGAAAGTTGTTAAAACGTTGTCTAAATTAGCGTTTGATGAGATAAATATTCTCAAATCATGAATCGTTTTTGAATGGTGAAAGATTCAGCTTTACGAGAACAGTTTAAGTTGTTGCACGCACAAATTCATCACGTTAGTATTCAAATTTTCCTTCATTTAATGCAGACTCTGGATGCAATTTATCTTATCTTGATTGAATTAAGGCTCTTTTAAAATATTGGCATGAATGTCGTGGCGGTATAAAACTTAAATTTTGAGGAAATAACTTATGGCACTCCTATCACAAAGAGTCACTCAATATATGTACTGCTGTATTAGAATCCTGAGGAATAGGAATGAACTCGATCATCCTGTAGATGGTTGACCGTGTTGGTTTCGAATTTACGATAACGAAAGAGGGACATGGAATACAAAGGACAAAACCCAGGCAAAATGAAGCTGGACATTTCATTGGTTAGTTTACTCGATGTAAAATAGCTTGCAAAACAAAAATTGCCTATATTTATTCTGACTACCTGCATCCCGGAGATAAGGAAATATTTATTAAATATGCGATGTTTTGTTGAGCAAAGAGCAACAAAAATAAAAGGTGAGGTAATATGTTTCATTGTATATTAGCAAATAAGCACGAACGCTTGAGTACGACAACGCCTCAACTAATCTATATTGATCACGGGTGACATTTCTCATACCCTCCTAACTGCAAAGTGTGATTTTTTTTTTTTTTTTTTCTAATTTGTCGCATGCATTTTTTGGGGGTTTCTGAGCGTTTGGTCAATTTTGTTTTGTATGTTCTGTGTCATTTCCTCTTTGAAAAGTCTACATGTCCGGTTTCCAAATTGATAACTGTTGTTATAAGGATTCTAAAACTTCCAATCTAAGGTTTAGAAGACGAAAAAACGGTTAAAGTACAGGCGAGCTGGCGTAAGTTATGCATGATGATTGAAAACATGAGGCTGTGGTTTGAAAAACGGAAAATCGTGAAGTAGAAAGAAAAAGAGACAGACAACGTCTGTCCCCTTTTCTTTCTACTTCACGATTTTCCGTTTCCGTTTTTCAAACCACAGTCTCGAGTTTTCAATCATCATGTTTAGAAGACATTTGTTTGCCGGAGTATCATGCTTTCCACCATGTTAACTTAAACTATCCAGCTTTTTTTTTTTTTTTTTTTGTGGAGATGTGACAAATCTGCTGTTCATCAAAGTGAAAGCTAAGCGCTCTTCCCGAGAGATGGCAGTACGTGTCCTCCTAAGCATAGAATTTAAGTTATCATTATACAGATAGCGAACCGAAACTTGGATTTCATAAAAACAATGCAGGAGATGCATGTAGGCGGGACGCTACAATCCCTACAACACTACTCGTAAGGGGATATCTCGAATGGACGGCCGTATTTTTGGAAAAAGGGGTTGAGATTGAACGAGGCCGACGAGGCGCGTGACGTAGAGATATCTCGTTTCCTTCTCTCTTCGCTTCGCTCCCTCAAGGCGGCGAGGCGGAGAAGACGCGAGGCCGTTCCCTCTCTTTTTCGGAGAAACAAGACGTGAACGGAGTAAGGACAGGACGAGCGGGTTGGTGTAAGACAATTAAACTTGAGGAATTGAGGAAGAAAACGAGAAAGGACGCAAAACCACAAACTGTGGTTGTCCGTCCTTTCTCGTTTTCTTCGTCAAGTTTAATGACCTAAACATTTCTGTCAAATGCGCCTCCTTTTTTTTTTCTAAAAAAAAGTACGGCCATCCATTCGAGATATCGCTGTACGAATGACGTTTTGGTGTTTGTAGCATCCCGTTGCACGCTTTTGTGGCTTGTTTTGTGAAATCCAGATTTCGGTTCAGCATTCGTTCGCGCCCACATCGCGGGCAACCCCATGCATTCCACCATCACTGGGAGCTAACTCCGGCTCACAAATGTCTGCAGTGCAGGAAAAGGCACAGGCGTCGACCTAGCTCAGCAGAGCGCTTTATTTCTACAAGAATTAGCGTATATGAAAACTCCAAAAGTGTTTTTATACAAGATAGCCAGACTCTGCACTGTTCTTTGCTCATTAGGAACTGCTGCAGCCTCACGTCGGCAACGCTTTTTACCGCCAGAATTGTAGTGATAAAAGAGCATGTTATCACCATAATATTGGGCACTGCCACAGCAAATTCAAAGACGGAAACGGTATTCGAACTTTTGTAGCAGGTTTTGTAGTAGGCAAAATATTGGTTTGGCGCAGCAAAGTTTGTATTAGATCGCTAACGGCGAAGGCAGGTGGTTGAAATATTCTCGCGAATGGGATTGCCCAAAACCGTCTCCCCCGATCAGGCCAAAAACTTCACGCCTGAGCTCACACAGGAGTTGCTGTGCAAATTGGGGTCGTCAACCCATCTACGACTTTGGTTCGGTGGAGGAACTCCCAACAGACGGGCGGGGAACAGATGGGTCACAGAAGACCGTGGAGAAAAAGGAGATGTAGAGCGCGCAGCAGCTCGTTTTGGTCTTTTCTAAGCGCACAGAAAAGTGTGCAAATGGATTGCACAAGATAAGACTTATTGAAAGCTTACCCCAAAAGAAGAAATATGCTGATAAGGTGCCGATAAAAATGAAGGGAGGAGTGGAAAAGCAGGTTGAACAGCTTCGAGAGTGGGGTATGATCTACCTAATTGAATCAAGGTTTGCTCGTCCGGTGGTGTGCCTAGCGAAGCAGGATGTGAGTACGAGATTGTGCATCGATTAGAGATAATTGAACGCAATCATTCAAGTCAATGCCTTTCCTATAAATAATGCAACCGAAATTATCTGGATGGTCGCGAAGGCGTCGTATACAACACTACTGTACCTAACTCGGGGGTACTGGAAAATACCATGCAGTTGAAAAACGGTCCCAGAAGTTTGTGGCATTCGTAACCAATACCGGACAGTACGCTTGGACAGTTATGCCCTACGTGTTGAAAAATACAGTGGCAACGTTTCAGCGTGTGATGAATGAGGTGCTGCAATCATACTGAGAATATGCAGGAGCATATAACCATGACATTGCAGTTTATTCGTCTAAGAGGGGAAGACCACCTTTTGCATGTAAAGAGGGTTCTCGAGACCTTGAGTCGCGTGGGGCTCACTGTAAAGCGCGAGACACATGCGCGCAAAACATCCATCCGATCCGACGTCCGATCCGGCAGTACGACTGCCTCATCCGAAAAGTTTGGTCGCTTCAGACATCGGATCGGCGATCCGACATGCATCCAACGCGCCAGATAGTTTCGAACGGCGGACGGATTGTCGGATGCGTCCAGCCAATGACAGCACAGCTAGCGCGAACGTCATGATGACGTACTGGGTCTGGCTGGACGAATAAGAAAACGGGACGGGCGACGGGAAGCCGGACGCGTGGATCCCGCTGACCGATTCGAGAAAGATGGCCCCGGCAAAGAATGCACGAGCTAACGAGAACGAGCTTCTAACTTCGCTCGTGTGAGCTAAAGCGTCAATCTGGGACCAGAGATCTGTGAACGCGGACCTCCGCTGGAGTGCTTGGATCTCCTGGGCGGAGCCGAGCGAATCGTCGTGTCGCATGCAAGGTCGGAAGCGTGTGTCTCAAACTGTCGCGTGCGGCAATTTGGAGTGGCGTTCGGACTGTCGGATCAGACGTCGGATCGGACGATTCTGCCGTCCATGTGTCTCGCGCTTAAAGCTGTCCAAATGTAGCTCTGCCAAGGGAACGGTCATGTACCTGTGCCATCAGATCGGCTCTGGGGGGCATGCTCCTGACCCCGTTCGTGTCAAGGCGATTCAGACCATGAGGAGGCCAAAGACGAAAAAAGAACTGATGAGCTTTACAGGTCTCATGAACCATTATTGGGACTTCATTGCGAATTATACTGGAGTGATGTTACTGTTGCCATCAATCGTCTAAACTGGAGACAGGACTCCGAATGTGCTACCACGGGGCAGTGTTGTACACGTTCCTCGCTCCTTCTGACTTTTGGAACGCGTCCCCGTTGCAAGTTCTATTTCTGAAAAAGGAACTCGTTTGCGTTACAGTTAAAAGAATGGAACGTATCGTTACATATACGTTACACTTCTATTTTGCTGATTACCATATTTAGTTAGACTAAGCAACGTTTTTTTTTTATCTATCCCATCAAATGGGAGCATACGAATTTGAATGCAGTTATGGAAGCGCATCACGAGGAGAAAACAAGCGGAAGCGGGGTTTCATTTGTTCTATCCAAGTTTAAAATCTCGGCTTTTACCGCATTCTTGGTTGTGGTGGACGATTCAAACGAACCACCTCGGTATGAACTTTCAGGCCGACCGCGCGAACACCATCCTGATAAATAAGCTCAAACACACCACAGACCAAGTCACCCACATGATCCGACGTATAACCACCAAAACGAGGGGTGTGCGCGAGGTCGATACGGCTCGCCTAGTCCAGGCATTCATAATCTCCCGCATTACGTATGCCATACCTTATGCAGTCCTAACCAAGACAGAACTCTTGAAGGGGGATGTAATGATCAGGAAAGCCTACAAACAGGCCCTCGGACTTCCCGTCAGCACGGCCACCGACAAATTGTTAAAACTCGGCCTACACAATACAGCTGACGAGCTCATAGAAGCCCATCTTTCCAGCCAAAGAATGAGACTGGGAGCCACGGGCACAGGAAGACTTCTTCTCTCTCGACTGCGTCTCACAACCCCTCTGCAGCATCCTCCCTCTGAAACCACGACTCTCTCTCACGAGGTCCGGAGACACCTCTCCATTTCACCGCTCCCCCGCAACACGCACCCCGTGCATCATGCGGGACGAAAGGAGGCGAGAGCCCAAGCCATATACAAACGCTATGGCCACGAACCAACCACTGCATACACGGACCCGGCCTCTTATCCCGGCATAAGAGCCATGACAGCCCTCGTCGTCCAACAAAATCATCATGTCAGCAGCATCACACTACCAAGATACGAACCTTTACAAGCGGAAGAGGCGGCCATTGCTCTTGCCATCGCGCAAACTACAGCCGAAGTCATCATTACAGACTCGCAGCACGCGTGCCGTAGTTTCTCCATAGGAAGAATTCACCGTACAACAGAACAGATTATCTCCCAACACCCGCCGGATAGACTCATCACTATCATATGGACACCCGCCCACTCCTCTGTACCAGGCAATGTAACTGCCCACCTCTTGGCCCGAGAGTTATCCCGCCGGGCCCTGGGAGACGAGCAGGAGCGGCCGGTCCCATTGGTAACATATCAAGAGATCACGCAGCACTATAGGTTGGAGCGACGTACCTACCCACCCCCACATAAACAACTATCGAAAGAGCAGGAACGACATCACCGTGCCCTACAAACTAACACCTTCCCTCATCCCACTAAATGCCATATCTTTTTCCCTACCCTCTATTCCCCATTATGCCGCTTTTGCGGAGCTCCTGGGACCATCTTTCATATGGTAGGGGGATGCGACCAAAATCCCACCCAATTGTCTAACCCCTTCCAGTCTTCATACGAGCTTTGGGAGAGAGCACTGACCAGCTCCAACCTCGACGACCAGCTCATGCTCGTGTCGAGGGCTGTCGAAGCAGGGAAGGCTCAAGGCGTCTTGGACTAAGGACTCCTTCCCATCGCTTTCTCATAATAAAGATGTTTATTCTCTCTCAAACGAACCAAATGGACTGTTGCCCCTCATTGCACGAGCGTTTTACAACAACCTCACACGTTTTAATCTAACAATGTCCCTTGTTCGAACTTAACAGCAGTTGCTTCTCGATGTTGCTGTTCGCAATACGAGCAAGTGAAGACAAGGATAAGGCTTTTGGAAGGTCAGTCTTGAAAACATCAAGTCCTCCTTCGTGAAGGTTGGATTCGTTGTTCAGCTTGAAGGTGGGGGACTAGGGGAGAAAGAATGAAGGTAAATGTTTTTTGTATCTTTTAAGTGACCAATGTTCGGGATAAAAGGGTGCGTTTAATGTCTGGTAACCTGTTATTTTCTTGTAACTGTATGTCTCTTCGTGGAAGCTCGTTGATGGCTCTAGTCGGCCTTAGATTTCTGGATATATGAGGATTCGTAGAAACAAAGAAAGTTCCTGAGTTTAAAACGTCCCTCTTTCTGTGTCTTTTCCTTTGACTAAGAGTTTTGCTTTTTGTACTGCCGTCTGGCGCGCTTAAAGAATAATCGATGTCCACTAGCTCTTCTGCACCCGACTGTTACCAAGCGAGGACCACGCGAAATAAACCCTAAGAAAAGTAACCCCAAAAAAATTAACGAGATCTTGCTCTTCGTAAAGATATATTGTTTTTATACTTTAAGAATTTCCTTCACAGGAATAAAAATTTAATTACCCAACGTCTCCTGTTTAAGGCCCGAGCAGGAGCGCAGCGCTCCTGCTCGGGCCTCTAACAGGAGACGGCTGCCTAGACTGTTATCATAGTAGGCCTCCGGTCCAATTGTGTCCTTGTGAGCGCTATAGATTTGGCGTGAGGATTTCTTGTTTGCCTCCTTAACCCAGAGGGTCGTCTCTGCCTCTTTGACCCGTCGCCTCACATCACCTGCCCACTTACTCGCAGTCGCCTCCATGACTGACTGTGTGAAAAATCCATACTTCTTGCGGAGCTGGTTGACCCGCTTCGTCCACTGCGTCTGCACGCAGTTGATACTGATGTAGCCGAACACTCGCCTTGCCCACCGATGCCTGTTCATAGGTAGGAGTCGTCCCATGATGATGATGATGACGATGATGATGATGATGATGATGATGATGATGATGATGATGATACTGCGGCTGCTCCCTTTATAACGGGCGCGCTCGAATAACCGTGCCCAAGCCTGGGGGTGAATTCAGCGCCCTTTGTGTTGTGTATGATGCCACCAATCCTCCAGTCGCCTTTTCGTCTGCTCGATGGTCTTCCAAAAGGCTTCAGTAGTATTGGCTGTTTCGCTTGTTGACGAAAAGCCCAACGCTGCCTCTAAAGGCGGGACACCTTCGTGTAGTCGGTTCGCCTCTTCGGTGGCAGAAGTGGCAGGAGGTCGGATTCCGCCACAACGGAGTATGGTGCGCTCTGCGGTTTCGCTCTCACCCTCGCATACTCGGCATACAGTCGACTGCACACTATTGTCGAAGCGCTGTTTGTACACCAGTGTGCGCAGGGCTCCAGCACGAGCCTCGAATTATAGGCGGCTGCCCAAGCTGTTGTCGTACAGCCGCGTCTCTACCGTGATTTGCTGTTTTAACTCCGCATACATGGTAAGGGTTGACTTTGTCCGGGCAGCCTCCAGCCATTGCACATTCTCCTGTTCGCGGACCCTCTTCCGCACCACAGACTCCCATTCTTTCTCTGTGGTCGCCTCCACCGGTTCTGTGAAGAAGCCGAACTTTTTCTCAAGCTGGTAAAGGCGCTTTCGCCAACGGCTCTGCAGAGAAGTCATATGTGTGTATATGAACAGCCTCTTGGCCCAGCGGCACCGGTCCATGAGTCGAAGCCGCCCGTCATAGGAAATTTTACTTGTCGCCTCCCTCGCTTCGAAAGACGACCAGCCCAGGTCCCCCTGCAGTGACTCAATCGCCATCGTGCCATGGCAGCCCAGCGCTTGGCGTCCCACTTCTCGTTTTCTGCGCTCCAAGGCGGTTCTTGTGTCGCCTGGTACACACACCACTGCGTTGGCGAACGAACGAACGAAAGCTGGAACCAGCGCCATTCTTGGCAGTTTACTGAACGTCGCGTAGTCACATTTCAGCCGCCACCACATAGAGGGCGCAACCAGACATCCAATTTATATTTTTTGTATTTCTTATGATTTACGCAATAATTATGCACGATTAGAAAAAAACGTGAGCTAATAATCAGGACCTGGGACAGTAAACTCTATTTTATACTAAAAATATCGGCCTAAATGTCTGCCAAAAGAGGTCAAAATACTCGTTTTTCACTATCAACAAATTCGTGATTTTGCCTATATTAAACGTTTTTTTGTTTTCTTTTATGGAAAATCAAAGGTGAAATTTAGAGAAAGGGCCTCGGTTGACAAAGCAGAATATGTTTCTCTTCGCGGGCCTACAATTTCATTCAACTGTGCCAATCTCTAAGTGCTGTACCACTGTACTTCCAAATGAAGTTTGCCAAAATTAACTGTTTTTGTCAATTTTCACGTGAGCATTCTGAAAAAGGTTTAGGTCATATTACAATAAAATTTATTGTAACTGTTTCGACTGTAATCGCAAACACCTGTAAAAAGTTTCAAATAAAATGACCGAGTAGGCGCCGAAAAATTCGCGACTGAAAGTCAGTTTTGTAAAATAAATATCTGTCAAAATTAAATTTAAAAAAGGAAAAAGGGCCTCGGTTGACAATGAACGCACTCTTCTTTTATAACATTCTAAAATTTGAAAGAAATTGCTCTAGTAGTGCACCCTGCACCACTGTACTACGAAACCATGTTTTGCCGAAAAGGCCAATATTTGCGGGTGCCCCACTGAATTAGCTTTCTGCATTAGCACAACAAACCCTACATCAGAGTAAATATAATGTTGTTCACTACAATATAATATATAACACATAATTCTAGCAAGCTTGAACACGCCACAATCGCATTTCGAAAACGCGCGGAAAGCGTCATATGTCATGGCCGCCGTGGGACCGCACCGTCGCCGACGGGTTATCGGGCTTCGTGGTGACTTGTTTCTGTTACACGTGGTGAGCACTGATTGGTGCCCAGAAAAAAAAAAAGCAGAACTAACGACGGAAGAGAGGAGAGACGAGACGGACAGTCGGGGGCTGGAGCTGCTGCAAGCAGGACTTGGGTGGCGACCAAGGAGGTTATATTTGAAGACTTCTGGAGTGGCGGTGGCGCTGCGGAGCTGAAGCCAAAAACAGGGACCGCCGCCATCTTACTAAAGATAGAAAGCGGATTTTACTAAAGGTAGAAAACGAGTCTTAGGGCGGCTTTTGAGTCCTCTAAAACACATTTTAAAAAATCTTTTTTTTTTTTTTTTTATATACGCAGCTTTAAAAAGCAACGGTGCACTGCTACTGCCGCTTCGAGCGCCGTTTCGTTTTACCTTTAGTAAGATGGCCGCCGACTGGCAAAACTGCCTTCACCCGGTCGTATGGGAGAGTGTGGGAGACCGCCACTCCAGAAGTCTTAATATAACCACCTTGGTGGCGACCCGGGGCCCTAAACCCGTCAAATACAAGGTTGCAGCCGAAAGTTCGCGAAGAAGGCCAATAGGACACCGGCGACAAAAACGCAAAGTCATCGTCGTGATAGTCGGATTGGTGCGCTCCGTGAACTTCGGCTCATACTTTGTGTTTGCCGAGCCCGAATCTACGCAGCAACTCCTGTGTGAGCTCGGCCAACACCACATAGACAGAAGGCCTCCGCACCGTCATCGCAGTCAGATCGATCCAGGCCTGAGATTGGGCACCTGTACTGCGTCAGTATTCGTCCGGGGCTCGTGTCCAATCAGCGCGTCGAAGGTCCGGCTCGGGCCCAATAGCCGAGTCAGCACGATCCGACTCTGATGACGTTTCATGAAGGGCGGGGAGGCCATGCGGAGGCTTTCATTCTTCTAGGCGGCGGCTCGACCGGGAAGTTTGTATCAGATCGCTAACGGCGAAGGCAGTGCGTGACGCGCTGGTTAAAATATTCGCGCTAGTGGGGATTCCAGAAACCGTCTCGTCCGATCAGTGCACAAACATCACGACCGAGCTCACGCAGGAGTTGAAACGTAGATTGGGGTCGTCACCCAAGTCTTGCTCGCCCAGCTTCACCACCCGACTGCCCGTCTCATCTTTCTTCCGTCGTCAGTTCTTTTTTTCCGGCCCACCAATCAGTGTACACCACGGGTAACAAAAAAAAATATCACAAAGCCCGATAAGTTGTCGGCGACGGCGCTTATAATCAGCTGCCTCATGCATGCATGACACATCCACTGACCATTTTGGAAGAGAGAACATGTGTTAGCATGTCACTTGAAAATTTAACCCCCTCCCCCTCCCCCTCCCCTCCCCCGACTGTTGCATCATTAAATTAGTCAATCTTAAATGAGGATTATGGATATATATCATATTGCTGGTCAGAGCTACGGAGTTGGAATCATTACACACTTTTGAAACCGCAGAATAAAAGGGGAATAAATGGAGGTAGTGCCAGAGGTATGGTATGGGATTGAACTTGGGTACTTTTTGCCCGAAAGGGAGTAGGAACAGAATGGGCTCTGTTCTGAGTTGGTAGTTGAGAAAACGTCTTTATTTAATGCCATGCATGGCTGTTCTTAAAAGTAAACATTAGAAGTATGTCTGGTTGGGGAAAGGGAAATGGTTGGGGAAATGTCTGGTTGGGGAAACACCTTACCGTTTCTCGATGTGCTTGTGCAAAGGCAGAAAGCCCATCTCCAGTTCTCAGTTTACCGGAAACCAACGCACACCGGAAGATACTTACAATTTGACTTCAATCACCCAATGTGCCATAAAGTGTCGGTGGTTAACACACTCCTATCAAGGGCAAAGAACCTTTGCTCAACTGATTCTGACCGACGAAAAGAAGAAGAAACCATCATTTGCGACCTCAAGAAGAACGGATATACGGGCAGCTTCATACACCGTATTGCCCGTCGTCAAAACCGAAGTCGACAACACCGCCAGTCGCAGGTTGATACGAAACGCCGGCCAACCACGCGCATCAGCGTCCCATACATCAAGGGAACAAGTGAAGCGCTGGCACGAGTGATAGCAAAGGAGGGCATTCAGATAGCCCACAAGCCAATTTCAACCCTTGGACGCTTTATGTCACGACCAAAAGATCGGCCCCCTAAAGAAAAAGCGCAAGGTGTGGTGTACGAGATTCCCTGCACGGAGTGCCCGTCCTCGTACATCGGGGAAACAAAGAACTATCATGAACGGATTCATCAACGCAAGGCTGATGTGCGCAACTTCGATCAAGAGCGCAGCGCAATTGCTGAACACTGTGAAAAAAATGACCACCGCATTGACTTTCTAAACACACGCATCCTGGACATCGAAACTAATCCTCGCCGGAGGCTCTTCCTTGAATCTTAGCACATTCAGACCACGCCAACAAACATTAATAGGTCTCTTGGCGCACTGCCATCAGTGTATGTGAACGGACTCCACCAGTTGTCTTTAAAAAACAATCAAAGAGGAAGAAGATGGGATCGTGCACGTTCGCCTCCATCATAGAGGAAAAAGAAGATTGTGGCTCCTTTCCTCCACAGTCGCCTCTGAAGAAGAAGCCGAACCGGTTTCGAAACGTTGGGCCCCTAATTTAGGGACTGGTTGGTAGTCGTATTTTAATAATGGCTGTTCTTGCCTTAAGGCATCCGCAGCGCCAAAACACACGCACGCAAACGCTCGAGCGCACACACACACACACACACAACACACACACGCACATCGTTTCACAATTCAACGCCCACAAACACCGCCAAACGCTCCAAACACCGCCAAACACTCCAAACCGGGACCGTGCGATGGGACTATTAGTTCGCAGTCGCCGATGGCCATCGGGACAAGAGCCCCGCTGGACCGCCGTCCGCGTAGAAAAAACTGCAGAGCTGATTCCACAGGAGCCGCACTGTAGGCGGCGGCTTGCCCTGCGGGATCACCCAGTCCTCAAAGGTGCTAGGTTGGTCTCGGTGTGTCAGCCAAGGCCTCGAAGCGAGCCGCATCGTGCCCCCAGATAACGGCCTTGTGGCTTACTACTGCTGGCATAGGGGGTATCATTATGTCGTGCTTGTTGAAAAGGGAGTCCGCAGTCCTCAGGTTGCGGAGAATTTTCATTCGCTCAAGATTGGCGAACGCGGCTCTTTCTGTGAGGTCCGATTAATCGAAATGGGGCCCGCTGTAGATGGTGGTACGACTGGCGCGCAAGATTTGCGAATGGCGCGCAAGAAAGAAACGGGCCCATAAAGAGGCACGCGCCTTTTTATGGGCCTATTTGTTTCCCCGAATACCCGAGTGGGCGGGTGCCCAAGCGACACGGAGTTGAGTGTGGTGGTTGGAACACAGGAGGCACGCTGTCGCTGGTCGATTTCGATGCGTGGCGGCACTCCGAGTAGGCCACTTGCCTGGCCACTTGCGAGTCTGTCTGGTGACATTTGTGGTTGATGTTTCTGGATGGTTGTGTTTGGGATGTCGGGCGGCTTGTACAATGCCTTCTAACTCGGCCTCCTTAAAGGGGCGGTGCAATGATATTCAATTGGAATTTTTTTTTCACTTTACATGAGCTTACTGGCACCAGTGGGACTCAAGGATACTCGCACGCAACGCCACTGGCCAAGAAACTCCTTTGTTGCGGTGTAATTTCAAGGACAAAAGCGATCATTTTCATTCAGTCTTTCCTTCGCAAAATTTGATGACGTAACGTGGGGATTGCAGTACACCCCAATGACGATATTTGAATGTGATTCATAGATTCGACCCGAGCATTGCGTGAGCACTCAATTTGGGTTCGTGGTAATTACTAGCTCAGAGCATTCGGGTAGTGGCCCGTGTCCAATCGCTGCAACGACGACAGTAGCGGAGCCATAACAACGTCTGGAACTCAGCGCGTGTACTGTGCTTTGCCAACTCCAGCGCACGGCTATGATCAACATTGGCGGCATATAATCGGCTCGAGATCACGTGGCCGCTTGTTCTGGCTGCGAGTTGAGGGGGTGAACGCTGCTCGTTTTTTTTTTTTCATTTTTTTTCTTGGACTCCTATTGCGTGGGGTGAAAAACGAGTGCGTGTTTCATAGGTCGTCAACGTCAGGGATCCGTTCTAAGCGGTATTTGCGCGAAGTACAAAAATTGTTGCATCGCCCCTTTAATGCCCACTCCTGTAGGGAGCCGCTGGGACAAAATCCCCTTCATGTTATAAAAGTAGCGCAAGGTGCGTCGATGCACAAGGCACGTGCAACGTGCAGCATCATGGCGGCACAGCGCAGCTCTGAGCTAGATTTCAGACGCCATGTTCTTCCCAGAAGTGGTACGCGGCACGTGTCTCGAGCATTTGCACAACAATGAATGGGGCCAAATTTCCCAGGATAGAGGGGCTTTATCTGGAACCACACGTCTGGGTGGGTTATGTTGACCCACGCAGCCGACGCTGGTGGTGCTCCCTGGGCTGGAGCGGGGCCGCTAGCAGCGTCCGTGTAGCAAACGACGTGTTTTCGTGGATCCAGGGCGGCAACGTGCCGCTCGTGCGCCTTGGCATGATAGGCTCGTCACTCTGGATGATCGGCGTCCATGCTGTCGTGTATCGTTACCTTCACAGACGGCGCCAAGCGAACAATGGGGCAATGGGGCCATGGGCAACGCACGGGATGCACGAGACACGCGCGGGAGATCTAACCAGGCGGAACGATCTGTGATGCTGCCGAGTAAAAGCTTGGTTTACCCTTCGCACTCCTCAACTCCTGATCGGAAACGCGGCACATGCGTCCTGGGGTGCTATTCTGGTCGCAAGCGGGCACCTTTCGAGTTGTCACGTACCGAGAAAGAAGGGGCGGAGCCTCAAACTAGCATGATTCTTGTTTGAGGCTCCGCCCCGACGTTCGGGTTCACGCACACAGCCAGCTAGAATTTGACGATCCCCCTACGTCGCGATGACGTGTCCACGCAGTTGGGGCGCAGAAATCTCCGCATTTCCCCCCTCCCCCCTCCCCCCCCCCCCTCCCCCCCCCCCCCGTTCTTTTTGTTCTCTCCTTCCTTTCTTCCGAAAGTTAGAACCAGCGAATAACGGAGAAAAGGCTACCTTCCGGAAAATGGAAGGAAGCAGAAAAAAATAATATCATCATTTTATAAAATACGAATGATTATTTCAATAATTATGACGTAAAGTAAATTTAGCTAAGATATCTCAGCTTTTTTTCTCTCGAAGTCTTTCCACTACGGTCTTTCAAAACAAACACGGCGAAAACCGCGGTAGCGACCTTGTGGTGTTTGTGCCTCGTTTGTGTCGTTGCTTTCCCTGTTTCTGCACGATACGGATGGCATTACGAGAAGAAAATATTAGGGGAAGGTACGCTGCGACACCGATCATCTTTTGTGAAGCTGTCGTGAATATAAGCTGCAAATGAAATGTCCTGTTTGCCTGTGAAAGAGACTCCAAATAAATACAGCGCTGACGACGACTCTGGTAATTTATGACAAGTCGTGAGATCGACGCAGAGTGCATCGGTTGTCGACCCTGCGGGCGGCAATCTACTGTGAATGACGCAGGAAAGTTTCTTCGGGCAGTTGTAATAATGCTTTGCTCCCTTTGCTCACTGCAGTGATTACGACGGTAGTCCCCATGAGCCATGTTCTTTTCTTTCGGCGCTGAAGAAATGGACGCGACCGCATAATCTCGGGCAGTCCT
The DNA here is from genome assembly GCF_016920785.2 of Ixodes scapularis. Classification (NCBI taxonomy): domain Eukaryota; kingdom Metazoa; phylum Arthropoda; class Arachnida; order Ixodida; family Ixodidae; genus Ixodes; species Ixodes scapularis. The sequence continues at coordinate 6,924,357 of NW_024609836.1, read as the reverse complement.
TTTTACTTACTTTTTTATTTGCAAAAAAGCTCGTGGAAAAAAAATACGGCTTTTACGTTTTTACACGTCCCTACATAGGTACAGTACGTAGTACTTCGCTACCCACTGGCTTCATTGCGCGTGACGATTCAACGCTCTTTGCCATGGGAACGTTCGTGAAACTAGAAGGCCTCTGTTGGCCGCTAACAGACGTCGCTTTTCGAGTTCGGGTTGTGACGACAAAATGACGTAAGAACAAGAATGCACGGGAGTGTTTGCATTGTTTTAACTCGACAACCGCGTACCCTTGGCGTGATAAACTCGAAAGAACATGGCCACGATGCTCGTCGGATCGACCGCGGCTGAAGTTTGACATGCGATCGGTAACTTGATCAACGCGCACGCGAATGCTTATGTACTGTTGGATGAGCCCAGTTGACGGCAGGACTGGGTTAAAGAGCACGGTGAGCTGGCGTTCAATGTCTCCGGTTTAACACTTGGCGAGATGCAAGACTTGGCTTCTATTCGTGCCGGTGTTATGAAGCTTGAAAGTGGTGGTGGTGTTGTGGCTCGTAACGGCAGCCTTGCTGAGATTATGAAGACGGTTATAGGCCTTCATTCAGCGTTGCCATGCGTCAAGATTCAAAACCCCACCTTGTCACAAAGTGAACAACGCTTCCGCGAGCACGGAGGCAGGAGCCAACGGTCTGGGAAAGAATTGTGCCGCCGCCACGACCGTCAGTGATTGCCCCAACGGCAAGAAAACAAACGGCAAGCTCATTGAGGTTTGTGTAGCGCTGACTGCTGATTCATTGGACGGCAAGGGTGAATGATGTAAAACGCAATGTAATTTTCCCAGCGTTTTGCAAAACTAACGTGTTTCGTTGAAAATTTAATTTGTGGAATCTGTTAATGCCTTGAGAGTTTGACACGGACTACATTGCGAAGGCAGCCTTCACACAAGTAATTTTTAAGTGTGCGCTTTGCCTGCATGCATATAAAGACAGAAACACAGGTTACCCTCGTCCACAGCCACCTAGTAGGCGTATCCGGTATGGGCGAAGAAAAAATAATAAAAACGTTTCAACCTGTAACCAGCAAAAAAATAGAGGGGAGCCAAAACGAGAATGTGTGACGGTTAGGCTTTTATCCTAAATGTCTTCTATTGGCGTGGCGACGGCAAAACAATGCTTTCGCCCGTACTGGAAGTGACGACAATTCAAGATGGCGGCGCCCTTGTGGAAAAGGTCTATATGGTGCATAAAATGAAGGAAATTTCGCTTATCCTGATAATTTTGACTATATATTAAGTGCAATTGATAGTATTGGCGTAGCCAGGGACTTTTGAGGGGGGAGGGAAGTTGATGTGACTGGGATGTTCATGACTTGGGGTGCGGAGGGGGGGGGGGGGGGGAGGGTGTCGAAATTTGTGTGCATATTCCAGGGCCCGCCAAATTTTGGGAGGGGGGGGGGGACAAAGCCCCATAAGCCCCTTCCCACCTCATCGTCCCTGGATGATACCATAAGAGGAGCATCCTACATTCACAGGCTGCCATAAGCGTGTGCATAGCCCCTGAGCTCGTACAACAATGGCAAGATATTTGCTGACATTCTTTACGTTACGTAGCAGTTCTTTCTTTAGTATATATGCTCGTTTTTCCTTCACATATCTACTCTGCTTCCGCTTGTCGTTTATGCTTGATGGTGACAAGTCAACAGTACGCACAGGCAAATTTCAAAAATCCAGTTCACACTACTCTTTAATTTCAATGAGTTACTGTCACTTTTGAAACGACAATCTATGTAATTGGTATCATAACCTTATGTTGGTATCATAACCTTATTATTTAAAAACACCTTACGTGTTTTTAAATGTAGGACAATTGTATCTTCCTTGTTTTCCTTGATCACGGAGATGACAACCATCCACAAGATAGCACCGGCTAAATTTCTCGTCTACAGTGGGTAACAATGTTACCATACTCTGTCAGACTAAACTCCTGCTGTCTAAACAACTAACGATTCATTTTAGGACACAGCTGTCCATAGTTCATTGCAGGGCATCGAACAGTGTTTCTTGTGACTGTCCGATGACTGACATGCAATTTCAGAAGCTTGGCGTGAAAAGGTAAAATATCTAATTGATACAATAAAATGCCATCAGCAACCCATCCAGATTTTATTGCGTGATTCACAGTAGCTACAAACCACAACCAATTGTCAAGTGTAGACATAGGTACTAAGCCTGCACTAACTTCGAAGCGGTAGAAACCCAGAAGTTTTAACGTCAACTTACCACCATGTTGTTAATGGCAAAGTAATGTTTGCGGCAAAGTGTTGGAGTCCTTCAGAACGATGACGGTCTCCTTCAGACCCATGATGATGGTGACGAAGGTTCAGTTAGATTCTAGGTTCAGTCAACGCACCCCACGACGTCGGTGTGCTTGTCGTGGTGGCGGCGAAAGCCTTCTTTCGCACATGCCTCAGCTGCCTCGGTCCGGGGTTTGTCGACCCAGCCGTCTCTTCCCAGCCGGTCGACAGCGACACTCACGACGACCGTCACGGCTCTGATCACCATCCACTGGGCATTAGCTATGTGATCATCGGTGGCAACCGCGCCCTTGTAGTTCCCCGTTGCGAAAAATCTCAGTGCGATTCATTTAGTAGCTGCTGCTCAAACTCAAACTCAAACTCAAACTCTTTATTCCTCTCCGTTTGGAGAGGGGAGACAGAGAAAAAAGCAACTCAGTTGTTGCTCGACGAGCCTTTGCCTCCCCACAGCAGCGAAAGGGGACAGCATGTACATACACATGTTTTTTTTTTCTTTGTTTTTTTTTCACCATCACACTTATAGCACAAAAATGAACAACATTAGATGGGGGAGGGGGAAGGGGGAAAAGTAATCGATTTAGCCAAGTTTACAAACATGGGACGTACATTTTTTATGGTTTCATTCAAAACTTCTACATTCAACTCACTCAGGCGAATAAAAAAAACAAGGTACTATATATTTCAACGTCTGATTTATGTAGTTCGTTCTGCAGTGCGGCACTGACCATGCGTCTGCAGACCTAGTTTCATAGGTAACCTCCCTCATTCTAAGGTTGGAAATGCACACGAATATATTTTCTTTTTGGTAAAAAGATCTTTTCAATGCAAGAAAAAGTTTATAATAATACTGATTAGGAATCTGTACTATATTCAGTTTAATAAATAATGGACTAGTATGACTATTATACTCAGTATTACATATAATACAAACCGCTTTTTTGTAGAGTATGTATGAGTTGTATGCTTGTAGGGGTTGTATCCCCCCATACCAAGAAGCAATAATTATATTTTGAGTAGAAGAGGGAATTATATATAAGAAGCATAACCGAAATCGGGATGATGTGGCGATATTTGTGCATAATACCTACAACTCTTGATAATTTTTGACATGTCTGTTGTACAGTTTCGTCCCATGACATGTATTAATTAAATATAATTCCGAGAACTTTTACGCTTTCAACTATATCTATACAGTGTGTTCGAAGAGAAAGAATGAACGCATAGAAAGAGTTTGTATTTCGTGATCTAAATAATACGGCTTTTGTCTTACTGCCATTTATTTTTAATGAATTTGAATTTGTCCAGGCACTTAACTTTTCCAAATAAATATTTGCGGCACTTATAATCTGATCAGTATCATCACTTGAAAAGGATATACTGGTATCATCAGCGTAAATAATGAGACTTCCATTTTTATCAATATTTACGATGTCATTGATATATAGATTAAAAAAGTGAAAGCCGTTTACAACTCCCTGTAACGCCGAATTGGAGCGCAGCTCTTGAGGAGGAGGAGGGAAGGGTACTGAGGGGAGGGTAGACCCCTCCTCCTCCTCCTTCTCCTCCTCCTCCCCTCCTTCTTGAATATGCTCCGGGGGGTCACCTGACCTCGGGGGGGATGTCACGTGACTTCGGGAGGGAGGGGGGTGGTGTGACCTCGGGGGGATGTCACGTGACTTCAGGGAGGGGGGTCACGTGACTTCGGGGGAGGGGTCACGTGACCTTGGGGGATGTCACGTGACTTCGGGGGGAGGGGGGTCACGTGACTTCGGAGAGGGGGTCACGAGACCTCCAGGGGGTCACGTGACTTGGGGAGTCACGTGACCTTGGGTGTCACGTGCCCTTGGGGGTCACGTGACCCTCAAGGTCTCCTCAAGGACACGTGGGTCACTTGGGGTGACCTAGGGGCGGTCACGTGACCTCACGGTTACGCCGACGGCGACGCCGACGCCCCTCAAGCCAAAAACGGGCGCCTAAAGCGCGATCCAAACCAACACTTCTTTTTGCGCCTGTAGGTCGTGCGGCTGCGGATGTGACGCATTTCGTGGCGTTTTTGCTGTTTCCGGGCGCGCTTTCTGAGTCAGAACCGTGCGCTTTGGTTTGGACGGGCGAAACTTCGGCACGAGCGCACAAGCAAGGTGCAACTGCGACAGACTGGCCGGCCAGACGGCGAGAGAAAGAGAGAGAGAGAGGCCGCGTTGTCATGTTGGAAGAGAATAAAAGGGGGGGGGAGGAGAGGGCAGCCAGACGGCGAAGAAACACGGAGCCGGAACTAGGTTGCCCTCCACCGATTGGCCGGGACACAGGAGCGCCCTACTACGGCACCGCGCGTTTTTGTGCGCGTTGAGAAAGAAGTTGAAATTATCCAACTTTCTTGTGCGCGCCCGGAAGGAGCGAAGAAGCGGCGCGACGTCACGAAAATACGTCACATCCGCAGCCGCACGACCTACAGGCGCAAAAAGAAGCGTTGGTTTGGATCGCGCTTAAGCGCGATCCAAACCAACGCTTCTTTTTGCGCCTGTAGGTCGTGCGGCTGCGGATATGTGACGCATTTTCGTGACGTCGCGCCGCTTCTTCGCTCCTTCCGGGCGCGCACGAAGAAGTTGGATGCAATAAAATGCTTAGATGGGCCAGTGTCGCGCCCTGTGTCGTTGTCAATCTACTCTTTGTCCGTGTTTTTTTGGCGCTTATTTTCCCACGAAGTTGGATGATTTCAACTTCTCTCTGGACGCGCACAAAAACGCGCGATGACGTAGCAGGGCGCGCCTGTGTCCCGGCCAATCGGTGGAGGGCAAGCTAGTTCCGGCTCCGCGTTTCTCGCCGTCTGGCTGCCCTCTCCTCCCCCCCTTTTATTCTCTTCCAACATGACAACGCGATCTCTCTCTCTCTCTCTTTCTCTCGCCGTCTGGCCGGCCAGTCTGTCGCAGTTGCACCTTGCTTGTGCGCGCGTGCCTGCGTGCGCGCGTGCGCGCTCGCCCGAAGTTTCGCCCGTCCAAACCAAAGCGCACGGTTCTGACTCAGAAAGCGCGCCCGGAAACAGCAAAAACGCCACGAAATGCGTCACATCCGCAGCCGCACGACCCACAGGCGCAAAAAGAAGCGTTGGTTTGGATCGCGCTTTAAAGCGCGATCCAAACCAACGCTTCTTTTTGCGCGGAAAAGTGTAGCAAAATGATCCCTAAACTTTTTGGCCAAAATAACCCCTTTTTCAACGATACCTTCGATTTTTATTTCCGTTACTTTATCCGCGTGCCACCCTTGTTGTATTAACTCATTTACTTTTTTCCATACTACCTGGGATCTCTTGTCATATTTAAATAAATTATTGAAATACACGCGTTTAGCCTGCCTTAAAGTTTTTGTTGATTTCTAAGTTTCTTAGATATAACCAAGATGTAAACATCTATAGTGTGCACGAATCTGTGGTAGAGATTATTTTTCTTATATATATATATATATATATATATATATATATATATATATATATATATATATATATATATATTATTTCCGGTGTAACCCAGGGTTTACGAGACTTTCGAGGAACCCTATGCAATTCATAAGGAAAGCAGCAATCATGTATCATTTTAAACTTTTCAAGAAAGCAATTAATTGCTTCGTCAGCAGACACGCTAGACAGCACCGCACTCCAGATTTCGGAACTTATCTGTTGTTCAAAAAGATCAAGGTTTTTAGCGCTTATATTTCTAAAATAAATCTGGTCATCACATATTTTTTTTGTTGTTGTAGTAGTCTACATTTACAAGCATATATATTGGAAGGTGGTCACTAATAGTTTCCCCAACCACTCCAGCAATTACGTCCGTTTCTGAAATATTTGTTAAAAATAAATCCAACAACGCCGTATTTCGGGGTGTAATGCGAGTAGGTTCGGAAATAACGTTGAAGAGTCCGTATGACTGATATGAAGTGAACAATTTAATTTTATGTGAGGACGACGCAAGCATGTCTATGTTAAAATCACCTCCAAAACAGACAATCAATTTGTTTTCACCAAGAAACCTAGAACACACGTCGAGAAACTCAAGAAAGGAGGGGATATTACCATTTGGCGGGCGATAGACAACAGAAAAAAACAGATTTTGCATGTTGTAAAGTTAGTATTTCATAATCGCTTGAAATAGCTGCAAAGTCACTTACAAGTGTGCACTCAAGACCTCTTTTTACATGTATACATACTCCGCCTCCTACTTTATTGGTTCTGTTTGCACTAAATATTTCGTAATTCTCAAGCCTACCTACTTCTTCGGTATTTTTATATCATGTTTCACTGACCATAATAACATCAAAAGGAAAATTAAAACCATCCAAAAATACGTTTAAGTCATCAAATTTATTCCGTATCGATTGCACATTTACGTGAAAGAAAGAAAGTGGCACCTTTGGTTTTTTACTCGTTTTTAATTTACAGCGAACCTGAGCGCACTGAACGTAGTAACTTAGTGAACCTTTTCTTTTCTCGAAATTCGCTTTATTTTAAAAGTTATAGGTGACATTCACTTGACGTCACTCGCTAGGTTCGCTGGCATCGCCTACCACGGTCGCCATCTTCGAGGTCTCTTTCTATCGCGGGTGTCGTCTGGCCGGACTTTTTGAGCGTGGTTTAGCAGCATTTTACAACTTTAAAGGGTCTTTTTGACCGAAACCAGGGGTTATTCTTATACTTTGGTGCTTTTGAAGCGCCGTAGGAGTATTTTTTGTGTGTTTTAGTTCGTTTTTGTCGCTATCGGACTCGTTCACCGCGGCCGTGTTGCTCCCTCGGCTCCATGAAGCGCTCCGTGTCGCGCGCCGTGCCCACGGCGGCAGCTTTTGCAAGAACTGATTTTTCAACGTTGGTGCTTTTGTAGCACGGTGGGATTAGTCTTTGTTTTATTTTGCTAGTTTCTTTATTGTTTTTCTCTAGCGGATTTTCTGCACTACGGCCGTGTAATCGTGTTGCTCCATCGCCTCTGTGTCGTACATACGTCGTGCCTTCGTGTTCGTTCCTGTGCAGAAACATACCGTGCGGCTCACAGAGTGCGCACCTTATGAAAAATACGGTGCATTTTTCATTAGCCCAAGCGATTTAAAAACCGCATGTAAGCGATTTGGCGAGCTGCGAGACAAGCGACGGCGACCCGCTTCGCTGCCGCTCGGTCACTCGCGCGACGAGGCAAACCGCATGAAAGCGACGGAGCACACAACCAAGGCCGATGAGCGCTAAGTTCTCTAGAAATCCCAAAACCGTGCTACGCGACGAGCGACAGTGAAGGGTGAACCGCATGTAAGCGATTTAGCGAGCGACGGCGACAGCGACGGGAGTTGGCGACGAGCGACGGAGATTTCTCACGGTCGGTCGTCGCATCGCTCGGTTTTTTGGATTTCTAGAAAACGTCGCTAATCGCCTTGGTCGCTTGCTCCCGTCGTTTTCATGCGGTTTGCCTCGTCGCGCGAGTGACCGAGTGACAGCGAAGCGGGTAGTCGTCGCTTGTCTCGTTGCTGTCGCCGTCGCTCGCTAAATTGCTTACATGCAGTTCAGCCTTTACACACGGTACTCGGCGGCAACAAGGAAACTAAAACGGCCCGCCCCCGAGATAAATCTTTTTCTCTCTTTTGTTCAACGAAGCTTCTTCAACTATATGAAGTTAGCACACACTACCAACGTACGACCGCGTACTCAATCCAGTCAAACCGCGACCTCGAAGATGGCGGATCGACGGTGGCGCTCCCTGGCAAAATCGAACCTGCAGGCTCAGTGAATACCACCTATGGACTAATCAAAATTACGAAAACAAGCAAAAAATAACCTCCCTCATGATATCCTTGGTTGCTTCAGTGGCCGTGAACTAGAGGAGGGATAGTGGGCTCATCGCGAGCGCTCACGACTGCCGCGCTCCGTGTCGACGGCACGAGAGGGCGCCACTAAAGCATGTTCTGAATAGGCTGTATGCAGCGGGCATCCAGAGCGGCTCTCATTGCATTTGCTGCGTTATTAAACACTAATTCGGCACGACACTTCATTGGCCACAAACAACAGCAAACACGGTGTAAAGATCAGTTCAGAATGGGAGCCACTTCGCACTGCCCTACCGCGAAACGGCCAAAACGCAAGACAAAGCTGCTCACTGAAGGCCTTCGGAACGCTCGGAGCCGGTTGGATCCTGCAGTCAGTAAACGACCGCAGCGCCGCCGCGTACATCCGGGACCTTTCCGTGTCGGCGCGTGATCCCACTACTCTTTATCCCACGGACGGCTAAGAAACGTGCTTCTCTGTGAAAAAAAAAAAAAAAGAACCTTTCGATATTTTTGGACTGTTTTATCCTGTTCTCAAAGGTTAACAAAAGCTTCAAAAAGAATTTCAGGCACCGCGTTGCTGCGCATGCGCTTTCGGATTTTCGGCATTTACAGTTTTGATTTTTAGGTTTTAGGCAGACATATAAGTTTTCGAACTTTTTCCTCTTCTTCAAGTTCATAAAGTGTTGAGTTGGGCTTTCGTTGCCTACAGAATAAGCCACAAGAAACACTCGCCCGTAATTATTAATTTGGAAGCAATATATCCAATAAACTTAACAAATAATACAAAACGACATTTCCTCTTTTTACAAAGCTGACGAATTTTAATGATAACAAAATGATATATATGTTACGCCTGATCCAACAGCCTACATCATCATCATCATCATTTATTTTCCTTGAGGGCCCGTGGGTCATTATACATAGAGTTATTATAATGTACGCTAGAGGTTCAAGTGGCGCTAGTGTGCTGACGCAAATTGAAGCAGACAGCAACCAGTCCAAAATTGACTTCCGGTAATGCATTGCGCTCAATCATAAGAGCAAATATCGCAAATAATTCGTACGTACTAGGTAGCTTAGAACATTTTTCAGTCAGGCCGACGAAATAATTGGTCAGTTACGGTGTTTTTCTTTCAAATTCATCGCATTAAAAACGGTGCTAAAACAGCTTCGTACGTGTATTTATGTGCACTGTCGGACACTGTTAGCGCGAACACGACTTCGGCGCTTTTCAGCGTGGGGGATATACGTGCCAAACGAAAGAAGAACATCTGGAAATTAAGAAAGACGGCAAGAACTACGTAGTAACACCGGATCAGTAACTACACGTGCATATACGATCAAAATTAATTGAAGGCCGCGTAATGTATTCCTATTTTAAATAAGTAAGTACCGTTTTATTCTTTCTGCTCTGAGCGAAGCTGCTTGTTCTACGTTCAAAATATCACTCGCACGCTCGAAATCTTTGAGAACAAGTGCCCGATAAAAGCTGCCTGGCAGAGAAAACAATATGAAGAGACAACTTTTATAGCCCACGGACTTTATTCTCTACGTTTTGAATGTTTTTATCCGCTCATGCACGACGGGGTCATTTTTATATAGTGACAAGACTGGCATATTATCAATATATAAGCGTCACCGGATTGCTGGCGAGCCTTGAACACACTCTACATTCCTTTCGATTCTAATTTTGCTTCGAATCGTCGCTTGTTTCTACACACCTGCTGGGGAACACACGTTTGGGACTGAAATGTAGCGAAGTTAAACATCGGTCACTGATGAAGAAAAATGCGCTAACTAAAGCAATTACACTTTTACAGTCTTAATTAAGGTACATACTATTCGGTACGACCCAAATAACCAAAGTGTTCCGTGTTATTTTCCGGCGAAGAGACAAAAGGCACGCGCGCTTTCCCATAGGAATACACAGGAAGACTGGAAAAGTAGACTGGTTGCTGTCTGCTTCAATTTGCGTCACGGAAGTCGCATAGACACTAGCGCCAGTTGAACCTCTAGCGTACATTATAATAACTCTATGTCATTATACAAGGGGGGTGGCAATAGAACAAAAACAAACAGAACAGTAAACACAATTATAACACTGTAAGCTAGTTAGGTAGGTTAGATAAAGAGAGGGTAATGGCTTCAACAAATTTAGTAGTATCATTAATAGAAACGATGTTAAGAGGTAGTGAATTCCAATCCTCGATGGCCAATGATAGTGTGGAAGTCTGGTGAGAAACAGTTAATGATCGAATTGGACGTAATTTACATAGGTGATCTAAACGCGGGAAAATACGATGGGGAGGTGATAGCAGTGATTCTTTGAGCTGGCTATTGTGGTAAAAAATTCGATGGAGGAGAGAACGGCGTGATACTCGGCGGCGAAGGGAAAAAAAGAAGAAAAAAAAATTGAGGAGCTTTTCTCCGCATACGCTCATTGGCCGCGGTGAGCTTTTCTCCGCATCCGCCGGTTTTGCGGTGAGCTTTTCTCCGGTGAGCTTATCTCCGGTGAGCTTTTCTCTGGTGAGCTTTTCTCCGGTGAGCTTTTCTCCGGTGAGCTTTTCTCCGGTGAGCTTTTCTCCGGGATTCATGAAAATGACCCCGTCGTGCATCTGGTGTTTTTTCTTAATACTTCCTATGTTGGGCTGTTTTTATCGCGCACCTGTTCTCTGGCTTCCCCCTATATGCAAATATTTGGAGCGTGCGGGTGATGATTTGAACACAGAACAAGCATCTTCGCATATATTCATGAGCAGAAAGAATAAAGCAGTACTTATTTATTGCAAATCGGACTATATTACGTGACTTTCAATTTAGTTTGATCGTCTGCAAGCACGTGTTACTCCGTGGTCCTTGCCGTCTCTTTTGGTTTTCCACATGTCCTTCGTTCGTGTATATCCCCCATGCTTGAAAGCGCCGACGCCGTGTTCGTGCTAACAGTGTCCGACAGTGCACATAAATACATGTACGAAGCGGTTTTAGCACCGTTTTTTATGCCACGATTTTAAAATAAAAACGCCGTAACTGACCAATTATTTCATCTGCCTGTCTGGGAAATGTTTCAATGTGCCTAGTGGGTACGAATTATTCGCGATATGTGTTCATAATATCGAGCGCAGAGAGGAAATCATAGAGTTATTACAATAAACGCTAGAGGCTCAGCTGGCGCTAGTGTGCTGTTGCAAATTGAAGCAGACAGCATGCAGTCAGAAATTGACTTCCGGTAATGCATTTCTATGGGATAAAGCGAGTGCATTTTCTCTCTGCGCTCGATTATAAGAGCAAATATCACGAATAATTTGTACGTACTAGGCACATTGGAACATTTCTCAGTCACGCAGACGAAATAATTGGTCAGTTACAGCATTTTTATTTGAAATTCGTGGCATGGAAAACGGCGTTAAAACCGCTTCGTACGTGTATTTATGTGCACTGTCGGACACTGTTAGCACGAACACGGCGTCGACGCTTTCCAGCATGGGGGATATACGTGCCAAACGAACGAACGACATGTGGAAAACCAAGAGAGACGGCAAGAACTATGCAGTAACACTAGGTAAGTAACTCCTTGTGCTTGCAGACGATCAAAATAAGTTGAAAGTCACGTAATATAGTCCGATTTGCAATACATAAGTACTGTACTTACTGCTTTATTCTTTCTGCACACGAATATGTGCGAAGATGCTTGTTCTGTGTTCAAATCATCGCCCGCACGCTCCAAATCTTTGCAAATAGGGGGAAGCCAGAGGACAGGTGCGCGATAAAAACTGCCCAACATAGGAAATAATAAGAAAACACACCTTTCGTAGCCCACGTACATTATTCTTTACGTTTCGAACGTTTTTTTTAACCGCTCGTAGAGATGCACGACGGGGTCATTTCCATATAGTGAGAGGACAGGCATATTAGCAATATATAAGCACCAACGGAATGCTGGCGAACTTTGAACACACTCTACATTCCTTTCAATCGTTATTTTGCTTAGAATCGTCGCTCGTTTCTACATACCTGCCATGGAACAGAGGTTTGGGCCTGAAATATAGCGAAGTTTAACATCGTTCAGTGGTAAAGGAAAAATGCTGTAACTAAAGCAATTACACTTTCACAATATTAATAAAGGTACATACTACCCGGTACAACCGAAATAACAAAAGTTATTAATGTTTTTTTTCCGGCGACGAGACAAAATTCACGCGCGTTTTCCCATAGGAATACATAGGAAGACTGGAAAAGTAGACTGCATGCTGTCTGCTTCAATTTGCAACCGGAAGTCCCATAGACACTAGCGCCAGCTGAGCCTCTAGCGTTTATTGTAATAACTCTATGGAGGAAATGCACTCCGGCAAAAGGCCAAAACACGCTTTATGGATGGATGGATGGATGGCAGAGCCGTATATGTAAAGAGTTTGGTCAATGGGAGGTGCGGGCAGAGCCAGGGCGTGTGGCAGACTCGGAAAGAGGGCTTGGCATGCTCTCTTGACCAACCAGAAGCCGAAAAGAATCCCCTAGCAGTGGTGGCGACAAACAGTTCTGATCAAAGGTCTATATTCGTTAATGGTATTAATAAGCGCGTAAGAGTGAAAGGTAGTAAGTCTTTGTGGTTGAAAATAGGGTGCAAGCAGAAAGATGTAAGAAACGAATGCGCCGCGCAACTCTGTTTAGCGTGGACAGAGTGTGACCGTTCGGACGGCAGATTCCCGGCCATCGGCGCTTGGCGTACGGATTATGTCGATCGTTCCGCCAGTCGCACTCTTACAGCATCATTTTGGACGAACGTGATTGAAACATCACGTGTACCATATTTTCAGCCATTGAGAGTTACTCCAATGCAGTTATCAGGTTTGTTTCTGGCGACCACCGCCAGGGTATTATTTCGAGCTTCTGGTTGGTCACATTCAAATTTCTGAAGACGCCCTGGAACACACCCAGCCCGCTTTCGGCCAATGACGCCTCCTCATTTGTCTCCTATACTTCCCAACAAATGGCCAAACTCTCTACATATACGGCTCTGATGGATGGATGAATACGGCTGAGCCCTTTGGATCGGGCGGTAGCTTACGCCACCTAGCCATTTTGTTTTACCATTTAAGCTTAGAATATTTAAATGTGAAATCTATATTCACTCCGCAGTGCAAAGAAAGTGAGGCTATGAAACCCCCTTGCCATCAGTGGATAAGAAAATGCCTAGTTTTCTCTCGATTTCTTATTTGCGCGACCTCTCCTGCCCTCCAGTGTTGAAAATTGAAACTAAAGCCGATCGACGAACCTGTCTCGTGTTTGGCAGTGAAAGCAAACCATCGTTTTGACTGGACGAGTGTGACTCGTCATTGGCGATATCGGTACAACCTTCCATGACGAGTACAGCTCGGGCCGGGTGGTTAAAGGGTTAACATTTACCTACATCAGCTCACTTGCCCCGTCGTATTTTGTTCGAAAAAGCTCTCGTTCTCGACGCCCTCACCAAGGCTAATATCTAATCCGCCTATAATGACGATCCAAATCGAAAGTCCCAGTTTTGCTGGATATTTCAACAGGCTAGTTTTAAGTAGGGATGTCGCGAACCACCCTAGGTTCGATTTCGAAAGGTTTCGATATTTGCGAAGTGAACTGAGGTTCGATTTCGAAAAATTTCGATATTTTCGTACCGACCGAGGTTCGAATTCGAAAAAATTCGCAACTTTTGACCACAGCGGAGTTTCGAATTCGAAAATTTCGAAGCTTTCACGGTTTCTCAAATTTCGAATTCGAATATTTCGAATATTTCTTTCCTTCAGGTTCAATAAATTCGAAGATTTCGAAATTCTTTGGAAAAAAAAATTCGAAAACTTCGAACACTTCGAATTTTTATAGACATGAAGTTCGAACAATTCGAAGATTTCGAATTTCTTTATGCATAAAGTTCGAAAAGTTCGAAGGTTTCGATCCTCTTTTAACGCTAAATTAAAAAAAAAAAGAAGAAAACTTTGAAGATTTTGAATTTCTTTCTCATCCAAGTTTTCGAAGTTCGAAGTCTGATTTTCAAGTTTTTCCACAGTTTCAGTTTCAAATAACGTTTTCACGACTCACTGGTTTTCACAAAATCAAGTTTAGAAAAGTTAGGGTAAGATATCTAGATTCTGCGAAGTTGCTCAGGCAATTGAATGAGACGACGAGTGTCCCGGACGTGCTAGAATATTTATCAGTGCAGAATTGTGACCGCCAGCCCCCGGGGGGGGGGGGGGGGGGGGGGGGGGGGGTCTTAATCACGCAGTAGTGATTGCATGAACACACTGTTTTACGAGACTCATCCAGTTCGAAACGGCCAGGGGTGAGCAGGAGGTTGAGGCTCAGAAAAACCTTGAAGCGACCTGGCAAACTACCTCGCCACCCCTTGCACGCTGGTAGTAATCCGATCCGGTGAAGTTTGTAATTGTCCTGGAGGTTTATTTTCTGGGAAGGAGGAATTGCCTCGCAAAAAGCACAAAAGCCGACACAACTCGAGGTCGAGGAGCGTTCTACCATACAAGTGGCGTCGGAAGAGGAAAAACGGGGGGAAAGAGGGTAGCGGGGGGAAGGGGGGCTTCACCTCTTTCTCCCCCTTGCAGGTATTTCGGACTGTTAAAGAAAACAATACGGGGAAAGACGGCGTGGTCGAGCTTATTTTCATCTGAAATTATTTATGCATATGTATAGCTACTGTCGCTCTTCACTGCATAAAAGGTTGCGTAGATGGTCATTGTTAGAAACTCGTTGTCAGAAGGCACTACTCGTCACATGCTCAGTGGTTCGGAAGTTCAAAGCTGTCTTTTCGACCTAAATACCTGTGCCGATAGTAAGAAAAAAAAAAAAAAAGAATAAATGCGGAAATAAAAAGCAGGAGGAAAAAAAAACTATCAAGAATTCGTCAGAAGTGTTCTATTCTTGCATATTCAGAGGTGCAGAACTTCGAAACAAGTTTCTTTTACCAAAATGCGTACAGGCTAAAAGAAACACGTCCCAGGAACGTGAAGTGAAAAAAAAAAAGCTTTCTTTTAATGACGTGCTGAACTTGAACACTATTAGAAATCTTCTCCCATGAGTTAATTTATTCCTTAACGTGAAAAAACAAATATATTATTTTGTATTGTGCAGATAGCAATGATATGTACTGTCTGTGGTGTTAATTTAAATGCGATACCTCAAACAACTTAGACGAAAATAAATATCAAGTTTAGGTCATAATTTTGCATGCAGATACATGTTTGACATTTCTTCGAAACTCACGTTGAATAACAATAATCACATCTTAGACGGCACTTACCTAGGCTATACATAGATCATTCTTAAAAAAAAGTGTAACATATCTATCATAAATAGCTCCGGCTGCAGCGTGCTTCAAATCTGGCACAAACGATAATCGTCAAAAACCCGTTGTCCTTCCTCGCCCCTTCGGGGATTTATTTCTTTAAACCTAAGCATGCCAGAACATTGAAATTAAACGACATTGTTTTTCGTAAGGAACGCAGCACCGCGTGTAAAAGTTCGAGAAAAAAAAAATTACGAATGTACCCCACTACTTGAAATCAAATGAAACCGTCCGCCGGTCTTTCGAAGTTCGACGAACGTCGAACTTTTACCCTAAAAGTTTGAAGTTCGTCGAACTTCTGACTTTTCAGAATTCGAAACTTTTCGATTTCTCTTGATAAATAAGTTCGAAAGTTCGAAATTCATCGAATTTTTTGGTCAGTAAAGTTCGAAAGTTCGACAAGCATCGAACCTTGCAGCGCAATAAGTTCGAAAGTTCGAAAAAGATCGATTTTTTAGCGTAATAAGTTCGACGGTTCGAAAAGCGTCGAACTTCTTAGCCTAACAAGTTCGAAAATTCGACCTCCGTCGAATTTTACGATATAGACAATTCGAAAAATCGAAATATTTCGAACCTTTCGAACCGCTTGATTCGATCATCGAAACTTCGATTCGAAAAAAGTTCGCGGTATCCTTAAGCCGTACACTTTCAGAGGTTCACGCATAATACCATGCTCAAACGGATCAGGTTTCTGCTCGGACAGCATCATCAGTTTTCTTCAGTGTAAACGGTTATAATTGAAAGATCACAACCAGCTGCTTTGTAGACAGCTGGTTGCGGAAATTTACACTTCTGTAATGATCTCTACGGCAGCCTAGCTCCTTGAAGTCAGTTGCAGCGACCAACGTTTGTAAGTAAACGTTGGTAGCGATGGCATTCTCGCATTCCCACGCATCACTCTGAACAGAAAGGCTCTAGTTTTGGTTTGAAGTCGGTACCCTTTCTACAACATAAATGGCGGCAGCATCAGTCTTGTGCACTCGGTGCATTTGGCGAGTTCGTTTGAGTGTTCTCCGTGCAACACTCTGCGAGTGCGATGCATTTTGGGGGAGAACTCGAACGGTGCCAGTGCGTGTGAAACGAACGGCCCGTGACCACGGAAAAGAGTGAGCGAGACTCAAACCGGCCAGTTCTCGATCGGCGGTTTTCGGGCGGGAAGAAAACGAATTTTGAGCCGCAAATTCTGTTCTGGCTGGGTAGTTGGGCTCTCGTATGTCACGTACGACTAAAAACCTCGGGGAGTATAAATACAATGACAGTGTCCCTTTAAAGGCATTTCCTGTTAATCTGCCCAATTTGTAGCTTGCAAATAGAGAAAGAACAAGACAGTTGAAGGAAATCTTGTCAGACATCAGCAGTTTGAAATGATAAGCAATATTTATTTCGAAAAACCGGATGGGCTATACAGAATTTGATAATGGTGGTATCTTGCGCAGAAATATGACTTGAACATGTATCAGGCAAGACTCAAAAACAGCTGCAGGCTAACCTGAATACTGAAAAACAATACATCAAAAGTAAATAAGCATTATGTACTTCTCAACAAAAAAACGAGTCATTTACAAAATGAAAGCTGTACAAAACTCTTGTCTCTCCCTTCACTTGAGAAAATAAGATGTGAATGCCGCAAAGTTCAGTAACGCCTCCATGGTGCCCTCAAAGCAGACATCGTCGTTGACTTCGTACACTTCGGAAAAAACAGCCGTCCTTCTCTCGGAGAACAGTGTGCACTTGGAAGTGCCCGACCTGAAGTAAAATCGCTTGATGCACCCAATCTCCTCTAACATCCTGAGCACGTCCAAAGTCTGGATGCACGGTCCAATATGCTTCGCAAATGAGGTCCGCATGGACTCTTCCGTAATGCCAGGATTGTCCATAACGAACGACAGCACAGCAGACATGTATTTGTGGAGCAGCGCTCGGTTGAGCGTGCCGTCGGGCTTCTTCCACAGTCGCGGAATGTACATGATCTTCTCCAACTTTTCCATGTTTATGTTGCGAGACATCGCTTCAATGCATGTGCGATTAAAGACAGCTCCTCGTGTTGCTGGTCGCTGTCCTGGAGAAGTCTGCTGCGTTTTCTTGGGTTCCGTCACTGTCACAGCACTGTTGGGATCATCTTTAACTTTGAGCACAGAAGCTTCACCATTGTCTGGTTTCTGCATTGTATTTACAAAGTCACTCGATTTGACTTCATCAGCTGGAGACTTGGCATATGTAGACAGATCACAATTGTCGGCTGTGCTGTCGTCCACTTCCATTGCAGATACACCTGCTGGGCTCTCGTCAACCGACATAGGAGAGACTTCAGCTGTGTTTTCATCGACTACCATTGGGGAGGTGTCCACAGCAGACGGTTCCTCCATGGCTTCGTCCTCTGCTGAAGAGGAAGTCTTTCTTGCCTTGGCCTTTCGAGCCAGCTCTTGTTCACCGAGTGCAGTCGCAAGCGACCGCAAGTCTTTGGGGATCTTGACTGCTCGTACCATCCAAGGCTTGGCGTGAAGCAATGCAATGTACCGCACACAGGTCACTCCTGCTCGCACAATGGCCTTGCAACTCACCAACACATCCAAGTGGGACTCAAGAACTGCACTGGTTACATTCAAATGAAATGTTTCACACAGAGTGGTGAATGTGATGCCAAGCTCCTTCCTGTCGACTATCAGGGCATACAGCCCATGAGCAAAGTTTGCCTCAGCATCATTCTTTCCGTGATCCGCATAAGCTTTGCTAATGTCCTCTGCAGTCCACAAGAGCTCGCATGCGTTTGCTGCAAGAACTTCTCTTTGTTCTTGCACGAGCTTGTCGTAAACAGGACTTCGGATCTTGAGTTTGTATGACTTGTCAGTTGGTTCCTCGACGGTGCATCTGGCAAGAACATCACCGTCTGACAGGCCAAAGCTTATCTTGCACGGCTTAATAATGACATAGTCCTGGGGCCGCAGAGAGGTAAACTCTAAAGCCTTTGTCATGTCCTGCCTGAGCATGTAAAGGAAGCTCCGAGATGCTTTCGCATTGCTTCCAGAAGTTTCGATGTGTAGGTTACTAAGACTGTCACTGTATGAGCAACTACCTGCCAATGGGCTTTCACTGGGTGGACCCTTTGTGACAACCTTGCAAGGGTTTCCATTATCTTCACAAACTTTGCTGTCAAAGTCGACAATTGCCTGTGGAACATCAATGACATAGTCTACCTTCTTCATCATGATCAGCGTGATTAAAAGCACTGCATGTGGAGGATCGACAGCATCAACAGTTGTAAACTTCTCCCCAGAAGTCTGATTTTTAAATAGGGTAGTCAGTAACTGAGCCATATTCACAAAATTCTCTGGTGCAAAGCGTCGCATGAGCTCAAACTGGAACCGCCCTGACAGCGTGAAAGGCAGCATGGACATGTTGAGTGAGCTGAACTGCTTTTTGGCATGGCACTTCTTCCTGCAAATGACACTGTTGTGCCTAAGCCTTGCAGTCACTGATCGGATCAGCTTGTCTGGATAGAGCTCATAGATCCTATACAAGATCAGCGACCAACTTGTCTTCCCGTCATCAGCGCCAAAGGACGAGATGATGATGATGCCCACCGTGGTAAAGTGAATGTCTACAATATTGTGGGGTTCCTGGTACGACCAGCTGTCAGGCAAACACTGTCCGCTCACCAGGATGTTGTACTGATCCTTGAGCTCTTCTACTGTCTTTGGAAGGGCAATCGCACGGTGCCGCTCCTGAGGGCTTTTGCTGAACTTGATCATCAGGTGGTCCAGAACCGTTCTCAACATGTGGATCCACGCATCCTCCGCACTCTTCACTGGCTTGGGACCATAAAACATTTCTGTAAGCTTTTGGTCCTGCCGTGCCTCACAGAGGAACACGGAGGCATTGGCCTTTGTGGCTGGATTGAGCAGCATGAAGCGCAGCCGCCTTTGACAGGCACGGGACGTCTTGTCCTTGCTGAGCTCGGGAAAGTGCTCATGGAGAATATCCCTAACGGCCGTGAAGGGCACAACCATTTTAGGCTGGTGTGGGTCCAAGAACCAAGAGGCCACTTTACACATTAACAAGACTATGTCTTCTTGAGAGCTCCATGCAACACGCATGAATCGCATCTGCTTCAGGGCAGCCATGTCCTTGTCATCATAGTACGGTCTTCGTTTCTTAGCGCGCCCGCATCGTTTCAGCACTCTGAAGATGCTATGGGGCTTTCTCCTAAATAGAGTTCTTTTCTTGGCTTCCTCTGAAGCCTTACTCCTCTCTCTAGAGCCATTGATGACAACAGGAATGGCCACCGGATCTGTGCTTGGTGCTCCCGGCTTTGGATAGTACACAGACATGCGGGAAATGGTTGATCGGAGCCTTGAGAGCCTCTGTTTCTGTTTCTGCTTCCGTGCAGTACCGCCGTCGGTCTCCTTCCCAGTCTTATCCAGGTATTCAATGTAGTTCTCCAGCGGCTTTGACTTTTCCTTTTGTGACACGGTCATCAGTCCAGGTGTCTTCAAGACCACAGTGGTCGTGTAGTTCCAATTTCTTTTAAGGTGTGCAAAGAGTGCAGAATCAAAGCCGGCTGCACCTAGCTGGTCCCCTGGTATTGAACCGGTGTCCACTTCCTCACCAAACTCTCTGTTCTTGGATGCCTCAATCATTGCTGGCTTCTTGTAGAGGTTCTGCAGCTCAATTACCTGGCCGCGCATCGTCTGGGCTGTTCCCAAAGGAGTGCTGAGGCAGATGCCTTCTAAGTCAAACCAGAACCGGTTGACGTCCTCTTCAGTCTCAAGAAAGTAGTCTTTGAGAGGATACTCTGTGTCTGGTGAGATCTGGTGGTACCCCGGGGCCGAGCAGGCAGTGTCTTTGATGGTGATGCGCTTGTGAAGGAAAAGATACACTTGATCCTTTTCCTTGAGGCGCTGCGGTCCAAATGTGAGCAGCCCAACAAAGGACAGCCTCTTGATCGTTTCATGGATGGAGTATATGTAGCGCCTCGCGAAAAGCAAGGCGTTCCTGAGCTTAACAGGAAGGCTGCGTATCAGGTAGTGGCACCTCACATTGTGCTGCAGGTATTCGTCCAACCCTTCTATCTTGTACTTAATGCAGCTCACAATCTTGACAAAAAGGGAGAGCGGCAGCGAGAGCAAGATGTCACTGAAGAGGAGCCACCCCTTGGGTGTGCTCGGGTTTGCTGGGAGTGGAGCCACGAACGTCTTCCAACTGATGCCTTCCTGGTAGCGCATTGGAGCCGATGGATCGTCATCCAAGTGCCCTAGGGGTGCCCCATCATAAGTATACAGCATGTAGTGGATAAAGCTGTAGCACAGCTGCATCCGGCGGAACTTGGGCTGAGAGCCATAGAAGCGGCCCATCGAAGGGTTGTACTCCATCTTGGAGCACTCCGTAAGCTCGGGGCTTTTGGGAGCTTGAGGTTTATTGTTTTCGTTGTGTATGGCGAAATACTTGAACTTGGCTTGTTCGATGGTCGACCTGACCAGCTCGTCGTCTTTAGTGACATCGGGGTGGCAGATGAACTGCAAATTCTTCTCCTTTTCTCCCAACCGCAGAGTAGTCCGTATGGACTTCAGATAACCGCTCTTGCAGAGCTTGTAAAGCAGCCGCTCTAAAGAGACCTTGTCCAGCTTCAGCTTGTAGCCCTCTTCCAGCTCTTGCTTTTGCAGTGTCTTGAGAAGCCTTGTTAAATCGGCAACCAACTTTTCAGCCTTGACGTAGTCAATGATCCTGTTGGCCCTCATAAGCATTTTGTAAGAGGGGAGCAGCTCCTGCAGGGACTGCCTCTTGTTGATAATGCCGGAAGTGCTCGGGAAGCTCAACACCGTACAACCCTTTGTCTTTATTTTCTTAGAGAGTGGTTCGTTGCTGGCCTCCACTGTAATGGTGGGTTGGTCGCACTCTTCGCTCGGAACCTCGTCTCCAGTCCCTTGCTTCATTGGCGCGTTCTCCGAAGCAGGTGGCTTGACTTCAGAGATATCCGTCCTCTGAGACACCCGCTGCCTCTTAGCAGGGGGACATTTGCTCGCTTGCTCGAGCATTCGCTTCTTCTCTGCCGCAAACTTCTTGTGAGTCTCCGACTGCGATGCAAACTCCGGGGTGAAGTAGCGTGTCACTCTCTGACGGCCAACGTCTTCCCTGTACGGCACCACCAGTTTCCTGAAGAGAAGGGCTTTCAGGAGGGGACGAGCTTCCAGTCGTGTTGTTGACATGAGCTGCGCCAGTTCCCGAAGTGTCGCACCTTTCGTGCCGGCTCGCTGCAGTTCCCTGTAGGCCTGGTCTAGCCTTGGCAAGTCATAGATGTACTTGCGCGGGTCGTAGAACATTGCGATGCTCGACTGGCTCTCCATCTCTTCCCCGTCGTCGTCCCCTTCTGCTCCTTCAGCCTCTTCCTCTTCAAACGATTTGGTGAGCTCAATGACACGAAGGAGCTTCATTCCAGTGTTTTTGGTGTACCACTGCTTCTCCGGCGTGTCCGGGTAAAGTTCGTTGTAAGCCATCGTGTACTGCGTCACATACGGTACGGCGGCAGAGTTAATCAGCCTCTTGAAGACGGCGTTCTTGAGACCCATCTCCGCACGGACCTTCCGGAGGACCTCACGCTTCAGGGGCTTTGTGTCCAAAAGCGCGCACAGCTCCCTCGTCAGCATCTTGAACTTGGTCTGGACCTCGACGAAAAACCGGGGCAGGTGGAGCAAAAACCCAGTTCCGGACTGCTTGTGATCGGAGCGCTGGTAGTAGAGCTGCTTCGTGATGAGGTGCCGCTGAACGAGCTGCTTGCGCAGGAGGAACATGGACGCGTTGGTCAGCTGGAAAACCTTCATGTCCTGCTTGCCCTGCGTCGTTAGCCCCGCGTAGCGAGTGCGCCCGATGCGCTCGAGGACCGCGTACTTCACGTCGGAGAGGTCGAGGTCCTTCACCGAGTTGCAGGGTCCGATCAGCGCCCGTTCTCGGGTCGCCTGGTCTGCGACGATCACGAGCGAGTTTCCCCATTGCTTCACGACCGCTTCGAGAGTCAGTTTCGCCTTGCGGACCTTTTCGCTGACGTTGACGCGGCTGTCAAAGGTGGAGCACGAGCCTCGCTGTCCGTTCTTGTTCACCAGTTCCACGGGGTAGAGGTCCGGCGGCAGGACCTTCGGTTCGATCACATATCCTGAGTCCGGGTCGACGTGCTTGTACCGGTCGTAGAGCACCAGTTCCTGACGTGGCTCTTGGAGTCGGTAGAAATCTAGCCGTGCATCAGGGACGATGCTTCGCCAGATGAAGGCTTTCGACTTGTCGTCCAAAGCGAACGGGAACTTCGGTCGATCCTTGAGACGGATCCACAGGGCCTGTAAGGTGATGCCATCGAGGCCCTCCAGGGCTATCTCTTCGATGCAGGCGGCATAGAAGTCGTTGTCCGCCATCTGCAATTGGGCGAATGGGCTATTTTCCGATTCTAGCCATTTCAAACAAGATTCCGAGGACCTCCACTGCACCCGCGTGATTTACATGGAACGCGTCCATGATGGACCCTCGACCACAGCGTGCATTTGGTTCAATCGGGCGTCAAGCGCCGACCAAGCCATCGCAGAAGCCTATTTTAAGTGTTCCTAATTAAAGCTCAGATACTGTTTTATTTGTAAACAAATACATATAAAACGAATACATTTTACACCACTATGGTGCGCTCGTGACCACCAGCCGCTTCTCGACTCTCGCACCCAGCTCATCGTGCATGGTCTTAAGTTGGTGGTCGTCGCGGTGAATTTTGTGTTCCCCAAAATATCAAGCACCATTTGCGTTTGCTTTTAATACGCACCTCGGTGAGTCCTGCCAACGTTTCGAAAGTCTGTGGTTTAACTTGGTTTCGCGATGAATGAACCAGATTGTTTTAGACATCCCTCAATCAAAAGTGGCGTTTCCCATTGCATTGCTAGTAGACGCTTCCGTGAGTTTACTGAATGTTTGAGGCGGTATTAATGTACTAATGTTCCATAGTGATTCTTATAGTTTTCGTGGAGGAAGAGATTGCATCTAATTACGCTATTTTTGCAGCTCGGTAGCGTCTTATCGCGAGCGTTGTTATTGCAGTCTGAACTACTCCATGACACCTAGCATAGCGGCAGAATGCCAAACAAAAAAATGTAGGGATTATCGTAGCGTTTACTAATCAAATGTTGAAAACATTTGCGTGCGTAATGTACCGTTCGGAAAACGTACGCACGGACATCGGAGTGCTTTCGATGCGGCCGTGCCTTTGCGCCGGCTCCGTGATGTAAATATCCACTAAATCTTTATTGCTTTTTTTCCTCTTTTTCTTTTTTAGATGAGCTATGGGAGTCCCAGCATTCTTCAGATGGCTGAGCAAAAAATATCCCTCAATCGTCGTACACTGTGTGGAGGAAAAGGTGAGTTGCTACCTTTTGTTTTATTTTATGCGATATCTTCCCAGACTGATTTCACGGAGCTCAGCTTTGTCGACATCCGATGCGCTGCAGGGACCAAGGTCGCTTAAAAATGGCTGTTTATGTAAGCTTTTTTTTTTTTTTTTTGCTTCCTTATTATTATTAATTGCGAGAGGCATTGCAAAGTAACGAGTTCCATTGTATTGGTCACCTTTACAGCGAGGAAACCTTGCCTCTAAAAACTCCAGGCAATAGACTATTTCCATGAATCCCTGCATGCAACACGGCGCGCGTTGCACTCTGGGAGCTAGTTGGCCAGGGAGGAGAGTGGCATGGTTTCGATCGACTTGTCGACAAGAGATTATACACAGAGTGTGGACTATTAACGGCCGTCATCTCATGTTTTCTGGTCCTGAAGGCGTCATTCGTGGTCTCTAAACAAACCTAAATGGTCAGACCTCGAAGCTTTAGCACAAGCCTGAGACGTATAGACCGACACGCGGAGCTGCTCTGTTTACCAACATGGCTGGAAGGCCGCACATGCGCGGTAGCTATGTGGGCAAAAGCAGCCCGGCTTTCCATGTTTTCGCCATTGCGTTCTAAGGCGTGCGCTCGTTGTTGACGTCGTAGGGACACTTGTATCTTTATTTGTGCGTCATATTTCCTCATAATGTATGTCATATGCTATGCCCGACTATTTGAGCTCGCTGCCCGAGCCTGAACGGCAGCGGTATCGAAACAAACTATGTGTGGACGGCGTTGCCCACAAAGATCCGTACGCCGTAAACAAGTTTTTTTTTTTTTTGCCGTAAACAAGGCCTGCTGGACTTCCGACGTAAAGTTGCTGCCACGGAAGTCGATGGCTCACGTCGTCGTTTATTTAGTTTTTTGGCCAAGCCAGTTCACGGCCGACACGTTGCAGGCGTACAAGTCTCTCGAGGTCTACGATTACTTCGAGTCGGTTCCCGCACTGCCGGCGGGAGCAGCAGACTCGGGGTCTGCAGAAGTCTGTGTATTCATTGATTGATTAAATACAGACAGCGTCTTCAAGTCAAGGTATGATATTTTTCCTACCCTCATGACCACAAGGCATGACAAGCAGTCACGGTTTGTCCGTTCTGCAGTCTCGTCGGTAACAGGTTACAAGTAACGGCTTTGTTGGTAACGCGTTACTTTTTTGAGTAACGTAGTAACTTACTCGTTACGTTTTCTGCACAGTAGCGGGTAACATACCTAAGTTACTATTTCAAGTAACGGAGTTACGTTAGTCGTTACTACTTCCCAAGTCTTAACGAAATTACACTTAAATATTTTCCGTGTTTTAGGCGTCAAGCCATGTTTTTCTTTGCGTTTTCTCTCGTAAGTATTTAGGTGAAACCGTAAAAAGAGATAAAGTAATTATGTTCAGTTTCTGCATGAACATAATGTTTCTTGATATATGACCTATATCATCAAAACCGTAAAATGTGTTAAATTATAATTTAAAAAAGTAACGCAGAAATAACGTGCATTACTTTTTATCGGTAGCATTAATGCGTTCCTTTTATTTTTGGGTAACGTAGCTCAGTAACGCATACCTTTTATTTGCAAGTAACGAGTAACGTATTTCGTTACTTTCTTTCGGTAACGCCTACAACACTGCCATTCTCTCGCTGATCCCCTTCTGCTGGGTAGCACGGGCGTAGTGAGTCTCCGACGAGCGCTTGGCCAATGCTTTGTGCGCGAACACCATGGGAACAAAATCCGGGTGGTCTCGATCAGACAACGGTTTCCCTGCACATAAGCAAGCCTCGGGCGGAGATTGAAATTGAAGCCGCCCTTGCCTTCAAGAAAGTGTTTGCAGCGCAAACGGTCGTTCGTGTGAGGCGACCATTCTTTTCGATCCACAAATATTATCCACCTTCTGTGCCTTTCAGAGTCTGCCGGGAACTCGTGGAAGCTCACTCCGCTGCTTTTCTTGTACATTTCGGTGCAACACTTTGCGGAATGCGGAAATGCTCTGACGCCCATGCAAAACGTGCGCGCTTCTGCCCACACCCCCGGCTCCGGCGCAATGGGAGCGCCGCCGCAGCTCCGTGACGTCAAGCCCGCGTGTCGGTCTATAGCTTGTCTTAACACAAGCTTGTTGCATTTTTGTACTTGAGCCTTTTTGTTAGCGGTTCGAGGTATGTGGACGAGCCAGTGCTGGGAATCTCGACGCTGCGAAGCTGGGGGATCGTGCTTTTGAACGAATCAACGAGCTGTAGCAACCAATAAGTATGCATACATCGAGCTCGCGCTTTTACGTTAGTGTTGTTGATCAGGAAGTTAGTTTGTTTCGTGCGTCCATAGACAAAAGATAACTTTTTGCAATTACTGTTTTTCTTAATACGCCTGAGTATGCGAGGTAAAACTCGGAGGCGCCATTGAAAAGCTCAATTTGAACACACTTATCTCTTATCTGTACTGACCCGCAGCACTGCACGAAGCAAAGTCCCCATCCGCTTGCATTCCACTAATATTCAACATCGCGTATGCGCATAAAGTTATCCTCAATCATAGGTGTAGACTATGGGGGGGAGGGGGCTTGTGTTCCCCCCCCCCCTCCCGGGCCCAGGCCATGATCCTTACCGAGACGCTGTTTACGCGCCATGTGACGAGCTTGTATACTTGGTTCATACTTAGTATGCAACGCTGCCAAAGCTACTGGCGCGAGCACGTAACTTTCTTTATAGTTTCGTTCGCGCGAGCACGCATGCAAATGATCAACAAGATCAAGCCTCATGCTCGCGCCAGTGGCTTTAACAGCGTTGTACGCCAAGCATGAAACAGAGTATAGGGAGTATTCACTGGACGCCATATTTGTGGGTGCTGTTTAGAGCGCATGCTCAGAATGAGCTCACATCAATAGGCTGCTAAGACCGGCACTCTTGAGGGTGCAGAATGCACGTTGCAAAAGAACTGTGGAGGCTCGCCATCAGCACGCGCTCAGCATTCGCGCACACGGCTATGGCCACCAGGGAATACTCCCTGTAGTAGTGGCATGTAGACAAAATAATGCCCACGTTGCTTTTATTGACAAAATACTTGGGAAATGGAATCCCAGCGTGCTTTTGTTAGCCTCAATCTCCAGTTCTGGCGAGAAGGTAACGTGCAACACCCCCCTCCCCCCTCCCGCCCCCCGGGAAAATGGAAAGTCTACATTGCTGCATGCAATAGTATAGGCACATTCGCACATACAAACCGTTTTAAGAAAGCAAGTTGAGCACTTTTGTGAAAAATGTCGCACCGTTCGTCATAAGTGCGCCGGACGGATGCGGTGCGCCAAACGAACAAAATTATTCAAAGCGAATTTGACGGTTGCTAATGGCCATAATATTTGTTATGTGTTTACTTTCTTCCTGACTGAGTATGCCGAAATAATTTCAGACACACCATTCAGGCACAGATCTCGGGCTTCAGTAAAAGCTTGTCCAACAAGGCTTAGCGAGGAGTAGGGGACGCTTGCTATCTTGTGTCGTAGCTAGCCGATCACAGTGTTTGCGAAAACTTAAGCTTCTATCAGCATAAAATTTGAGTGGGAGATATATGATGACACGAGGAAGACATCATAGTAACTTTTGTGCAGTAGTGAGGTCAAATTTACTGCGTTTCCTGAAAAGTTCATGCGTCAACGCTGGGCTCAACGTTATACTCCTGTGAGGATGCGGCTTGCTTTTCGCCCAATGAAGTAACAAGAAGCGGACGTTTGGCAAACAAAATACGTGCAAGGCTCAAAGTGACAAATTTTCAGATGTAGTTCACTGGTACTAGACGGGATTATTGAAATTGAGCTCAAAGATGCACTTGTGGCGTGAGGTGACTAAGCCACGCCATACTAAGTTTGCATACGCACGCACAATATCCGGTGTTTTGGGAACGAAGGAAAGTGCCCTGGTCTTTGTTTTGTATTGCTCGAGAATGAGTGTACTGTGCATTCGGAAAAAGTCAGATAATCGAAAACGCAAGCAGCGCGTTCGGTTGCGGCGTGATAGCATGGGATGAAGCTGCTCAGTCGAAACTGAAACTGTGTGGACAACTAGTTCCCAGAGTGCACTGCGTGGTATTTCGCCGCGATGGGGCGCGTTGGTTTTGGAAGAAGTCCATTGTAGTTAATTTGTGTTATTGCTATGGTTCGTAGTTTCTTCCATTGATGCAGGGTCTGATTCAGTAAACCACTTCAGTTCGTCTTTAAGTTGTTGGCCTCAATTTAAAAATAGCTCACTATGCTTGAATTGCCAGTCGAGGTACAGAATGTTTTAATTCTGTGTTTATATTAGATGAAAGATAGGGAGGGACTCTAACCAAACGTTTAATAAAAAACAGTCTGGCTTTACTAAACCAAAAGTTGAATACATGAAACTTTTGGTTAGGTTCCCTATTTGTCGTCTAATGTCTATTCCTAACCAGGCAGAGATCTGCCGAATGTTTATCTTCAAGTGTTTTCATATTTCTTGAGGCCCTTTCTTTGAATGTCTTCAAATTCTATAGAGTCACAACATCAGATGGATCCAAAATTATTGTGTGAGCCCAAAACCTAAGAATTTGAGCTCGGAATAATTTAAAAGCTCAGGGTTTTAACTAAAACTCTGAAAACCGTCCACAAATTTCTCTCCAAAATAAACTCGGAAAATGCAGAACCCTCCCTCTATTCATATAAAACTAAACGCTGAAGGGGTATTTCCGTTTTCGGTGCCCCATCTGATTTTCCCATCAACCTAACAAAATGACTGCCCACATCTTTGTTTCATGCTGCACGAATACCCCCTCCCCCCCTTTTTGAAAAGGAAAAAAAATAAGATATTCCTGGCTATGTGCTAGTAACTAGAAGACCTAATTGTTGCTTACCGGGGCTACTGTCAGGCCTGTAAAGTCTCCAGCAACTGTAAAACTTGTATGTGCCAATACCAAGTCCTGTGCTAGGCTTTCTCAATTATGCGATTGGAGGCAGTTTATCACACTTTCATGTAAATTAATTTGCAGCGAGTTCAAGGACTTTTGACAGGGCAGTTATGTGTGCCTTTGTTCTTATGAAGACATGACCCATCAAGGCCCAACAATCATAGAAAATGTTGAGAACTGAAGTGCCCTTTCCCTCTATTTTCCTCGGTCACATCCAAAGTATCCGTTTAACTTAGGATATCCGAGCTGTCATGGCACGACCATTATTTTGAGTTGGAACTCACGAAGGCGAAGTTTTGTGGTCATGGAAACCCCAAAAGTGCACCGATATTGAAGAAACATTGAGCGCATCACAGGGAAGTGAGTGACTCCTCGCAACTCCCAAGATACGGTGCCTGGAATGTGCCTTTGACTTGTGTGTTTAGCGTCTAATTCACTCCTTCTCGCGCGAGTTGGAACGTGTTGGCGCATGTGTGCAAGTAGCCCCCAATCACTTCCGATTTTGAGCCAGACGGCAGGTTTCGCAGTATTTCTGGAAATGGCCACCTATAGCACGGTCAGACTTAATTCACTCTTACGATAAAGGATGATGTGTGGAAATAGATGTGAACCGGAAGTGTGCCGGGGCTACCCAATAGATGGCGTCGCCGAGTCGTTGCCAAACGAATAAGGCCGAGAACCACCCGTGCATCCAAAGGGGTCCCGAACTGGTGGCAAATTACATTGCGCAAGCTGTCAATGTCACGCCGTAAGTTGTTGCAATCTTGGGAGTACGTTGTAGAAGTTCCGACAAGGAGGACGAGCGTGCACATGCGTCGCTGTTGTCATGGCTGCCAAAGCTTCCGCAAACCGTCACGCTCGGGAGCGACCTGCGTCACAGCAGGCGTCTGCCGCATACACCACTGCTGCCGCACCACTGCCAGTATCGTGGCAGGCGACGGCATTACACGATTGCGACGTCGTCGGGCAAAGGTCTAGGAAACACAAACGAGGATGCGCTAGTCGCGGCAGTTGAAGACACGTTTCAGGCACCATACTTGAGGTCCGATTTTTATTCGAAGTGGGAGCTAGAGCGTTCTTGGCCGCCGATCGGACACGGTGCCACAGCCTGCGCATAATCAACCTAAGAGACGTTTCCGAGCCGTTCGCGGGCTTACGATCGGGCAAAAATCTGGCGAGAATGTTTCGTCAACATACCAATGTGGAGCGCAAGTTTGTCTGCTTCTTTTGAAGGTGTTGTGGTGACGTCAGAAAGCCGAGCTTTGTTTGGCTCTGACGGAAGGATAGTGGGTAGACCTCAAGGCAGCTTGCTTCGAGGGCTACCGACTATCCTTCAATCAGAGATCAGTGTCTCTCTGGCATCACCACAGCCTCTACAAAAGAAACAGGGAAACTTGTGCTCCGCATAGCGAGAGAGGTCTGCCGGTCGACGTCGCCTTGTATGGCACAGCAGGACAACCTCGGACTTGCAAACAAAGCGCAAGTTGTTAGTTTTAACGTGAAATAGCGGACAACCACAATCACAGCCTGCATTTAATCTCACTTCGCCGCGGTGCTCGTTTCGTTGCGGACTATCGACTTTTCTCCTGGCCGACTAATAGACGACATACGGCGTTTTCTTGTTTCATTTTCGTCCACAAATGGCACTTCGTAGCAGATGAACTACATTCTTCGCTCGCGTTAGCGGACAAACCGTCTAAAAAAGCTATCTTTGCACGCTCCGCGAGATGCAAATTAGACCTCGCTCTCGCAATGACCAAAGTCAAACCCCTGAACTATTTGATATCTTTCACGTTTCTCCAAGTTGGTTTCATTTTGTTTGGTTTTATCCGCAAGTATGTTACTCCACAGTAAGAAAGTTTCTGGATGGTGTTTTGACAAATGGCGTAGTTCTTTGCGTGAAAAGAATAATTGTTTGTTTGCGGTGTCAAGGCTGGTTTTTCATATTTGCCTTTGAGCGTGTCCAACTGCAGTCCTGGAACACTTACGATCCGAGTATAACTAGACCCACGGTGAATCAATGGCGCTTAAAAAATGATAAAGATATATACTATGCAAATTAATAGTGTTCTCTGATAGAGGGTGTCAGTATGCCCCTATGTTTACTTGTTGTAACCAGTTACGCAGAACGGTGTTCACACAAAGGCAACTGCATGAAACAGCCTTAAAGGGGCACTCATGTGGAACCTGAAATCTTCTGTTTATGGTGATAACTCAACCTAAGCCCTTGAAGCTCCCTAAAAAAACACGAAATTACACTCATGGGCGGCCGATTTCCCAAATGAAATTGTTACCAAAGATTGTGAAACGTTCCTCTTTCTTCACTTTCGCAGATGGCGTTTTCGATCAATAATTGCTGTATTACTGTACTTCTACACCCAAAGCTTTTGTTCAAACATATGGCACAAACTGCCTAAAAAGAGCAATACAGTGATATCTCGTTAATATGGACGCCTGTGTTCCCGTAAAAAATTGTCCATAATGTGAGTAGTCCATAATAATGAGTCAAAAATGCATGTATTTTCCCAGTTTGTCCCCGAAAGTGGTGTTCACAAAAGAGGGGTATCCATATTAATGGGGTCCATATTAACGAGACATGACTGTAATAGTACAGCTTGGAATCTTTACGCAATTAACTATTTTCATTGGTCAAATGGACCTGAGGGAATATTGCCCATGTGTTTCTATTACCAGGACGTCTACTAGCAGGAAGTCTTGCCATCTTGAACTGGTCAATTTTATTTGCTGAACGGCAACAAACAATATGACATCAAAATCAGGCTTCTACAAAAAGCGCTAGAGTGCCGCCTTGAGTGACGTGCTTGCCCTCGCCTCCTCGCAAAACAGCCGCAGGTGGTTGACGGCGTCAAGGTGCCGGTGGACATGACGAAACCTAACCCCAACGACGTGGAGTTCGACAACCTGTATCTGGACATGAACGGCATCATCCACCCCTGCTGTCACCCCGAAAACAAGTGGGTCTTGCTTTTGTTTCGAAGTTTTGCTGCGGACGTACCCAAACGTTTCCATCTCGAGGAATGCCGCGAGTTCGCGCGCCAAGAACGCCTTCGCATAGTTCCGTACGTACGCGAAGCGCCTTCGGGCGCACTGTCAACGTTAGCCAAGGCTATGGCGGGTAGCAGGCCCACACTGAAGCGTGACGCCTCGTGAACACTGCCTATACATATAAAAGTAAAAGCAACGATAAGATAGAAATATGAGATTAGTACGAAACATCATTTAACAAATTAGTGATTGCTATTCTAAAATCAGCGGCGTTAGTAACTATAACTGTCAAATAGCAGGTGCTCTGAGCACGCTGACGGAGTGCCTCGAGCGATCCCAAGAAGTTCTTAGCGCCACCTTTTTTGGACGAGTTTGATCCATAGTCGCTCTCAACATTTCAATATTTACACTAGCGACGTTATTGCAGCCAACTAAGCGATTGTGCCAGCAGCGCTTCACGATAGAAAGTTACGCGAATATCGGAGGGATGCAGTGCTGTTACGGGCCTCGTTACGAGCCGTTCGAAGGTCGGCGAAGCAATACGTTACGATGCAGTGCCGGCATGTTGGAAGGTCCCTCCGACCGGCCGGAGTTACTATCAAGTTTAAAAAGTCATTTTTACTTGGGGGTTACGCCTATTAATCTGTGGGAAGGGTACGCCAGTCGGCTTCCTTAGGAGCTAAGGTAGTTCACCCTAAAGTGCCTTGGACGAGCTGAGCTGGTCGGCCACTTTCTGTCTAAAAATGCCATGGACGAGCTCAGCTCGTCCAGTGCTTTATTCGGTAGTCCTCAATTCCACAGATGAGCTAGGCTTGTCCGAGTAGCTTTGCGGCGCGAATCATAGATGGGAGCACTCGTTTTAGTTGGCACATTTTTTTTGCCTCCGCTGATTTTTGCATAATAATTTTTTCAAATTTTATGTGTAATACTAGAGGAATAAAATATGACACTTTTAGGTTACTTTAGGAAAAAAAAAGTGGCACTTAAGGGGTTAATGTATGCTGCGCTGGTCCAGCTTGATGGCCTTTCGTTTTGTACGCTGGGCTGGCGAGGCGTTGGTCGGCAGTGGGGGTGAAGAGGACAGCAGGAACAGCAGCGTAACGGTGGTAGGAGCGCGGCGAAAATGCCAGCGAGTGCCAGGCACGTGCAGCTAAAGTCAATGCGCCCCTTAGAGTTGTCGCTCAGCCGCTCCACCACCGAGACTGGATGCTCCGAATTCTAAATCTGCGATCGCTCGCTTTTCGTAAGGGGAAGGAGCTTTATGACTGCGGGAAGGCGATTCCCATTGACGTAGGTTTGGTGGGCAGAAAGGAGGCACTAAGAGTAGGTGCGCTGCAATGGGGATCCTAACTTTTAGTTGACTACTGGTGCATGGTGAAACGTAAGACGGTTCTATAAAGGACGCTTGGCAGAGTGTTGGGTTGGAGTGATGCAGTAAAGCAGCTCGCAAGCCTGCAGACCATGTACACAGTAATGCACATACTATGGAGTGCACGACGCCCGGCTATGCATCAATAGGTGACTCAGATCTGCTAAAGTAGTGCTTAAACTGTAAAACATGCTTAGCACTTTGGGACAGGGAAGGTTGAGCAAATGGCTTGGGGGACCCAGTAAAACAAGTATTCTGGAAACCCAATTTTTTTTCTTTATTTGTTTCATAAGGGACAGAAATAAAGATGTGGTGTCTGACAGCCTCTGCCCCCCCCCCCCCCCTCCCCTAACATTCAGCAGCCCAAGATAGTTACATAATAACAGTTCTGCAAAACATTATGCAATTAAATAAACAAGTCAAAGCAACAAGGGGATATAAACAGTAAATTAATCTGGTAAAAACACTATAAATGTTGGTATATGTTAGTTGTGTGAAAACTAAAAACAAAACAAAAAACTGTGATACAGTCACATATATATCCGACATCTCAGCAACAATAATGAATTCAGATGAGATTAAAAGGCAACATCAGGGTGTTTTATTTTTGTTGAATACAGATTTTTCTAAAAAAAGCCGTGAGACTTACACAATTGCGGTCTGTGCAAGGAAGTTATATGGCCAGGCGGGCATTATGTCCAAGAGAGAATGCAACTAATAGATGACTAATTAATTTAAATTCAATAATTACTCTTTTAATTAGATGCTTTAGGGCACATGGTAATATTGAAGAAGTGGAGGCAATCAACGTTGAAAGCCAGCCCAGTTTTTAAAAATCCTGGAGAAGGTCCACGCCTTCGGCCACGCGTCATTCTTTGTGCTCAGACACAGCCAAGCCACCCATCCATCTCACCAAGGACAGCTTTGTGACGGGGCACAATATCGGTTCCTGGCTAAACTTTGGTCCGTGGTCCAACGCAGACTTGATGTTTGGTGGTTTGAGCACGAACAACGATGCGTGGCCGACGGCGTGGACATTCTCCAACGCACCGCTGGCCAGTCAACGAGAAGCTTCAAGACCAGCAACATTGTCGCCTACTTTTCGAAACACAACCTCAAGCTGGTAACTGCTAATAAGGAAGGAGGATTCGTCGTTGCTCCGTCCGCCCTTTACGGTGGGAAGGCAATCCAGGTCATCGACAAGGATTTCAAGGGAGTCTCTCAGGACCCTTGTCAAAGGGGAAATATAGGACTTATGCAGCAAATTGCAACTATCGGGGTTGCTAAACAGCGTCCGGTCTAGCCAGAAATTGAACCTCGTCATATTTTTGACTGCTAAAACACATAAGCTTGAAGTTCCCTTTAGGGCCATTGTTACAGAAAGAGGCGCTTGGCAGTTTCACACAGTCTTGGGTAGTAACGCGTTACTGTAACTTCGTTACTTTTTTGGTGACTTCTAACTGTATCGAGTTACTTTTTTTAAAATTGTAACTTGTAAGTGTAGTTCCATTACTTTTTCTGACGTAACGATGAAAGTAACAACGTTACTTTTGTTGTTACTTTCCAGTTGTTTTATGAATAATATATCATTGAACAAGTACAATCCGGCTACTCCTTGCACTTTCCAAATTGTCTTTTCCGACATTTCGGGTGTATTGGCTTTGCACAAACTTGTAAATACGTTTGTTCTCGCAAGTCACGACCCAAATATAGCCACGTGTAGATTTATGACACTAAGATTTTGGCTAGGTATAAAGATAAAGTGTCGCGAGAATTGCACGAGGCATTTGAAATTAGGAACCGAGAGGAGAAATGTATAAGTGACACGTCCCTATCCTTATCTACAAATGAGTTGGAATTTTTGAAACACGGACTGAGCAGGTAGGGTAAACAAGGTTTTTGTGGCTATATAATGTGCGAATTTTCAATAAACTTCAGTTGAGAGTGTGCCTTGTCCTGTTTCCCGTCGTCTGTGTCCCTGTATTTTTTCGGCGCTTTTTGTTTGCAAAATAGTGACGCGAAATAGGTTTTTTTATTGAAATGGACGGTTGAGCGACTTGGGAGGAGTTCATAGTAAACTCGTACTAACCTGCTTGTCCCGTGTATTTCTTTTTAATCATCATCCCAGTCGCGCTGTTTTTCACTATGAATAGGGTTCTGTTTCTCCTCTCTTCACATGATCCCCGCACTGACCGGACGTGCATACTCTGTCGCAGGCCCGCACCCAAGAACGAGGACGAGATGATGGTGGACATCTTTGAGTACATTGACCGCATCATGAGCGTGGTGCGGCCCAGGAGGCTCCTCTACATGGCCATCGACGGCGTGGTGAGAACTTCGTCACCAACAGCAAAGCGAACCTCGTCGCAGGTGTCAGAGTGAACTCTGTCGCAAACGGCGGAATGTGCTTTGTCACAAATGGCAGGGCTAACTTCGTCACAAATGGCAGGGCTATGCCCATCAAACACTTGCGGTGCTGAGTCTGACTGCAAGTTTTGCAGTATTTTTGAGATCAAATCTATTCGCCGTCCTCGGGGTAACGGTTGCTCGTATCGTTGTTGGACTTATTAATGCGAATGCATGAACTGGTCTCATGGAGCGAGCTGACGTTGTTAGTTTGAATCGCGAAAACGGCACCTAGTTTCCCCGATCCTTCAGTTCCTTTGGCTGGCGCACGTCGACAGTGCTCCCACTGGCCGCTGCGCTCGTCAGTTTTCACGACCGCTCACCCCGCGGCGCTGCATGCCCGTCAGCGTGCCAATGCTCCCCTGGGCACGGAGCGTCCAAGGTCACTGTGCCCAGGGGAGCACACCACGCGCTGACCGGCGACAAAAAGGGGAGTGGACGAACGGCTTGCATGCTTTTGCATTCACAACCCACGAGAAATGCTCGGGTGTACCTCAATCTTTTTTTTTTTTTTTTGCCCCTCTGGTGAAAGTGTGTGTTGGGAAATATATTCAGACCAGAAGTGTACCAGGGATACCCGACAGCTTGAACCACTGAGTTTGTTGCCGAACAAATAGGGGCAAATAGTCACTAGCTGCATGCAGTTTGGGGTTGGACCTTATTGTTGCTCCAGTGAGATTGTGACATGAGGCGATAAGAACGCCAGAGAAGGAATTACAATGCAAGAAGCCTCACAGCCATGATGCATTATATCTTAAGCTTTATAGCGATAGAGTGACCGGATGCAAAGAGTGGCAATGACTCTTATGCATGCAGGATGTTTGGGAACTTCAAGGCCAGAACACACTGCTGCAAGTTCCTAGGTTGGATTGGAATGTTCCAGCCAGGTGTCGAGGAAAGGAAATGGGAGCCTGAGGGGGTCGATTTAATTTTTGGAAAAGAAGCTCGAAATGTCTAGCAACTGGGAAAACCGGGAATTGTCAGGGAAATTGTAGTTACCGGGAAAAATCGGGGAATTGTCAGGGATATCGTCAAAAAGCGAGCCAGGTCGGGGAAAACCAGCCGGAAATGCCATCGAGTGCCCTGAGCAAAGACTTAAGGACTTGAGGGCAGAAAAGTAGGCAATGAATTCTGCTTAGAGCAGAGCTCGGGCTCTGCTCAGCTGATGTAGAGTGAACTACCCGATGCAAAGCGAACAGCCGACAAATCCGGTCCAAGCCTTGAATTGGATTGGATTGAGGGCACGACACTAGGCTAGATCCAGTTAGAGCTACAAGATTTAGTAACAAACGGGAAAGTCGCAGACTCCAATCCAATCCATGCTTTAAGCCAAAAGTATCCGAAAGTGTGCATCTGGCGGCCATTCCGCCAAGCTGCCATTCGGTTATTGACGTGTGTGGTTGAGCGTCG
The DNA here is from genome assembly GCF_016920785.2 of Ixodes scapularis. Classification (NCBI taxonomy): domain Eukaryota; kingdom Metazoa; phylum Arthropoda; class Arachnida; order Ixodida; family Ixodidae; genus Ixodes; species Ixodes scapularis. The sequence continues at coordinate 6,887,435 of NW_024609836.1, read as the reverse complement.
TGTTTTCATTGTGTGTCCGGAAGTGGCCCCTACACTGATGATGTCGGCGGCAAGAAAGTGCTCATTTAATCTGGACTGGACGAACCCGAATATTTCAGAATATGCAAGTTGGATTAAGCCCGTGCAGAATGATCCTCACAGTGCTCAATGTTCAATGCCTTGTGCTGTGATGGTCTTATATATTTACCCGCCTCTAGAATGATCAGGGAATTTCACCTGAAATTGTCAGGGAAGACCTGGAAAAGTCAGGGCATTTTAAAATAATAATGTGCTAGACACCCTGGAAACTTAATTTCCACAAACTTGGCAATTTAAAAAAAAAAAAAATGACGCAAAAAATTGATTGCAAGAGCACATCACTTTGCGTACTGAATACACAGCGTACCATTCCCAATCGCAAAATCTTGCGAGCACGAAATATTGTCGGAACCCATATTTTGCCAAATTTGTTCGATGCAGAGCCCACGAAAATAAATTTGCTTACAGATGGGTCTGGCTGACTTGAAATAAATTGCAAATACAAGCTTTTCATGCTACCACACTGGAACTTACCCGGGAAGTGAAGCTGGGTTGTAGATAATGAACCAATAAGAACTCTGACAAGAGAAAAAAAAAGGGAAAACAGATAATAAAATAAAATAGTTGGTTTGCCCAGCTTTCTGCGAAGTAAGGATGGGAGCAGAGCTGTACCTGTTTTGTGGGGTTTAAAGAGACTCCAGGTTTGTGCAGAGTGTGCCGTCTTTTGCAGGCGCCCCGTGCCAAGATGAACCAGCAGCGCTCCAGGCGCTTCCGTGCGTCCAAGGAGACGGCAGAGAAGGTGGAGGAGATGTCCCGCATCCGGACGGAGCTGAGGGACAAGGGCATCCCGCTGCCACCCGAAAAGCCCAAGAGCGAACACTTCGACAGCAACTGCATCACCCCCGTGAGTTGCACCTACCCTCTCCGATCCCTGCCGTCTCCGAGAAGAGAGAGATGGACCGGTACCAGCTAGAAGACGCGTGGCATCACCAAAACACATGCTTTGCGGCGACTCTCGTCGAACTCTGGCGTGTCGGGGATCCACTAACGACGGCTATATGCACGGGCCTCGTCTTCTAGGCGGTATTGGATGGACAGATGGTTTCTCTCGTAGGGTGTTGTTGCGCTTTCTCATTGATGGCACGTATATTGGGTCTCTGATGCCGGACGATTGCGTGTATGTGCTCTATGGCTCTTGGTGAGGCACCTCCTTCACATTTGCAATTTTCATAAATGTAACCTTTATCAAACATTATTTATTTATTTTATTTTTTTCTACCTTCAAGGCCGCGGTGGTACGGAGGGGACGGGGATTTGGAAAGAAACATATTCAAAAGCTGTTATACAGTGCAATCAACTTACAACGATAATGAGCAAACCCAAAAATGCAATTGTTATAACCAACAATCCTTATATGTGGACTGGAAACTGATCGTTTCTAATATAAAAACTCTATAAGCTTATTGTTATACGTGGTATTGTTAAAAGTGGATTGCACTGTATACCGTAAAATCCCGGAAGGGTGCCCACCCCTTGAGAGATTGCTCGTTCGGTTGGGCTAAATACCCGTAACATGAAAATTCTGAAACATTGCCCACTCCCCGATCCCCATCTGATGTCACGCGATTTCCGACGGGAAGCACATCAACTGGTATGTGTGACAGGCGGGCTTGCAACGGGCTCCCGCGTTTTTGTTTGCGATATCTCGAGTTTGTGTGACACTCGAGTTTGTAGCGAGTTTCCACATTTTTTTGTCCGCGATCGGCATAAGCGTTATCGGTTCCCGTGGCACGCGAGTTTAGCTGGCTTCTACGTGTTTATCGCACTGTGAAACATGAATCTCCTGCATCCGCAATATGTGGTATCCTTTTCCATGACACAGGAGTCCTTAGCGAATTCCCGCTTGTTTATCGCGTTGTGAAACGCTAGTTTGCCATGTCCGTGATTTACAGTATCAGTTCCCATGTCACATGGTTTGTAGAGCTTGCCCCTTGTGTTTATCATTAAATTTTTATAAAGTTTTGCTGCCTCATCCCCAAATATAGCCCCCATATCATGTTTTTCACCATTTCTTTTCATTATGAACAGGTGCCTTTTACGAGATATTGCGGTAGGCTCAAAACAAGAAACTAGGGCAGCCTTAAACCTATCAAAATCTTCGATTGTTGCCGTAGGAGGGGGAAAGTGGTTTCAATTGCAAGAAGTTTTAGGGATGAAGGAACCGTAAAAAGGGGTAGGCACACACGTGATTATGCCAACTGTGCAGTTATGGTCGAGACGTGAGACATGCAGATGCGGTCATTAACTAGTTGTGCTTGTAGATTTGAATTACTGTAATATACTTATGAAATGGACTTAGACGAGAGAAAATGTGCCATATGGAAAGATGGGTGAATATTTGGTTATTACGAATATCCAATCGAATTCTGTTCTGTTCGGCATTCGCTTCGAATCGAATTTAAGTATTCAACAATATCAAATTATCCGACAATATCGAATTATTCTGCCTTTCTAAATACAGTCAAACCCGACTATATCGAACCCGATTGCATGAAAATATTCCTTATATCGAACAATTTTTGTGCTCAGTAATGTTACAGTGATAATATATAGCAAAAACTATGGTTGCTTCGAACAAAAATAGCAGCCGCTACCGATATATCGAACTGCCAAGAGCGCCGTTTTGCTCTGCAAGCTGGCTTTCCCCCAATGCGGGTGGCCGCATTGGGGGAAAGCCCGCTTGCAAAGCACGCTGGCTTTTTTTTTTTTTTTTTTTTTTCTCTCTCTCGGGGGAGGGGGGGGGGGGGGGGGGGGGCGGTCGCATTGATTGTTTGGAAGAAAAGAAAAAAAAAATCTTTTTCGGAGGGAGCGGAGAGAGAGTGCTTCGTGCTCCCTCTCCTTGTTCTGTCCGCAAAAGTGAATATTATTTTTTCTTCCAAACAATTAACCCAACCGCTCGAAAAAAAAAAAAAAAAAAAAAATAAGTTAGCTTGCTTTGTTATAGTGAATTCCACTCGTAGATCCGGAGCGCTTTCCAAAATCCGCGAGGGAGGCGATATTCCGCTCCGTGGGGCCCGCTCCAAATCAACGAGGGGAAGATAAACTTGCATTTTTGGAGCGACCTCCCCCACACCCTCCCCATCGCTTCCCCCTTGCCGTTCAAAATTGGCCGCTGCTCAAACTTGACAAGCGCACCAATGCCTCAGCCGACTGATCTTTCCGACGACCTGTGACGACTGCCACTGCTTGGCTGCAGAAATAACACGCGACACACGCCGGGCGAAATTATACGTACCACGACGCCTATGTCACAAATAACAAAGACGTCCGCGTTCGCACCGTCACATCCCTTTCGGCCGCCTCGAAGCGGCGGGGCACGGACAGCGATTGCCAGGGGTGGAGTTCAGATTTCTGGTATGACTTTAATAAACACAGAGGTAACCAACCATCACTCTCACGATCGTTGCCTAATCACTTGTTGCTTTATTTCTCGGGAAACGCCAGCGGTATGCAGTGTAAAAAGGTAAACAAGCATTGGCTGCAGAATGAACCGGCCTAACCTTGCGTCTGCCTCTGGCTTTTCTGTTGTTTTTTTTCTTGTTCTTCCTCTCACGATCACAGATGTCAGCGCCTACGATTTACCACGCTCCACAGTCCCGGCTTTCTATCCCTGATGTATGCGAGGTAGAAACATTCGAGCCGTCGCAATCCCACGTAAACAACCGACACCCCCGAACAGATCCAACTCAACGATCTGACTGTGGCCCGACCGGCCAAAGCCGCCGCCCGGCCCGCGAACCTCTCCAACCTCGCCGCGCATCTGCACTGCCGATTTAGACGGAAATCACGTGAGCAGCTCTGTCAACTTCCAAAGAGATATGTGGAATCCTGCAGAGCAAGTTCGGCGGGGTTTGGGGCGCTCCGTGGAGCGGGCGCTGCCAGAGATCTACGAGCGGAAGATGACCAACTCGAGCCAGATCTGCGAGCGGAATATGCACGCTCCAAATGGAGCGCTTTTGGAGTGCTCGAGATCAGCGAGGGGAATTCACCATAATGGTGAATTCCCTGGCTTCCCCCAACGCACCCACCTGTCTTAAGGGAAAGCCAGCTTGCAGAGCAAAACGGCACTCTGCAGGAGAAGGTGCTCCTGCTCGGACGTACTCCGTGCTCTCGGCATAGTTCGGCGCTAATTGGGAATATAGAAGGCAGCGGCCTCGGCATTTTGCATTTTGGAGTCCGTCGATAGCGTACAAAAATATCGTTATTGTGGATGCAATGAAGGAAAAACAGCAGAAGATGCAAGACTACATACTTCATTGTGTAATATTTCAGGAGAGTGGATTTTTGAGAGTCAAATTCAATAAAACTTTTATATTGAATTACCAGCTATATTGAACTAGTAGACCTTTTTTTCCGAGTTTGAAATAAACGGGTTTGACTTACTCTGGCTTGGATTTCCAGCCAGGTGGCGCAAGCTTCCGACCATTTCGTGCTCCTGAACTCAATACGCTTGAAATTAACAATTACAGTACTTCTAATACCAAATAAAGGCAAATATAAGACTATAGTTTAAACATATCTTGTGATATTTGTTGCTTGTCCTATTCGAACTATTCGATTCAAAATTATTCGGCCAAAATCACTATTCGCTTCGAATTCGATTCCGACCCGAAATCCTCTATTTGCTCATGCCTAGTAATGAGAGATTACATTTTATTGACATGGCACTTGACGTTCAATGGTAGTCGGATAGTATAAAAAGTGCTGACCGGTTTTTAATATTGTTATGGTCCAGATTCTCTAAAGTTTTTAATGAAAAGAATTGATGTTCACATACGAAACCACCTCAAGAGGAGCAGAAAGTTATACTTAAGCCCTGGTCCCACTTGAGCAACAGACGACGACCAATACCGCCCAGCCTCGAGCATGTGCAGCAAACACGTGAAAGTATTTGTGGTAGGCTCGCTGTCACTTGTGCTTATTTCACGAGTACTGAAGGCGTACAAGCCCGCCAGAGGTACCTTGACGTGCATGCCACATGTGCTTAAAGTCAATTGTTGTCATTTTGTTGTGAGTTGTAGTTACGAGAAATTTGGGAGATATGCTTTGCCGTAACCGACCAAACTGACAGAGTCCAAACTCAAAACAGAAACAGTATAGTTCAGCCATTATGTATATTAAAAGAAAGGATAGTTACACTAGCTTGATCGTGCCGACAAAGACTGGGGAGCACAGAATATGTTGTGAATGAGGCGAGACATGCTTTGTGTTTGTGACGTCACATGACGTCATGTCACATGATAGATGTCGCAGTTCTTTGTGACAGTTCTTCGTGATGGTACTTTGCGACGGTTCTTTGTGGTAATCATTCGTGGCGGTTCTTTGTGATGGCTCTTTGTGATGATATTTTGTGATGGTTCTTCGTGACCATTTCCTCACAGAATTAGGCTCGCAAAACACATTCTGTGTTAGAAGCTTTTGTGTGGAGCATGTCCCATTAAAACAAGAAGCAAAGTGCTAAGCCCAGCGTCCCATGCTGAATCGGGGTTTTGGCGTCCCTGTGCAGGGCACTCCATTCATGGCCCGGCTGGCCAAGTGCCTGCACTACTATGTGCACGACCGGATGAACAACGACCCCGGCTGGAAGAACATCGAGGTCATCCTGTCGGACGCCAACGTGCCAGGGGAGGGGGAGCACAAGATCATGGACTTCATCCGCAGGCAGAGGGGTCAGTGACGGGCACCCTGCTGCCAACACCCCTTATGGAACTGCGGTTCTCAAACTTGCAAACTCCCAGGGGTCTTCGTAAGAATTCACGGAGGATTGCGCCAAATAGGAAAGCTACCCTTAAAACAAAAGCTCTCCTAGCCATCGCACGAGACCTTTGATGCAGAATGCATGGTGGGTCCCCGAACGGCCTTCGAGTGTCGGGGGTCCATGACAGCTAAACGTTTGAGAAATGTTGCTATTGACCAGGGTCGCTAGCCTTGTCAAACACAAAGTTGGGGCCTAATTTTGCGGAGCGTGCCGATTGAACTCTTGCGGCGATGGCCTCATACGGGGCGAGATCTCAATTGTTTGAACTTTCTAGGTACTCAAATTTCAGCGTGATTGTGGAACATGAGGTTGTAGCGAGGTTCATCGGAGCGCACGTGAGCAACACTGTGCGGCTCGCTGAATGGATGGCTGCACGGACGACGTTGCGGCGGCGTGTCCATACGTCCCGATGCCGCATTAGGGGTCGATGCCGTCTAGATTGTCCCTAAGCGGGCCGTGAATACTCCAAACTTTCTCTTTGCTAGGGTCGTTGTTTACGATAGTCATCAGAGACGACAAAGTGACGTTTTACAACTTTGGGAAGAAGTTATTTGAGGCCAAAATCTTTGCTTTCGGACCGAGGCAGAGATTTAACTTTCTGATATGGCGGTTTCATGGGCGGCTTACACGGTTCACAAGCTCATCGTTTGCCATCGTGAATAACGCTACCGGGGTCACCGAGAGACGGTGTTGTTCACTGTAAGGGATAGAGAGATGAGGGGCTAAATTTAGCGGGGTAACCGAACCAGTGTTTACGCTACCTTGAATCACCCACTAAATTTGGCGGGAAATGCGTGGACGAACGGATGGACATGTAGTACCTGTTTGAATTCATACATCCGAGTTTACTCAATTAACCGAAACCTCCTGTACCTAAAATGTTTGTCTGCCTTTGTAGGCAAGGATTGCCCTTTGCAAGAGGGTCTCAACATTGTTTTTTCTTTTGACTAATGGTTTCTTTTTGTATGCCTTTTTCAGCGAACCCAAAGCACGACCCAAACACCCACCACTGTCTTTGTGGAGCGGACGGTGAGTGCAGCATGTCGTGTTCTTGTTGCCTGTTCTGGCGGTACACTTGTACCTGTTGTTTCTGCATTGTTGCATCTATTCAGACTCGTGCAATCTTGGGTAAGCCAATAGCGTGGGGAGAAATCTTCATAATTGCTTGAATTCCAAGACACCTCTGACAGCCCCCCAAATACGGAAAAAGTTGCACAAAATTTTATAATTTGGTTTCTAAGACTCTACTTGTTGATATATTTGCTGCACAGTTGCATATCTGCTGTGAAAATCAAAGGAAGTCTGACCAAATCCAGGGGTCCAACGCAGGGAATTGGTGTATCAGGAGCTCCGGAACTTCCCTGTGTATTTTCAGCTCTTATTACTATGCATTTTAAATTTATTAAAGGTTCTGTGCTAGAATATTTGTACTTTCAGCACATTTTCTTCAGAATCGTCTGCTCGCGTGTGCCAGCTCAGAAATTACTTATATACACATTTGCAAGTACGGTCTCTGGGCACCGCCATCTTGCCGATGGGGCACCAAACTAATTTGATTATCGGACTATGGCAGCGCCCAAGTGTACCCCAAGCGAGCAAGATGGCGACGCCCAGAGGCCGTACTTGCAAATGTGTATGGGAGGCCAGTGTCGTTGCATCAAATTAACATCACCCTAAAGGTAATTTTGTGAGCCCCCCATTGGTTGGAGGGAGTGCAGAGGAGAGATATCCCCGCGGCATACCGTTCCTTCATCAAATTGACAAAATAGAGGGACTTTGTCAATTTCTTAGCTCTCTTAAAAAATAAACAAAATTGACAAAGCTAAAAAAATGTTTTTCAGTTTTGTCTTCTTAATGCGAAAGCTTTAACTGTCCCATGGAGTGGAGTCGACGGCAACTGTAACCCCAAAAGAAACCGCGAAAGAAATTCCCAGGAGCCGGCGGCGTCTGCAACTGCGAAAGACCGCAAAAGAAATTCCCAAAACCCGGCGGGGTCTCTAGCCGCTGTAACCGTGAAAAACGTGAAAGTCCCAGCGAAACGGCTCCCTGGATAGCCATTGGCCGGAACACACGTACGGTCAAACCCGGATATATCAAACTCAAAGGGGATCGTAAAATAATTTGATATATCAAGAATATTAATTTGATATACAAAAATATCTTCAATTAGGCTCGAGTTGAAATATCCTGGCGTCTCCGCTAATGCCGAAGGTTGCGACAAACGAGAGCTTAGCAAATAGAGCATCCAAGAGTTGATAAATAGAGTAGAGCGTAGTTGGCGGAGACCGCAAACACTGCCGCGCTTACACGCACGCCTGGACGGAACCTCCAACAGCGTAAACAGCAAAACGCAAAAATAATTTTAAAAAAAATGAAAGAAAAATGGAAAAAGGAGACTCATAAAAAATATCTCGTGATCCATAGGAAAAAGTTATACAAGCAACAAAAAAAAAAGCTCACTAAATTGTTTTAACAATACAGTCTAAGTTTGTTATAACAGACCTTGATTTTGATCAAGATTTCAGTCTGTTGTAAAAGGAGTAAGTTGTATGCAGATATGAAGTTGAGTCAATGGTGCATAGAGGAAAACCAACCGAACTTCAGAAATTGGTATGTTAAATCCAAATGTCTACTGTAACCAGGTCTGTTGTGATGACCTTAGACGATATTTAAAAGGATACAAAGACAAAATACAAAGAGTTGTGATTGTGAGTTCAATGCTGTGTGTATGTTTTTGTGTCCGTAATCGAGTGAGGGCCTGTGTTGGGAGAAGTTTATATTTTTTATTTATTTATTTCCAATACTACTAACCCCATTCGGGGTTGTTGTAGGGTGGTACAGTTTGAGACATTACAAGCAGAAAAATAATATTCAACACACAATTTGCAGGTAAATATTCAAAGCAAATATAGAAGTCGCGAATGAAAAATTAGTAAACAACTTCAATACAATAGATACACTGCACTTTTAAAAACAGCATAAAATATTAGTTTATGATGAAAAGTGGGCATCTACGTAATCGAGGAAGATTTCAATAGAAGAGCAATGAACAACGTTTTGAGGCAGGTGGTTCCATTCGTTAATGGTTCGGGGAAAAAAAGAGAATTTAAAGCAGTTATTATGAGCGACGTCTTCCTCGTAAAGCTTGCCATGGTTGTACCGTGTTAATCGTTTGCTTGTATGGATAAGATAATTTTCTTTTGGTAGGTTGAAATGATCGTTGGCTAATTCGTATAGAAATTTAAGTCTAGCTGTTTTTGCTCTTTTTTCTAAAGAGGAGAGACCCAGTTGCCTGCAAAGTTCAGAGGGAGAAACGTGCCTATTATACTTATTGCAAATAAACCTCGCGGCCATTCTCTAAACTCTTTCTATCTTATTGATGCCGGAGACTGTGTGGGGAAACCAGACGACGTTGGCGTACTCGAGCATAGGACGTATTAAAGTTTTGTAGGCTAGTAATTTAGTGGCAGGAGATGCAAATTTTAAGACTCGTTTAAGGAAACTCAGTTTGTTTAGAGCTTTATTAGTTGTGGAGTGAATGTGTGAGTCCCAACGTAAAATTTTGACTTACACACATAAGGTGTGAAGTCGCAAGATAAAAAGAAACCTTGGGAAGGTGCCCTAGTTTTGCGTGGCCTCCCTGCATGCTCGCACAAAAATCCAGAGAAGAAACAACGTGATGAGACATCCTTTTGTTTTACGAAGATCTCGAGACAGGTGTCTGCCCTGCAACAGTGCCGGCAACGACTGATCATTATTTATGGATTTTCCCTTTGAATCGGGTGGTCCCGCATGCTAGGGATATAGCCTGTGGTGTTTGCTTATCCCCTTTGCTGCACCAGCCAGCCACCAATTGTCTACGCTCGGTACTTTCCACCCTCCCCCTCCACTTCCAAAGTTGGCCGTCGGCGTAGAGTCAACGTATAGACCAGGCCTAACGCTGAGTGCCCCTGCCAGTGCGTGCTCGCGGGTCCCTTGACCGAGAGGTGATCTAGTCTGGCTGGATGAGAACTGGTGCGTAGATATCTCGTTCACCGTCTCTCGAGGTGAACTAGGAGTTTTCTGCCTAGCACAATGCTGACCTCTCACATGCAGCAGGGAAGTCCCTATAACTGCCATCACTGTAAAATTGTGAGTTTAGCGAGTGATTGTCCGCAGTTGAGCCTCGTTGCTCAATGGCACTGTCTCGTTCTGCGCAGCCGACCTGATTATGCTGGGACTGGCTACACACGAACCCAACTTCACCATCATCCGCGAGGAGTTCAAGCCCAATCAGCCGAGACCCTGCGAACTCTGCGGCCAGCTCGGTGAGTTGGGGCTGACGCCTTTTAAACTGGAGCAGCCCAACATTCAAATGGCCATGCGCATCTCCCAACACACATAATGGATCACGTGTGCATTTATGCTCGCGAGGCGATGTTGTCGAGACGTGGTCGGTGATGTCTTTTTTTTTTAATTTCTAGACTTTGGTTTGAGTGAGGGAAGCTCACAATTACGAGTGGTTACCACTTTTTAACATGGAACATGTTTTATGAGTCGTTTTTTTTAATATCAGGAACGAGTGTCACGCACGATTTTGGGAACGAAGGTCACAAACGATCGATGTTGACGAGCGTCGTGAACGAGTGAAACGCTGGGAGCGTCGCACGTTAAGGTTATATGTAAAGTTAGAGGCTCAGTGGGGCTCGAACATGGGTCTGTGCGGTGGCAGTCGGATACTTTAGCCACTAAGCTGCATAGCACAGCTGCTCTACAAGGACTAAGCTCCTGGCAAAATGTGCCGGCGAGAGCGACGCAATGTCGTACTGTGTGACCGTGCGGTGCGCTCGTTCGCTTGGTCTTACCCTGGATATCACCCGTGATGCACAATGAAAAAACTAGCGCAAGCCACGCACGGAGCGTGGCTTGTGCCAGTTTCAGAATGAGTCCCTGGTTTCCGTCTCCACAATAGAGTGATAGAGAATTTTTTTCTATTTGGAGGACTTTCGGTTAAGAAGACCTTGCTTATCTCCCATTCCTTCCAGTGATGGCATGCAAAGGGCTGGGAAGAATGAACATTTATCTTGATCCTACGGGTAAAACTGGCATGCGCAGACTGTGTGTCTGCGGCAGTCTTTGAAGCCTGTGGCGAACTTTGCAGTTATATTTTTTCTTTTAATTTTTTTCGGTTATACAAGTAGAAACCAAGGTGGAGGAGGATATGAGAGTGCGCAGGGACATCGGAGCTTCGAGCTCTGGTTGGAAGGATTATTGGGTGGACGCAAGGCTAGCCGCCCTTGTCTCGACTCGCTGCCAGAACGCGTTCTAACGCTGGCATTCACTTTCGCCACTGCCCCTTTGGCACGGCGGGAGAGTGTCAGAGCTCATAATCACGAGGTCATGCTTTCGATTCCTGTCTGGGCGCATTCGGATTTTTGTTCCTTCTTAATGAATTTCTGTGTCTTCCCCCTTACCATATTTACTCACGTAATGAACGGTCTTCATTTTCCGAAAAGTTTACACATACTTGGGGGGTGCATTCAATACACGCCCTTTTGCCGAAGGAGAGGCGCCCCACGAAGCTCGCTCAGCGCAGAGAGCGACGCGACCATTCTTAGGTCTAACCACTTTGGTGATTTTACTGTCTGAAAGCGAACCACGGACGGCGGCATGTCCGTTGGCATCAGTGTATTTGATGGGTCAAGCATGTGCTATCTTTTTGTTAAGGTTAAGGAGGGCTGTTATATTTGTGCAATTAATTTTTCGCAATACATTTCCATTCCCAGTGATGTGATTGCTGCGCCAATTGCGCCAAACTGCGCCAAGGGGCTAACCCTGCTATATCCTGCTACATTTTGTCTAAATAAGGGTAATCTGTGCCAAATGACCAATTTTGGTCGCCTTACAATACTAAAACTAAACTGAGTGCCGTAATTGAGCATGCGTGAGCTAGGTGGCGCAAGCGGCCGCCCGACACAAAGTACCCTGCATCAATCGTTCATCTGTTGTCTCTCGTTTCGCGCCGTCTCTCGTTTTGCGCTCTTGTCGTCTCGCATGTCACTTCTTTTTAAAACTCTTTCAACGATAGACGCGCGCATGTGCAAGCAGCCATGCCATCAAGCTGTGAAACGAAAAACGTTTTTGCGCGGTGGGAGTTACTTTGTGAGCTGAAGCACTTGCGCCTGAAAGCAATGGTCGTGGAAAAACTATATTCGGTCGAGACAGAACGAGCGGTTTGGTAGAGATAATCAAAAACTTGAGGAAACTTGCCAGTTGGAAGTTTGTGCTTGTCTGTTCCTTCTCGTTTTCTTCCTCAAGTTTAAATATATTTGGTCTCTGCCTGCCAGTCAGCCGGGTCGCGCGACGTCGGCTGTTGCCATCCCCACGTCGCTGCAGATATGGCGCTTTCTAAAATGAAACGTAAGGACCGCCCTAATGTTCACCAACGTTCCAGTTCTTGTTTAATACGCTAATATCCCTTTAGCTCAAAGACTGCTGTGTCGAAGTACTGATTGCCTGGGTTTCTCTTGGTACACTTTCTTTCGAGGGGTACCCCGGTACAAGAAAAATCTGCCGCAAAAGAGAGTTGGTGAAGGGAAGTAAGGCTAAAGCAAAGAAGCAATCTCTGCACGCTGAACACTCACAATGCACTTGTATGTCTCGAGTTCAGTCGGTGCACAAAGCGCTCCGAGAGCTTTTTGACCCTGGCTCGTGAAGTCTTGCATCGATGTGCTCAGATTCTTTTTTTTTTTCTTTGTGTTTAGCTTGTACCTCACTAGCCGGTCTCGCAAGTACGTGCGGCTGGACTGTTTTTGTCGTATCCTGGACAGTTACATTTTGTATACAATTTTGAGAACCAGTTGGCGATGGAGCGGAGTGGCATGGTTTCGATCGAACAGCCATTGCCGCTCGCGCGACAATTTCGCATTGCACTGTAGTGGTCTCGTGTATCAACGGTCAAAGACAGCTTCCATTTATTATATAACTAGTCAACCTAATGCTGCGATATTTACTACTAAGCTGGTCATTTTCAAATAAATTTTAATATGTGCAGCTTGGTTCTCATTCACCTATAACGGGTACATATATATGCATCACTTAACTGAAGCATTGCAAAATGTGACATGTCATTGGCATTTCAGTTACATGTTGAAAGACTCTCAAATGGTCTAACTTGACTATAATTTGTTTATTTCGGCGAGCAAAGTGCCCTTCGTTTGTCCAGCACTTGAAGCAAATATTTCTATTTTTGTAAGAATATCTGCACCAAAAGTCACTTTTGCTGTTCCAAAACACTATTTTAGCTGCTCCAAAATCCACCTTTGCTGCTCCAAAACACTGTATTAGCTGCTCCAAAGTCCACTTTTGCTGCTCCCAAGCACTGTTTTGGTTGCGCCAAAAGGTGCTCCAAAACGGCTTAGGCCAATCACATCACTGCATTCCCAAAATGCATAGAAGTTGTGTCCAGTGTTCTACATACAGACTTGTGTTGTAACCGCATTTCTGGTGACCAGGTTATGCCGTGGCTAGGCTTTGCTTTTTGAGTTTTCCTTCCACGTTTTTGTTTTGCCGATTGGCAGAATCTACTGTGTAGATGTCTGTGCATAGTCCTGGGAACAGCCATTCACGGTGCTTGTTCCCATCTTTCTTGCAGGCCACGAAATGAAGGACTGCCAGGGTCTAGCCAAGGAGAAGACTGGAGAGGTGAGGCTTGCTTCTGGTTTTTCGGAGCAACTATGGCACATAGCAGTCAAATACAGGAGTGTTGACTAAACGACAGAAGAGTGTCAAACATATTTCTTGAGAGTGTCTTTGGGTCACGTGGTGAAAAAACCACGTGACGGGATGCTAACGTTGCATTGGAGACTATGGTTAAACTATGATCACTGTAGTTAAGACTCTTGTCTGCCTATTCTGTGCCTGTAGCAGAGTCTGAGTATTTGATTAATGATATTGCAGTTTGACGAGCTGGAAAAGCCGATTGGCTGCGAGACGGAGTTCATCTTCCTTCGCCTCAACGTCCTTCGAGAATATCTGACAAGAGACCTCCACATGGACAACCTCCCCTTCACATTCAACATTGAGGTAAGGTCGCTTACCCACCACCCCTTTTTTTTTTTTTTTTTTTTATTAATGTGTTAGCACTGGTACCCACGTGACGGGGAAAAGCTGATGGCGTCCGTCTGCAGGCAAAACAGTGGAAAGGGAAGCGTGCCGCGTAGAGAGGAGGAGAGTAGCGAAGGTCAAAGGCGAGAGGGAGGCCACGTCACGGGGCGGAAGCCAGTGCAGAGCACGTATGCCTTGGTTTGTGCTAGAAAATGGAGTGTAAACCAAGCACCAGCAACGGTCCAACTAGGCGACAAAATAAATTACAAGAGAGATCCATTGGGGGATCTTTAGGGGATGTGTTAGTATTGGCCTCGAGATCGACCTAGAGGTGGCGCTACGGTCGCGCTATCATCATCATCATCATCATCAAAGCGGGGATAGGAGAACGGCCGCCCCATAGGCTCTCCGCGGTCGCGCGCGAGACGGCGTAGATTCTTGCGTTTATTTTGTCGCATACTATCGATAGAAAAACGATTCTAGCGTAAAAGGATGCAGTACTGTTTGGTGCTTCAGTAAAGATCGAATCATGTTGCCAGCGTGCGGCCCAAATGTATATAATCGCTTCTGTGGGTGCGTCGTCTGCTCTAGGCAGATGTTGGAAAGCATGGATCACCACGACTGATGCCTGTTGAACTGGAATATTTATGTTAAATATTTGTTTCTTTTAAAATGAATGTATCGGTTCATCAATGAAGGAATTAAAAAAAAATCCAACCCAGATAACATAATACTGGTACTGTGGGCTGTGAAATCGCAGTTTCTATGCTTTTTTTTAACATCTAGCTTTTGCAGTAATATAAATATTTAGAATGAAGATGAGTTAGCGCTGTATTGGAAATTACCATGCTATTGAGTTACTCTGCCCTTTTACTGTGCCATAGTGTAGGTAACATTCTTGGAGTCTGAACAAATCTACTGCGTTGCGATGAGGAGAGAGTGTCTCTTCTTGTTAAAATCTGCAAACTTCACGGTCGGCAGGACAACTGAAACAAGTGAAACAAACTGATCTAATATATCTTTTGTGACTGTAATAAACGAGTGTAACCGAGCAACGCAGCAATGTTCCTGTTATTAAATGCTTTTCTCGGTAGTGTGAGTTCACCCGCTTCAATTTTTCTAGTGAGGGCCGCGGATGTCAAGAGGTAATACTATAAATTTCTGGCTAAATAATCTTGTATTCAAACATGGTAGACCTTGCAACCCAAACAAACGACGTGCACCATGACACAGGCAGCATCGGCCGCAGTGATACTCTTTTACCGACGAGGGCTAGCCACCTTCACGAGACTCCGATTACCCTCCGCCCTCACCTAACGTATATCGGGACTGGGCATTCCTCGATTATGAAATTTTTTTGCCAATTAATTGGAGCCTTGTGCTGGAGAAAGTCAACAAGGAGTAAAATATGCCTGCTTTAATAGTTTTGACCTCTTTACTTCTATTGTGGCACCGGCTTGCACGGTAAACCACTCCAGCGTGGTTTACCATTTATTAATTCTCCGAGGGTGATTATACTGTTTAAATAATAACTTAAAAATACCTCATTTTAAAAGGCTTCCCGTGTTCATATTTATGTAGGACTCACAACATGAAGTTTATAATGGGAATGCAATATGCCATTTATGACATAGTAAAACCAGTAAAAAATGTGTAGTTTTAACGTCTTTCACGCAATATGACTGGGGAAAAATCAACATACGGATTTATTGATTGATTAGTCTATTGAAGGATAGCCATCAGTCGGGTTAATTTTCTAATAAAACCACAGACCCACTAAACATTCAATGCTTTATGAAAGCCGCGGTTTGTGCGAGATAACAAAGATACGTAGACCAGCGATTGTATAAAAAAACAACACACTAAGATTATGGAAGCCTCCGACTTAATAATAATCGCTTTGCTGAATTTCTACGCAAGGCGAACGATACAACACAACCTTTAGTAAGAAGAAACGGCAACAAAAACATAAAACATTTAATAAGGACTGTCAAGCTCAGCCTGAAACGGGCTTGCGTCGTCGAGATCCATGCTTCTGAGCGTGCGCCCGTAGCAGACGACGCACGGCGGTATCCCCGCTTTCGCGCGTTTCCAATTTCGGCCGCACGGTGGCAGCACGGTTCGATCTCGAGGCGAATAACCCTTGGGAAACGCTAACGCTAACCACGTAACGAAGCAAAAAAAAAAAAAAAAAAGATTTGTGTGGTGTTTTTTAAGGATCACGCTAGCACATTCCTTATGTATCCACCTGACACTTGCATTGCCCTGGGGGCATTATTCCGGGGAAGTTGCATAAAGTAAATAAACATTATTCATAAATGTAAACAACGTACACTTAAAAAGAAATAAGAACAGAAATTTGGTAACAGTACATCTGACGTGCTTCTGTAGAAGTGAAAAGAAGGCATTTTCCTGACTGGTGAAAGCAAAAAAAGTGGTCAAAAACATTTCTACGGCAGCTCAACTCCCACACTTTTCTTTTCACGGTCGTTCCGTTGCAAAATAAATTTTGGTTCCTTCGCATATCCTTATGCCTGTGTGCACCACCGCTTCCCAAACTCTGCTACCGTGCGACCCACCAAAAGTATAAAATATGGCGTCGCGGTCCCGACTTCCTGGCTTTTAAAGACGCCACAAGCTTTTCAATTTTGAGTGCCTAAACAGTAAAACACAGAATTGAGACCCAAATTATTTTACGATTAATTTAGTCGCAGCGTACCATCTGATCAGGAAATTGTGAAAAAGAAAAAAAAAGTGCTCGGCAGCACCTATTACTGTTACTAATGACTAAAGCCGGCTGTTAGAGCACGCTTTCCCAGAACAAGGGCAGAGTTGGGACACCGCAACTCTCAGCTCCGGATTGACGTTGAGCTGCGACCTGCAACTTTTGTTTTCATCGACACCACCGCAGAAAAATCAAGTTTGTATTTTTTCAACTTTTAGAGCCGCTTTTCAACCCATTTGTTGAATCTGTGGCAACCACATCTCGGGGTAATGACCCGTAGCGCAGGAAATGCTGCTGTACAGTCTCACTGTTTGGAATGGTATTGTTGTGCCTAGCTTAGTGGCCAGGAAAACAGACATTTTGTGTTTTTCTTCCTGCTTTTCTGCTTCTAAGGCCTTTTTTTTTTCTTTTTTTTTTAATCCGTGTGCAACATATAATAAAATATGGGTTTCCGAAATAATTTTTGTCACTGACTGGTTGACAAAGCAGCAAGTCCAGACAAACTTAAAAGGCTATGGAAACAACCAAAATCAAAGGAAAGAAGAAGACAGAATGACTGTTTTCTTGGTCACTGAGCTGGAAAAAACGATGTAAAGCCTGACGGCGAGAGATCAAGTTGGTATCGCAGCTTCTGCCACTCGTCGTGCCACCGAGATACAGCTGCGGCACGGTGGCCAATGGTGGCTAGCGAAGCGGTGCCCGGCGCCGTGTTCGTGAGAATAAGAAGGCATCGGCATGCTTACGAGTACCAAAGGACGCATATGCACGCACTATGAGTGTCGACAACAGACGCCACGCCACAAGGTAGCGCGATGATGCAGCTTGGCCATGGGTCGAGTGGTCCGTAATCTTTTGTGACCGGCTGTACACCATCAAAGGTGTGCAGAGATGCTCTTGAACTGTAGACCGTTAAATGCTTATAAACGCTTAGAAGTGAAATGTGTTATACATAGATGAAGTACCAAAACTTTCGGCGTCATAGTTGCCATGAGGAGCCGAGGCGGAAGACTACTGTCTTCAGGTTGACAATACTTGGCTGCGTGTGCATCGTGTTGATATTTGCACACATTTGCAGTTCATGTCGCTTACTTCGAGACTGCAGTTGAACATCTGCTACCTACTTATGAGGTCCAGAATTGCTGTATAATTGCGTGCATGTGCCGCCCTCGTGTAAGGGCTGCAGCCTCATATTTATACCAAAGTATAAAAAAACTGTTCTAAAAATTATTTGCGGATAAACCGCATCCCGCCCCCCTCCTTTTTTTCCAAGGCGCGCCAACCGTTTCTGCAGTGTGGCGCGCGCTCCGCATCTTTGCCATCCTTGCCTCACCTAGTACGCGCTGCGCTTGCGCTTTTTCCTGTGTTTCGAAGCACACATAAGAATGGTTGCGGGAGTAAAGCTTCGGAGAGCTGTCCTTTTTATGGTTTTCGTATGGTCCACAGTCGCCTTCTGCTCACGTGACAGTAGCTGCTGTGAAATCGGACACTCTGGTTTGCAAACATTGCCGTTAGGCCTCGTGAAAGTTTCGTTCTCCTAAGTTAAGGGTCTTGTGGACCCCACAACCTGAGAGCAGTGGGCGAGCAATTTTGGAACCGTCACTTATGCCCTGGAGTGTGGCAGACTTGCAACGTGTCGGAAATACTGTGTCGACAAGATCTGCATACAGCGCTGCACAAAGCGTGCGGTCCGAGGCGGGTTGTCAGTACGCTACAGCCGGTCGGCATCAAAGCGAAAGTTGAGGCGAAATTTTGCGGAATAAATGGTCGACGCGAACCCAGATAGGCGCATACTGGGCGGCTAGAAAGAGCAACTCTGGCCATTGTTGCTGCCAGTCAGACTTGAGTGCCGGGGATACCGCAGGTTATAACGGTCGAGATTGTAGTAAAGGCGCTCGCTTGAGACCCCTGTGTTCAATCACAAATACATCCACTTTTTTTTTTTTGCACATGCACGTACAGAACTATTTTGTTTTTATTCAGGTATTTGCACTTAAACTCTTTGTCCCGAAATTTGAAAAGAAAAGGAGCGGCCCTTACACGCTCTTATACAGTATTTCCAGAAACCACAACTCGCTTGAAACATTTCATGGGGAGTGCAAACATATTAGATTTTGAATTTGAATTGAATAGACATTTGATTGCTGTTCATTTCAAGACTATTCACCACTACTCAAATTTGGCCACATCCTCTGTATGTAATCTTTTTCTGTGCATCTATGTATGGGTGTACTTTGGTAAATCCCAAGAATCTGATTTGTACTGCAGAACTTTGCATGGCTGCAGGTTCACCATTCACTTTTCTTTTGCATCATTTTGTCCGCATATTTTGCTTGTTGCTCCTCCAGAGGGCCATCGACGACTGGGTGTTCATGTGCTTCTTCGTTGGCAACGACTTCCTGCCTCACCTGCCTTCCCTGGAGATCAGGTGACGCAATCTCGACGAGTTTCTTATGACAACCTTTTCTGGCACAGCTGTCTTGTGCCTCAGAAACAGCAAGGTCGAGGCTAAAAGAAAGGGTTCTAACGCAGAATGTCATGAGAAAAGCGACGCGTTACGCCTGACTGACAGACTGATCAAGGTGATAGAAGCAGTAGAGCTGAAAGTCTACTGTGTGTAAGCAATGGCTTATGCACCCGTGATGTCATGCTGTCACCCTGACGGCACGTGACACCCAAACTTGACGTTATGATATTGGGAGATGTCACGGTGTCATGTGATGTCGTAGGTCATGTGACGTTATGCCGTGATGTCATAGGTCATGCGACGTTATGCCGTCACACGATGCCACGTGACTGACATTCTGCGACACTGTGATGTAATGTGATGCTATGACGTCATGTGATGTCATGAGGTCACACGACTGTGACGTGACATTCTAGCGTCACTTGACACTTTGACGTCGCGTTACTTCACACACCACAAGGTCAGCTCATTGCGCAGTACATTCTGTGCATCTCGGAGTTTATCAAACGTAATCGAGACACGCTTGGATTTTGTATAGGAAGTGTGTCGGCTTTCGTTACAGGAAATGGCCACTATACTTACCTTCGAGCTTGGAATTAGGAATATAGTTTTTGTGCCTTGGACAGTCCTTGAACTCATTGTTTGAATCGAAGGTTTTCTAATTGCTTCGTTCTACAATGCAGACATTGGGCTTGAGGTCATTTTATGCATTCTTTTTGTACTTTTTTGGAGGAATGAACAATAGACCGATCTCGCCAAAAGTTCGGCACAAGCATGAAGCAGCCACAACTTTAGGTCGCGAGAGGCAGGTGGCGGCGCTCGAGGTGCCGTGTGTCGTCTCATGCCCTGCACGTGTAAGCCGCCTCGGTGGCTCCGAGGCGAGAGCGCCGGCCTCCGGATCCCCATGTGGCGGGTTCGAATCTTGGCCAAGGTGCCCGCACTATGACGGAGGCTTATTGCGGAGGAGGCGCCGTGTAACTGAGCTTTCGGTTGCACGTCAAAAGATCCCCAGGTGGTCCAAATTAATCCTCAGTCCTCCGCTGGGGCATGCCAGATGCCCGCCGTTGGTTTGGCACGTAAAACTCCCAAATTTGGCTTTTTTTTTTGGCTCTGCACGTGCGGAGCTCCGGTGAGGTTGGAGTACCTGCAGAGAGACTGAAGTTTTCTCGACGCAGTGCAGCAGCAGTGGCATAGCCAAACTGCCTGGTGAAATCTATTAAAGTGTCTGTTAAAAAAGTTGCATTTTGTGTTCCATTCTTTTATGTTGCCTGTGCTTCTACTGTTGAGCACTTGGTATTTTTTTTTCTTGCTCTTGTAAAACATCCTCATGAGGTGTCCAGCGTTTGAGGTGTAACGATTGACAATGATTTCAGGGAAGGGGCCATCGACAGACTCATCACGCTGTACAAAAAGGCGGTGTACAAAACGGGGGTGAGTCAGAGTTATGCTCACTCATCAAAATCTGTTTTCACGTTTTTAATTCTATGGTGCCGCAGCCCCACGCTGCTGCGGGAGTATGTGGCTTTGTCTTGTGTCTCGTTTCCACGTGCTTGGGAAAGTACAGAGCTCACCAAATTTTTCCGGAGTGCGCGAGTGACGTTTTATCTCACGGGAGAACCGCTCCACACCGTGGCTCTCAGCGAAACAGCCCGATCGGGGGAGGTCGCCCGCCAGACCGTAGACACCACAATCATCCTTTCGGCCAGCCAATTTATACTTACGGTCACCTTTTTGCACGGAGATATATGGGTGACTCTCCAAACAGTCGGCGATTAGATGATTCAATCGCTAAGCATTTGAGGTACTTACTGAATGAGGAGAAAAGTAGATTGCCTCGCAGACCAAATTGCGCGTTGTCTCCGGTCCAGCCGCGATTTCGGCTTTGAGCTAGTGGCGCCCCCGCTGTGGCCGTTGCACTCGTGTTTTTGTCGTGAAGCAGTTCTTTGGTTACCCCCGGGGTATCGGCCCCCATGAGACAAGACGCCGTTTGTGTGTTCCAGACAAGTTTGGTGGGCACTGTACATTTGACGGTGTTGGAGCGCTGTGAAAGCTACGCTAGCCCCGACAACCTAACACAAAATAGTTGACGCCGAGTATAGTTAGACAGTATTTATACTTTCCTCGTAGGCATGTGCAAATGTTTGTTTCTTGCGTACGTCGCTTCTAGTATTGTTGCGTTGAATCGGGTGTTCGAATTGAATAGTGACATTATTGGAAAATATGAGGTGTTATATTCTGGAAATTTGTCGCAATAAACTCTTTCGGTCCACTAAGTGGCCTTTGCCAGTCCGAAATCTTTATTGCCTCAAGCACGAAATGTTGCAGAAACATTCTTAGTGCCAGGAGAGCAGGCATATGTAACACATAATGCTTGCCCAAAGAATTTTTGAGTGCAACGTTTTTGTCGAGACTCATTTTGGAGTTAGGACTGATTCTGTAAAACATGCTGAAGACATGTGTTACATGTAAGACATATATTATGCAAAAGACAAGGTATTCTTTCGGCATCAAACTTCTGCTGACCTTTGCATGGCTGTAGTAAAATTTGAGTCTTTCTTTCCCGCCATGTCTCGTTGTGCAGGGGTACCTGACGGAGAACGGCTTTGTTGCTCTGGAGAGAGTGCAGCTGATAATGTCGGGCGAGTGTGGATTTTCTCTTCTTCTTGTCTCCCATTGTTTCTGCCTCTTTCTTGTTGCACGTTGCGACATGTTGCTAAGTATGGTCGTGCGTGCACCAGCATATGTTAAAAAAATGTTAAAAAATATTTTCAATATTTGCTGGCCGCGGCTAGTAATGCTCGGCTTTTTCCTTTAGCATTCTTCTTTGCGGCCGGTGCAGCAATTATTGGAGTAGAGAAGTCGAATGAACCCCGTAGCTTTTGCTGAACAGACGAGTTTATCACCTTTTATTTCTTTCTAATGTAGAATAGGCTTTTTGACTCAGAACATGTAACATCACGGATGAGATATAACAGGGAGAAATTGAATGTCGTGGATGGATGTAGCATCATGTTCGGATGTAACATCCTAGATAGACGTAGCGTCACTGATGGTTGTGACCATTAGATATATGCAACCTCATGGACTGAGCATACATCCTTTTCTGCTAGATTTAGCCAAGAAGGTTACCACGTCATATGATGTGATCTTGTATCTGAAGTCACATGACACCGGGACACTTCTGAAGATATTCTACACTCACAGGAGCTTAGTAGGAGCCCAGGCAGTTTTTCTTCTCTCTTGTTCTGACTTTCTTCAGGGCCAGGAGTATTGACCAGTCTTAAGTGCGAAACACATGTATGTACGACGAAACCGTCCGATCCGACGTGCGGACTGCCGGAATGACCTTGGGGGGAGAGGGTTTTCGTAGCATTGGAGAGCGTTGAAAACCCTCGCCTCCGACCGTCGTATTGCGCGGTCGGACGTCGGATCGGACGGTTTCGTCGTACATGTGTTTTGCGCTTCAAACTCTCGCTTGCCTGATGTGTGAGAGAGTGAAAAATATGTTGAGACCCTAATGACAAAACTAGGGGAGCATCATCTTAGCAATGTTTGTATTTGGGCGAGTCTGTGTGTTACAATTAAAATAAAATGGCTAAAAAGAAAGACACACGGACAAGGAGAACAGATGCAGACACGACACTGACTGTCAGCTTGTTTTTTTTTCTCTGTTTAGTTGCATGACATTTACCAAATATCCCAACTGGCTTGACGAGGGCATTTTCCGCCTCTGTCCCTTTCCGGTTTTTTCTTTTATATATTTGTATTTTAGAGTAAAAGCAGTCAGTGCTATGTCTGTGACGCTTTTTTGGATGTTAGAGTGCACAAAAGCAGATGCAAAAGTTGCACAGGCACACAAAAAGGGGGACACTCACGCAGCACTCACTTAAAACTGTTTCTTTAATTTCATTATTGTTTACTCTTCTTTAGTGCATTAAAAGAAACAGTTCAATATCTCTTTCTTCAAAATTTTTCTTTGTGGCGTGATTACTGTTCCTTCCTAATGTGGTGCAGTTGGTTAGATGTGCAGTACAACCGCAATTTTGCAATGAATCCCTAGCTGTCCAGAATTGGCTTTGGTAATGTTGTCTCCAAGTCGGTCATTGAGACAATGTCCAGTCTGCCTATGTAGTGTCATTTGTGCATTGTCGCATCGGAGGTATTAACAACCAACTTGCCCAAACTGCAGTCTCCTTGAAACTAAAGGTGTGCGGGCGAGCTCGTTCAATACTGTCGGGCTGTCCATCCTGTTTTCCCCTCGCTCCTTGCTAACCATGCACGCCTGTCCCCACGTCTTTTTGCATTCTTTTGCTGTTTGTGGAACATCTGTGTTCCAGATATGGCGACTGAGGAGTTCTGAACTTGCGCGATGTTAAACGATGCCTTGCGTTGCAGAACTGGGCGAGGCCGAGGACGAGATCTTCAAGCGTCGTCAACAGAACGAGGTGCCCCTTTTGCTTCTGTCGACCTGCAGTTAGCTTTGGAGCGTCCGGTCTAGGGTAGAGAATAAGGCTAGATAAGACCCTCTCAGAAATTCAGGGCCCTCTAGTGGCTCAAATATCGGCCTAAATTTTTGTAAGTTAATGACAGTTAAAATATGGTGTCTATTCATCGAGGGCAGATGTACAAAAGTTTGTGTTTTTCATCGAACAGTTATTTCTTTCTCTACACAGTTTAGTTCCAGTAGCGTGAAGAAACTTTCATTTTGTATGAGGAGCGTAATACGAGTAAATCAATTTATAACGTTCGGCACCTTTTATTGTCACAGGCTGTCTGGGGCATGCCAAAGCCAACCATTCCAAGGATTTCCGCGACACCCTCGAATGTGTAGCGCATAGAAGCTCATAAGTCTCGTGCGAGTTGCTCGCGCGGCAGTAGAAGGCAGTGCTTCTCTTCTCGTAATTGAAGACGGAGGATCAGAACTCGTCATCCAATGTGGAAGTTCTGTAGAGTGGCTCCTGTTCAGTGTCTGACATTGCCAGAACGTTGATGGGAAGTGGACACGCGAAAATGAAATTGAATGGAAGAAAGGTGACACCTTTTCGCCTTCGAGGTTTCCCTTCGATACTTTCTCTTAACGTTGAAGAACTCTTTGCTTAGGGTAGGGACAGTTGAGGAAATTTGGGAGCTTGAGGAACGGGTATCCCGAGGAGAGTTCTTAGGGACTCGACTTGAGAACCCACTGTGTAGACAAAGCTACAGTTTGCACTGCAAACACCTTTGCAGTTCCTTTTATATATATATATATATATTTTTTTTTTTTTTTTAATTTGACTCGCTTTATTAATTATGTCTAGCTTGAAACTTGATGTCGGTACTCTAGTTGAAAAAGTTTTTACAGCATCGGCTGTACCGGGCGGGCGTCGCGTTGCCGAAAACAAACGGAGCATGGGCGCGTTTGTCGTAGGTGGCTTTGGTGCCGGTAGAGGGCGAGTACAGCAGGAACACCCTTGCCCTTTCACCGACGATAGTCGCAGTTGACGTGCAGGGCATTCGGCCAATCGCGATTGTGCCGGGGGTCATGAGATCACGCTCTTCTCCACCCAGTCTTCCTCGCCTTCGGTTGCCAGTTCCCCCGGTGCTCTCAGCCTTTGCAAAGGCTCAAGGCTCTGTTATACTCCGACGTAACACGCGCGCAAGCAAACGCTGGCCGAAGTCTGCTACGTCACGTCAATCGCGCCGCGCGCGTAAAAAATTCGCCCTCTTTACACTCCGGCGGCCCTGGCGACTCCCGCGGCTGTGCATTTCCCACAGCTGTGCGTCTCCCGCGGCTGTGCGTCGGTGGGCCGCTGGCGTGGCGCATGCGCAGAGTCTGACTACGAGGGCGCGTTTCCTGCGAGAGTGTGCCACTTCCGGTTCCTTTTCGTTTCAAATAGCAGACGAAAATGCTCGCGCTTCTTGAGCGCCAAGTTTGAGTGATGGCGTGGACGTACCTTGCACGACGAAAACTCGCGCTTGCACTGTTGGTGCACTGCCTGCACTGCAAGCGTAGGTGGTCAATGTACATGCGGTACATCTTTCACAAGTGCCCGGTCTACAGTACTCAAGCTTCCTCGTGTCGTAAACGCACGGGTGAGGACGAATTCCCTCGATCAACTCCTCGACCGGTCGAGTCCGATTCTTGAAACATGACGCCACACGGAGTGGTGCTCCCGTCGTCTGCTATTGCTTGTATTCGCCGCGAGGGCTACCGGGAGCCAGCGCGTGATGCATCCTGGTCCGACGTCGCCGGCCCGGCCGGCGCGGAATACGGCATGCTCCATTTTGGTGTCAAGGCGGTCAGGCTGCGTCAAACGCCGCCGGTCGCGTCGGTTACGCCACGACGCCGGAGTATAGAGCGTCGGGTTTTCGCCGACGTGACGTCGCTGTGACGCGCTCGCACGCACGCACGCACGCTTTACGTCGGAGTATAACAGCCTTCAGAGCCACAAAAGACGGCTGTCGGCGTTTCTTTGCATCTCATGGCGTGATTATCCACGCAAGCCTTTTCATTGCCCTTCTCGTTGTCTCATTTTCTTTGCTCGTTGTTGCAGCTCAACTTCAAACGAAGGATGAAGGA
The DNA here is from genome assembly GCF_016920785.2 of Ixodes scapularis. Classification (NCBI taxonomy): domain Eukaryota; kingdom Metazoa; phylum Arthropoda; class Arachnida; order Ixodida; family Ixodidae; genus Ixodes; species Ixodes scapularis. Next base: position 6,861,766 of record NW_024609836.1, on the reverse strand, counting down.
GAAGAAGAAGAGGATGAAAATGGTACGAGCTTACCTCACTTTTCGTGGCATCTGGCGTCTAACTGTTGTCTTCGGTGTTGCCCATTTGTTTGCTTGTTTCTTCTGCAGGAAGCAGAGTCTGAAGCCAGGCCTGCATGGACTCCACGTGGGCAGTTTGCACCAGTGGTGAGTGCCAATCGTAAATCAGTCGAGCATTTTTAGGGCCAGCTCTTAATTAAAGGGGACACAGACAGGGTTTTTATGCTCACCAAGGTTTTTATTTGTACACGACATACGAGGGCCCAACTACCCAGAACGCAATTTGTGGCTCAAAATATGTTTTCTTTTCACCCGAAAACCGCCGATTGAGAACTGGCCAGTTTGAGTCGCGCTCACTCTTCGTGCCTTTTTCAATGGTTTAGACATTAGCTCCAAAGATAATCAAAGTCGTGGGTCATCAAAGGCACACACTTAATATAAAAAAAATGGAAAGGAAATATGATACCCATTTTTCGTGGCTTCTAAAACTGCAAATACGTTCATTAGAGAAAAAAAAAAGTTACACAGCCCCATGACTTGTGCCAACTCTCTCCTCCTCTATATTTCTTCTTCCTCCCCAGTCCAGCTTCAGTTTCAGTTTCGAGCAGTTGTATCTTTTGACTTTATTATAAATATATGTGGCACTGTAGCAAAATATTGATTGGGTAGCCTTCTGACACCATAATAGATTGCCTGGCAAAAAATGAAAAAAAAAGATTGTGGGGCGTCAGTATCCCTTTAATGATGGTTCACTCGCTACTGCTTACGATCGTGAGCCTTAAAATGTAAAATTTCTTTCAACGAGAGAATACACTAGCACCACCTATCGGGTAGCTGTGGAACACTCGCAGTTTTCATATGTTTCGTTTTTTTTTTTTGCACGTCATTGTTTCTTTTTTGGTTGGAGAAACTTTCAGCGCGACCGTAACAAACATCTGTTTCTCATAGTATGTATGTTTGATCTCGCAAATAGTACTGCAAAACCTTCGCTCTAGTTAATGCAGTTCTAAGATTACGTAGCAGACAGCAGCAGCTTGCCATTGTGTTCTCTCGTCATAAGGCTTCCCAAAAGCTCGGTCCTGAGCAAACGCGAGCGTGCAAACGGTTGGTTTGCAAGTCGTTCAACGGTGCTCCTGTTTGCAGGCTGTGGGCCAAGCGGTGGGTGCCACCCAAAACGCCCGTCGGGAGGCGTACGACATGCGCCGGGAGGGCATGGACCACCGCCGGAACCTGAGCACAGGGAACCTCGCAGCCAACGGACCCCTCGAGTCTATGCTCAGACCCGTGAGTGCACGCTCGAGCGCTCCCTCGTCTCCACACCCTTCCCTAGGGCACAGGGCGTGCTCAGCAGAGACTCGTCGGGGCAGACCTTGATAGCGACGAAGACTTTGGTCTGTTGTAAAAGGAGTGTGCAGAACGCGAATGCTCGTAGTACAAACCTTGACGTGGATTGCGTCTGGAATCTTTTCTAACCGGTGATACTGACGAGTTTGAATGGATGTTGAAGAGCTGGTTTATTGAAACTTCTAAACTTTGAAAGATGGGAATTTTTTGTTGAGCTGTACTGACTATCGTAGTCGCGTGGCGCCGAGCGTGATAACGGCGGTTCATAAAATGGGTGCCGCCATTACTGAATCAAAGCTGCGTAGTTCCCAAAGTCCTCTTGGCGCGCGCTTCAGTAGCCTATTCTGTCGTCCAAATGGTGCTACTGAGAAAAAAAAGAAGCTAACAAACGCATAAAAATGTCTTGTCATGGCGCCTGGGCACACACTCTTTCTGCTCGGAGCGTGTTCTCTGACCTTGACGTATACTGGCTCGCCTTGTTGCTTTAAACTCTGTGTTTCCAGTTAGCCGAAGCCTTGTCTGAAATCGCAGGAATGTCAAGATTCTGGCAAGGCACAAAGACAGAATTTCAGAGAAGTTTGGGAGACAGATTGTGCGAGCGAAGCCTCTATTATAGGTTAAAAAGAAAAGAGTGTGAATATTGTAAACAGCTTTGCGTATGGAGGTAATTGAAGGCAGTTACGTACTAGCCCCGCTATCGACCTTGTTGTAAACAGCTTTATTTTCACGAGCTCGGTATTTTACAAAGTTTGAGAAAAGTGGGTTTTGGTTTTGAAAATATTTTCCGGAGTGGCGTGCGACAAACTCGTTATCACAGTGTAATGTATTCAAGCAATCTATTTTTCGCAATATTAGAGTCGCGCAATTCGAGAAAGTCAGGTCCTAGTGAAAATTAACTCACACCAAGATAAATAGGCACTTCTAGGTGGCTTTTATTATACGTGCTTTCTCGATAAACTTTGGTTGGGTGTGGGCATCATATTGTTCGACCGGTCTTGTTCTCGTCTCTTCCTGCACCTTTTCTAAACTTCTAGGGTGTAACTCCAACCCTGCGGGTGTTTCACGCTTTTGACCGCTTCGTGACGTTCCTGGATCGGCGAGCGTTCACGGACTCATTTTTGTCTTCCCTGGCTGCAGGTGCAGAGCGAGGGCGACGTTCAGGGGGTGAAGCGGAAGCACGAGGGTGACGACAGCTCCGACGAAGAAGAGCCGCACGACGAAGTCAGGTGCGCCAGCCTCACTCCCTCTGTCCGCTCTTGCGCGGAGTCAGGGTTGCTATGTACTTTAAGGCCCACTCACAGACTTGCGCAGAGTCAGGGTGGCAATGTAGTACTTTAAGCCCCGTTCACAGCTTTGTGCAGAGTCGGGGTTGCTATGTACTTTAGGCCCTATTCACAGACTTGCGTGAAATCAGGGTTGCTATGCACTTTAAGCCCCATTCACAGACTTGCACAGAGTCACGGTTGCTATGTACTTTTAAGGCCCATTCTGAGAGTTGTGCAAAGTCGGGGTTGCTATGTACTTTACGGCCCGTTCACAGAGTTACATAGAGTCGGGGTTACTGTGTACTTTAAGGCGCGTTCACAGACACTCGGGGAGTCAAGGTTGCTACCGTAAAATACCGAGCAAGCGCCCACTCAAAATTACGGAATAATCGCGGAAAACTCGGGAATGGGCTCTTGTTAGGTCCGAGAGCAAAAACGCAGAAGGATAGCATAGTCGGGTGGGCCCTTGCTCGACTTGACCGCCGAATTCAAAATGGTGGCCATTTGATGATAAGGCATCATCAACCTCTTCACTGAACACCGGCGCCCCCGTCACTCCGCTTGCGTTTCAGCCGTGATCTTCGGTGGTTCTGTTGCAGGAGCAGTTCGTACTTTGAGTCCCACTCGTGCACTCTTTTATGGTCAATCTTGAATTCACGCGATGTCCGGCTTACATTTTTTCCGTGGCGCCTATGCCACTCAACAACTTCGACTTTCCTAGCAACCGTATACGAGTGCATCGTCCAAACACGCGAACCGAGCGAACGCAAGCAATGCAGCGCGATAAACACGGAACTAACCGAACCACCGAACAACAAGCGAAAGCGGAGGGGCGAATGGAAAGCTCTGTGCGGCTTTCCATTCGCTAGATCCTTCTTTCCAACGTAGTGTATCTTCACTGCTTCACTCTTGCCACAGCGCCCTACCCTCTCTTCCTTTGTACACCAGCTCGCCTGTATCTTTTGTTATTTCTTCCATTGACCTCTATTCCCGCGGCGCCCGAGTGTTGCCGTATTGCCGCGGAGCCCTTCGCCCGATTCCCGCGGCGCCCTTTGCCCTCTTCGCCCGCGCTGTCGTGACTCATAACTAGTGCCGGTCGCTTCAACTTCAGGAGATAACGGCCGTCCGCGGCGACTGGGCGCTTGCCATGTCCTTCACATATTTTTTAAAATTTGCCTAAAATGGGGGTGGGCGGTTGATGTGTCCTCTGTTTGTTTTTGAGATAGTTCGAAAATAGGGGGTGGGCCCTTAATGTGACATGGGCCCATGCTCGGTATTTTACGGTATGTACTTTAAGCCCCGTTGACAGAGTTCTGCGGAGTCGAGGTTGCTATGTACTTTCAGGCCCGTTCACAGAGTTGCATAGAGTCGGGGTTGCTATGTACTCTAAGGCCCGTTCACAGACACTCAAGGAGTCGGGGTTGCTATGTACTTTCAGGCCTGTTCAAAGACCTCGGGGAGTTGGGGTTGCTATGTACTTTAAGCCCAATTTGACAGAGTTGCACGGATTCGGAGTTGCTATGTATTTTTAGGCCCGTTTGCAGAGTTGCAGAAAGTTGGGATTGCTATGTACTTTAAGGCCTGTTCACAGACTCGCACGAGGTCGGGGTTGCTGTGTACTTTAAGGAGTGTTCAGACAGTTGCGCTTAGTCGGGGTTGCTATGTACTTTAAGGCCCGTTCACAGACACTCGGGGAGTCGGGGTTGCTACGCCCTGCAATCATATTTAAGCGTGTACCTTTTTTGCTGTTTCCACGTCTCTTGGGGTTCGGGCAAGCCAGCGGGCACGGAGAGAGTAACTAAATATCAGTGAGTCATATTTTAACCGGACAACGCGGAAATCTCCTTTACTGACGGGGGCGACCTGCGGTGCCGAAAGCGGGCGATGTGTGACGTCTTTGGTCCTGGCTTACTACTGGTCAGAGCCGCTAAAAGCTTTTTTTTAATCGAAATACAAAATATAAGTGTCGCAAACTGTTTCAATAATTTATAAAAGTAGATTTTGTTCAGTATTTTGGATCAGAAAACAAACAAATGCAGTTTATAAAGTATGGAAACAAGAAAGGACCCGCCGACATACCCCCCACCAAGCGGTGGAAAAGGCGGCGCACACTAGAAAGGAGTAGTGGGATCAGGCGCTGACATGGAAAGGTCCCGGATGTGCGCGGCGGCGCTGCGGTCGTTTATGGACTGGAGGATCCGACCGGCTCCGAGCGATCCGAAGGCCTTCGGCAAGCAGCTTTGTCTTGCTTTTTGGCCATTTCGCGGTAAGGCAGCGCGAAGTGGCTCCCATTCTGAACTGATCTTTACTCCATGTTTGCTGTCGTTTGTGGGCAATGAAGTGTCATGCCGAATTAGTATTCAATCGCGCAGCAAATGCAATGAGAGCCGCTCTGGCTGCCCGCTGTATTCAGCCTATCCAGAACATGCTTTAGCGGCAGCCGTGAGCGCTCGCTGAGCTCACTACCCCTCCTCTAGTTCACAGCCATTGAAGCAACCAAGGACGTCATGAAGGAGGTTATTTTTTGCTTGTTTTTGTTATCTTAGCTTGCCTATAACTTTTAAACTAAAGCGAAATTTGAGAAAAGAAAAGTTTCTTTGAGTTACTACATTCAGTGTGCTCAATATAGGTGCAAATCAAGAACCAGCAAAAAAGTCCTTGCAGGGCCCCTTTAGGGCCCGTTGACAGACTTGTGCGGGGTAGGGGTTGCTATGTACTTTAAGGCTTGTTCGCAGAGTTGCGCAAAGTCGGGGTTGCTATGTACTTTAAGGCGCGTTCACAGACTTGCGTGGGTTTGAGGTTGCTATGTGCTGTAAGGCCCATTCACAGACTTGCGTGGGTTTGAGGTTGCTATGTGCTGTAAGGCCCATTCACAGACTTGCATTTCCTTACGGCCGAGTTCCTACAATCTCTCACGACGTGTGAACAAACTGTCACGCCGGGGCCATCTGTGAGGTGACCCCGAAACCGCATTTCGCTAGCTCAAGAATTTTGCAGTAATTGTGAGACCAAATGTATATACTGTCTGTGAAAAATGGCCGTTTATAATGAGGGTTCTGGAACCGGGTTCCGCAGAGCACCCTTGGCTGTTCTATGAGCTCGCCAATTTCCTCGACCCTCCCCACCCTTGGGTTTTGTGGCTTACCAATTTGAGCACTCCTTTAGCAGATCGGTGCCACTCAGCGATGCATGACTATGTGCCAAGCGCTTTCCAGTGTGGGTGTTATCGTTTACAAGGCCTGTAGACTCTTGTTCAGCGTTACCGCATCAATGCCAAGACCAGTAAGGGTTCCTCAGCTCCCATCCAAGGCAGATGAGGGTTCCTCAAGATAAAAAGGCTCGAGGACCGCCGATTTATACATAGCCCAAAGATATTCGAGCCGAGAAAGTGAGAATGATGGGCAAAAACTTGGGAAATGTACAGAAATGCTGAGGGGTCCATGGGTACCCATGGATTGTTTGGAACACTTACAACCTGCGAATGTTTCACACTTTGTTTTTCACCGTGTGCTCGAAGTAATTCTGGCAATGTTAGAAAAGACCCTTTCTCATTGATGGTGTCTGGGTTTTATTTTACAAATGAAACCGGGACACCCCATTTTACAATCCTTCAGTCTGGTTATATGCAGATCGGACGGGTTCCTGGGCTCGTCATAAGTGTCCCCAAGCAGCAACGATGCACTTGAATTGCATGCAAATGCAAATGTGGGAACCAGCCTTTGGAGGAAGTTTAAGTGTTTATTTCCATAGGTGTTTTTTCCCTGGCAGAATTAACTGGAACGCTGCAACACTAGCTCTGTAGCTAACAAAATAAGTACTCTGTCTATAAGAAGAGTATGCCTGTGTAATGATGCTGACAAAGACTGGTAAACACAGAATGTGCGACAGGCCTTCCACTTATCGACGCTCGTCTGCAGGGTACCGGGCAAAGGCTCTTCCCGCTGTTTCTGCCATTTCTTACGTTCTCGATAAGTTCACCTCTCTCTTGTAGAAGGTGAGAGTGGCACCTGGATGGCATGGCTTTGCTACAACGCGAGTGTGTCGAGGATTCGCTCCCATTTCTGAGTAACACCGCAAGATGGCATAACACGACATGCCCACGCGCTTCCAAAGCTACAAGGCAAGCGACCATGCCGTCTTTGAACGTTGCGCGAAACTGTCTCTCTCCGCATTGAGAGCGAACGCCATCCCTCGCTAGCCCGGTCGGTAAAGCACTTGGCTCACAATCTCAAACTGGCGAGTTCAAATCATACCGGGGGACTGAAGTCTTTTTATAAAGTTTGCTTTGGGCGTAACGCTTTCAGCGTTGGTTTTCCGTTACAGCCAAACGTTACACACAAGGCGTTGCTTACCTCTGTGACAAATGCGCGATTAAACGCATCCCGCATTAAAACGTTTCTTTTGGCCGTGACGGCTAATGCTGGGTACCCTCCGTCTTCATGCAGGCTGTGGGAAGACGGCTGGAAGGAGCGCTACTACGTGTCCAAGTTTGACATCAACTCTGACAACGTGGCTTTCCGCCACGAAGTGGTACGTTACTCCTTGCAGGAGTGCCTCGTACCGGACGGCTGCGTGTAATGAACTTCCACAGTATGAATCGAGCCGTCATATGCTGTCCCGTTTTCTGCTCCGAGGAATATGGTCACCCTAGTGAGAATGCAATTGTGCATCGAAATAAATGTCATAAATTAAATTAAGAACAGTGCATTTGTGATACGAAATCTGTTTCTGCGCACATTGCAGGCCACGGCGTACGTGGAGGGCCTCTGCTGGGTCCTGCGCTATTACTACCAGGTGAGGGCCACGTCTCGCCACTCTCCCAATCTTTGCCTTTCACGAGTACGTGAAATGTTGCAGAGACAGGTTAACGGAGTCAATCATTTCCTTCCGCAAGGGCTGCGCTTCCTGGAAGTGGTTTTTCCCGTACCACTACGCCCCATTCGCCTCGGACTTCATCAACGTTGGCGACATCAAGATCAACTTTGAGCGGGACACTCAACCTGTGAGTGTGCACTTATGAGGCAGTTTCCACTGCTGTTATAACATTTCTTATATATATTACAGTTGAGGCTATCGAGGTTTTCTTAGTATTACTTGTAATTCTTAGTTGCCAAGCCCAGTTGGCTGTGTACCAGCTTGAAAGGTGATTGCTCAGCTTCCTCAGTATTTTGTTTTTGTCGCCACATCATTTGTGAAATTACCTTTGTAATAAAGTGTACTCAAAGTCAGTCAGTTGCACGGTGTTGGAGAGGGGCTGTATCTATTGCTTTACAGTTTCTTGAAAGCATCCTATTCTAAACGGGCAAGTAAATGTTGAACCCCATGAGCTACAATGCTTTGTAAATATGTCTGAGCAGCAGCAATTTGACAACTGGATAAAATAGGGTGAATTGAAGGTAAAGTGCTTGAAAAATTGCAAGACATTAGAATTTGCTTTTTGAAATTTCTGCATTGGAACCAGCAAATGGGAATTTAACTCTCAAAAACCTTCCTTTCATCTTTTTTTTTTCTTTTTTTTGGGGAGCATAACTTGAGGTGTTTTAAGACTTCTATTGATGTATTTTTCTGAAAAGAGTTTTATTAGATTATATAATGATGCACCAGTTTTCATGCAGATTTCAGATATGCAGTTTGATATTGGATATCTCCTAAAACCAAAGTTTCTGGTGAAGTGCTGTAACACCTTGAGTCGTCGCCCACCCCCCTGCTGCCTGAAATTCATAAAAAAAAGTGTGCTGGGTAAACACAAAAGGTTCAGAAAAGGCTAAACGCCCATTTTTCTGTGTGTATGTAGCACGGCTGCACAGATGATGCATTAAACTTAAAACTTGAATTAGTTTCATTGTTGTATACAAGAAATGCTCATGAAAGAATGTTTTACCACCTTAAAGTATGTTCCTTGCATACGTGTAGTGAAAACTGCTGATCGGCATGCAGAGCCAATGTTTGTTCCATAAAAGCACGCTTCTAACACCACTATGTTCTTTTCATTAGTAAAAACAAAAGAGAGTAAACGAGAAAATAGAAAAACCAACCAGGCACAATGAGCGAGTGAATAGAAGAAGCAACGAAGAGAGATGCCAGGGAAGCGGAAATGCCGGCGATCGCATTGGCAAACACTTTGGCGTAGGGCCAAGTTGGGCGCCTTGTCAATCGCAAGGAGGAGGCTCTTGTTCAACTTTCTTGTTCAATGCGTACGCGTGTGCATCTGTGCATGGCATGCTACCGCCGTGGTTTGATGCGTGCACGGCACTAGAACACGGAGCTCAAAATAGGACGCTTCACAAACGTCGGTGTGCGGCGTTCCAGAAGAACTTTATTTACCCGTTGGCTTCATCTCAAACATTCCGCAACCTTACCAACCGGGATCGCGACGTTCTGGGAGAATGACTGGGTATTCGTGGCGACCTTATTTTGGTGGAGATGAAACTTGACCTTACGCTCCACGGTGACATTTTTCCAGGATATGGGGCATTCGCTGATCTTGCAATCCCTGAATAGGTTACTGCTTGTGTTGTCTTTCTGACTTTTCTTTTGTTCGAACAAACTTTTTAGTAAGCCAGACAAAGTTTGAATCTGTCATCTCCATCGTTTTCGTTTTGCACGCATGTACTTTGTCTAGTGGTTCACGGAATTAGGAGAGGGAATCGCTAAACAAAGTGAAGAATCTTTCCCTCCTTCGTTCCACATTGCCACAGACGTCTTCCAACCGTGAGGTCTGGGGCCGCATTATGCGGGTAGGATAAATATTTGCGTATGGGGAGTCTGCGTTGGAATTTGGTAGGGGTGGGGGCGATCACTGTGTGTTTTTTGGGAAATCGATGTTGTCCCAAAATGTGGGGTGAGCAATGACTCGGGATTTTACGGTAGATATGTCACTACATGGTAATTTCTTGCGTTTCATTAGAGAAACTTCCTCTGGGCATCGCAAAATATCAGAAACGATTTGTGGGTCCACATTCGGAAGGATTCAGCTTGTGGGAGTTCGCTATTTTGCGTGTGGTACCATGTACTGTTTTGTGAGTCGACGCACTTGAGACATTGAGTGTTCCTCGATTGCAGTTCAAGCCCATGGAACAGCTGATGAGTGTGTTCCCGGCTGCCAGCAAGCAGCATTTGCCTCCTGCTTTTGGAGATCTCATGGATGACCCAGTGAGTATGCCAGCATCAACACATACCGTATTTACTGGCGTAATAATTTCACTTTTTTTTTTTCGGAAAATTGACACACATCTGGGGGCGCAATTGTTGCATGGTTAAAACTTTTGTGCATTTTATTAATGTCATTTAAGGTGCCGATATGACAAGGCAGGGTACTGTGGCACGTCTCCACTGACGGAGGTGCACCCACGGCTGGTTGTGTGCACGCCACATTAACCATGCTCTACAGGGGTTCTCAAACTGGGTTACCCGGAACAGAGGGGTTCCGCAAGCTGGCCTCATGGCACCCAACATGCAGTGCCCCCCATGCCCCCCCCCCCCCCCCCCCCCCCCCCTAGTTCAACCTTCCACAGACTGAGATTGAGTTGGTGTTGCAGAAAAAGCAACTGCACCCTTCGCACTAATATGTATATATGTACCGTATTTGCTCGAATATAACGCTACCTCGAATATAACGCGAGGGCACGTTTTGATCCCCTCAAAAAGAAAAAAAAAAACTATTATAGCGCGAGCCGAGGCCACGTCAATTTCTCGCACTCAGGGGCATAGCAGAAGTGAAAAGTCAATGGAAATAGAAGAAATATAATTTTATGTTTTGACTGCACTCATCCTCACTGCTCAGGTCCTTCCGTTTACAATCCACTTGGCAACTACGCAGATAAGCAGCAGCATGGCACCGCTTGTCTGGTAGTTCCTTTTTCTTCGGCGTGAGCTCCTCAGCAGCCCACAATCCAAGCAATGCACGAAGCAGAAGCACCAACACACAAACACCAGACCACTCTGGAGCATTAACTAAAAAATGCGCAGGCAGAAGAAATACTGCTGAACCCGATACACAACCACACTTCTTGTTCTGGTCCCGCTGCATAAACAAACGCATCGTGTTGCACGATTGCGGAAACGTGGTCGGTGGTCTTGGCTTGGCTTGTGTTGACTTGGACCTGCTTGGCTTGGCTCGGGTTGGCCAGTGCCCGCATTCCCGCATGGCGCGTGTGCCGAGTTTCTGCGGCATGCGCGTGTTGTACAAACACAAAAGCGATAAAAAATGTTTTTTAGGGGCGAAGCTGCTTAGGGTCTAGCCTTGTCCGGCGTCCGTGCTCACATTGATTACCATCCCATCTGTCTTCTTGAAAAAAAGAAAAAATGTTTGCGCAGTCGACAGGATTCAAACCTGTGCGGGGAGACCCCAATGGATTTCTAGTCCATCGCCTTAACCACTGGGCCACGACTGCGGGACAAGTAGGGGGCTCTGAGATGTGGTAGCAACTCAAGAGCTGGGTTTTCTCTCATGGATGAAACGTTGCATGTAGCCGCTCAACGTCTATACAGGAGAGGGCGCTGCGGTCAAATGCGTATATAATCGGGTTAAAGTTTGCATGCACTGGCTCAACGTTTATAGACGAGAGGGCACTGCGGTGAAATGCTCAAATGCGTATATAACCACGATCCATACCCCACATTCTCTTTCTGACATGGATTGTTGACTTAAGCGGTGGAGATGGGTTCCCACGGCTTCTAGCGGATCCGCTAGAAGAACCACTGGCTCTGCATTTCACCGACCATAAAGCAGTAATAATGAAGTCGAAACGCAACCCGGAACTCAGCACTACCTATGAGTGATAAAAAAAAAAAAAATCAGCACTACCTATGAACAATAAAATCGGTATCATCAGCACCACCAGGGCTTCGCTCCAATCAAAATCATTCACCACGTGGAGATGCGTCCATTTCTTTAATGTTTTCTATTTGCCCCTTCACGAGGCCCAATAGCTAATAAATTCCCTTCCACACCCCCACTTCTTTTCCCGCCGGATCTCTTGCATTGAGCCGGAGGGATGTCTTTCTCCTCTGGCTTTCTCCAGACTCGCACGCCTCGTGGCTGAACTTGATTCCAAATATAACGCGAGGTGCATTTTGGAGTATGTAGTCTCTGCCTTCTTATTCTGTCTGTTTCTCTGCCTTCTTATTCTGTCTGTAGTCCTCCTTTTTGTCTTATTCTATCAGGGTTTCTTGGGACTTTTTGAGGCTTGCTGGATATTCCTGGGACAAAAAAAAGTTTGAGAACCCCTGCTCTATAAATTGCTAAACTTTCTTGGACGCCTTCAGCATTCCTTTTGTCGAAGGAATAGCACTACGGAGCTCACTCGGCAAGGAGAGTGACGCAACCGTTCTTAGGCGTAACCTCCTTTACGATTTCACTGTCCGAAAGTGGAGCACAGACGACAGCGTGTTTTTTGACATCAATGCATCCAATGGACGAAACATCTCCGGGATCTGGGCAATTCCTCGACCCTAGCAGCGTTAGCTGTACGCGCCGCTCGGTTTCGCTGTTGATCACTTCTGCAATTATGCACTTGCAGCCATTACATGCATGTTTACTGCCATTACGTGCATGTTTACTGCCATGCTTGGCTTAGCTTGGCCTGGCCGCTCGGTGGCAAAAGAAAATTGGCTCGGTGAACATGGCGACTGGCTGAGTTGGCTGCAGTTTGCGACTCACGGGGCTGGAAATCGGAAAGGCATTTATTACATGAGGGAAAGAAAGTCTAAATGTTGATGTTTGTTGTGGGTGGTGCGTTCATTAGCATGTGTTCATTATGCTAGTGGATACGGTATCTTCTCTAGAAACGGCAGGTGCCACCTGGGGAATATCAGAAGGGACATTCCAAGAGTGGCGTTTTCTGGTGGCCTTTTCGGCGGCATGCCTGCCTCGACCCATTACTTGGAGGGAGGAGAGTTATAGTGACATTATAGACATTATAGACATTTTTGTGGCTCTGAAAAATAAATGTGATTGGGAAAAATGTGATTTCCTTTTTGGAATGCAGATCTGCAGAAGCGCTGGTTGTGTTTTTAGAAGGATGCAGCAAACTTTTACTTTCATACTTAGTGCATAAAAATAGATTGGAGGTAAAGCTTTAGATTAATTCCATTGCTTTTTTCTAACCAATATTTAACATTAAGAATGCTTTCTTCTTTGTGCAGAGAAGATAAAAAATGATTTATTTGCATTGCTGGTTTGTAAACCATATTTAGGGGGAGGCACGGCCTTAAAGGGGCACTGACACATCAAAATCGTAATTTATTTTATTATCCGAAAGGATTGAAAATGATGCCGGGACATTACCCTCAAAATTCGAAACTTGGAAATTCAGTATTTGTGAATTAAAAAAACAATTTCCAAATGCCGAATTTGAAGTTCCCGCGCGATCCGCGCCAGTGCAGTGAGTCAAATTTTGCGGTCTTCTGCGACTCGACTTTCTTTCGGACCTCCGCACCACACCGTGAAGCAAAGCGCCGTTGCTACCGTGACCCGAAGAGAGGAGGAGGTGAGCGGGCGGGATAGAAGGGAGCCGGCGCGAGGAAAAACCAGTTTGTTCCCCGACTCGGCGATAAGCCTCTGTTCGAGCGCCGCCAAGTTTTCCGAGGGAGAACACAAATCCACCAAAATCTGATTTTTGGTATTTCAAAAAGAAAGGCCGTAGTGCGTTCGTCATTGCGTTAAAAAACATGTTTTACGATTGCCGTTATTAAATGTTATAGAAATTTCACCTACAAAGCTTCTAAATTTCCTGATTTTTGACGTCACCGATCAAAAGAAGCAAGGAGGTGAGCGCGAGAAATATAAACGCCAAAAATAAAAAGGCGCGCGCGCGAGCGGGAAAATTGTTTTTCGCAATGCGTTTTTTTTTGCGTGTCTATGACTACAACTTGCATCGTTTTAGACAATAAAAAAGAATACGACCTTTGGGGTGTCAGTGCCCCTTTAAAATCATAATTTTTTGAAAAAGTCATGTTTTTGAAAAAGTCTTATCAGCTTGTATAACTCCCGAAGAATGATGTGAAAAAGTTTTATTCCTGTAGATCCAGTATTTAGTCCGAAATAAGTTATTTCTGATGTGCCGGCGGCCGAGAGCGCTTCATAAAACTGCACGCGGTCACACCAATTTACCATTCTCAAAGTGCGCTCGCTCCGCATTCATTAGGTCTAGCACAGACAGGCACCCCTCATTAGAAAAAGTGCTTAGCCCTCCTTCTTTTGGTATAGAGCTCCTTGTGAGATGTTGTGCGCACCAAACGTGAAACCGCATAGAAAACAGCACCGCACGCTCTCTTGTTGGCCACACTGGTGAATAAGGAAGCCCGATTCGCTTAAACCTGCCACAAGACCCAATACTCCATGCAGCGTGGAGTGTATATGCCAGTCTCCTGCATCAACGCATTGCCTGCATTCATACCACCCCCCGACAAGGAGCCAATTCATTTCGCTTGTTCCACTGGGATGGAGTCCTGGTGCCACTTGTACGAAGCAAAGCTCTCAAGGAAGCGAGAGAATCACCAGCATCTCGGCCACATAAGCCAGCTTTTCCAAGGAGATAGCGAAGGAGCTAGTGCCCTTGTACAACCGCCTGTCACGGAATGATTTTCTTGAAAGATGTTCCCAGATGAAAACCCAGAACGGGAATGATTCTTTCAACGCCTTGCTTTGGAAGAGGTGCCTAAAGGTCGCTTCTCTAAGTACTGTACTCTCGCAGTCTTCAACCTGGATCCTCGAGGCTTTGAGAAAGTTCTTCGGATATGGGCATTGAGCCAGGGAGCCACCAGACATCACAGGCCGTGAAGGTCACTCGGACGAAGATTGCAATGGCCCAAGTGAAGGCACCGAGGCATCGCGCAAAAGACAAAAGATGGAAGCTGTGGCCAAAGCACAGAAGGACAATGCAGAGGAGAGACTGCCGTACAGTCCTGGAGCATTTTAGGTCAAGTGGCAAGTGCCATCGAAAGTGGAACACAATATAGATTTTCAAACGCGTTTTCCTCAGCTTCATGTTTTGACCATTTTTTCATTGCTCAAAAACTATCATTCGATGACTGAAGTACCTTCGTAACTGCTGTGTGGTTTTTCTGGAGTGAAATTTACTGGAGAACTCGACTATGTGTTTGCTTTTTCAAGATTGCTATTTCTTTAGCGAGAAAATGTCAACTTTTGTAACAGTAAAAATATGAATGAAATTAACCCCTTTCTCGAAGTTTACTTTAACGCTAAATATGGCGCTTAAAATTATTTGAAACCCACTACCGATTAGTCTAGTCACTCGTCCTTATATCCAAGGAAACAAATTGTGACATTTTGGTACTGTTTTGAAACTATAGTTTTTTCCCCTAGGCACTACTAGCTGCATAGTATTTTTGACATATAAGGCTGTAACTTGGCACGAAATTGACCTTTTCAGCTGAAAGTTGGTGTAGCCTCCCAAGTTTGCATGCCTAGTATACCGTGCCAATTTCATTGAAATAGCATTATTGGTTTGCATGGTTTTTATTACCAGATCTATCAGGAAGGATCTTTCCTCATATTTTTGGGTGGAGAGCAATATTTTTATTTACATCTACTACTATGAAGGGTAATCTTAATTATCTCGCAATAGGATGACTTCTGGCATTCCTTTTTCACTGACAGCTCGTTGAACATTGTTTTTTTCAGGATTCACCCATCATCGACTTCTATCCCATAGATTTTAAGATCGACCTCAACGGCAAGAAATATGCCTGGCAAGGTGGGTGCCCTCCACTAGCCAGTCTGTCTACAGCTTTCCATGCCTGCTTGTCAGAGATCCTAATCGACCCCTTTCGAAAGTGTGTCCTCTGCTGGAATCTGGAATCTCTGCGCAAGACACGGCCGATAGTTTGAGCCCGGAGATGGTATTGACTTTATTTTTATCGCCTTACATAGTTTTAAACCTGCGCATTGTCTGGTATCAGCTGTTATGCCATTGTGCTGTTCCACCCTTCTAACAGTCAGCATGTGGCTGCTTCTGGGCATCACCTGCTCTGGGCATCACCTGCTTGCAACAAAAGTAGATACTTCCGAAGAAGCAGTAATGGCTTAATATTTGTTTGGGTCATCAAAGGGCTTTCTACACGAAATGGTATGTTTTGGGCTAGGGCTTTATGAAATAAAATGCTCTAGAAAAGTGTACTGGAAAAGTGTAACGCGTTATATCCCCGGCTAAATTTAGCGAGAAAATGCTTTCTGCTGGTTTTGGGCTTCAATAATATGTAGACAAAGACCCAAGACATATCAAATAATTCCATCTCGCAACCTGTGCACCTTACTCTAATCGTGGACATCAAGCACCGATAATAAAATACATTTTAAAGTAGTTCTCTTCAAGTAGACTTTTTACCTTGTCACCTCAGGAGCAAGTGTTGTTTTTTCTTTGTGTGTCTGCAAGCTTTTTTGGGTGTTAGTTGACCTAGTTGAATTAGTCCGTAGCTCAGTTTTTACGTATATACGATTCTTTCTGGGCCTGGAATGTTTTGTTTTTTCAAATGTGCATATTTTTGTAATACATTTCTGCGAGTTCCGTTGCACACGACCTGGTGTCTAACTCAGTACAGCCTAAGCTCGTTATAAAAGACCTTGATTTTGACCAAGATTTCAGTCTGTTGTAAGAGAAGTATTTTGTATGCAGATATGAAGTTGAGTCAATGGTACATAAAGGAAAACCGACCGAACTTCACAAATTGGTATGTTATATCTATTTGTCTGCCGTAACCAGGTCTGTTGTAATGAGCTTAGACTATAACCACCGCTTTCAAAGCCATCCAGTACTGTATTCTGGCTATGACTGTCTTAGAGGGCCATTTTTCTTGTCTATCTAGAATCCTCGTTGTTCGTTGCTTATAGACAGCTATTGCATAATAAGTTACGGGCATCTGCTCGGAGGCCATCCCACACCACAACATCCATTTCTAGTACCTTGTGACAGGATGCCTGTGAATCAAATTTTCAAATGAGATTTTTACCACAGAATGTGTTTAGGGGTCATTTTCTATGAGAAAACTGTTATGAAAGACCACCTGATAGGACCGTCGTAAAGAACAATCAGGAACGAGTGTCATGAATGTTGACATGCCATTACATGACATTAAGGTTATGCGTCAAGAAACTGAGGAACGGGACGAGACGAGAGCGCATCTCCTCGTCTTCCCCAGTTTCTCCGCGCATATATAAAATATAAAAACATAAAAGGTTAAAAAATATATATTGGTGTGTGTGGGATGGTGCAGGGCAGATTCCGTGCTCTCAAGTCTTTGTCAACGTTATCGAGCTTGCATAATATTCTTTTATCTGGGCCTGAACTTTTGGAACGAATTTGTTACGCAGGAGTGGCGTTGCTTCCATTCGTGGACGAGAGGAGACTGTTGGAGACCGTCAAGACGGTCTATCCGACGCTGACCGAGGACGAAGGTGGGTCCCTCTGCTGTCAGTCGAGCAATCTATCTATCAACAATTTATTTTACGTCAGATGTAGGCTGCAGAGGCAAAAAGTAAAAAAGTTCACCCGACAAGGCCTCGGCAGCCCTAGCAAACACTCTAAAATAGCCGGTCCAGATTACTACTGTTCGCGTTTTTCCCTTGAGCCTCTCACTGCAAAGTTTTCGAGGGAGTAAAGAAACTGGCCAATATTTTTAATCTTGTTATTTGACCAGCAGAATGTCTCGTGATGTTCCACCTAAGCTCGTACAAACGGAATAGCCATACTATTCAAAAAGATTCGCGTTGAATATTGCTTTTGCTCTACATATCCATTGAGGTCTGATGTGATAGCACGCTCGTAAATTGAACTTTACGGTTGCTCGACGCACGTTTACTCTGAAAGCATTAGCGTGAATAGCAGTGGTAGTTGCCTCGAGCCCGTTTCCCAACTACTGCACGTTTCCATCGCGCAGTGAAGCGGAACATAAGGGGCGACGACGTGTTTTACGTCCGCAAGGGGCACCGAGGCTACAGCTACCTCTTGGGACTGTACGAAGCCTGCAAAGATTTTAACAGGGTGAGTACATTTATACCCATGCATTTACGTACATACCTCTAAATCAACGCCAAACTCTCAAGAAACAATTTTTAGCACAACACTTACGTCGCAACACGTGTTTTGAGTTATGAGCAATTACAGAGCATGCCTCACAGTGAAACCGGGTTGATGCGTTCCCGGTTTTGTGTATTCCCAGATTTTGCATTCAGAAGCGCCGGTCGCGCCGAGCTCCCGTAGGAACACGTGTATTCATTTTCTGCCTAGTGCGTTTGCTTTCCTGGTGCTTATGTCCAAGAAGTCGCCAAGATAGCACCACAGCGCTGGCCGATTTAAGCAGTCCGATTCGCAGACAAGTTAGTCGCGTTACGACACGTCCGCGGATCGTCCGCCTTCCAAGCACATTCCCACGGAGGGGGAGATGAGGGACGGCGAGGATCGACTGAAGCACGCACAGCGGCACCGTCGTCCAAGTGCGACGTTTGTCTAACGAAAAGTAATTTTGTGCTTCTTTTATGTGCCGTGCGAGACAGAGCATTGTGATAGGCTTAGTGCAAAGCCCCACTTGCTTTATTAACCCCAGGCATAATGCAAGTGTGGTCCCGATCAAGGAGGGTCAGAATAAAAGCGACGGAATCCCGGGCTTTCGAAGGGGCGTTTGTCCATGTCCTCGTCCCTGTGCACTCGCGCGCAACACTTCAGTACACCGCAGGCACAAAAGATGTCTTGCCCAACCTCATTGGGTCTTCGTCTTGCCTGACGAGAGGCTGGATGAGTGTCCGGGACAGAGTGCGGCATGCGAAACGAGTTTTGACAGAGGCTTCTTGACACTCACCTTAAAGAGTACCAAAACCTGCAGTGCGTCGGCCACTAACAGTTTTGCTAGCTCTCTTCACGCGTGGAACCAAGAATCACACGTAAAACGGAACAAAGGGAAACAATGCGCCATATATTTTTGCTAGTCAAAAAAAAAAAGGGGGTGTGTTGTTGCCAGGCAAAAAGGTTTTCGAGTCAGCCCCCGCCAAAAATATGTGTAAAGCACAGGCCGAAAAAGCCGAGCACCTGTTTAATCGCTGATTTTTTTACTTCACACCACGCTTCAAATACCTTCAGTCTGGCATGAAAAATTATTTTCTTTTTAAAGAGCAATTTCAAGACTTCTCTCCTATAAAGAGAAATTCTTTTAATGCTTTGTTCTGTTTTGGTTAGTTTGCTGGTCCATGTTGTTGCACCGTTCTTGGTTCCTTATGTGAGAGAAGGTGCAAGAACTTTGCCCAACTGACGCGCTGCAGGTTCTGGTATTCCTTTGGGTCTGTGTAAAGGTACATCTGTCAAAACTCGTTTAGCACACCGCAACCTCCTGCACATGCACTACTGTCGAGACCGGTTATAATGAAGACAATGGGAATCGGAAATCACTTTGCTATATCCGCTATTTCGTTTAAACCTAATTCAATTAACGAAGTGCAAAAGGGAATGGGGAAATTGTGATTCCTTCGCTGTAGCCGCTATTTCGTTATAACCGACTTCGTTACAACCGATCTCGACAGTATAGCCTGTCGTCCAGCAAGACCTTTTTGGCAGCTTTGGTGTACTGGAGTGCTGTGCATGACCGCATGGCGACAAACCGACGTCGCTTGCCCACATTTCAGTCACCCAAAGCGCCAGGTGTAAATATCTTACGGGATGTCCTGTACACACGGTTCCATTTAGAAATTCACTGCGTGTCATCAAAACCACCTTAATCAGTTATAGAAAGACTTAAAGCACATGTCAAGGGAGGGGTGTGCACTAAAGTTTCCACTGGTGCAGCAGGCACAAGGCTGGCGATGCAAAAGCGTGTTTTTGCATTGCCAGCCACGGCAATGCAACCGGGCCTTTTAGTGAAGGCTCTCAAAAATTCCTACCGATAGGGTTTATTGGTAGCGATTTTTTTAAGTCTTTGCTGATGCTTCTGATACGTCCTATTCAGGCAGGTAGATAATATATGTTTTAGCGAGTCGAGTGTTCCTTTCAGCGAAGTTCTTCCTTCAGTGATGTTGCCTGCCTTGCAGGAGTTTGACCTGGAACCGAAATACTTTGGCGGTGTGGGTGGGAAGATTCTGCTGAGTCACAGCGCTGTCGGCCCTGGAGAGTGAGTTCATCGTCTTTGCGTTTTCTAGGTTTCCCTCTTTTCTGCCCTTTATGCTTGCAGGTTTTATGGCCTTTGCATCTTGGTGTTTCTTTGGCAGTCCGGAACGGCTTCCAGCGTGGCTAATGTTGTGATGCTGTAGGGGAGGCTCAGTAGCATCTGCTACAGCTACCTTATACGGGGGAATTCTTATAACTCTTGCTCGAAAGTACTACATTGATCCAGTGTTGAAACTTTCGTGAAAGCCAAGAACAACCAAGTTAGAATGAAAGCAATATCACGGGGTTTCAGAGCCACAATTTTTGTACTTTCACAGCAACAATCCTTCTTGTATGCAATGTGAACATATGTTCGCTGCGAGCTAAACTATCGAAGACCACCAGAAATTTCGTCATCTGGGGCCAAAACATTAGGAAAAGACTAGACATCTGTAAGGCATTGAAGAGGGGGACTCTCCCCCCTCTATCAAATACCTTGAGGGCATTTGAAACAAATAAATAAATACATTACGATAGTACAGTGTAGACCGCATATAACGTATGTCGCGGGAGTCGCGAAAATCCGCACTGTAAGCGGTACCGCGCTATAGCCAAAACATCAATTTTTCAGGCCGAAATACATGCCATGAGACAACTTACCTTTGTAAAAGAATTTATTTTATGTTAGATGAAAAATAAAGCTTAGTTTGAGGAAAGTCTTTATTTCACCAGACTAGTACAGTTCTATCTCAAGTGTGTCACAAATTTTGAAAGAAATGAGCGACTTTCGCCTGGCGCAGCCTTGTAGCGGCGTCGCGGGTTGCGGACGGACGTTGCGAGCGTTCAGGATTGCTAACCCTAATCACTTTTCTCCGGTGATATAAACATGTGAAAATTCGCATCCTTTATACGGTACGTGCCAGTAATACCTTCAACTTGAGCACAGGCATGAAATGCTCCAAATAAGAAATCTGGGCGATGTTCGAAAACACAAATGCTTAAAAGTCACCACTGTAGTCGAAGTCACCACTGTAGTCGAAGTAAACAAACACGACGACACGGGCGTTTCTGCCGTCTTGAGAGTGCCGCCACGACATCGCCGCACGAGTAGGTGGATCTTCCCTTCTAGTACGTGCTGGGTTATCATAGCGACACACAACGAAAATTCACAGTCAAGGATAGCGCTTTTACGCGGAACGATGAGCTTCCACCACGCCGTCTACGTCGACGATTACAACCGACGCCATGTTTGCGGATAGAAGCAGCCGGCCCGCGACCGGGATGCAACGCGCGCGAACACTTCTCCTCGACCTGCGATTGGTCGGTCGTTGTGGTTGTTTTCCAAAGCAGCGGAGGGACGCACGCATGTGAACGACACGTGCGTGCGTCCCTCCGTCGCTATGGCAACTGAAGCCTCTCTCTTCGCTTCTCCCCGCTTCTTCGAGCAACCTCCTTGCCATCCTTGCCCCCGCGAGTGCCGCTTGCGGCTAGCGCCATTATCTAGTGTCGCACAGGGTCGGTCGGCGGACTGTTCCAGAAACCGCACTAGAACTGGTATTTCCCTTCGCGCGCCTGCATTTTAAGTGGTATGTAATTACATGGAGTTCTATGGGAGGCGAACCGGTGGTTTAAAAAAACCGCGTTATACCCGGTCCTGCACTATAAGCGGTTACGTTGTAAGTGGTCTATACTGTAGTTGGAATACCTAAAGCGTTAACTTTCCCATGGAGCTGAGTTAGCGGCATCTGTAACTGTGAAAAAACTCAAAAAGAAATGCCCATCCTCCAACTGGCTGAGTGAAATGGCTCCCAGGTAGCCGTTGGCGGCCTCTTCACGAGAGCGCTCGTTCGGCCGCTACTCTTGTGTCGGGCATTGCCGGAGGTACGGGGCTGCGGCCCGGAGAAGGAACATGGCGGCGCCTGAGACGTCCATATCGTCAGCGACCGCAACCTCGGCAGTAGCGAAACGTGGCCGTCCACTCCAGTACACCGCAGACGAACTGAGGGAGCAGAAGAACGACATTCATGCTTTCGCATTCGCTATTCATAAGAAGCGCTTAGGTGTCTTCAAATTTTTGTTTGTTTGTTTGTTACGGCAGTTTGGATGCGAGACAAACTGGCTGTGGGCTGGTACTTTGCAGTTTTGTAAAGAGAAACGACTAAAAACGTTGGACAGGACCTCTTTTTTTTTTAATTTAAACTTAAGATAGTTACCTGCAACGTATTAACTGTTAGCCCTATGAGCAAAGTCAATTTTGTTTAAAAGAGTGGCAAAATGTGAGAAAAACTGGAATGGAGAATTTTTCACTTGGTGGCACATTAGAATTGTTTTTCTCTCAAACCGATTACCTGTTAAAGACAGGCCTGTATATCATAGGAACGGGATATTGACATACTTTTTTCCACACGAACCTGGATACTCTGTTTGATAAATAAATTTGCTAAATCGTCGGTCAAAAAACTTAAATTACAATTCGAAGGAACTCGCGTTTTATTACGCAAGGACCCTCGTAAGCTAGGAATTCTGCCAACTATATTCGAGACCTCAAAATGTCACCGGCTTTCGAAACATTTCTTTATGGAACGTCAAAAGACATTCCCTTTCATACACTACAGTGTTTACACAATCATAAGTCATTTCATTTGTACATTTTTGAAAATCTGAACTCAGGGGGTCGACTTATAATATCGGAACCAAAGGATTCTACTGCCACAAGACCAAAACAGTCGTAATGTTGGGAACACCTCAATTTGCTACAGGTTCAGCCGGCTCTCCGTACAGCATTGTGCTGTTCTGTGCGCTCGTTGTACAATTACTTTTTTTTTTACCTGCGCAAATGAGTATCACAATCCCGGTGATCGCATTTTGCAAATCGGTACGAGTGAACGGCGCGTGTTGGTTCGTTGTGCGCTGTCTTCGGAATGGCAGCAGTTGATCTAAGAGCCATGCCCGAACGACGGCTGGAATGGCCTCAACAGCTCCCCCTCTCTATTGCATGGTCGCACGTCATTTGATTGAGTATCGAAATCGTGCAACCATGCCTGCTTCCTTTGCTCTGCGTTGACACGCTCAGTCCGGGAAGTTTAGGTTTTCGGTGCTCGTTTACGGTCACCCTTCATCCGAGAAAAACCAACAACTGCTCCGCTGGATGCGAATTTGACCCGTTGGAGCGGGCGGTGTGCCAGTGGCGTCTGCAACGGCGCAGGACCTTTTAACCGCGATGGCAGACAAAGAGGCCTCTTTCGGGCCAAAGTCCGGATAGGTCTAGACGCTTTCCGGAGCTAGAGGCCTACCTTGCGACGTATGTAGCGCAAACGCCCGATCAGTTCTTACCCGTAACTTGCGCCACGATCGCCGAGTAAGCGCAGAAGATGCACTTGGCGCGGCCGTTTACGAAATGCGAGATTTTGTCGGACGACGCGACGTGCTCCGGAGGCGTGGCAGCAGCGACGACGGAAATAACGGTGCCAGCGTGGAAGAAAGACAGAGTGAGAACGATGAAGAGGGGCTTCAGTTGTCTCGCCTCGAGCCCGAGCGTCCTAGCTCCGATAACTCTTGGTCACCTCACGGTGCACCTCACACGTGTGTGCATGCGCATGCATGTGCATGCTCAGCCATAGCAGGTCAAAAGGCATCGAGCGGTCGCTGCAGGACGGGCGTCCCAAAGACACGCCGTTCTCGGCTTGTCAGTAACCGTAGCAATTGATAAATATTCGCCGTTTGTTTTGCTTACATGCAATGGGGGAGAGAGGGGGCGGGGGTCAACTTAAAATTGAGTTGACTTCCAATCGTGTAGATACTGTATTTGTATGCTTTAGGCCGAAAATAGAATTTGACGGGATTCGCTTGCGTGAATTGACTTCGCTGGCCGGCAAACTGGCTGATTCCCGGTGTTTTAGTTCTGAAGAGTTTTTTTGCTTTTCCATCTTTTCCAGCGATGTGCAGTCGGTCATACGGGGCCTGGACAACATTCCCGACAACAGTGTTGTCTGGTGAGTGGGCTTGCTGGCATTTTGCACGTTGCGGCGGACTGCAGCGGTGCCTTTCGAAGGGTTTTTGAGCGCGGTGCTTTTTCTTTCCCGCCAACAGCGTCCGTTTCCGGGATCCCAAGTATGGAAACGACTATGTTTTCAAGGCAGAGCGGCTTCCAGGAGCAAAGTGAGTAAATTTTTATGAGTTTTATTTTGGTCGTTGTAGTTTCCTATTAAGGCGTGCCTCCAGTTTCATTTACACCAGTGATCGGCAACCTTTTGTTGCAAAGGGCCAAATCGCCGCAAGACGGAGGCGGAGCGGGTCATTTTGTGGAAATGGAAAATTAAAAGAAATTGTAACATAGTTTCTTCTTTTAGTAAGATTTTGGGTGTTTAATATTGCTTGCCAAGGTGCAAACATTCGCATTTACACTTTTAACCCGGGGTCATAAAACATTGTGGAGGCGCTCATTTGTCATTTGCAAGAACTATGTTTGACTTTAGTCTTCATCTCTAAAAAGTATGTTTGCTGATATATACGTGCTGTAGCAAACACTTTGATCAAGGTTGCTGCAAGACTTTGGAGATTTGAAAGCCTTAAATCAGGGAAGCCAGTGGAAAACTTAAAAAAGTTGTTTGCTACAAATGCATTCTTCAGCTTATTCAATTTTTGAGGATCAGCATGATCAATGATTTATATCTGGCAACGCTCTTGAACTTGTTCAGAGTTAAGCGCCATTCACACACTTGCAACCGATTAAGACTGAAAGAGCCTGTACCGGTTTTTAAGCTGCTTGCAAAGGCGGAGGACCTGATGCGCTGCTGCGGAGCAGGTCCTTTGCCCTTGCAAGAGGCTTAAAAACTGGTCTTGTCTCTCTCCGTTCTGCTTTGTTGCAAGTGTGTGACGGCGCTTTAATGTGCTCTGCACATTAATTGAACATTGAGAACATTGAACATGCACATTGAGAATGAAATCTAAATCTAAATGTGCTATGTACATTTAGATTTATAATTGTTGGGGCCTGCCTCATTGCACACTGGAAAGTCGGGTACGCTTTGGACAGGCTCATAAACGTGACCCTTAGCGCTTTTATGTCCGTGATATGTAGACTCTATGGTGGCATCGTTCCGGTGACGTCTCAGTGTTTGTGCGATGCCATCGCATGACTCTGTGGCACCCTGACCATTCATGGGTGGTAACGTGTTACTGTAACTTCATTACTTTTTTGGTAACTTTCAAGTGTAACATGGTACCTTTTCTATATGTGACTTGTAACCATAGTTCTATTGGTTTTTCTGAAGCGACAACGAAAATAATGACGTTAGTCTTGTTGTTCTTTTCAGTATCTTCGGCATTAAGGTATCGTCGAAGGTGTTTTGACCGTCATGTTCGTCTTGTGCCAACTTGTTTCACCGTGCACTTCCTGTAATAAACTTGAAGGGGGGGGGGGGGGATGCATGTTCAAACTTTTTTTATTTGTATGAAAAAGTAACCTAGGAGTAAAATCGTTACTTTTGAGAGGTAACCAACTAATTATGCAGTAACTGTAACTTTGCTACTTTTATCTGAAAGTAATAACAAATTACTTTTTGAAAGTAACTTACTTAAAACTGATCCTGATGTCACAGGGATGACCTGCGTGACATCATTCCGTGCACTTAAACGACGATACTGGTAATAGTTATATGCACTCAAGTAGAGAGGCTCGCGACAGCGGAAAGACTAAAGGTCCATGCCGGAGGCTTCCAGGATGTGCCAAAGGGACGGGCCGTTCTCGCGCCTTCTAGGCCCCCCGGAGACGTGCCGCAGTTGCCTCTCTCGGCTTCTGCAAAGGGTACCCTCTTTCTCCGTGCTCAGGGACCCCGACCGGGTGCTGAAGCCCGGGGACCTGACCCCGGACCAGAACCGCAACTGGCGGCCGCAGCTGGGCATGGGGCCACGCCGGCAGATGGCTTCCCTCGGCGACTCCGGACACCGCGCACTCGGGTGGGTTGCGCGTCGCGTACGAAGGCCGAAGCGATGTTTCAGCCACCATGCTCCGTCTCGCAGTCCGACCGCAGCCAATGCTACGATCCGACAGAGCCGATCGGGTGACAGCGAAACTGTGCTGTTGCGACGCGGCGAATGCGGCATGATCCTGCTCTTTTGTCTGTTCGTGATTGGTTTTCAGCTGAGGTCGGAGTCGAAGCGTCTGTTGCGCAAAACGTCCAACGATGTACGGAGGCTAGCATCGCGCTCTTGTCTAATTTGCTGGGGTCCTGGCGGGGCTGTTTTCATCTCGTGCCGCAGGCACGCGGTGCGTTCGGCGGGAGGGTACAGCCAGGTGGCACCCCCGCACCAGCAGGACCGTGGCGGGGGCCGGTCCTGGGGCTACGGTGAGTCGGTGTTTTTCCTCAAACCTCTGTTTTGCCCCAAAAGGAAACTCTGAAGCGTCTGGGAAATTCTGGTCCGGTGGACCGAGAATTTCCTCGACGTCTTGGTCCCCGGTTCAGAACTTCCTTAGCGAGGCAAACTGTGCAGTGATGTACTGCAGTGCAGTGACAACCACATACATAGTAGGCGTTGCAATTTCGCATTTCTTGCTTGACCTTAGCGCAGACGAGGTGTAAGGAGAAAGCACTCCTCCAGAGCGGGACCTCGCATTGCTGCTGTACTTACTGAAGATGTTTTCCGCATGGGAGGCGAAACATTTAATGAAATTGGTTTTTATGTTATGTCAACTCAATGTCCTTATTTTAATTACGACGTCTCCCGGCTTTCAGATTATTTTTTCAAGGTTTATGAATATAACTGTGGCGACCCCCTCAAGTATGACAGGAGAGCTGCACAGACACATTTCGAACATACAACTAAGTTCAAGTCGGGATTTCACAGTGTCTTTCTAATACTTAGTGCTCTAAATCATGCATTCCTCGTGTGCCTACTGACTGAAGTCGTCTTCTCACACCCATTGCGGCAATTCTTACTCCTGTTGGTTTTAAAAATGCTGTAACTGGACAGCTAAGGCTTGTTTCGTGATTTTCTTGTCTTTTACTTTTCGTGCATTGTAGTCCCACCCCCCTCTGTACTGCCTCTGAGCCCTGAGGGCACAAATAAATAAAAAGAAAGAGAAAGAAACACACAAGCACCAATGCCTACTCTCTAGGATGAGAGTTGCAAATACTGTAAGACATCCTGTGAAAGGTTGCAATTTCTGTCGAAAGAATCTATTATATGATCCCCAAGTGCCTCGTGGCAAGCGTTGGGCAACGCAATTTTATGGTATATCTTTATAAGCACACACCTCTTCTTGTAAGTTTGACGGTGTTTGTTGGAAGAAGATGTTTCTCTCGATTTTTGTTTTCTTTAGGAGCCTCTAATCAGGGCCAGTGGCAGCAGCCCGGAAGGCAGCAGTCATGGGGGTAAGTCTCGTAAAAATGACTTCTTCCTCGGAATCTTCGTTCCACCCTTCTACAGACGGGGCATGCTTCATAACTCCCGCGACACCATCACTGTCATATGCTTCCGAGATGCGGTAACAGTGAAAATACTGCAATTCAGATAGAGTACATGATTACTATTACCAGTGAATTTCAGTCACTTTTACTGTGCAACACAGCTGAGACGTGACAGAGACTCTGTGTCGGTTGCACCAAACACCAAATTGTGGCGCCTTGTTTGCACGGGAGTGTACGCAAATGAAATGCATGACAAAGCTGAGCGCTCGTTGAACGGTGCGGAGCTGCGCCGACATCAGAACTATGCTAGCTTTAACAGTGTACTGCACAGATATTGACGCCAAGTATAGGGTCCTTGCACGTGACATCAGTTTTGGCTTGAAATACGACAAAATCCATGTTGGCGATCTCTCATCCCATCTTTTTGCTCGTGGAGACGGCATTTCCCAGATTGCTCGAGTTACGTCGGTCAGGGTAGTCCAGAGCATAAAGGAGTGGCAGGGGGCAATCGATCGTTGGACATACCCGCCGTTATTCGTAGCCAAGACGTAGATGGGCAAAATGACCCTGGCAGATGTGTCCAACATAGGAGTAATGACAGCAAGGAGGACCAACACTGCGTTCGAAAACCAGGCACCGGAAACGGAGCGATACTTTGCGGCAACGTCGGTGAAAAGGATGCAAGGACCCTATAAGGCGATTTCACGCGACATACTCGCAGCTCCAAATCTCGCCGGAAGACATGTTGACAAACTTTCTTGCTACGTGCGAGGGCAGTGTTTTGTGGATTGCTCGAATTCTTTCGTATTTTGATTGACTGTGCCAGTCAAGGTGATCGTGCGACATGAGACAGTGCGGGCTGGTACTCGGTGTTTACGTGTACCGGATTTTATTCGGAGTCGAGACGAGCCGGCAATCAAGAATTCGATTCGCAGGCGGCCAAAACGACCCTGGTAGGTGCCGCCGAAACGACTGGGAAAAAAGCGGAGTAGGCGTGGGTGTGTGCGGCCCAAATACATCCCCAGTCACACTTACCTGAGTTCCGTTGACGACGGCGATGCTCACCAAACTTGTGCGTTTCACCGACTCCAGAAACAATGCCGATAACTAGTCATCAGCATTCAGGCTAATGGAGAAGGTGACGGACGCCGTCAATCAACACGATGGAACGTGATTTACCGGAAGGGAACAGGTCATTTGTGAAAACGCCCTTTGTGTGGTCTGTTGCAGGTCCAGAAACGGAGGACAAGCTTTTCTCACAAAGCGCGCCTCCAGTCTTCCCAATTTAGCAGAATGAATGTTGGAGAGGAGGAAATAACATATTGTTGCAAGCAGAGAGCTCTGCGGGGAGTGCTTGTCCCACTAGTCCACACCTGCTACAGATTATACACCATATCTTCGGGACAATAGTGCACACCGGTGGTGTATAGTCCAAACACGGTGCCTAGTTTCCACGTAAAACAATTCTCATATAGGGCATCGACTCTTTGTGTCCCACCAAAATCATCATTAAATTCCTGCCATTCACAAAATTTGTCTCGTCACGATGAATGACCGAGAAAAAAATTAATCCTCGTACGGTCCACACCTGCAGATGGTCTGTACCACATAAAATTTTAACTTTTAAACGTGTATAGTACAGAAAATAGCGGTAGTTCCACCGGATGGCAAATTTGGAAAATAGTTGTTTGCATTTCAGTGCATCCATTCATGTTGAATTTGATACGCTCTTGCTATATGTGCTCTGCCGCTTTTTTTTTCACCAGCTTTTAACAGTGGATTTGGTTTATGAGTCGTTTTCTATGGGAAGGTTTTCACAAACGACTGTCACAGATGACCTGGGTCGGTGCGGTGGCAGTTGGATACTATAGCCACTGAGCTGCGTTGCACAGCTGCTCTAGAAGGGCTGGGGCGAAACGTGCCGGCGAGAGCGACGTGACGTCGTACCACGTGACCACTCGCCGATTTGACGCCTTGCATCGCGCAAGAGGCCAAGAGCCATATGAGGTAGCGTCCTTACGGCGCACTCATTCGTTGGGTCTCGCCCTGGCCATCACCTGTGGTGCAAAACGAACTAACCCCACACAGTGTGGTTTGTACCAGTGTTGTGTGCACCCACGCAGAAAGCGTCGCATGCTGACATGCGGCACGCGGGACGCATTCTGCGGTGCAGTCCTTGTTGACACAATCGAGCGAACGAGAGTTTTCTTCCGTAGGGAAGACGGTAGGCGAAATGGCGCCCGTCTCTTCGATTCTCCTCATTGCAGCGGCCACCAGGGCGGCTACGACTCCAACTACCGGGGCAGCGGCAGGCCCGGAGCCGCGGCCTGGGGCTACCAGGGAGGGCAGCAGGGGCACCACGGAGGGGGCCGGGGGGGGCCACGTCGGGCCCGGTTCGGGCTGGGGTCAGGTGGGTCCCTCCTACGGCCGTTCGCTGCTCAACCGCAGATATGGCGCTCGGAACCCGACCTCGACCGGTGCGTTTACCTTCCCGTCCCGCCCGTGCGTCAAAAGCGGTCTCGAAGGGGCAACAAACGACGTCGCGGGAACCGAAGCCTCGCACCGTTGGTCAAAGTGGTTCTGACAGAAAAATTATGAGCGAACGTCGCAACAGGCATTGTCACGACACGGGTGTAAAGTTGCCAAGGGGGATCGAGGATCCGCTTTTGAGGACGCGGTAAGCGCGCCGGTCAAAGACACGGTCCAGGCACCGTACCCTGTCATACTTTTAAATCTCAAGGAACTCCCCTCTCGCTCGAATGTCAACCGGGATCCCAATCTCGGTATTGGTGCAGTGCGGCGGTGCAGAAGCCTGCCTGCCTCGCCAACGACATTGCACATCCTAGGGAGCGTTTGGCTCGTAGTTATGTACGGGCGAGTATCTTGCCGGGAAAAATAGTATTTAAAGACCCGTGAACAGTTCCTGCTTTCCACTTTTCCCTTCCTTCCTTCTCTCCCCCTTCTACCCCGTCTACCGATGCCTGTTTCCTCCTACCCCATGGTGAGGACGATCTTCTGCCTTGCAGAATCCCGAGTCTGGTTGTCGGCCTTTAAAGCGGAAGAACGCTTTGCTCAGGGGCAGGGACGCTTGAGGAAATTTGGGAGCTCGAGAACCTACGACGGTGCAAGCCGGGTTCCTAGGAACTCGGTTTGAAAGCTTAGGCCGTGGGTCGTTGGGTCGGTGGCATCCCCCCCCCCCCCCATATTTGGGGGTGTTGCCCTTCTCCCATTCAAACTGCGATTGGTTTGTTTCAATAGACCGGTCGCAGAACTCTCCAAAAGACCATGCATAATTATGGGAACTTCCTGTATCAACCTCCTTCTCCCCTAGCATCTACCGGGTGTTTGGGATAAAATAGCACTGCCTTTGTCTCACCTGGAAAATGTATGACGCATTGCAGACGGCATACTTGATAAAAAAAACTGGAGACGATGGACGAAAAAGGGGACAAGCACAAAACGTCGCAACTCTGGGAGACGTGTGTGACAGGTGATACATAAAACGGTTTTCTCAATAAAGTTTAGTAGCTGCATTTGAGACGTTTTGTTTGTCCCCCTTTTTTGTCCGTTTCCTCTCTTTTTTTTTTTTTTTTTCAAATATTTGTAACATCAGCCAGCTTGCGTGTTTACTTATTCTTTCTTCGAGCATTGCACAACCCTTTGCTTTAGTGAAAAGTAGTGCTGGCGCTTGGGACGAGGTGCCAAAGTTTCATAACTTTCCTTTATGCGAATCAAGTTAAAAATGATTTTTTGAAAATTTCTCGTGAAAATTTGGGGTCTGTTTCTAATAGCCCACTACTTTCATACCCATGTACAGTTGAATCCCGCTAAAGCAAATGCTACTTCAACAAGATTTCCTGCACGAATATATATTTCTTTTAATTCTCCATCAATTGCCCTTAGAACAGTGTATATAAAAATTCTCTGCACAAGGAACACATTTTCGAACTCCACTTCGCTTCAACAAAGATTTTTTGTAAGGAAAAACTAAACACTGTTATACAATTAGCGGCGAGATGTTTTGGTGGCGCCCTCCTACGGTTCTCCCTTGTGACGTCATTACCGTGCGAACAACAAGTTCGATGGTGTTAGTAAATAGCACAATGGAAGCTTGAAATCCTTGCACTCTCAAAGGAACACTGCCAAAACCTTCAAAATTAAAGTTCTTTCATTCCTCTTATTTCGTCAATGATAAATCCACTTTCCGACGTCATAGTCAGCGTTCGGCCAATCGTGGAAGGCCGACCACAGCGACGCTTTCGGTCGCGCACGTCGCCAATAGAGAAATAGGAAACCATTTCCCCGTTTTCTATTACGGCTCAGAATATCCTTCTCTCCTCGCCTGGGTGGTTGTGAGCAGCACCACCAGATGTTATGGAAGGCATGAATGCTTTTAAAGTTGTTTTCTGGGTGTGCCACATCATGTAGAACTTGGCACTTGTCAGGCACATAGTTTGGATTTTGATTTCGGGGGGTCTTCCATGGCAGAATGCTGTATGAACGGGAGGGGGGAGAGGAGGCGCCAGCAAAATAGAAGATTTGGGGGGAGGGGGGGGGGGGGGCCCGGGCTCAATATGGCCCCCCCCTAAACACGTGCCTGGCACTTGTGCTATGCATGTTGCTTAGACACTGCTTCGTCACTCACCCTAGGTTCATGCCTCAACGACGGCAGTAACAGTCTTATGAATGCGTTGAAGCAGATCTGGCACGACAATGAAGCCAGTGTTGGTCAAGTCCAGAGCAGGCTCTCCAAGCGAAGCAAGCGCACGCCGTAATACCATAAGAACAAGTCACTTTTTTTTTCTCAGTTACATTTTATGGACGGCAGAGACGTTGTTGGCTAAAGCTACTGGGGCGTATGCCAAAAGGACCTTATCTCGTTGATTTTGTCACAGCGTTCGCCGTGCCGTGTGCCCTCGTCTATATATTGTCACGAATGTCAATTGATCAGGCGACGAAGACTGAAACAAACTAAACGTTTAATGGGCAAACTTGTGCCCAAAACAAAAAAGGAAACAAAAGATAACAATAGAGCGTCGTGGGCGTCGATGGCGGCGCAACAGCAGGATCGAACGCTGGGGCGAGACTAACCCCGGCTTGCCACGCGAAGCACCTTTTGTAGCCGCATAGGTTTCTTGAACATTCGGCCTAGAACGTTCAGCGCGTAGAACATTCTTAGTTCTATCAGACGAGAAAGTTCTAAAATTGGCAGAACGGCAAATGTAAATAAAAGAACATTCCGCTTCCTAGAATCGAACCCAGATCCTCCGTGCGACAGCCAAGCACGGTAACCGTTCGGCCATGTACGCGCTCACTCAGCGACACGCGTGGCAATATGTCCGACTCTGGTTTGGCTCGAGGCAAGCAAAACCAAACGAAGTTCCCGCAAACTAAGAACTTTTCGTGTGTCCCGTCATTTTTGTTGTAGCGCAATCCAACTGTATCTTAGGATTTCGCTGGCATTCGTTGGCAGCCGTTTTTGTCACTCAAAATTCCTGAAAATCGCTTTCAACTTTTCGACCCGATTACGGCAAGTTCCGTAACTTTGGCCTATGGTCCCAACTGCTAGCGCTTTATTAAAGCACAGGCGGAGTGTTTGGTGACGCGTCATTTATTTTTGCACGCAGTCCAGTATATACCATGTGATGATGAGGAGAGCGTGAAAGCGAAGGTAGCGCAATTGCACACTTGTTTTCACCCGCTCCCTTGAGTGGCTTCCGTTGCCTCCTAGGCAGCCTCCGTCGTCTGCTACGGCTGGTTCTTAAAGTCAGTTTCCAGAATTCTTTTTCGGCTCCGTGTGGGTCACCGCATGTCTCGGAACGGGTCTGTTGATGTATAGTTGCATTGCAATTGATTTGACCTTGACAGAGCTTTGAAACTAGGTCAGATTATCTGAAGAGGGAATTACAGCTTACGATTGCAAGCAAAGATTGAATTACAAAAATGACCTGTTTGCACTTGAAACTCGATTTTAAAAAAACATTTTACAACAAAAAAAGGGCAGGGGGAGGGGGGGGCCAAACATAGGTAAGCATTGTTGTTAGCTCGCATCCGACGAACAGATTTTGCGACTCGTTCCAAGTTCAGGCTTACATTCAGAATACACTGCAGCCCAAGCAGGAAATGAAGCTCTTTTGCATTGCTGGACTGCGCAAAGATTTGTTGTCGTTTTCTTTGTTGTTTTTCTTGTTTTGTTTTTAATGCGCCTAATGGGCAGTGTATTGCAAAGTCGTCTTGAATTTCCGCACATGTGATCCCTTCTTTCTCGAAGGCAACGGTAGACTGCAGTCTATTTTAGCTTGCGAGAGCAATTATCTCAACAAAGTTGACAACAGTCTGAACCAAACGTGGCCATTGTCGGCAGAGCACACCATTTTTCCAGAGATGACGACTGAGGGATGTCTTTTTGTGGCGCAAACTCAAGCTGCATGCCCTGGCCATCCTAGAAACCCCAGAATTACAATCGGGAGGTTTCTTGGTTAAAACGGCAACCAAATATTGCGACACACCTTTTTTTTTTCTTGGGGTATATATATTGCCACGCGTGTTGGCGAGCAAGCGCATGCGTGGCCGTGTGGTTGTTGCGCTTGACTGTCGCGCTGAAGGTGTAGGTTCGATTCCAGTTAGCGGACTCCTCTTTTATTTATTCTTTCAACTTGGCCTTCTCGTAAGTTCGAGA
The DNA here is from genome assembly GCF_016920785.2 of Ixodes scapularis. Taxonomy (NCBI): domain Eukaryota; kingdom Metazoa; phylum Arthropoda; class Arachnida; order Ixodida; family Ixodidae; genus Ixodes; species Ixodes scapularis. Next base: position 6,827,961 of record NW_024609836.1, on the reverse strand, counting down.
ACATTCTCGTCTGATCGAGTTCTGAACGTTCTGCGCACCGAAAGTTCAACGCCGAACAATCCAGAAACCCACGAGGGTGCATGAGGGATTCCGCAAGGCGAACAGGGTCAGTCTCGCCCCAGCGTTCGACTCTGCTGCAATGCCGACTTTGACGCTCGCGACGCTCTGCTGTTATCTTTTGTCTCCTTTTTATATTCTGTTGGGCACAAGTTCGCCCCATTGAGCGTTCAGTTTACTCAGTTATTCGCCACCTCATCACTTGTCATTCGTGACAATATCAGGAAAGGGGCATCATGCAATGTTTGGTCCCGTCTTTAATAGGGGAGAAAGGTTGCAAACGATTGTATTTTGGGGTTTTCTAGAATGCTCGGGGCTCATAAATCGTGTTTGCAGCACAAAAAGACAATTTCAAAATCCGCTTGACTGTCTTTTTAGAAACAGTATATTTAGGGATAAAACAGGACAAGAAAATTCAAACTGCAAAGATCCGTTTTCAAATTGTTTTATGGTTCTTTTTTAAAACCAGGAAAAAGGACTGCTCTCATCTCCTACCTAATCTTTGGTGTCCTCTTCTTTCATCTCTTCATTTTTGATATCTTCATGTTTGACCTATCAATATCTCATCTCTTAACATTTGATCTCTTCTTTGTTCTCTTTATCTTTAGCTCTGATCTAATCATCTTTTATCTCTTCAATCTCTTCATCTTTGGTCACTTAAAGGGGTACTAAAGTGGATCTTGAAATCACCTTTCTATAATGCAAGCTCAACCTACACTCTCTAAGCTTTCTAGAAAACCAGGATTTACAATCATGCATGTTTTTTGTTTTTTTTTTCTTTATTGCAAAACACTTGATCAAATATTATAAAATCCTTTTGACCTAAGCATCTAAACCTCAAACTACAAGTATGCATGCCTCTTCTTTAAAACACGACCAAACATCTCCCTTTGCCCTAAGCGTCCCAGAAACCCAAATTTACAATCGTGCGGCAATTTTTCCTTATAAAAATGTGGGCAAACATCGCGACATGCCCCCTTGTGAGATTAATCCAATAAAAGAGGCATGCTGCGATGTATGGTTGCGTTTTTAACGGGAAGAAAAGGGCATGCATTATTTTGAATTTAGGGCTTCTAGGGAACTTATTACGTGTAGGTTGAGTTCGTGCCATAAAAGGGTGATCTCCAAATCCACTTCAGCAACCCTTCAGTCATTGACATTTCAATATTTGATGTCTTAATCCTGGATCTCCACCCGCCTTGCAGGGCTCTCAGATCCCACGTTCGTTGCCTCCACCCCCACAGGAACACCGGCAGCAGGACTACCGGCAACACAACCGGCATCCGACCTGGTAGCTGGCCGAATCAGCGGAAGACGAAGAGTTTGCACCCTACCATACTGGCTGTTAATTCATGTCCACACCAATAAAGGAACAACAGAGATGAATTTTAACGCTTCATCCACAAACTGTCCGAGTCCTTCATTCATTCGGAGCAGAACCAACAGGTTAAAGTAAACCCAGGTGACTCTCAGGGTGGTTTTTGTTTTCTTGCAAGCCACAAGTGTTGGAGTTTGGTTTTCAGCTCACAGTTTGACATGTTCTTTTAGTGCTGCTTCCCCTCTGGCTTTTAGTGCTCCCTATGTAGTATTTGTGTGTTTCATGCAGACTTGTGTGTAACTCAATCACTCTACTCAAATTACTCTAGTTTAACAACTACTATGGTTGTATACATTTTTAGCTTCAGGTACATTTCTTGCATCTCCAGATATCTGAAAATTAGGGATGCCACCTTGATTCAACTGCACTCTACTTGGCTGAAGAAGTTTCAATTCGGCTTACTTTTCGGTTTGTCTGAACGTGCCAGTTCAACTTCGTTTTTAGTTTGGCTCCAGCATCTCACTTTGGTCGTAGACTGAATAACTTCTTTAGCAGTTCAGTTGAGCTGCGAGTTTCAGCTCGGCTTTTTCGCGGTCAGAGTTGTTGGAAGGCTGAAGAATGCCCGCACATTGTTTTACCAAGATATTCCGTGATAGATGGAGGTTAAAACCTCTGATATGTTTTCAAGGGACTTCGGTTAAGATATGTAGGATCTGGAGAACTGAAGCAACCAATAGTGCTTTAGGGGCAGCTGTAAATTGAAGGCAAACCAGTCCATTTCAAGTGAATTTCATGGCTGCACAGAACTGGCGTATGTATTCAAATATATGTCGACATTTTGTTTTTCTGGACGTTATGTTATGGCTGGTTGCTTCCATGAACAGCCATACTTCACGATTGGTTCACTGAGTTACTTGTCACATTGAGTATGGTGAACACCTACCCCTGTGGCCAGTGTTGGGAAGTTCTTTAAGTACCTTGTACTTAAAGTACTACTTCAAGTAGGTTTAGGAAACTTGTACTTTACTTGAAGTACATTCTCTGAGTATGTACTTTACTTAACGTATTTTTTCTGTTACTTTCCAAGGAAAGTACAATTTCCGCCCTCAGAGTACATTCCACAAATTTGGTTATGTTAAATTTGTATCACGAAATGATGCTTTATCAACTCTGGAGAAATACTGGGAGTGATATTCTACTCACCAGAGGCGTAAGCAGACGATGCATCGCTCCGCTTGTTTTAGGGGCGGCTTCCCCGTAGCTTTTTGAACTCTGGCTACTTCTCGGTCGGTCAGCGCAAGCGAGGAGGTTTAAAATATTAGGAGAGCAAAATTAATCATAATCTGGCACCTGAAAGTGTGGTGCGGAACAATTAAACTGTTAAGTCGAAGAAAAAGACAACAGAGGATTACATCACAATGCTTTGAGACATTCTTTTCCTTTTCCTTCGACTTGAAAGTTCCTCAATTTTTCTTTTCACCCCAATCTCAGGTGTCACATTATGATTAATTATCACCGGCTCACTTTCACACTCACTGTTTTTTGTTTGTTTTTTTCTATAAAGAGAGGACTCTCCTCTCTGAGAGGATTGCTTGCGGAAGCTACGGGGCTGACGTCATGCTCTCTGCTAGTACATTTAGCATCCTTGGGTGCAACAATCCAGTGCAAGTGACGCCAAATTCAGAAGAGGGACTTCTGAATTTGGCTCCATTCCTGAAAATCCCTACTCTGTGGCCACTTGACTTTATCAAATATTTGCCGCTGTTTTTGAAAATAGATCATGCACCCCTGATTCCCTCTGGGTAATGCATACGGGTTAAAAATCACTGTATAGGGGAATTAAAGGACATCATGAAAGATTGTGTTAAAATACTTGTACTTTACTTTTAAAGTACATTGTATTTATAGTTTTTTACTTCAAGTACATTGCACCCAGTGTACTTACTACTTAAAGCACATCACGTCTCATTTACTTTGTACTTTACTTGAAGTACCTTTTAGATGTACTTTCTCTGTGGCTCTCGTTTCATCCAGTCACTGTGAACGCGGCCAACAGCATTGGGGGAAGGGCGACCATAGGTCCTGTTCTGGAGGTTTGTTGCTTCCTTATTCCCCTCATTTTGTCTGAATGAAGCACCACAACCCTTTTTCGTGGAATTATGAATAATGGCACATTTGTAGTAAGCGAGTGAAAGAAAACCAAACAATTTTTACTTGCTGCAGAAGTAATATAAATATAAACATGAAAATGTTATCCGCCTGTAGACTAATTTTAGCTCTTTCTGGTTGTGTCTGCCAATGTTACTAGAGGGGGTCTAGTATGGGAACTCGAGCGGCATTCAAGACTCCTTTTTTGCACGTCGGGGCGCAGTCGCGTGACCGCCTTCCCCACCACGGATCGCTTTTTAATGCGAAAGCATTAACTGTCTCATAGAGCGAGCTGACGTCATCAGTTTGAAGTGCAAAAACGGCTCCTAGTTTCCGCCGCGAGCGATTCGCCTTCGGTTCTATTGGCTATACTCCGTTTCACCTTATGTTGTACCGCGGCGAAGGCTAGAAGCGCGAGCTCATAGCGTTGGCAGCTGCCCTTGGTGCACGAGAGCTTGTGCCGCCGAGCTGTGCCATAGAGCAAGGAGGAGCTCGCGCTTGTAGCCTTTCCTGCGGTACAAGACGGGGCTCCCATTGGCCGCTGCGCCATGGTGTGATGATGTGAACGGGACATAGAAGAAAAGGAAGACAACATCGGCAGATGTGACCCTTTCCCCCCCACCTAATCTGAGGCCTTCAGGCCAGAAGGCGGCATCACCCAATAAACGTTTTTACTACTACTACTATGACGGCTCAGGCGAGCTCGTGCAGTCCGGTTTTGGGGTTTGGACCCGTGAGTTGGACACAGAAGAAACGAAGTACGGCTCAACGCCGTGGGCCCCAGCAGCCAAGTAACGTCCCGGACGGGCGTCTGGGGCCCGTGGGGGCACCAACCAGGCTTGCCGGGGAACCACCGCGGGCACCGAACATCGAGCCCTCGTCATCCGGAAAACGCCTAGGCCATCCGAGGTTCCGACAACACTAGAAGTGCGGCGGCGAGTGAGCAGAACACCCCAGACTTGACGTTGGGTATATATTTTTCGCAGTTACAATAACGTTATTATTCCGATTCTTTTCAAACAATATATTTTTCCTCATATCCACCGTGTCCGAATCCCGAGTCCATACTTCTTACCATCACGGATGGCGAGATCCCGAAGCACGCGCGCGCTAGTACGCAGCAGACGACAAAAAGGGCGGACGAGTGGCTTGCATAACACTGTAGCTTGCATGCTTTCGCATTCACAACTCATAAGAAATGCTTAGGTGTACCTCGTGTACCTAGAGATTTTTATTTTGGTAGTGACTATTTCGGACGTCATCTTTCAAAATAATTTAAATGCTATTTTGACGTCCGTGACGCCTCACCTAAAGTCGTGAAACTATTTTCAAAGTTGTTTCGACGTCCACCGTCAAAATATTTTGTTTATATCCTTAACTTGACATCTCGAACTTTGGAGCTTTGGATTGGATAGTGAAGGGCCAAACTTTTGCTGAATCAAAAATTCGGCACCAAATCTTGGGGTTCGTAAGAGCCGAACTTTTCTAAGGATTCGCCCAAAATATTGTCGCGGAGTTAACGTTGATTATAGTTCTTTTCTGGCGAGAAAGGTTTTATGTTTTGTTGTTTTTTCTTAACTAAAATGTAAGCTATGTAATGCATAGGTGACATTCTACAAGATACCTGTATGCCTGTATCGGTGTCGTTTTTGTGTGTTTGCTGGCAATTTCACAGTGACTTCTTGCAGAAGTGGCGTGACAACGAGCTTCGGTAGTACCGGGCGCAGTCACGAATCACGCTACGAGAATTTCGGTTTTGATGCCTCATCAGCGCAAGTGTGTGTACATTGCAACGAGGTAGAGGGGCTTAGAGCGATAAACCGGGGTTCCGGTCTGCACTCGAAAGTGACCCCCATAAGGCGGCTGCCATTGTACGCAAATTTGACCACACGTCACATGACCATACCAAATACTGACGTCACAGGAAAGATGGCAGCGCCCATGCAGCGGCTGGCCCCAGCTGGGCCGGAGCTTGTCGGATGCTTTGTTGGTTGTCGTTCGTCTCGGCGAGTTGATTTCAGACGCGGAAGCCGTCATATGAAGCCGGTCGAAAGCGAGTTCAGAGTTCAGCGTGGTGTTTGACGTAGGTATAACGTGAACATACGGAGGAACGGTGTGCATTTCGCTGGTGACCGACCGGGATATTGCCACGGAAGAGACAATCTGACCTACGTTGCTCGGACCTCGGATTGATTCGGATACCGCTAGGATAAAATTTAAGGCGACGTTTCTGTGCTCTCGTTGACCATCGGAATCTTCGAGGTTTGCAGTGAAGCGTGTGCAATATATTTGGATACACAGTTTAGCGACGGAAGTTGCGTGAGTCGTGCTTGGCGGTGTGCAATCGTGGTGCAGCTTCGATCAAATGACCGAGGGCTCACTTCGGTTGTGCGGCGCACCGGAAGGCTGCCTTGAGGCTGCCAGTTCCCGTGCCGTGCTGAATGATGCTGTGCTGCTTACAAATTGTTCCGGCGCACCGAAGAGCTGCCTTCAAGCTGGTAGTTCCTGTGCCATGCTTTAGGTGATGCTGTGCTGCTTCCGAAATTGTTCCGGCGTAGACGTGCACTTTCACGGAGCACAGGTGTTGCAGTTGGTATTGATCCCGCTGGTCTGTCGCACGTTTCGTCAACACAAACGTTTCATCCACACTCGTTACGCGAATTGCAAGCTGTCCGGACATTTTATCGAGCATGTTACGTGCCCAGCTCACGCCGCTTTGTGGCAACAGTCTGCAGTGGCTCATTACCAGAAAAGTGGCCCCACATCCATTTCAGTTCAGTTCACCCACGGCACTCGCCAAACCCCGAAGGAGAGGATTTATTCGGACAGAATGCCACTAAAGCAATGCAGCTTCTTCAGTGGTCAGGGTAGATTCTCTTCTGCGAGTTTTGTTATACTGTCACGGATCCTTGTTCACTATTCACTATTCTGGGACACTGCAGGTCATGCTCAGCTGTAATCGTATGTTCTGGTGGAGGTGCTGGGCACCCATAGCCCTTCACTCTGTGTGAACCCGGCGGCTCTTCAGCCGAGTTACTCGATAATGGGACACGGCTGGCGGACTATCCTGCGTCTTATACCCCCGTCGAGCCGTAAGCAAAGTCCTGACCCGAGCCAGGCAGAACAACCGCAAGACGACCGAATACCACAAGGAGTAACCTCGGAAATACACCACGAAGCACCTGAAATCCGAGCCAGTTGCTGCTACCAGGAAAAACCACCGGAATTCGGTCTCCTGTCAGAAAGTCCGAAGCTGACGAAGCTAACAATGACAAACCTGTAGCAGCAAACCGTGTCCCCTCCCACCATTGTTTGCATGCCTGTCGCAAATCACACTCCGACGCTTTTTTACGCAAGCTGTATGAAGACGTCAAGGACTGGATTGAACAATATGACAGTGTCGCCCGCCACATTGGGTGGACAGACAACCAGCTCCTGCAGAACCTATACTTCTTGTGGAAGAAACTGCCGGCGCTGGTCTGAGAACCATGGATCCTCCTTAACGTCATGGGAAGTTTGCAAGATCAAGCTGAAGCGCGCATTCGTCAGCCACCATCAACGAGAGAGAGCCGCATTCTTGATTCTGTCCAGGACACTGCCCTACGAGAGCGCCACCGCACTCGTGGAGGATGTTTTGCGCTTGATCGAGTGCCCACGCCCACCTTGATGCTACAGAAGACAAGAACCTAAGAATCCAATGCCCCTCACGTGAGGGACAACACCTTCGGCAGCCTTGTCGGCAACCCCCAACAACAGTCGAAGTGTTCATATCACCGAGGCTTCCAACATGGGATGTGCACTGCATGCCCGAGCCTGCCACTATGAACAACTTCCCGGCGTCTCGACACTCGAGTTGTCCAGCTACTACTTCGACGCCAGCCTCCCAGGCATCCACGACATCATCCACGACGTTGTCTGGGAGGAGATCAGGAAGCTACTTCCTGCCATCAGTTGCCCGGCTTTTATTTTGATTGCCGAGATTGTTTCGGAACAAGTTTGACAGGTATTTCAACCGAGACTTCTGTGAGCGAAGCGGCATCTGACAAACCAAGGGCAACTTACGCCACAATGGCACGACGACCGCCACCGGCTGCCCCTTAGTATTCAATGCCAATTCAATGAGACACTCTAACGCCGAATCATTTTCGACATCGTGTGTAGGTCTGTGCTCAACAAAATACACCGAGGAAAACGTAGGTAATGCGAATGTGCGACCGAAAACCACTTTGCTACCACTGCATGAAGCCGACCATGTCTACCAAAGCAGCCCGTACCAATGAATTGGTCTGCGAGGGTTCGTGCCAAACGACCCTCGATTACGTCTCGAGGAGCGACCACGGGAGATTAAGGATTACCTTCGGCGACCTTTGTCCCTGATGCCAAAGGTGCTGAATGGAAGATTCTGAATCCCTGATTACCCCGAAGCTCCTCATGTCCATTACCTCAACAAGAGGTAAGCACGACAAAGCAGGTGAGCGGCGGTGCAGTGACAGTGGATTTGGTGTCGGTTGTCGTCCAAGGACAATACCTCAAAATTTGCTGACATCAATTTTCTGTGTCCACTCCACGAAGCACACAATTTCCAAATTTGAGGGAAAATGCCCCTGAGTGACTTGAAGGAATAGAATGGTTGGTTGCTCTCGAAAGTGAACTGCAAGCATCACCATACTTGGATAGCAAACAAAAATTGTTGCCAGCTATCAAGTCAACGGTACAGCAAAAAGCACAGCCACGTAAGCAATACATGCCCGAGCTTGCTGCATTGATGCCGTAAACTACCAGGACAATTTTCGGATTAGAAGCCAGCCCTGCAGCTTCAGTGCATCAGACGTCAGTGGCCGCACATGACGTATGATTACAAGACAGCATCAGTCGGTCAAAGTTGCCACTCGACCAAACTGAACACCGACGTGCCAGGAGCGTCATCCGACAACAAGGTCCACAGGTACTATGACTGAACGCCTGACACGAGACTGTCGCAGAAAGAACTCGTTATGGAACCATTTCCTAAGAATCAATAATTATGTAATCAAGTGGAAATAAACATATTTGATACACTAACCAGATAAACATATTTCCGCTTGCCTTCATGCCTTGAGAGTCTACACACCGAGAATTGTGTCCACTGCACGCCCTAGACCTTACGATGACACTCGCATCTCTGACCCTTCAATATTAATTAAGGGGTCATACCAGACTGGCAGACTTCTTGCAAGGGGCTGCACTCGTTCAACCTTTCCTGAACATGTGGTGCATCCGAAAACCAACTCCAGTGATGTGAAAATGTTATTTATTAATTTATTCCTTCCAGGGGCCTTCGTAGGCATTGCAGAGAGGATACTTAAAACTACACACATGATAATAGCATTAAAGCACACTGCTGTAACTTGTTAATTGGAAAAACAAACACACCTCTGAGCATATAGTTTAATAGTATGTGTTGATGCATTGTTATATAGCATGACACTTCCTATATGTATGACACAATAGACCCTTTGCAGAACCTTATCAAGCAACACAACTTTGAACTGTCACCATTTTTTTCGCCGTAAAGCACACGAATGGGCCCCAGTTCACGTCGAATGCTAATGCAGCATTCGAGTCCAATACGTGCTGAGCCGAATTCACAGGGATGGCGGACATAACATTCTTGTCGAACAAATGCCCAAAGTCTAAAAGCTTGGGGTAATTACAGTAGTAGCTACTGTAATTTGTTTCATCAGAATTTGGCAGACGGCAAAGGCTACTGTCTCGGTGAGTCAATACACACATTGGAGAGAGGAACATGACAACATATCACCAGAGTGCTCGTCTGCACAGATTTGTCACACACCTTCGCTCCGTCTCTCTGATTGGCTCGAGGGGGCTGTGGCGGTTGGCCTTTTCCAAGTTACGGTGATGCGAAGTATAGACAGCCCACACTTTTAAAAAGAGTCTATTGAAGAGACCGAAGGGAATCGTAGTCAACATTTTTCAACAAGACTGCTCTACAGCAAGGGATGAACACAAATATGAATCATCTTATCCAGGTAATTAGAACAATTAAATAATTGACCGACTAATACAATGCACTCTTGATGGAAAAGAGTATAGCTGCAATAAATCCTACAAAACAGAAAAAATGCGCAGTTAATCTATGCATGCACCAAAACAGTTGTTCTTATAGCAAGTTGAATAGCTTTGAAGCAGGTGCCTGCAACGATTTATTCTTCCCCATACTCAATAAAACGCCATCCTCGTAGCTGAAAATAAGGGTGCACTTCGCACTCACACACACACAAAAAAAAGGAAGAAAAGCGATCGAATGTAGAATCGTGGATTAGCACAAAAGAATCGCAGGAGCTTCCTCGCTAAAAGTTGCTATGGTTGTTCGGTTACGGAGGGCTGAAACAACTTCCCTTAGGCCCTAACGCGACGTATACATTTCGCGTAGATTCTCAGATATTTCAACGTTCAAACAAAGCTAAGAGAATGCGAAAATTTCATGTTAAAAGCACTCAAAGTTCTATCGGTCCTCGGACACATCCCGGAATCCGAGCACCGGTACGGCGATGCAGAGCTGATGCTGTCTCACAGGCGTTAATATCCAGATGATCCAGAGCGATCTTGCGCAAAAACGGTATAAAGTCTCATTCCTTCATATTTTCACATTATACCTGCGTCAGCGAGCACGAAGAAGCCCGAAGTCGTCGGAAAGCAGCTGCACATCACGGCTACCGCGCACCGAACAAACTCGCATTCGCCAGCTCCGGGCGCTGCCATCTTTACCTGTGACGTCACGGCTTTTGGGAGGTCACGTGACGAGTGGTCACATTTGCGTAAAATATGGCGGCAACCGGGGGAGTGCCACTTCCGAACTTCCGGTTCATCACTCTAAGCCCCTCTACCCAAGGAGGTTAGAAGTACTAGGAGGGGGCACGTTGGAATATTGGTGAAGCCTAGTCATAAAAAGTTTAAACGATTTTGTGCCCAGCGTGACCGCAAATCTCTCTGGCTATTGGTGCGCGTGACATGTCACGTGTGAGATGGATGGTTGATTGTAGAAGGACTCCTTGCAGGCTGGCGCGCGCTCCGTCCGGTAGGTTTTATCAGATCGAAGGCTAGACTGTGGTGTATTCTAGTACCCCCATAGCAAGACGAAGTCTAGCTTCGGTCACGTGATGTGGTCACGTTGGCATGGTAAGCGAGGAAAGTAAGGAGGAAAATGAGAAAGAGGCGAGGCGTCAAGGGAGCATGGCTTGTGGAGGCTACGCGGCCAACGTCATGCCCTCTCCTACCCTTCTATTCTCCATGCCTCTACCTCGTTGGTACATTGTTAAAATAATGGCAATAACAATGCGTTCTCACCCTCTCGGAGAGTTGCCGTTTTGTGCGCGAAAACGAATGCAACGGTTGCTGAGACTTCACCAAAAGAGATAATATTATTGTAAATATGGGTTTTATTTTATATATTTTATTTTGATAATAAAATATCAAATATTTTATTTGAGTCACTGGACGTCAGCTTTTCATGAAAGTGTTCATTGTCCCATATTCGCAACGTTTCGTTTTTTTATTGTAAAGCATTAACTATGGAGCGCCGCCGGCGTTTGTGACGAGCAGCTGAAGAGGGTGGCACGCGCTCCGTAAGCTCAAATATTTTGGTAAGCTTCTCTCTCCCTACTCTTGGGCCACGAAGGAGGAGGGAGGGGGAGCGCGAAATTCCTGCGCATGTGCTCTACACTCTGCTTTCAGCCATGTCGCGCCGCGGAGGGGCGGGCGCGCTGCTTGTAGGAGTGCACTGCGTGTAGGAGTGCTTTCGCATTCCTACACGCAAGCAGCAAGCAGTCTTGTAGGAATGCGCTACGTCTGGGAATGCTTTCGCATTCATACAGGTAAGTAGTCTTAAGTGTACCCCTGTAATTTGTATTAACCTTTAATATGCCGGTTTCTGGTGTTAGAACACACACGGACGTTTAGGAAGACGGGAAGAGTTAGAAATGTCGGATGTGCAACGTCGAGGGTACGGAAACAAAAATTGACATGTTCAGATTTCGTTCGGAAATGAGTCAAGCGTGATGGATAATAACCGTAAATGATAATCGCACGTTTGTATTTTGAACGACTGGCTCTATTTTTCGTTCCAAACTCGAGGAGCGAAGAGAAGCGAACGGGGAGCGCGTTGCGTCATGGGATATCCGGCGCAAACACAATCAGAAAGAAAAGATTTCCCGCCTTCGTGGAGTAGCAAGGCCATGAGCAAGGCAGGCGTGGTTATTAGCTTTGCCGTTTGTGGCGTTGTCAGCGTTGTGGTGGCGTCAACGCGTTAGAACCGAACGGTTCGAAGTACCCGTGGGTTGACTAGCGTTTCACGCGTGAAATCGGTCGTGGGCGTCGTGTTTGTGTGGTCCCATTATGCCCATAGAAGAAGAAAAAAGTCGTGCTTTGTATGTTTAAACAGCCTTGATGCTGGTCCGCCTCAACAGGTGACCGGCCTCCCAGCTGTAGATGATAAATTTAGCCAGTGCAGTACAACCGCTAACCTGGGGTTTTGAACGTGCATCACGCAGTAGTGATTACGCGAACGCGTGCCGGGGCGGCGGCGGTCGGGATCGAACCAGGAGCTTCCCAGGGCAAGCTTTCGCTCCACGCTCCGAGCTGAGACGCGCTTGCCCAACTCGGCCACCGAATCCCCCTCCCCCTAGAAGATTAGCCCGCCGTTCAAAACTTGAACAAACCTTGCTTTCAACACGCCGTTCACCCCTAAACTGACAGTGCTGTGGAAGCTACGTGCTTCTTGGAGTTGGGCCAGCCACACTTTTGCCACGTGATCACGCTCTCTCGCGCATAGAGGGTGAGGTCAGGTGATGAAAGCAGTGGCGTCGGAAGTATTTCTGAGGTGGGGGGGCAACGGAATTGGGGTGGGGGGGTGGGGGGGAGGGATGAAGCATCTAGAACAGTATGGATATATAAAATCGAAACGCTCAAAAAACGTTTATTTAGAACGAATATATGTCCTCATCATGTCGTATTACACCTGAGACTGCGGTGGAAGAAATCGGAAGAACTTTCAGTAGAAGGAACAGACACAGAGAACGTCTCAAACTCAGCTAACTGGTTTATTTCTCAAACAGCCTTTAAGTACCCACGGAACTTTTTTCCCAACCACACTCAACAGATAAACTCCTTTGTTGCAGACATTTCAAACCGGATGGATACAAAAGATACAAAACAACCCACACATGAGACGAGGACTTAACAATGGGACACTGCGGATCATCGCAGTGACCTTGACAGAGATATGTCCCGAATTATCCTAACAGTCGGGTCAAAGCGCGCAAAAAAAAACAAAAAACACACAGGTGGCCTCTAAACCGTGGCGACGCACCCAGACATAAAGAGACCATAAAAAACACATTTTTTCCCCTTTTTTTTTTTTCTTTTCCCTTTCCTTTTTTTGGGAAAACACACCCAAGTGATCTCGAAATCGCGATCACAAGCACATTTAAAAAAAAAAAAATTTTGATATATATACACATATACATTGTCTCTCCCCCCCTTTTCTCGTAAACCGAATGCGTACGCTCAAAGTCTGAGAAACTTTTTGGAGTTGCGTCAATATATGTCCTTCCTCTTTTGGCACGTGGTGATCTTGTTTTTCTCCCATGTTGACGTCTTCAAACAGCGTGAAATAAGAAAGAGCTCACTGGTGCCCGAAAACGGCTCGTCGTTCAGCCGTCCTCGACACGAACTCTCTGATGATAGAGTTCAGATCAAGTTTTGCTGCTCGCTCACTATTTACGTGCAGCAGCATCACCTGAGTCAGTCGCTTTTGTGACATGGTAGCTCTGAGGTAATTCTTGATACGCCGAAGTGCGCTGAAACTTCGTTCAGCTGATGCCGCTGACGCCGGCACAGTCATTTTAAGTGCCGCAAGGCGCATCACCTCAGTCATCATCCTCTTGACCTCTGGGACTTGTCCGCCCAGAGCACGGCACAACTCGGGTACGGAGCCGATCTGACCGAGTGAACCATGTTCAGCTGCCTTTAACGGCTTTCCGGGTGAAAATCAGTAGCGTGGGATCCCATCTTCCTTTCAAGTTCTTCTGCAGTTTGTGGCTTCTCTTGAATAGCGCACAAAATTATTTGCTCTAGTTGTGCGAGACTCTGCATGCCTGGTTGCTTGAATCGTCTTGCAAGCTCGGCGCGAACACAAACTAACGCTTCGTAGAACTGCTTCCGAAGGCCTGTCTCCGCGACTAGAAACGCTGGTTGACAGGGTTCGCTGCTCTGTGCGAACCTTCTTGGAGGGCCGCAAATAATTGAGCCCTCGAATAACTAAACCCATGATGATGAATATCATCATGCCACTCGTAATGCGAGAAATTCATGCCCGCGAAATATCTTAAAAATCGCACTCTGAGAAATTTGCGAAATATCGAGCTCGCGAGCCGCCATTACTAAAAAATCTCGGGGGGGGGGGGGGGGGCGGTACGCCCCTGGATGAAAGGGAGGCGGCTGATTGGTCCCGCAAGCGCATAGCTTCCACCGCACTGTCAGCTTAGGGGTGAAGGGAATGAGTGAGGTCCAGTGTCGTGTGACGTCCGTTTGGACCCGGTGTCGCGCTTTGGGTGCCGTGGATGTATCACAGTGAAAAGGCAGGGCGCTTCTGAAGGGAAGGAGGTACGAAATAGTCCGCTGGGTTTTCACATTTGCGTACTGAAAGTCAGGCTTTATGACGTTCCACCTTCTTTCTTTGACCCACTAAAGATGATACGCTATTATTAAAATCCTAATCTAAATTCATTTATCCCAACCCAAAAATTCGTTTCATAGGCCCTTCAAACTGCCCTTCGGCCATGGTAGAGAACTACATGGTTTATTTTGCTGAGTGCACGCTTGCGACAAGATTTCTGAAGGTTCATTCTTTTGTCTGGACATCTCAGAGATGTAAGCAAAAGAAAGAAAATGCACGTTTTATTTTATTTTTATTTTTTTTAACAGAAATTAAGCGCTGCTGTATTTGAGTGTAAAAGGCGCTGCTGACTCGGACTTTGGAAACCTGCCAGTTCCTTTCCTTTCTTTCACATCATCCGTCGAGGCTTGTGAACGTGTTTTCGAGGCGAGCATCAACAACCTCATTTGAAAGGAGGGCATAGGGTGTACTCATTGTGTACTTTTTCATCGGGAGGTCCAAACGTCTCTTGATGTGTGTAACGACGATGTGTATGACGATTTGTTTTTTTCTGTTTGCTAGAGTCAGGCTAAACTGGTTAGCAAAAAAAAAAAAAAATCCAAAAAAACAACAGCACTGAACCAGTGAACACACACACACAAATCAACTAAAAATGAAAAAAAGAAAAAAAAAACATTGAGACAAGTGTTTGCAGAGAATCATGTAATCACGTCTGGAGCGAACGCAGAGTCTTTTGAGGGATGTATGAGAAGACTCCGGGCGTGGCCCAAACCAATACGGAGCGCAAATTCGTCTGCTTCGTTTGCAGAGGCTGTGGTGACGTCAGAACGCCGAGCGCTGATTGGCTCTGAGTGAAGGATAGTGGATAGACCTCAAGGCAGCTTGCTCTGAGGTCTTCCCGCTGTCCTTCAATCGGAGCCAATCAGAGCGCGGCGTCTTTCTCATGTCACCGCAACTCCTGCGCAAAGAGGCGGACGATTTGCTATCCGCATTATATGCTGTTTTAAGAAACGCCTACGAGAGCCCAAGTGACCACTTAGGCAGCGCCAAAAGTGCGGCGTCACGGCATTCGTTTTCTTTTCGCGCGCGTGTTTTCGATACGAGTGCAGTGCAGCGTGAGTGAGCTTGCACTTTTGGTTCGTGTGTATGTCTCGGTGACCGGAGTCATGCGGTTTAGAGAAGCTCGTTTTAGCGAACGCCGTTTTATCGACCCCAGTTCATCGAATGCCTTTATAGAGAAACCAAGTTTAGAGAAAATGGTGACGAGCCTCCTTTTAGCGAATTCGGTCGCCGCGAAGCGGCGTGTGCGGATAAGTCTGGTGAGTTAACATTTTTGTAATGAGCCGCCGCAGACTGCCGCCGCGAAGCGGCGGGAGCGCAGCGGGGGGCTTGGGTTAACACGCGCACCAGTGATACACGCGAGAAGTAGGAAAGCCTTTTTTAAATATTGTTCCCTTTTCGATAAACGGTGTTTCTCTAAACTGAGTCTCTTCTTTCTCTAAACCGTACTTCGATAAAACGAGCCCGTTCTCTAAAACGTGCTTCGATGAATTGGCATTCGATCAACTGTAGTAAACCCCTCGGTGACTGCCTCGCGATATGTTCAATGCTGTGCATGCTCGGAGCGATTCCAGTGAGATGCACCTTGCGCTCAAAAAACAAAATCCGTGCGTCTACTTTCCCGCACAACACTCAGGAAGCCAATCACCGCCAATTACGGAAGCAGCTCAGCGAATGACGATGCCGAAATATATGTATAGACCAAAAAACACGGTCTAAGTTGCGACATTAATCTGGGATTTTCTTTTTTTATCTGAACGTATGTTTTGGCATCGTCATTCGCTGAGCTGCCTCCGTAAGTTGCAGTGATTGGCTCTCTGAGTGTTGTGTGGGAAAGTAGACGCGCAAGATTTTTCTTTTTAGAGTGTGGGACTTGCGTAAACCTCGACGAGGAATTCGGCGACCGCCGGATCGGTCGGCGCCGCGCTTGACCTTGGCACCGGCCAATCACGGCGGTCGAATATTTCTCGCCGAGGTTTTTGAAAAGTGTTCAGATTACACTCTAAAAAAAAGCCAGTGCGCCTGCTTTCCCACACAACACTCGGAGAGCCAATCACCGCAACTTACGGAGGCAGCTCAGCAAATGACGATGCCAAAACATATGTTTAGATAAAAAAAACACGCAGTCTGAGTTGTGAAATTCAGCAATGCAAGCGTGACGTTTCACATTGCTAAATGTCGCAACTCAGAATGCGCTTTTTAGTCTACACATACACTCTAAGTAATGCCTGTGTGTCTACTTACCCGCAAACTCTCAAAGAGCCGATCATTGCGGTCTAGGAAATCAGCTCAGCGAATGATGAGGCGGAACATCCGTTTAGACTTATGGCGAATTCCACTGGTCGTTTTGGAGCGCGCCGGAATCGACTTTTCTGGAGCGAGCCTATTTCACTGGGCGATCGGGATCAAGACCGACGTGTTTCACTGGTCGTTTTGGATTAGCTCCCGCTTCAGATCTCGATCTGGATCCGAGAAAAGTCGCTCCCACGATTTCGGCGGATTCAACCGGAAGCCAGCCGGGCCAGCCCTCGGCCCGCACACGTGACTTCCTTTCTCGTGGGGCATCTCGCCTGATCTCGCCCATCTCGCCCCAGGAGGAGCACGTCGCGGGCTGGGCTCCTAGATTGTCTCGAGATCAGAAGAATTTGTAATGGCCGCCTGCTTACCCCTTGGCTTGACAGCCGGTTCGTTTTCCAGAAAGGAGAAGAGAAGGTATTTGCCGCGCTACGGGCATTCCGGCAATTTTTGCTAGAAGCGCCTGAGCCATTCCTGCCGCTCGTGCGTCGAACACGCGTGTTAGCGCCACGATTGCGAAAACGTCTTCGAAACGACCGCGGCGGCCGCGGAAAGGGGATTCCTGGGCAGTTGTGACGGGAAGGCATCCGCCGATCCCGGAGCAGTGGTCATGTTCCACTGGGGATCCGTAGGCGGCGCGACCTTTTTCGGATCGTGTGCTCCATTCCGGATCTGGTCAACTGATCCCGGCGCGCTCCAAAAGTCTGCAGCAACGAACGAGGATGCTTGTGGCAATAACACGCAGACAGACGCAGACGACGTTGCGAGCAGACGACGTTGCAAAGGAGCAGACGACGCTCAGATAGGGGGTCGCGATCAGCCAATCAGGGCTCGGCGTTCTGACGTCACCGCTACTTCCTTTCTCATGCGCAGAAGACGAAAATGAGCCCACAAGTGCGGCAGATCTTTCTGCATCTTCTGGAAAACGGAGTTGTGCTTCCTATAAATCACAGAAGCGTTATCTGCACGATACGCTATAGCTCGCTCTAAAGGAAGACCCACCTTTTCCAAACTTGTTGCCAAGAGTTCGCTTATGCCGCCGAAAGTCTCGTCCGTCTGCTCACAGAAGTCGATGAGAGCTTCCGCTATTCCGGCGCGCACCATTCACGTCGCGCACGGCGATGGGGAAATGGTTTCTATTTTTCTTGTTGGAGGCGTCCATGGAGAGAGCAAACGGGAGGTTGCGGCCTGCTGGGCGAAGTTTCTCGACTATGCACTCCACTGCATAAGGCGCCAGAACACCTTTCACGAGGTGTTCTATCTTCGTTCTTCCAAGTCGCGTTCTGCAAGCGACGTCTGAATCCGGGAAGTTTTTTGATGCTAACTTGCTGCCACAATCCATTGACAGGTAACTGTAGTTGTGCTTGATGCCGTGGAATATGGTGCCCAGTTCTGCAGCAGTCACCTTATCTTCTGCGTTAGAAGTCGCTGGAGCGAAGAACTTCGTGAGCGCAGCCGGTTGTTTAGAGGCGAGGCTCTTCTGCTTATGTTTCTGCGTTGACGCGTGATGGGCTTGACAGCGCTGACGCCATCAAATTTCACCGTAAACGTGCTTGCGCATAAAGTACATCTTGCAGCGGTAGCATCGTCATCTACGGGCAGGAGCCAACTCTCGTACTCGGGTTGAGATCTCCAGTCTTTCTGGAACAGGCACTGACGTGATTTTCGCTGTTTCGAAGGCAGAGAATTCGCCCTCATGATGCAAGCAAAGGAATCGCGTAATTACTGAAGCAGATTTTCGCTCTCCCAATGATCAGTATACCTGAAGGGACCCTGCTTCCAGTATTTATTGGCACAACATAAAAAGTGGTTGACAAATAGCGTGGAAGTTTTGGTGTTTGACGTCGCGAACGCCTCTGTACAAACAAATCGCATCGCTGCGCACGGTATCTGCCCTTCAAGACCCAATCTCCTATAGGAAATAGCAGAAAACGGATAGCTTTGCCCTCGGTTCCGCCTCAAACCTCCTCTGTGTTAGCGCCCCTTTGGAAAAGAGACAGACACGTCTCTCGGCGCGTAATTAATTTATGGCAGCCATTTGGAAATAATTAGAAAGCAAGGCTTAACATAGCAGCACATATCGATGCTCTGAAAGAGTGCCGAAAAAACGACAATGTCGGCGTCTTCCTTTGATCTTCTGCGATGGCTCCACTGGCAGTGCACCGTGCACGGTAGCACAGACAATGAATTAGCACTCTCTGTCACTTTGGAACGCACGCAGGCCACCAAGTAACCCTAGCTGCGAGAGCCGCGCGCATCCCTTCCTAGACATCGTCGGCGCGTGTCTGGCTTGCCACTCAAGCAATTAACTTTGAATATCGCCTTGTGCTCGCGCAAAACTTTCTGAAGGGGGCGATTAGCGAGAGCAAAAGAAAAACAACTATGGAGGTCTGAAGGGAAGGTTCCTTTTGGGACACATGTAGCCAACAAAGTGACAACAGCTGCAAGAGACGCTCAGCTCTTCCTAGACATCGTCGGCGCGTTTCTCTGGTCTTAGCACATAAACAATTAAATGGAGAACGAAAAGGGAGGGGAAAAAAATTACGAGGATCTAAAGCAACAACAACAATATTACACCATGCGTAGTGGAAGGGGAAAGCTTGGGAAAGCGCACACGCCGCCCGCCACAGTGGACGGATGAAGCGCCGTGCGTGTCCTTGTCATTAGGGAGTTTTCGTAGATCGTTTTCGGCGTCCCGCAACGCCCTCCGCAACCCGCTACGTTACCCGGAACTCTACAGTCAAGGCTATCGGCGCGCAGGCGCAGTGGCAACTTCTTCGTTGCGGAGGGCTTAGCGGAGGGGGAAACGCGGTCTACGAAAACTCCAAGCCAACACCTCCCAGAAGGCAGACTTGTACCGTACGCATTACAAGTAATCAAATTACTTGTAATCGATTACTTTTTGGAGTAATTTTGTAATCAGTTGATTACTTTTATTAGGCAGTAATCACGAGAGTAATCTGATTACTTTTTGAAGTAATAAAATTACTTGTAACCGTTACAATTTGTCCACGGGACCCCCCCCCCCCCCCCCCCCCCTCCCCGGGCACACGCATTTTTTTTATAAAATGCCAAAAATAAAATTTGTTTTTTTTTTGTTTTTTTTTTTCGAGCGGAAAAAAAAGAAAGATTTTTGCGGAGCTCTAGGAAACGAGGTCAATCTCTTTCTATGTACATTTCTGTAGAATGTTCGGGTTTTTTTTTTTTTTTTTTTTTGGAGCTGGGACTGGGAGTGGGAAGCCAGAGTGCGTGACAAAGGCCGTTCAGGGTGAAGTTTGAGGAAGCAGAATGTAGCTTTGTGAGTCCTTCGTTCAAACTAGCCCCCTCACGCACACACACACACAGAAATAAAAAAATTAAAAAAATCTTATTTAGGGTACCTACTCGCAGCCCGTAGGAGAACCAGAACCGAAGACTGCCTAAAGCGGATGCAAAATATAACAACGGCAGTTGAAATATTTCCCCATTTCCCCTGCGTGGTCTTTGTGACAAGCAATGTTTCGAGTTGAGAAGTGGTCGGAGCGATCTCTTCCGCTAATCAATACTGCACATAATCCGTTTCAAATCCTGGAGCTGCTGCTCTTTTGTATAACATGCGAGCTCATCCACATGTGAATAATAAAATGAGTGACGCAAACTTTGAGCGACAACCCTTGCTCAAGCTTTACAAGATCTAGAACCCCCTCCGCTCCTCCTCCCCCCCCCCCCCCCCCCCCCCCCCACACACACACACACACACTGGCAAATGCCCAAATCGTTAAACGTCTTCAAACGAATTCTATGCTTGTGTCCGCATTGTAAAGGTGCAACGACCACAAAGAGGGAGCCAGTTTTTCTTCTTGAATACTTGTGCAAATGTGAAATATAGGTTGGAAGTAGTTCATTGTTATGAGCGCTAAAGATGTGTCGTCACGCAATAAAGTAATCGGAAAAGTAATGATTACTTCTTTAAGTAATGTCCGATTACTTTTGCCGTCAAGTAATCAAGTAATCTAATCGAATACTTTTTAGCCAACAGTAATAGTAATTGTAATCGATTACTTTTTTTTAGTAACGTGTACAAGACTGCCAGAAGGCTCATCTATCGGGAGGGCCCGCCGGCGTCTTTCCCTTATTTTCCTGCTTTCCAGCTTTCCACCGCGCGACCGGTGGTCGTTTCGTTCTGTGTTGACCGTACCCCCCTCTCAGGGAGTTCCCCTGCTCGCCCGCGTACTTTTTCTAATCACGTTTCCTCGCGCTGTTTGTGTATTTTTAAACTTTTTTTTTTTTCGTCGACAAATTTTTATCGTCGCTAAAAGCTAAGCAATCACGCTTCGATGGCTGTCAAAAAACCGGCCTGCTGTCTAAAAAACCGGCCGGGCCGGTCGAAAACCGGGCAGGTGGCAACCCTATTTATCAAGCGATCGTTCTTCCGGAGACACTCCGCGTCGCTGGAAAGATTATCGCAGTTATGAGATGGTCTTGGGAGCCTGCGCCACTCAAAGATGAGCTCATGAGGAAAGAAATTGTAATATACGAGGTGTGACAGAGAAGTAATGAGACTGACAGCACCCTGCACGAACTGGCAATGCTGCTACTTCCCCCTTCAAATGCCAGTTAGGTTTCCCCGCGCGTCCAAATAGAAAAAAAAAAAAAAAAGTGTTTAGCGCGGCGGACAACATTTTTACATAGAAACGAGGCAAGATATGTCCGATGAGATTTTTAAGAGCCAGATTCTGCTCACGGTCACGAAAGTGTGAGGGGTGGCAACAATAAACGCTGAGACTAGAAGCTCCGACTTCAGCGAAAGCTCGCTGGCTTCCGCAGTGCTTTGGTTGCGTGTGCCTGCGCGTTCACACTTTTGTTAGCAAGGGCGGAAAGCTAGCGCAGAAGGCTGAGCTTCTAGTTTCAGCTTAAGAATTAGCGGAGTATAGGACATGGTAGTAAAACCCGAGACTCAGGAACACAGAAGGGGACGAACACAACACAACGTCTCAAACACAGCTGAAGGTTTATTTGTCAAACGCTCGTTTAAAAAGGCGAGCTCCTTCTGTGCCCCAACCGACATCCACAGTCCCGAAGGTGAAGCCGCTTCCTCCCCGCACAGTCCACGTCAGCAGCCCTCCTCGCAAACACAGCCATCCACATGCGCTAGGCGCCACAAAGTCCATGAGAACGTCCACGCAGTTGAATTATCACCCTCCACTGCCCCCACTGCTAATCCCCCACTTCCTCGCAACGCTTCCTTGCCCCCCGCCGCCCTCGTCTCGTCTGACAAATAAACCTTCAGCTGTGTTTGAGACGTTGTGTTGTGTTCGTCCCCTTCTGTGTTCCTGAGTCTCGGGTTTTATTACCATGAATCATCACCAGCTCGCTTGTTTCTTAAAGTATTATTGCAGTATAGGACAGTAAGGTTGAAAGGACCGCTGCGAAAATAAAGGATTACTTTTTTAGACAACGGCCACTTACTTTCTGGAAGTGTAGTTGTAAATGTAATTCCTTAGCTTTTTTAGTGACGTGAGCAAGTCTGGTCCACCGTCACAAATGCCTGCGCGTCTACTTGCCCGCAAAACACTCAAAGAGCCAATCTCTGCGATCCACGACCACGAAATCAGCTCAGCGAATGATGAGGCGGAACATCTGTTTGGACCTCAAAATGAAGTCCGCTCTGTGGCACTGTGCGATGTCATGCTTGCATTGTGTAATGGCACAGCGCAGACGTAATTCTGAGGTATAAACGAATGTTCCGCATCATCATTCGCTGAGCTGATTTCGTAGATAGCAGAGATTGGCTCTTTGAGTGCTTTGCGGGTAAATAGACGCGCAGGCATTTCTTAGAGTGGATTGCCAAAAGGCTGCAAAATAGATATCAGGCGGCCGGGTCCGTAGTGTGAAGTCATGGCTTTGAGCCGACCAAGGCCCAAGCCAAGGCTCATTCCTCGTCGGACGACGACTGCCCGAGTAATTTCTTGATGCTTTTGCCCAGGGTGCCTACATGTTTCCGCCGCTAACATGTAGGCACCCTACTTTTGCCGAGCATTGGCCACTCATCGGCATCCTTGGCCGGTAACCGGACAAAAGCTCACCGGACCGAAGCTCGCCGGACAAAAGCTCACCCGTTTTTTCGCAGACCCGGACAAAAGCTCACCTCTTTTTTTTTTTTTCGCTACCCGGGCGAAACAAGGGCTTGGATAACGTGGGGACGCGATAAACATTACACCATTTTCAGGAGAACTGGTACCCCATCCTATACAAAGGTGACGACAGATAAGCCATAACAGGCAGAGAAGCAACTTTTGGGACCAAAATTAAGATAACCGAAACTGAGTGGAGCTAATTAAGATCAAGTTTGCTTGACCCAACCTTCAAGGTATGTCGGAGCACCCTTGTATATCGCCCAAGAAACTTCGTGAACCGGAGTTTTGGAACCCGAAGAGGTCCACCGAGATCTACCAAGACTGGTGAAGCTAGTAGGAAAATGCATTCGCTTCTAACCAATCGATAAATAAACTTGTTTCTATTCTTATCAACAAACCATGCGCCTGTCAGATTAAATTTATCGTTGGATTTTAGTGTCGCCGGCAAGCACCTAAGTTGTCCGCACCCGCCTTAAGACCAACATTAAATTTTCTTCTGGTGAGCTTTTGTCCGGGTCAGTGAAAAAAAGGAAGAGCCTTTGTCCGGGATTCTCCATGGCCAGCGATGATTTGACGAGCTTGGTCCAATGTTGTATTTGCTGCTTGGATAATTTAATCATTTGGCAGATTGGAGCATGTGCCTTTGTACGCTCTCTGCAATACGGTGATGACATCTAGCCATTTTGTTCCGAACGCTTCTTTTGCTTTGTCACTCTGGAGCGCAAGAAAGAGCACCTCCCGGATCGAGCTCTTGGCGTCGGCGGCTAGATCCACGCCGCAAAACAATCAAAACGGCGGCCGGGATTCATGCCACCGTCGCAGCGTCGCTATCGGGCGTCGCGACGCTTTTCTGTTTATTTCAAACCTGTACTACGGCGGCGTTGGAATTTTTGCTGTTTCTTTGCATTTTCCTCCGGATCGCGTTCCACACTAACCGCTCATTCACACTGGAAGCGGATCCGCGTTCGCAAAGCGGTTGCGAACGCGGTTCACGCGCACTTGATGTCATCGAGTGCGCGTGCAATTGTATTGGATCTTTATACAACCGCGTTCGCAACCGCTTCTACGATCTACGAAAACTCCCTATTAGGGAGTTTTCGTAGATCGTTTTCGCCGTCCCGCAAGGGCCCTCCGCAACCCGCTACGATAGCGGGAACTCCACAGTCAAGGCTATCAGCGCGCAGGCGCAGTAGCACCTTCTTCGTTGCGGAACGCTTAGCGGAGGGGACAGCGCGGTCTACGAAAACTCCCTATTGAGCGGTAACGGAGAAACGTCTCTGACGCGCAAGACTGCAGCCACAGCTACAAGCGCGAGCTAGCCCGCACTCCTGGGCCCTGGCTTTCAGACGTGCCTTTTTAGCTCGAGCTCGCGTTCGGCGAAATTACGTTCAATTTAGCATGCTGTTTCAAGGGCCGGACGCCGGAGTCAGAGGAACAATCTACTAAAATCTCCACGCGTGCTGGTCGTCAGGACAGGACGACGGGCCAAACGTTTCCGATGCTTTGGGTAAGTGGGTCTGTCCCTGTTTCTTTTTTCTACCACTCTCAGAAGTTTATTTTTCTTCTTCTGGCCCAGTCACGGGTTACTCATCACGGGAAAATATAATCTATCTGAATAACTTCGAACAAAAATGTAAGCGGCGAACCAGGAAGCTAGTAAATCATGCTGCCAATAAAAAAAAAAAAAAAAAAAAAAAACGACAATTTTGTTGGGCTTTACAGGAAAAGAAAAAACCATCGCCCGTCTCGCCAGTCTCGCCCCCGGCAAAAACGCGCAACCTCAGGGCGAACGAGGCCAACGCGCGCAGTAATAGAGCAACTTAATTCTTTCACGCGCATTCACATACTTGCACCGCACGCGCACACACAGCCGCGCGGGTCCGTCCCGAATGCCCGTTCAAGGCTCCCAAGGTCGAACGAAAAGATAAGCCCAAACCCCTCCACAGCGAAACAAAACCCCCCGCGCCTCGCTTCCACGGGAAAAAAAGCAAACCAGCAAACATAAAACAAAAACAGAAAAAAAAAAAGAGAAAGAAGGGAAACGCTGTCAGCGGGACCCCCAACGAAGCGCGCCACAACGCTCACAATCCTGTCTGCCCACCATCCCCACTGTCCCTTGATCAGCGGAACCAATGGCAGAAGGCGACAGACAAGGAACCACGGAACTGCACCCTGCTTTGACTTCCCTTGCCCTTTAACCTCCCTTGCCCAGGCGCCCACGTCTCCGCGTGCTGGCGCTTTTCTTATTCTTTTTCGTTTTTTTTTTTTTGTTAATTCCCGGTTCCGGCCGCCTCCTTGCGGTTGTTTAATGTTTAATCGCCGCCCATACCGTCATTTGTCTTTCTTCGTCAGTTTTGCTGCGTTGCGGAAGCTCGTGTGAGTACCCTTATTTCGTTACGGCTGTAGTGCGTATGATATGCTTTAGATGGCCCCGAACCCAGTGCTGTGTAGATGTTTGCGGCTGTCAAGTGGTTCATGTTGACAAATACGGCTGGGCTCTTTAAGGACCTTATCGTCTCTGTGCTTGAAGACAGGTAGGCCTAATGACAGCCGTTTGTTCTTGTCGCCGTGCCGGTTCGTCAGCCTTCGTTCTTTCATGCACCCGGTAACGTCAACGCCAGCGTTTTTCTTGCCTCACGCACGATTCTACGAGATGTCGGGAGTTTTTGGCGTGGTTTTAGTTTTGGTGCCGTGTCGTGCCGAACTGCCGTTCTTTGTATGCACGCTCGTGTTCGGGAACCGTCGCTTCATTCGTTTGTAAGTCCTTAGTCGCCTAGAGTGCGTGTTCGTTTAGCTTCCTTCACGTTTGGGCTGAAGATTAGTTGTGTTTTTCTACATGCGACATTTCATTTTGTGCGATTTAAAGCGTTTTAAAAGGCGGGCAGCCTTTTCAAACGACTAGGAACGGGGGACTAGGGCCATCTAGTGAATGAACGGTGAACTAAAGCGCCGCAACGACGCTGGCGCCATCTCGTTTAAGCCAGTCACAACTGCCTTGAATAGGCGTGGTCCGCGCCTTTCCCTGCGTCGTCTTCACGAACATCCCCAAGAATTTTTTTCGATCAAGCTCCGAATTTTTCATTGATTTCTCAGTTGCTCTACCGACGCTTTGATGTTCTCAAACTAAGTGCACATATTTTGCCACATGTCTATTGCACGAAAGTCTTCGAACGGTGCTCACCTGTACGAATTATAATGAAATGTTATAAACGGTGCTTGAACGTTGGGCGTCTGCCTTCTATTGGGCAGAAGCTTTCTATTAAACACCGACATCCTCACTTCATTAAATATTCGCGTGTTTTGCTCTTGATGTATGTTTCTAAATCTTTCCTCAAGTATTGGTATTCGGCGGTTCTGCTCTCGGGTTGTGAACGACCGTCCGCTATTTTTTATAGCAGACGCTGTTTCGCCGGAAGCTCTTTGAAACATCCGGATTTCGAACTTGTTTGAATGCACGTTGCATTTGATTTTTATCGTGCTTCATATGTCATTCTGATTTGTTTTGCTCGCAGTTTTATGTGGATTTTCTGCAATTTGCGGTACACCTTTTGAGTTTGTTGGCAAGTCGAGAGATGGCGACGAGGTCTCTTGTGCGTCGTTGACGGCGTTTCTATAGGGCATATTTGTATTAATTTGGCTTTAATGAGGACATTTCAAGATCATATATCGTCGGAGAGTTGTATTTGATTCGATGTAACATCGGAAAAGCGTACCGGTGTCCACTCTGGCGCTGGGAAGCCATGCGCGTTTGGTTACCTCTCGGCGGGGTGGTATGTGCTCTTGGGGTTCAAGTCCCAAATGGCTTGAAATTAAAAGACAATTGGGAGTTATCGCTTCTCGGCCTTTTGGCTAAGATCAAAGTGTAGTATCTGTTCTTATCAGCTTAATATCTGATACGGGTCCTATTTGGACCCAAGATATTAATCTTATTTTTGGAATGCGGCGTAGTGCTTGAGGTTTACCTCACCTATGCCACGGGTTGGCCCGGTATTGCACTGCCTCCGGGATCGGCCCACCCCCCTCACGGGGGGATATGAATGAATCCAAAGAAAGAATTGCAATTCTAATATTTCAATGGTGTCTTTCGAAGGTACCCCTTTGTGCTGGGTAAATTTTGTGCCACTGAGATCAGTGCGACGCCAGTGATATGTTGTGATAAAGTGTGGCGCGATTGAAATGTTGGAGTCTTATTCCGTGCTATTTGCTCATTCTGAACAGGATGCTAATTCCAAGGATGCATTCTAACTGAAGAGATGTCCTCGAAGCTGTTCTGGGGATTAATCTCTGTGACCTGTGGCAAGCCATAACTCCATCATCAGCAGAATTGTGCGGATGATATGCTGTGCCATTAACACTGTGTCAAGGCCCCATTTGCAGTGTTGGAGTAGGTGCTCCTGTCAACTGACCGTGAGGTGCCAGCACTGACAACAACGGCAGACACAGCGTGCCTTCCAATGCCTTCTTAGTGTTGAAAGCTGCATGAACCTGTGAAGTGCCAGCATCGACAACACTAAAGTAGCAGCGTGCCTTTGAACTCTTTGCCACAATTTTAAAAGTGGTGCCCCTGTGAGGTGTCAGTGTTGGTGACAAGAGCAACAGCAGTGTGCCTTTCAATGCGTGTTGCAAGTTAGCTCACCTGCAGCCAGCTAGACCACCTGACTTGCCAAAACTTGCGGACGGTGATGCCTTTTTTCTCAAAGCTGTTTTCAACATCCATGTCAGCCACCATCACATGCTAGCTGTTTGGAGGGAGTCACGGATCATCCTCCTCAACAAGAACGACCAACCAGCAAGATCTGTGATCTAGTGCTCTGTGGCTTTTAGCTGCATAATTGCAAACCTGTACGTAGAGTAATTCCCATCTTTGCTTCAGTAGTGGGTGTGTAAGCACTCTATACTATCACAGTGTAAGAAGGGCTTCCTGCATTATAGTGGTGCATTAAAACACAACTTCGTGTTGCACGAGAGGTGGTGTGGACCTATGGGAAACAAGCATGCTTTGCTAAAACACTCCTGTTAAGTTTGTAGAAATCCTGCTTATTAGTTATGGTGATTTTTGTTAGGAAAGTTTATCTTCCCAAAGTTGCGTCGGCATTGTTTCTTTTTAGCTTTCTCTGTTTGTGTTGGCGGGGCCAGAGCGGCCGCAGTGCGGGAGCGGTTCCCCTTGCGGTCGTTAAGAAGCGTCTCGGGTTTCGGGAGTCCGCTCGGACCGGGACCGGGAGAGCCCCCGCCTGGAGAAGCGTGTAGCTTTTAGCCGAATGTGCCTGTAAATAGAGGGTTTTGCCGCTTAGTATCAAATTGTCGCTTTTTACCTGATGTAATAATTTAGCTGTTGGCGCCAGCCCGTCTGCGTAAAATGCAGGGGTTGACTCTAGAAAGAATTTGGATTTGGCGGTTAGAGTGCCAGACTGACAGCTCGCCGACCATTGGAGAACAGTGTACCACGTGGTAGTGGTGAAATTTGAAGGGATTGGTCGGTCCCTGAGGGGAAAGGAGGCCCCTACGAGTCTGAAAAAGGGTCCCCGAGAGGATTCTAGAGGATTGGCTTCCATTCGATTTTGGGAGACTGGGAACAAAAGTATGGGGTTTAATTTTGGCATTTTAACTCACTGTTGAGTTGTTTTGTTTCATAATAAACGTGGCCACACTGGCCATTGTAAAGTCAACCAACGTCGCAATGTGTTCAGCGGGATCTAACAACTTTTAGTTTAGTATTATTTTTATCATCAACTTCCCGGGGCTGTCATCGGGCGATCACCGTCATCGGTCGTCACCATCCGAACCAGGACGCGCCTGCCCCCATACCACCAGGTCCAGGCCCCAGCACAGAAAGTTTACTCCCATTAGCTTCAACCAAGCTCGGACACTTTGTTCTTTTAATAAAAAAAAACCACAGCATTGACGAGTGGTGAATGCCATCTGGGCCTTGACACGGTCGAGGTTGCTCAAATTATTGGCGAAATATTCAATTTGACATGTTCTTTTTTTTGGTAAGCATGCATTGTCTGCAGCAAAAATTTTCCTGCCGACCTTTTTAGGGGCGCCCTATCTCTGCAAATTTTTTCTGAAGTGTAATTGAATCGACCTTCAGTTGAGATACTTGCAAAAAGTGATGGGCCACTTTTCATTTCTACTTGACAAATATTTAGGCGTGCTATCAATCTCTACAGTTACCATCGATATAAAGGAGAATATGCGATCGATCGGTGCTGCAGTGGTGCTACTGTAATTCGTTGCGTATGCAGGGTGGAAGAAATGTGCTCCTGCAAAAGTTGGGCATCTACTTACAAAGGCTTGGCAGGGCCAATCATTTGTTGCTCACATGCAAGCCACATGTTGGATGGCCGCTGTATACATTGGCCCACCACAATGCGCCCAGATTCCAGAACCTTATTGCAATGGGAGCAACAATTTGTCGCAAGGCAATCACTCCAAAAAAATAATGTTCCCTCTGTTTTCACGGTTTGCACATCAATAACTGGTGCAAATCTGCTCTCTTGGGAGTAATCTACAGTAGAATTTGCATTGAGTATACTGATGACCTCGCCTCGCTGTATACGCAAAGCAACATTGTGGTGGCTCTGTCGTCTCCACCAGTTGGCAGCTGTACAGATTGAACCATTGTTTAATTAGAGAGGAAATGTCCACTTTGACCCATTGTTCCCAGCTGTATGAAAATATCAAGACTTCACCGATCTGCTTGCCTGCCCCTTTGCCAAGAAAGTTTCGCAAGTCACTGGGAATAGCGAAATATGCTTCAAACTTGTTTTGCATACCATTAAAGCCACGAATTTCCTTTTAATTCACTTCAGATGTATGTCGCAGCAGGTAATCTTTGCCTGGTAATAAGTATATGGACATGCTTTTAAGCTGCTATATAAGTATGTGCTGCACAAATTATTACCTGCAAGTCGACCTAAAGCATGGAGCTATACTAGCCAAAGGTTGACACCTTTGGTTAGTATAGCTCCATGCTTTAGGTCTTTATTAGAACGGTTTAGACCAGAATAAAAATAAAATTGGAGTATCCTTATTCAGTGGGAAGTTAGTCTGTCTTAGTAGGCGTCTGGTGTCTCGGCTGTAGATGAGCAATTTAGCCAGTGCGGTAACGTGCACCACGCAGTAGTGATTCACGACCGTACGCCGGTACGATGCTCATCCAAATCGAAAAGGGCAGGGGGAGGGGGGGGGGGGGGGGGGGGGGAATTGAATCCTGCTTTCTGCAGAGTGAGCTTTCGCTCCACGTCCTCCCAGCTGGTGTGCGCGAATCCCGTGGAAAAGCTCACCGTGAAGAACTCGTCGCAGAACCGGCGGATGCGGAGAAAAGCTCACCGATTTTTTTTTTCTGGCTGTCGGATCATGGGTAACATACGTCAATTTATTATCATTAAAATTGTTCAGTTTCGTAAAAGGAAAATGTTATTTTTGTAATACTTGTTAAGCTTATTGGGCATATTGCTCCCAAATGAATGATTACGGGCGACTGTTTTCCGTGGTTTGCTCTACACGAAACGAAAGCCTAACTGAAAACTTCATAAACTTGAACAGGAAAAAGTTAAAAAACTTAATAATGTCTGTTTAAAATCTAAAAAAAGCAAAACTATAAATGCCGAAAACCCGAAAGTGCGTGCGCAACAACACGGTGCCTGAAATTCTCTTTGGAGCTTTTGTTAACCTTTGAAAACGGGATAGAACGGTCAGTATGCACGTTTTCTAGCCGTTCGTGCTGGTTTTTTCACGCGTTGCCTTCGTGTGATAGTGCCCTGCTGAAGCGAACCACTCGTGACCTTCATAGCTGATCAGTCACCGTTCTGTAAGGTAGCGAATTAGGCGAGTTGGTAAACGTTATACTGGTTATACATCATGAAAACAGTTCAAATGACGAGGGCGAATTAAAGACAAGAAACGCGCCAGGACGAAGCTGTTCTCGCAACTAAAGTTTTATTAGTGAAAGAAAAAAGAAAACGACCTAGCCGACACTGATCACATCAACAAACACCTACTCGTCTATCAGGCACCACACAATCTTCGGAGCTGAAACTGTTCTCACGGGTCCATATCACAAGAGCGAATGACATTTTAGCGAACGGCGACATTTGAGCGAATGGTCGTTTTACGCGCGTTAACCCATCCGTCGCGCTGCGCTTTACGCCGCTTCGCGGCGACAGTCTGCGGCAACTCATTACAAAAATATGAACTCACTTGGCCCACCCGAAAACGCCGCTTCGCGGCGTATGACTATTCGCTAAAGTGTCGTTCGATGAAACGTGGGCGTTCGCTAAAACGTCATTCGTTCAAGTGAGTGCCTCCCGTTCTCACACCGCTATTTATATTAGCTTGCGAAAAACGAACCTCTTTATCTGACAGAGCTACCGACGGCGCACTGTCAAGCTGTCAATAAATTGTTTTCTTTTTTAAGGGTGCCCCATGCTTTGACTTCATACTTGCGGCGTGATTAATAGACAGAATGGGTGATTACTAATTCCCGAGGAATTAGTAAATATGCCGAATAAACTTCAAGAATAAATAAAAAAAAAAAAAAAAAAAAAATTATCTTTTTGAATTGCCACGTGTGGTTTTTAGCTTAGCACAATCCGCTAAGCTAAGAAAAATAAAAATTTCGGTGAGCTTTTTGCCGCATCTGCCGGTTTTGCGGTGAGGCTTTCTCCGGTGACCTTTTATCTGGTGAACTAACGACAGTTTCCCTGCGACGTTACAGCAAGCTCTCCCGGTTTGTCTGCAAAATGAGTCCCATGCATTCAAAATCGAAGTTTACCCGGCCTCTGTACCGAAAAAATACGCATACAAAGAAAAGGACACGTCGAAATAAACGCGTCTGAAGAAACTCTTCTGGAAATTAAAATGATGAAGATGCCTCATTGAACGCAGTATTGTTTCTATACATAAAAGAGAGATGGCGGAGATTACCGCCCGATCAATTCACCGGTGGAGTATATCCATGCCTTCACAATTCCAAACAGATAGAGATATGCTCATTCCAGAAGGTGCTGCCATCTATCGAGGGGGCTTGAAGTTTTAATTTTGAAAGGGTAGCCGAATAAATTGTTTCGAGCTCCGCTTTTTGAATCTGACGTTTACTTGCGCTACCTAGTCAAATTTATAAAATTGAAGACATCTTTCTTTTGCCTTTCCTCCGCTCTTTATGTGAGTCGAGCAAAGAACAACCCGTGTTCGCAATACCGCATCGAGGTCACGAATCCGTCAGTAGTGAAGTTCTTACGAATAAATTGCCCGAACGTAGATTTCTCATTAGTTGATAGCGCTTGTGTACAAAAAGGCTGAGACGCTACGTCGATCATTTGCCAAGAAGGCTCCCGCTCAAACAAGGGTCCCCTTTTGGCAACATCAGACCCCGGGGCCCGATGAAAGCGGAACCTTTGTTTGAAAATTCGCGCCATAAAGAAAATACAAGTACCGGGAGGTGCTGCCATCTAGTGGGTACATTTGAAGTTAGTCTCTCTTGGCTTGGCCTGTGAGATCCTAAAGCGCGCGAACCGAGCGAACGGCGCGAACGCTTCTCCGGCCGTCCCATTGTGCGGAGAGGGCGTAATCGGAAAAAGAGAAGGAGGCGGTGTCTATCCGCGGGGAGGGGCTCCCAACCCAGTCATCGACAGCATGGCGCGAGGCAGAAGAGTTCAAGAACAAGTCTTGTTACGTCGAGTTACTGCAACTTATACTTACATATTTTTGTGCATTGTGGTTGAACGGTGAACAGCTGCTCTGAGGACGTAGATAGACAATTTTTGATGCTAATTTAATTATTTAATTTGAGATATTCATCGGACATGTTGCGGCTAGCGCCACAAGCGCGCCTTTTGATGTATTTCATTGCAGTCTTAGCACGTATAAAATTTCAGAAAAAAATTAGCTCCGTACATAAAGAGTTCGGATTTCCCTAAATAAAAATAATCATGCTGAATTTTTTTTAAAATCTTCGCACGTTGTTTGGCGCAGCCTCTAGAGCCTGAGCACGAGGTTTGATACTATATAGCGAAGTCTGTGTTGTCCTTTTAATAGTTTTAATATTCATTACGCCATTTTTGCGGGTCGTATTGCGGTGTTTGCTTCTACTAGAAGTACCTTTAAGCCGGGGTCACACTGCTTATACATTATACACAAGGCAGTCTGCAGATATCAGTCACCACGATATCCATGGTTCAAATGCCGCGTGCCGAGTGTCTCCTTGAACTCGTTGCCTTGCGGCATTTAAAGCTCAAATCTCGTGGTGACTCGAGTTTGAATCTGTTTGCGGACTGTCTTCTGTATGATGTACAAGCAGTGTGACCTTGGCTTTGGGGGAAAACTTATGGCGATCAGGTAGAACCAGCTCGCAATGATTTTGACATTTTTGTTTTTATAAACTTCGTGATAATTGTAGGCACTAAGGTTGGGCGTTATCTTGGAAACATCATGTGACACCATGAGGTCAAGTGAAATTGCGACGTCACAAGACATTAGGAAGTCACGTGACTCTGACGTCACAATGTCAAGTGACAACACGGAGAGTCCATAGCAGCTACCCCTGTAAAAACGCACACGTCAGATTTGCTTTGTAGAAAGCTGCTTAGGAGGATGAAGGAAAAGCGGTTCGGCAGTCTCACCAAAGCCACCTTTTCTTTTTTTTTTTCTCACCCCCCCCCCCCCTGCCCATATTAAATGACATTCGAGCTCAACTGAATTCTCCCAAACTCATTTACGGCTTGTAAATGTGTAGTCTGGTCAACAGCGGTCAGCACAAGTTCCGCGAATTGAAATAAAACATGATAAATAATATAAATACAATTGAAAACAATGCTTGTAGCAATTATTTTTAGAAAAAAAAAGCTTATAACGTGTATATCTGGCACACCTTTTCCGATATATTTGTTTAATATATTCGCGGTCTCAGTTGCCCACTATGAGCCTAAACTATCCGTTGTCTGCTCGCTCGTTTACCTAGGTTGTTTAGCATTCCCATCCATTTTGCCATTTATCCTTCTCATCTTCTATTTCTTTTATAAATATTTTATCATCGTTTCATAGTCTTTTATTCTTCCGTTGTATATATATATAATCTTTTTGTTGTACGTATATATTTTATTGTGTTTTAAGTCGTTTTAAGAACGCGCGCGAAGTGTACACCATGACGAACGGAGCGGGACCTTCGGCCGCAAAGAAGAGGGAACCGCGCTTCGTGTGGACTTCCCAGGAGACCTGGACGTTGATCCGGCTCTGGGAGGGCAGGATGGAAGACCTCGGACGCGCCAAGCGTAACGGAGGCGTTTACGGGAAGATTGCCGAGGAGCTGCTCCCTTACGGTATCGTCAGGACCAAGGACCAGGTCCACCACAAGATAGAAAATCTGACCAACACCTACCGCTAAGATTATTGTAAAGTTGCATGCACCCTGAGAGTAGTATGAGTCAGGGCGGAAAATAAAAACTCAGATGACTTAAACCGCGGGTTAAATCATGATTTCAATCGTGATGTAAATATGCCAGTTGAAAATTCCCATTAAATCTAATCGGAATTCCAATTGATTTTAACTGGAAGCACACTGGCCAATGGGCCTCACAAATTGGAATTATTTTTCCAGTTGGAAGTTGAATCTGTTGCAAATGGTTCCCATAGGCAGTGACCAATTGGTTGTCCAAAAACCCAATTGGTACCAATAAGAAAATTCCGACTTCCGAAATTTTCAACCGGGATTAGACCGATCTTACTCTGATGATTTAAACCAACCCTTTTCCGCGAAGAAATATCTCCCAAAAATTCTTTTATTTACTCTCTACTGTTTATATGCAATTGTATTTAAATCAAAACATGAAGCAAGAACGACTTAGAGCAGGCTGAACATGACCACGGTGCTCTTGTGAAAAAATCGGAGCGCTGGGCTTGAGTTCTACTTTCCACTTCGTTAGTCAGTTACGGAACGAACGACCTATGGCAAGAAAATTTCAGAATGCGGAAGAAAGGAAACTAAAACTAAAATAGTAATGTCTTATTGCAAGCATGACAACGCGAAAGAAAAATAAGAAGGCTTTTTCACTAGCTAGACAAAGATCAACTTTTGTTTCTTCTACGGTGCAGTTTACATAAATTAAAAGTTGTTAATCCATGAGTAATTGAAGGTTAGGGTAATTTTCTGTACTGTTTTGAGTGATCGGACAGAGTGACCAATGAATCTACCATGTTTAAAATATATATCTAGTGATACAGAATAACTATTTGCGAGCTTCAGTCACTTAAATAAAATTAATTTAATTCCAATCCAAGAAATCTTTTTTTTTCACCTTGGCACGAATTAACATACTTAAAGCAAGTGGCAGGATGGAGGACTACTATATCTGATTAAATGTCAGTTTATAGGTCCCTTAATCTGATGTGGGACTATCTCATATCATTCAAATGCTAAATTGCCACTGCTTCTGGTTATGTATGTAAGCACAATATAGCCAACAGCATAATGTGTTTACCCCTTTATTTTGAGAATGCTCCGGACAATTGTTTGTTATACAGGGCGTTTTTGCACATACATCAATAGCTTTGCCATAAAGTTGCCACTCACTGCAATTTCATTTTTCAGAAAACATCTGAGGGAGGGGACCACCACGGGGCCCGGCGCAGTATTTAAAGTGGCCCTTCTTCTGGGACCTGAACCGACTATTGGGGTCCCTCCCCCTGAATGACACGGCCCTCGTAGATGAGAGCTTGGCTTCCAACCATGCCACACCGGCAGTAGTGGAGGTAGGTTGGGTGGTTTCTCTCAGAAAAGTTTCTGCATTTTTGAATAACAAATCATTTCAATGTAAAAGTGGCAGCCAGTGTCAAATGCATGAAATTGTTTTTGAAAATTGCCCAACGAGCAGAGTCCACCGAGCTAATCGCAGTGCTCCTCTGCTTTGGCTGTTTTTTCGACAAGCCGTTGCAAAGCGACAAAACTTTGCACGCGTGTGACAGTGCAATGCGGTAAAGCTTGATACGAGAGCATCAGCTCAAGTGGAGCAATGTGGCTGCTTTAAAAATTCAGGGTTCTGCCAAACTATGGCTATACTGTAGAAAAGGTGCGTACTATAGATAAAGCGCCTACCCTACCTTGCGCCCTTCCTGTCCTTCTGCTCTCGAACGTAACAACTGTCCTTCCTGATGTTTTTGCGAATATCTTCAACTGTTTTGTGGGCGCCTGCTCAATATTTTACTCTACACTCCTTTTCATGCACAGTGTACAATGCTGTCAAAGGTACTGGCACGAAACCTTGGCTATATCGAATATTTAATTTGCACGAAAGCATGTCCAAATGAATCGCTAATAGAAGTCCCGTGCTTGTGCCAGTATCTTTGAGAGCGTTGAATGCTGTCTCTTAAACGGAGTATGGAGCTATAGCACTTTTGCACACTAATGTATAAAACTATGGTAGCAATACCTAGCATCGTGATTCTCAACTACAAAGCATTCATACACAGGGTTGGAGTTCCGTTACTCTTGAGTACCCCTTGAATAATGGCTTTGGGTGGCACCTAACAGCTTGGTGCAGTCTCTTGTAGCTTGACAGGAAAAACCACTTGCGTGGTACTCCTCTCAGTTGCTCTCAGACATGCAGGAGAGAAGCATGGTTGACACGGACTGCTTCGAGGAGCCCGTCGAGGAACCAAGAGAGGAGCTGCGCGGCGAGGAAAGCCAAGTCACCAGCACCCCCGCCACTACAAGTGTCAGCAGGCCGGGGCCCAGCAGTGTCAATGGCACAAGGAACGTGCCGCCGAGGCCACAAAAAAGGAAGAAGCCGCAAGCTCCGAGCACCGCATACATCAAAACGGTGATCGATGAACAGAGGCTGCTCAGGCAGAGTTTTGAGGCTTCGAGAGGGAGAGAGTTCGCCCTACGCGAGCGGGTAATCGTCCTGCAGGAAACCGCCATCAAGGTGCAGCAGGAGCTTGCGACTGCGTTGATGGCCTTCATGAATCAAAATGACACAGGAACTGCCATGTAAGCTGTCCCGGTGTGCATTTATGTTACATTGAAGAGTAGCTGCCTCGGTGGCTCCAGAACAGAACGTTTGCCTACGGATCCCCAGTTGGCGGGATCCAATCCTTTCCGTGGTGCCTGCAATCTGCATTTTACTTTTTTTTTGTTTACAAGTCACGTGAACAGAAGGTACCAGAGTTAGCAGAAACCAAGAACCATAAAACTAAATATTTTATAAAGCACGACTTCAATGCACGAAGCCTCAAGACATTCGGGCTGATAAAACAATGATGCATAAGTAGAAACGCGGAACACCTTGATGGATAGAGGATAAACACTGGAAAGCTGCTAAACCATAAATTACTCCCCATCTTAACCTTATCTAACCAAAAAAAATCTCACGTGATTCGTTCGCTGGTGTCGAATTCTAAGGTTTCCGAAGTTCGGTCATAAAAGAAAGTCAAGGAAGGGAACGATGAAAAATGGTTGATACACTCGCATATTGCACTTGGCTCTCGTCCTGGCGCAGCAGGTCGCACACTCGCGCCCCTATCTCGCGCGGTTCTCAAACTGCCGATGACAACTTCAGTACTCGAACCTTGAACCGCAAATCCCGCGCCTTTAGGCGCCAATATCCACTTTGCTAAGACCTTTCCAACCATCCGAGGAGCCAATCAGATATCGCTCTTTTTAGACCAATGGGAGCCACGCGGTACAAAACAAACATATACGGTACGAAATCCAATTAAGAAAGGACACGTGCACGGCCCCCCGTTAACTCCCAAAAACCTTCGCCCTAACTGTCGACCGTCAGCCGGACACCGCGTCCAGGAAAACCCCTCGTCGGGGTGCAAGAACAGTACCGACGCTTCTTCTCGAAATAAAAAAAAAAAATGCTACAAAACATTGAGGGGCCCCGCTGTGCTCGAGCGAGGCACAGCGCATGGTACGCACCCAGAGCGGGGGTCGTCGAGAAACAATTAAGACGGGGGACACGGGGGCCGCTCCGTGGCGACGACCACCCCGCCCTGGTGACTCCGCGCATAGGGCACTCGCGAAGCGATGAAAGAGTAGAAATAAAGAAATATATTTTCTTTCCTGAGTAACGCTTCGCAGCGCAGCCTACATCACAATTTATTTAACAAATGAGATATGCGGCCGATTATAGTATATATACACAGGTTTTTTTTTTTTTTTTAAGCTTAACAGATTTGTTTAAAAAAAGCCGTGAAAGCTACACTTATGCCGCTTGTATAGGTGAGTTATACGGCCAGGGGGACATATTATAGTGGGCTAATCGTAACGATCAGTGGTCTACTTAATTAAAATTCGTGAATTAACTTTTGAATTATTGAAAATAGACATGTGGTTCCAATTAGAAACTTGCTCTGCGTCATCGAAAACCACTAAATCAGTCAATTTTAGAAAGACTTCCGGCGCGTGAGAAGCGTAGTATTGTACTAAAGCTACCACTCGTGCAGCAGGTACAAGGCCGGGGCTAGATAAGAGACGGAAAAATCGCGCGGGCGCCTTACCGCAACCGCTAGCTTTGTTCCTGCTCCACGAGTGGTAACTTTAGTGAACTACTACGCTTCTCACGCGCTCAATGTCTTTCTGAAAATGACTGATTTAGTGGTTTTCGATGACGTTGAGCAAGTTTATAATTGGAACTATATGTCTATTCTCATTAATTAAAAAGTTAATTGACGAATTTTAGTTAATTAGCCGACTGAGCGTTACAATTAGCCCCCTATAATATGTC
The DNA here is from genome assembly GCF_016920785.2 of Ixodes scapularis. Lineage (NCBI taxonomy): Eukaryota > Metazoa > Arthropoda > Arachnida > Ixodida > Ixodidae > Ixodes > Ixodes scapularis. The sequence continues at coordinate 6,789,567 of NW_024609836.1, read as the reverse complement.
CCCCTGGCCGTATAACTCACATCCACAAGCGGCATAAGCGTAGCTTTCACGGCTTTTTTTAAACAAATCTGTTAAGCTTAAAAAAAAAACACCCTGTATATATATATATAAGTCAGAGATCCGTACTTGCGGAGTTGCTATGCTAGGAGTTTATTGCATGTATTTCGACAGTTTCGCCGAGAGGCTCGGCTTCGTCAGGAGATGATGTATGCCATCTCCTGACGAAGCCGAGCCTCTCGGCGAAACTGTCGAAATACATGCAATAAACTCCTAGCATAGCAACTCCGCAAGTACGGATCTCTGACTTATTACATTTTCCCGGTCCATTGTTCTCAAGCTACTCTGCCTCACCTATATATATATATATATATATATATATATATATATATATATATATATATATATATATATATATATATATACACATATATATATATTCCGGAACCCGCCGAAAGCCAAAAAACGGTGGAGCCAAGATTTGAACTCTTGGCCTCCCCTTTTAAGGCCCTTTTAAGGGCCAAACAAACAAACAAACAAAAAACAAGCACACCCGGTCGGACATTGGAAGGCCCAGAGTTCAAATCCTGGCTCCGCCGTTTTTTTGGCTTTCGGCGGGTCCTGGAAAACTTTGATTCTTTGATTCATTGGAATAAGAACGGTTCATTCATCTGCGTATGTTAGTTTATATCCTCCTCGGAGACCACGTACGATGATGTTAAGTGCCCGTGTTGTATATTCAATAACGCGGCTCTTGATTCTCGCAGATGATCATGATACCGTGTCTTTAAAGCTCATAAAAAAGAATACTACACGTACACGGGACGAGACAAACAGTGGGAGGATTCCTGGAGCACAAACGAGCACGTACCACGTGACACCAAGTTAAAAAAAAAAGAAGAAAAAAAGTGGGGTGGTGTGGAGGTTAGCACACCCGACCGGACATTGGGAGGCCCAGAGTTCAAATCCTGGCTCCGCCGTTTTTTTGCTTTCGGCGGGTTCCGGAAAACTGTTTCCTTGATTCATTGGGACTAAGCACGGTTCATTCATCTGCATATGTTCGTTTATATATATATATATATATATATAATATGTGTGTGTGTGTGGGGGGGGGGGGGGGGGGGGAATCCCGCACTGGCCGGCTACTCCGCGGCGACAGTTATATAAAACTATATTGGAACTGAAGAAAACGCAAAACCAACAACCCGCACGTACACAAAAAGGAAATTGTGGAGGCCGCGGCTTACACGCCCAATCGCGCAACCCGCAATCCTTCGTTACGCTTATTGCGGTCTGTGGGGTCCCCACGAGTAGGATCCTTCTTATTAAATGTTTGATGTTTTTGTTGTTTCTTCTTACTAAAGGTTGTGTTGTATGTTTTCACACGCGTGGAAATTCAGCAAAGCGTTAAATATTAAGTTGGATGCTTCCATAAGCTTAGTGCTGTGGTTTGTAGAACCTTTGGTCCTACATATTCTTGTTATGTCGCACAATCCATGGCTTTCATAAAACGTTAAATCTTGGTTGGAGATGGAGGTTCATTAGCAGATCAGTCCGCCTGATAGCCACCCCTTAATAGACTCATCAATCATTAAATTCGTTAATTGATTATTCCCCAGTCATTTTACATAAAAGTCGTTAAAACTACACATTTGTTATTTTTTATGTCATACATGTGGCATATTGCCGCGCGCAGGGGTCACGGACTTCTAGAACTTTCTCGTTTATTCTTGCTCCGGACATAACTTCTATCGTTTATCCCCGCTTATGTTGTTCTAGAAAGTGCGTGTTCATTCTCGCCCCGAGCGCGCTACGCTCGAACCTTCTCCGCCGAATCTTCGAGATAGTGACTTACTCTAGATAAGACGCCGCTCGCGACCTTGTCGAGTCAGTTTTCGCCCCAGCGTTCGACTCTGCTGACACGCCGACTTCGACGCCCGCGACGCTCTGCTTTCTTCTGTTTCCTTCTTTATTTTTGGCACAAGTTCGCCACATTAAACGTTCATTTATTTCTGTTTATTTCTTGTTTATTGGTCACCACCCGTGACAATATTGAATTCCCTTCGTTTTTTATTTCCTCTTTTTTTACAACTTCTCTACGAAATTCAATTCAATTCAATTCAATGTTTATTTACCATTTTTTACAATGTCGGGGGCTGGGAAAAAAAGCTGCATGGACAGCTTGACGAGTTCCCAGCACCACAAAAGTTTCAGCAGCAGCGGCAATGCGAGTTAACACACAGGGTATACATTTAAAAGGAAGAAAAAAAAAATATAAAAAAGTTATACAATATTAGCTAATGCAGAGAACAGTGGATTTAAAAACCAAAAAACAAGCAACAAAGCAAGTACAATACAAATGCAACTCAAGTGTAACCATATCACTCGCAACACAAAAAATAAGACCGCAATTCTTTGGGTGAAAGAGTAGTTATGTCTATGTGCTTTAGGGTTAGCATATTTAGCAACTTCGGGAGAGTTGTTTTGATTCTCTGAAGGCCATAGTTAGAGCGGGAGTTTTCAATGAACCACGGTTCAGAACTACGAGTTGGATAATTTGAGCTTTTTTCCTTCAGTGACGCTAGAGAAATGAAACGGTCTCTTTTTTTACTGCATTCTATTTTATATTTCATGCATACCTTAAAGTTGCAGAGTGTGAAGATTTTCATGACATTCAGATTGCGAAAAAGGGGTTCTGTGTGAAAGTCATAGCCGACATTGCAAATTATTTTTAGAGTTTTTTTTGGAAGAGATGTATTTTTTGAAGGTTTAGTCCTGTGGTCGTCCCCCAAATCAAATGACAATAGTTTAAACGGGAACAAAATAATGACTGGTACTGAAGTAGTTTAACACTGAATGGAAGAATACAAGAATGCCGATACATTAAACCTAACACGTGACTTAGTTTTGATGTGATGTGGTCAACGTGAGCGTCCCAAGACATATGTTCGGAAAAATACACCCCTAGTGTTTTAAATGATCTAACAACCTCAATTGGTAAAGAGTACATTATGATATTGGTCGGAATTCCAAGAAATTTGTTTTTAGGTTTAAAGCAAATAGCCTTTGTCTTAGCTGTGTTGATTTTTAGCAAGTTTGCGTTTGCCCATGATTCTAGCTCTGCTAGTACGTTATTCGCAATATAAGCTATTTCATCCCCAGTCCGAGCAGATACAAAGACACTGGTGTCGTCAGCATAGATACAAAATTTTGCCTGTTTGTTTATATTGACTAAATCATTGATATATATATTAAACAAGAACGGTCCTAAAATGCTTCTTTGAGGCACACCTGAAGTTAAATTCTTTACATCTGACAAATAACCGTTAACCTGGACGTACTGCTTCCGGTGGCACAAATAGCTTTTTAGCAATGTTAAAGCCTGTCCTGTGATACCATATGTCTCGAGCTTTTGAAAGAGTAGTTTATGGTTTAGGTAATCGAATGCTTTTGTAAAATCTACATACACACCGAGGACAATATTTTTCTTTTCAAAGTTGTCCAGTATAAATTCTTCTTGGTCGAAAAAAGCTAACTCCGTAGAACGATTATTTCGGAACCCATAATGTGATGCTGTTAAAATGTTATATTTTTCTGAAAAGCTTACAAGACGATCGTGCAGAATGCTTTCAAGGCCCTTTGAAAACACGGAAAGTACAGAAATCGGTCTATAATTTCCGAGCTCGTTTTTGTGGCCTTTTTTTATATAAAACTGTCACTTTAGCAATCTGCATCCTCGGGGGGAAAATCGCAGTTTCAAACAAAGGTTAAAGATATGAACTAGGCAAGGGCTAATTACTTCAATAACATGCTTAACGGGCCTAATTTGAATTCCTTCATTATCACAGCTGCTGCTGTTTTTTGCTTTAAGAAATACGGATATTACTTCGGCCTTGGTAACCGGATTCAGGTAGACTGTGTTTTCATTTTTATTTGAAATGTATCTATAGATATCGGTGTCGTGGCGATTATCCACTAAGTTAGCAAAACAATTGTTGAGAGCATGCAGATGTGTTGTAAGTTGGGCGAGTTGGTATCATGACATGATGAACAGAACAGCGCACAGAAAGACAAGGACAGAGAAAAGGAACATGCAGGACACACAAGCGCTGACTCGCAACTGAATTTATACACAAAAGAAAGAAGAAGAAAACGTTCTGAAAGACACGCAGGGTACGCAGTGCTTGTGACACGCGACACAACACCATCTAACTGCAATGTCTTTGCCCCATAGTCCGATCTAAAAACAAGTTTTCGGGTTGTAGTAGTGTCACTGATGGGTGGCTGACGCAGCAGTCCCCCAGGCTGTTGATGCAATGTGCTTCCAAGATTTCGCGAGTCGTCTTGTCTCGATAGTGTCCAATTATTGTTGTGCCTTTTAGAATCGGAGCACACGAGCAGGAATTGCAGTGAACGGGACCACCCACCGTAGATTTTAGCGAACGATCATGCTCGAGAAGGCGATCGTTAAGGCACCGTCCAGTTTGGCCCACATAGCTTCTACCACACGTTAGTGGGATTTTGTACACCATGCCAATTGAACACGGCACATAAGGGTGGCTGTGGAGTTTCTGGCACTTGTCTTTGTTGAGGTTGTCCGCTATCGAGCGAACCTTTGAACAGATTTGCGCCATTCTTTTAGGAGCCGAAAACACCACAGGCACATCGTACCTTTGGGCTGCTCTTTTTAAATTATGAGAGGTTTTGTGAATGTATGGTACAACAACCTTTCATTTCTGTGGATCTCGAGGTTTCTTTCGCTGAATCCCTTTAGTCTTACGTACTAAGACCGCCACCACCTCGTTTAAGACCTGTGATGGAAAGCCCGACTTTTGGAGTCTCTCAACCTGAGCATTAAAACTTTCACGAACAGTGTGAAAGCAGGACTTCGTAAGTGCAGCCCCAAGTATGGTAACCGCAATCCCCCTTTTAACAACTTTGGAATGTGCGGATGTGTAGTGAAGGATGCCCTTTTTTGACCTAGGAGAGAAACTCCAGCAGATATCGTTTGTATGAAAAGATAACGAAAGGTCCAGGAACTGTAACTTTCCGTCCGAAGGTTTTTCAACAGTGAATTTAAGACCAAAGCCGCACCTGGAAAATACGCTCATAACCTTATCAACTAATCACCTTCAACAGACTTGGGATACACTAGCAAAAAATCGTCAACGTATCGGAACACCTTTGACACTTCTGATCTGTTAAGGGCACCTTCAATAGCTCTATCAACACTTGCTAGAAAAATATCGCTAAGAACGGGGGCCACGCATGATGCAATGCACACACCTGACCGCTGCGTAAAGGCCCGTTCACACTCTGTGTGAACGGGCCTTTACGCAGCGGTCAGGTGTGTGCATATGTGAACGGGCCTTTACGCAGCGGTCAGGTGTGTGCATAGGATCATGCGTGGCCCCCGTTCTTAGTGATATTTTTCTAGCAAGTGTTGATAGAGCTATTGAAGGCGCCCATAGCAGATCAGAAGTGTCAAAGGTGTTCGGATACGTTGACGATTTTTTGCTAGTGTATCCCAAGTCTGTTGAAGATGATTACGTTGATAAGGCTATGAGCGTATTTTCCAGGTGCGGCTTTGGTCTTAAATTCACTGTTGAAAAACCTTCGGACGGAAAGTTACAGTTCCTGGACCTTTCGTTATCTCTTCATACAAACGATATCTGCTGGAGTTTCTCTCCTAGGTCAAAAAAGGGCATCCTTCACTACACATCCGCACATTCGAAAGTTGTCAAAAGGGGGATTGCGGTTACCATACTTGGGGCTGCACTTACGAAGTCCTGCTTTCACACTGTTCGTGAAAGTTTTAATGCTCAGGTTGAGAGACTCCAAAAGTCGGGCTTTCCATCACAGGTCTTAAAGGGGCCCTGCAATGACTTTTTCACTAATTTTTAATTTGCACCGAACCTGAGCGCACTGAACGTAGTAACTTAGTGAAACTTTTCTTTTCTCGAAATTCCCTTTATTTTAAAAGTTATAGGCAAATTAAAATTACAAAAGCAAGCAAAAAATAACCTCCCTCATGACGTCCTTGGTTGCTTGAGAGTGGCCGTGAACTAGAGAAGTAGTGAGCTCATCGAGCTCCCACGGCTGGCGCACTCCGTGTCGACGGCGCGAGAGGGCGCCGTTAAAGCGTGTTCTGGATAGGCTGTATGCAGCGGGCAGCCAGAGCGGCTCTCATTGCATTTGCTGCGCGATTAAACACTAATTCGGCATGACATTTCATTGGCCACAAACGACAGCAAACACGGGGTAAAGATCAGTTCATAATGGGAGCTACTTTGCGCTGCCATACCGCGAAACGGCCAAACCACAAGACAAAGCTTCTCGCCGAAAGCTTTCGGAACGCTCGGAGCCGGTCGGATCCTCCTGCCCATACGACCGCAGCGCCGCTGCGTACATCCGGGACCTTTCCGCGTCGGCGCCTGATCCCACTACTCTTTTCTAGTATGCGCCGCCTTTTCCTCCGCTTGGTGGCGGGTATGTCGACGGGTCATTTCTTCTTTCCGTACTTTATGTTGCGGCATTCGTTTCTTTTTTGATCTAAAATACTGAACAAAAACTACTTTTATAAATAATTGAAACGGTTCGCGCCACTTGTATTTTGTATTTCGACTAAAAAGAAGCTTTTAGCGGCTCTGACCAGTGGTAAGCTCAGGACCAAAAACGTCACATTTCGCGCGCTTTCGGTACCGCGGGTCGCCCTCGTCGGTGGAGGAATTTTCCGTGTCGTCCGGTTAAAATATGACGCACTGACATTTAGTTACTCTCTCCGTGCCCGCTGGCTTGTCCGACCCCTAAGCGACGTGGAAACCGCAAAAAACGTAGACGCTTAAATATGATTGCAGGGCCCCTTTAAAGGGACACTGACACCCCCCAAACATTTATTTTAATTTTTTGCCAGGCGCTTCATTATGGTGTCGGAGGACTACCCAGTTAATATTTTGGAAGAAAGTAGCGTATTTTTTTTAATAAAGCCAAAAGACGCAACTGCTCGAAACCGAAACCGAAACCCGACGGAGGTCGGAGAAGTGGAGAGAAGAGAGTGAGTGGCGGAAGTCACGTGGCTACACCCGACCGTGCGTTTTTTTGTTTTTTGTTTTCTCCTCTCCGTAGCAGACGACACGACATGCGGCGTGCGATGCGGCGTGCGGGAACTGCTCGCCGTGCGATTCTTTTGCAGTTATGTTTGTTCCGCTCGTTGTTCTGTACTCCAAGATGAGTTGTTTTGTACATTGAGGAGTTAGAGATGAGTAGTGAGTGCCCGTGGTGAATTTCCATGATCGGCTCCGAAAAGAATACACACATGATGTTGCGTGAAGAGCTGGCTCACATGTCCTGCATCCGAAAAAAAAAAGTGGCATTGTGCGACATAGTTTCCGAAAGATCAACGGGATCGGGACCAATGGCTGGCTGCAATTCCTGTAGAACATATACGGGCACCTCGGAAAGCGTACGCTACCTGATTTATATGCTCCTTGCATTTTGTGGAAAGTGATTACATTGAGTTCGCAGGTGTCAAAACGGAAATCCCATACCATTTAATTCAGCGAAGTACCGTCCACAACATTTGTTTGTTATTTTTTTTGTTTCTTCAGTGATGATTGTAAAGAAAGAGAAAAAGATATGAAAACATCGGAAAATGTTTGAAAAAAAATATCAAGTCTCACGGCGGATCGAACCCGGTCCTACCGAGTGTGAACCGGACGTCTTTCCCACTGAGCTACTAGGTTTTTTTTTTTATTATTGCCTGTTTTGACAAAAATCAAAATTTACACACAATGTTAAAATCACATCCATGGTGGATAGTACGCGTGCATGGACTAAAATTCTTTTAAGTTCTCCAGTACATCTAGAGTTGGCATCCAGTCAGGCAGGCACTCTAAAGAGGAATAGACAGATTTTAGTTTCCAGACAGATTCCATAAAATACAATCTTACTGGGCGCACGTCCACATCGGCATGCCTAACCGCCATTCTGCTATGCCATATTGCATGCAGACCCAGGAGCATGACACGATCCGCAGGAATTTAGTTATTTTTCTCCACGGGAAGGAACCTAATACCATGTGGTGTTAACGGTAAATCTTTTTTGATAGTCCGCTGGAGGACGTCCCAGAACAGTAAAGCGTCCCAGCAGTCTAGGAATACGTGTTCAATAGTTTCCGGCCTTTTACACAAAAAACAGTCAATACCCCATGGAACAAAAATATTTCTTTGGTCAAGCCACTTTTTCACAGGAAGGCAGTTTGTGTGTAACTTAAAGAAAAATGTTTTTATACACGGTGCGACTGTCATCTTTTTGACTCTGGACAAAACGTCTTTCCCTGGATCTGCATGAAACAGAGCGCGGTACACAGCCATAGGAAAGACACTATCAATAATATCACGCGTTAAACGCTTTCGCGTGACACTCGCCAAATACTCCTGGAAGAAACGTGCGGATAGAAAACGGTACGCCTCAACGACCTCACGAAGGAAACTACCAAGCCTGCGTTGCTCGCGACAATACGAAGAAACAACATACATAGGTAGGTGCTCTGGCAGTCTGTTCTGAATTACAGCACGAAGAAAGGGGTTGGTTTGCTCTCTAAGAAACATAAAACGCGAAACTATTTTCTTTACAAACACGTGAGACAGTGACAGTCCCGCCTTACAAACGCGAAAAGACAAATTATCGCGACGCACACTTTCACATCCAGACTGCCAGATAAACACAGCAAAGACGCGGTGCAACTTCTGTACGTTTAATCTAGAGCGCGCCAAAACCTGAAGAACATACCAAAATTTCGCAAGTAAAAAAATGTTACACACAGTTGCGCGCGTGAAAATGGACATTTCCCAACCTCTCCATTTACTAGACTTCTCGCGTATTTTCTCAACTACCGAAACCCAGTACGCATTGGAGTTTTTGTAATGCTGCAGTGGAACACCAAGATACCTGGCCGGCGTCGACGCAAAATTTATACCTTGAAAAACATCTGGTTTGGTAGCCCATGATTTGTGCCAAAGGCCACAACACTTCTGCCAATTGACAGCCGCACCAGTCACTTCGCAATGGTCCTTCACCTTGCGTGCTGCCTCGACAATACTTTTCTTATCCTTGCAGAATAGAGCAACATCATCCGCGTAAGCGAGAAGTTTGATTTCTATATTTTGGAGTGAAAACCCTTTAACAAGACTGTTATTCATTACGCTTCTGCAAAATGGCTCTAAATAAATGCTAAACAGCAACGGCGACAACGGACATCCTTGCTTGACTGATGACTCGACACTAATGCGCGGTGCCGGTTTGCCGTTAACAACAAGCTGTGTAGTGCATCCCGTGTATACCATTTGGACAAAACTGAGAATAATTTTACCGACTCCAACGTGTTCAAGTATTTTATAAAGTACCTGATGCCGCACACGATCGAAAGCCTTTTCCAGATCTACCTGGAGCATGGCTACCTGGTCTAGTTCCTCATCGCACAATTCTAATATACTTCTTGCAGTGTGAATATTTGAAAAAATGGACCGTCCCTTAATACTACAGGTTTGGTACTCTCCTACAGAGTGTCGAACCGAAATTTTTATCGGTTCGGTTCCGGTTCGGGTTCACGGCTTTCGGTTCGGTTCCGGTTCAGTTCCGGGGAGCAAAAAATAACGGTTCAAACCGGTTCGAACCGGTTCGAACCGGTTTGAACCGCTAAATTGAGAATATATTTTTCGCGATGGACGATGAACTATATAGTTTCTTCGATCGTCTGTGCAATTTACTTTTGTTTCTTAGGTACCAAAAATATTAAATTCAGTTACATAATTTCAACGCAAAGGTAAAAAAAAAATTTACATTTACATACATAACGTCGTGTTCATACGACTCCACATCCCTTTGTTTACCAGTAACATATATTTTACCTGAATCAAAATGTTTAAGTACAAGAGTAAAGAGTTGAGCTGGTTGGTAAATACCTGTAAATAGATCAGCTTCAAATTTAGAACTATACTGTGTTTTATTGTGCTTTCTTCGTGTTTAAGTAAAATTCTAAAGTTCAAGCTGATCTATTTACACGGTATAAGATGTTGTCGCAAAGTATAGTAGGTCGCCTAAAATACCCGTGTTTGGTACAACTTTGTGTCGCAGTGTTAAAAATGAAATCGTGATTGTGTCCTTGAACTAAGGAATTCATTACATCACATAAAATTATGAAATTAGCACCTCGGTGCTCATGCTAATTATGAAATAAGGTTTACGAAATACACTTCACAATATATATGTATATGATGATGACACAACTGAGCTAAAAGCAATGAAATTTTCTGAATTTAACAAAAGTTTTAGGATAATTCCTTTCAGTCTATTTCTTATAGAAACACCGAGCGGCAATCCAAATGCTTGTTGTTCTAACCAAACATTGTTTACACTCAGCACCGCATGCATGCCACTAATCATGCAGCAAGAAGTAGTCACAATTGTTCACTCTAATCTATATGCATCTTCGCACTCAGATCGAATCTGGCCCAAAATAGCGCTTGCCCAAGTGAACATTTTCTTATGCAGAATACGCTGGCATAGCCTGGCTGTTGAGGTTTGTTCTTGACAAGATGCCGGTCAATTTAATTTGCAAATGAGCATCACCGTTGCTAACTGATGATTTTAACTCGGTAGCGTTAAGGAGCTCATGTCGCAGAAAAGCCGATGTCGGTGGCGTGACTGGAAAATCCTGATTGGTCGATAGGTTCATTCGTCAGAGCTACGTACCCTAGCGTAAGGAATTTCAAGCAACCCACAATGCTCACGTGAAACGTGACATAACGCGTGGAATGAGAGTGATTAAAACATGACATGTGATGCAAATTAAAGGCCACCGTATGTCTCAAATGATTTCACTTTTAAAAGTAATTATTTTGCCTTAAAGGAAAAAAAAATTAAGAACTTTGGGCGGGATTCGAACCCACGACCCCTTAGTTGCGAGTCAGACGCTTTTCACTGGGAACGGCGCGAGCGTCTGGCACGACTAAAACGTGCTTTTTGGTAAGAGCGTTTTTGCAAGCAAAGTAGTTTCCGGAGTCACGCTTTTTGGTCTGCGCCAAAGATGCATGGAAGAGGAACCTTTACAACACAGTATGTTTTTAAAACTCCCCCCTCCCCCCGTCCCCCCACAGATACACACACTTCTTTATACAGCGGAGCTGTTAAAAGACACATGCAAAGGAAAAAAAAAATTTTTTTTTAAACGGCTTAGATGGAAAAAGGACGCCATAAAACGATTTTACAACGAAGAAAAAAAAATTTAGAGCTATATTTACGGCGCAAAACGAATTTGTAGTTGGCGCCCGCGGGCACCGCGGAAAAGTGGTCCGTATTTATCACGTGACTGGTCCTTATTTATCACGTGGTGCTTGCGTTCTTTCGGAAGCTTCCTATGGCCTCTACAAGTAACTTATTCACCTTTGTTTGAAGTATAACAAAAAACCAAGACGAATGAGTAACTTTTAGAGCCCAAAGGAAACTCCTGAAAAAGCGCAAGCAGACGTGATAGACCTGTGCGCCGGTCAGACGACGGCGGCGACGCCAAGAAGAAGACGAACTTGTGCGGCGGCGGCGACGGCGGCGTAGAGAAACGCGTTGAAGCGGCGTTCGCACAACGCTCAGCGTGCGGCGGCGACTCAGCGCGGCGGCACGCGGGCCTACCACATGACCAGCGGCGGCTCCCGCGAGCGCCAACTACAAATTCGTGTAGCGCCGTAAATATAGCTCTAAAAATTTTGTTGCTTCGTTGTAAAATCGTTTTTTGACATCCTTTTTCCATCTAAGCTGTCTAAGAAAATGTTTTTTCCTTTGCAGGTGTCCTTTAAGGGCTAGTTTCCCCAGTGTCGTGTCCGTCAGCAAACAAATGATGGCACTAAACTCTGGACAGCTACCGCCATCTATAAACGACGACGACAACCAGACAACCGGCTTGCCGGTTGTCTGGTTGCCGCCGTCGCGCATAGATGGCGGCAAGCTCTCCAGACTTTCCACTCTGGCTTGCCGACTTGCGGCCGGCCATTACTTCATTCCCACCATAGTACAGCTTCGCTGGTCTTCCTTCTTCAACAGAGTGGAAAGGCTGAAAGCATTCCTGACGAATTGCCTCCTCCGTTGGTGTGTGTTCATTCGACAATTTTATTTGACACTTGTTAACCGCAACCCTTCATTGCTTTTCTTTTGCACCCCGTGAAGTTTAGATGGGTCATAAAACGACATCGGGTTGGAATGTTCATGACTTTTCCGAGGCGTATTGATCCTAGTTTGGCCGAAGTTTACTTGCACAGACCGCCACTGATTCAAAAGCTTCTTTGTCGCGGTGAAATTGCCAAGATTAAATGAGACTATTTCTTTTAGTCTTGCCTTCCCAAGAATTGATGTCGCAATTGTAGGATCAAAACCACCCGCCTGACACAGTCGAGCGCAGCTCATGAATTGGACAGGAAGACTGCGTGAGCACCGTACATCGGCTCGTAACAATCTATGTCTCGGCAGACACTTGGGTAGTGGTTCGTGTCCAACCAGTGCGGTGATGAGAACAGCCGAACTCTAACAATGCCTGGAGCTGAGCACGCGATTTCTTCCTTTAAAACCGAAGCGCAGGGGTATGATTAACGTTGGCGGCATAAGATAGGCAGCAGGCCACATGGCCGCTTTTGGCTCCAAATTGAGGGGATGAACGATGCTCATATTTCTCGAATTTTTTGGCGACTGCCATTGCCTAGAAAAAAGAACAAAGCCAAGTTCAAGCAGTTATTAACGTTAAGGAGTGATCCTGAATACTATTTAGTGATGTATAGAAATATTTGTATAGCTCCTTTAAGCAAAGTACAGAGGGAGTCTAAACTTGGGCAATACCTTGAGAACGACGCTCGTGTGAGACTTACAGCGACTGCCGACGTTCGGGTGTCTCTCTGAGGTCACTAAAATATCTTTTTTTTTTTTAGTACTCCTTCCGTACACACATGTAGTTCTATGTAACGTCATATTAACAGGTCGCATTTAGTAATTTCAGTACTTCTATTCTCAGGGACATCTTTCGGATGCAGTTCAGCAACAACGAAAAAATATTTGGGTGCTCAATAATGTGAAATGGGTCTTGCCAATTTTTTTTGTACTTTCAATAAATAGTGTTAAGAAATAACCCCTAACGTTGATAGCTTGCGGAAACATCGATTAGTTTCCCCCTAATAGCAGATGCAGAAAAAATAAAGAAAAGAGACAGCTGTCGATATCTCCTCAACTCTCAATTTAAACAAGCGGCCACGTGATCTGATACCGCCAGTGTTCATCACAGTCATGCTCTAGGCGGCTAGGATTTCGAAAGCAAAAGCTTGGGCCGAGCTTCAGATATTGTTAGAGTTGGGCTATTATCATATGTAATTGACATGAGCGGTTACCCGAATGTTTGGCGGTGCTCATTGTAACGAACCCGAGCACTCGACCAGGGGTTATGTAAATCGCTTACGTCACGTTGTCACGTGACTCTCTGTGCGAAATCGTGATGTCATGTTACGTCACGCTGTCAACACTGTTAATACATTTAGTGACTTCCTCAAATTAAATCGAGTTGACGCAGTGAGTCACGTGACGTCACGAGGTCACGTGACAACATGTATTGACACCATGACGTCACGTGACAACGTGACACATGGTTAATCATATTGCCATGAAAACCCACAACTTACCATACTTTTCAATTCTGTATATGACGATTTGATTCATAGATAAAAATACAGCCGCCAATTTTTTATTCCCATATGTTCATTTTGCGGTACTAACACAAAAGAAAAAAAAAAGAAATATTACCTTGAACCGTTTTGAACCGGTTACCGTTATATTTTTTTTTTCGGTTCGGCTCCGGTTCAGTTCCAAGATGGCGGCGAAGATTTCGGTTCGGTTCAGTTCCGGTTCGGCTAAAAATAACGGTTCTGTTCCGGTTTTCGGTTCGGTTCGGTTCCGGTTCGACACCCTGCTCTCCTACTATTTCACCAATAACAGTTTGCAATCGCCGAGCTAAAACTTTCATTAATATTTTGTTGTCCACGTTCGCTAAGGCTATCGGCCGGTAGTTCCGGATGTCTCTTAACTTTAGCTCGTCGTCTTTTTTTGGAATCAGTACAGTGTGCGTGTTTAGAAAAGAAGGTGGCAACGTTTTAGTTTCGTACGCCTCAATTAATACAGCGTGAAGATGACCAGCTACGAGGTGTTTATATTTCTTGTAAAAGCCGGCAGTCAGCCCATCGGGGCCTGGAGATTTTTTTGTCGCCAGTTCATCAATCGCACGCTCGACCTCAGCCACACTTATAGGTTCTTCAAGCCATTCCTTTATCTCGTCACTGAGGCGTGGCATTACCGCGAGATACTCATCAAGTCGTGAGTACTGCCGTGATCCTGCCGCCGGAAGAGATTACTGTAGTAATCAGTAAATGCCTTTTCTATGGCTTCGGGACGCCTACTCAGCACGCCGTCGAGTTCTATTTCAAATATGTTTTTCTTCTTTACATAATATACTTCTGCGCTTAATGCTTGTTTCGTTGGCTGCTCGCCCAAAATGTATTTTTCAGCGCGGGCCCGAACAAGAGCTCCTTTATACTTTTCTGCTTCTAGTTCGGCGATTTTATTTTTAACTGTCTTAGGTTGATTCGCAAACCTTCCTGGATTTTCGCATTCCAGTTTACATAACCTTTGAAGATCGTTGAGAAGCAACTTTTCCTCTGCCTTTTTCCAGTATGCAACGGTGCTGGAGCGCTCCAGGGCACATAATTTAAATTCGTATTTAAACCGTTCCCATCTTACACTCGCGGTACTATTCTCGTTGGTCATTTCGCTAAACAATAACTCGATGTTCTCGTTAAATATCTCATCCTGGAGTAGGTTGTTATCAAGCTTCCATAGTTCCCATCGGAAGCTGTGTTTTTTACGTTTCTCGCCGACAACAAGAGAGACCAAGGCATGATCGGAAAAAAAGACTGGTGACACATTGTAGTTGTCAAAGCCAGTTAAAACTTCAATAGAGACATACACCCGGTCAAGGCGAGCATGGCTTGAGGACTGAAAATGCGTATACCATACACTTTCGGTACGTCTTTGGAAATTAGCAGCATCCTGTAACATAAACTCCGTTATCATCTCTTCTAAAACTTTTGTGCAACTATCGCGTTGAAGATGTTGAGGGGATCGGTCCCGTACGTCGCATACACAATTGAAGTCACCTAACAAAAAAATCTTTCTGTGACAATCTAAATAACTATAGATGCCCTCGAAAAAACCCTTTCTTGAATTCGAGTCATTCGGTGCGTATATATTAATTATCCGGTACCCAACATTAGAAATGATACAATCACATATAACAAACCGCCCTTCACTGTCGGCAATGACAGATTCAACTTGTGCATTCAACGATTTCTTTAAAAACAACATACACCCCCCAGACATTCCATTTGCGCGCGTTACACAAACTTCAAAATAATGTAAGAAAGGAACGAGAAGGCGCGCAGTCTCTTCGTCACTATGAACTTTTGTCTCCTGGATCGCGAGGACGTCGATCTCGTTGTCAATGAGAAGCCTTCTAACCTGGTATTGTTTTCGACGCGAGGCTAACCCGCGGACGTTCAGCGTCGCGACCTTCAGTTTATTGAAAAGGTTGGACGTCCTCGCGAAACAGGGACTCACATAGTCGAGAGACTCTCACCAAGGGCTGGTTCGGGGCCGCCTCAGCCGGCCGGCTTGTCCGGGCCTCTGGGTTCAGACACGAAGCTCGGAGAAGGTCGCGGGACTCTCTTTTTCGTTGGCGCAGACTTCACTGGTGGTTCAGACTGGCTTGAATCGTTGTCAACCTTTGAGGTGTCGGATTCCTGTTCACGCGGCCTTTTTGAGGCGAGCGCACTAGCGTCGACCATGTTGACTTCGTTGCTTTGCTGTCCCTCAGTCGCTTTCACTGGCGCCCCTTTCGTTGACACCTCGTCCCTCCCTGTCGTCGCCTTGTCCTTCCTGGCTGACGCCACGGCAAGATTGGCAGCGGTGGCGGCGTCAGTCGTCTTGAGCGGTTGCTCCAACCCGGGTGGGTCAACTTCAAATTCAAATTCAAATTCTTTATTGATCCCTGAAACAGAGAAAGGAGGCAGAGAAAAAAGCAACTGACACGCTGCTTGACTAGCCTCTGCCCCCCATAGCAGCCCAGGGAAGAACAAACATAAACGTAAAGACACTAGCATTTGACATATTCATTATAGCATGGAAAAGACAACATCATCTATATTGCGAAACAGAGAATGTAAACAAAAAGGGGGAGAAAAAGAAACGAAAAAGTATGTAAAAAAATAACAACACGCGCAAAACGCATACAATCGTGTTATACTGAACTTTTTTTTTCTTACATGGGAGTAACCATTAGACAAAAAGTGAACATATTTGTTTGTCGGACATACTGAAAATATCTATATCAAGTTCATAAAAACGATTAAGAAGACGGGGGAGGGTACATTTTATCATCTGATCCCCATAGTTTGTTCTTGATTGTGGCACTATCCATATCTCAGCATTACGAGTTGGATAATTTGCTTGTCTAAGTGCAAGTTGGGAAATTGATAGATACATATTTTCGCTCTGTCTAAAAGACCTTTTGTAGGAAAGTGCAAGTTTATAACTATAGTGATTTGGAATTTGCACTATATTAAATTTATGAAATAATGGCTCGGTATGACTATCGTATGCTGCATGACATAAACCTCGAATTGCTTTTTTTTGAAGAGTATGTATTATTTTAAGATTTCTAGCAGTCGTATTACCCCATACTAGAAAGCAATAGTTGTAGTATGTGTAAAAAAGAGACTTGTATATAAGTAGCATAACAGGGGTGGGAATCATATTTCGGTATTTATATATAACCCCAACAACTTTCGATAGCTTATTACTTATCTGTTGCACAGTTTCGTCCCAACAGAGGTATTCGTTAAATATTATTCCTAGTACTTTTACATTTTCTACTATATCTATTTCATTTCCACCAAGTGAAAGGGTAGTCGTGAAGGTACATATTGTATTACGTGACCTGAATAGAATGGCTTTAGTTTTATTTACATTTATTTCTAAGGAATTTAATATCGTCCAAGCATTTAGCTTTTCAAGATATCGATTTGCCTTTTGAATAATTTGGTCAGCGTCGTTCCCTGAGAAAAAGAGAGAGGTGTCATCTGCATATATGATGTAACTAACTGTATCATCAATACGTACTATATCATTGATATATAAATCAAAAAGAAGTGGCCCGAGTATACTGCCTTGAGGCACGCCTGCTGTTAATTTCCTGAGATCTGATCTATTTTTACTGATTTCTACACATTGATAGCGGTTTTCAAAGTAACTTTTAATCATTTCAAGAGCGACACCGCGAGCACCTAACATGTATAACTTTTGAATTAACGTTACGTGATTTAGGCAATCGAATGCTTTCGAAAAATCTATAAACACTCCGAGTGTAACCAGTTTATTTTCAATATTGTTTAAAATTAATTCTTTTTGCTTTAACAGCGCGAGTTCAGTGGAGCGACCTTTTCTGAACCCGAACTGACAGGGCGTCAGGATTGAAAATTTGTCACAAAAACAGTATAATCGTTTATGTAAAGTTTTTTCTAGACCTTTCGAAAATATTGGTAATACGGAAATAGGCCTGTAATTTCCTAAGTTATTTTTATCTCCAGCTTTATGTAAAACTGAAACTTTTGCCACCTGCATTTTCTTAGGAAAAACCCCTGTTTGCAACGCTAGGTTAAAAATATGTGTCAAACACGGAACAATAGACCGTAGTACATGCTTAATAGGTTTAATTTGAAGCTGATAAAAATCACTGCTCCTGCTATTTTTTAAGTCTTGAAAACTGAGTATACTTCATCTTCATCAGTTGGATGAAGAAACAAACTGTCATGCACGCTGATCATATATTTGGAAGCATGCTCACTATGTGTACTATGAAGAAGTTCAACAAAATATTCATTAAATTTTTCTGCTAAAGCCACACCACTTATATCAATACCATCAATTTTAAGTGTTGTTATCTTATCTATATGCAATCCATTTTTCATTAAACTATTCAACTTTTTCCAAACCACATCGGACCGCATATCCCCATTAAACAAATTGTTGAAGTATGCTTGTTTAGCTTGTCTTAGGGCTTTAGTTACCGCGTTCCGTTGTTTTCGGAAGGCAGACAAAATGGCAACATCTTTGCTAAGTACAAATTTATGATAAAGAACATTTTTCTTTTTTTATCATGTTTAATACCCGAGACGTAACCCAAGGTTTACGGGATTTTTTGTGAACTTTATGCAATTGATATGGAAAGCAACGATCATATATTATACTAAATTTTTCTAAAAAAAAGTTGAAGGCTTCATTTGCCGACACGCAAGATAGAACCACTCCCCAGTCCTCAGAGTTCACTTGTTGTTCAAATTTTACGAGGTTTTTGCGCTTACATTTCTAAAATAGACATCTTGTGAACTAATTTCTTTTCTCTTAAAGCCTATGTCAGCAAGCATAAAAATTGGCAGATGGTCACTAATGGTTTCTCCCACTACTCCCGAGATTACATCGGACTCGCACACATTTGTTAAGAAAAGATCGAGCAATGTTTCGTGATTAGGTGTAATACGAGTAGGCTGAACAATAACATTAAGCAAACCGTAAGATTGAAATAAAGAAAGGAACTCTAGTTGACGTGGTGAAGACGTAAGCATATCTATGTTGAAATCGCCACCACAGAAAACCATATACTCATTTTCACAAATAAACCTCAAAAACAAATCAATATATTCAAGAAAAGCAGTAATATTTCCACTTGGCGGCCGATAAACAACACAAAATACAGATTTATGGTGTTGTAACGTCAGCATCTCGTAGTCATTTGTGATAATCGTAAACTCATCAATCATGACACACTCAAAACATTTTTTTACGTACATGCATACACCGCCACCTTGTTTAACATCACGACATAAATTGAAATGTTCATAATTTTCTAACGCGTCAACTTCATTCCTTGACCTATACCATGTTTCGGTCAACATAATTACATCGTACATAAAATCAAAACTCCCCAAAAAGATGTCTAGTTCCTCGATTTTATTTTTTACCGATTGTACATTAAGGTGAAACAGACTAAACGGTACATTATGTTTATGTTTAAAAATAAGCCCAACCTCAGGTGACGATAAATATGGCTTGTCATTCATGTTTAGAAACAAAAAAAAAAACAAATTTAGAGTAACCAACTGAAAGAGCAACGAAATTAGTCTAGTTTTGACAAGTCATCCTTCGTTGCTATTAGATACGACCGAGCCCCATCCTTCTCCCTTACGAACACCTTTCCATTCCTATACCAGACAAACTGATACCTCTTCGCCTTTGCCCATTCTTTCGTTTCCCAGAGAAGCGATTTTTCTTGCTGTGTCAGGTTTTCCGAGATATACGCCTCGCAAGTGGGCTCATTTTCGTCTTCTGCGCATGAGAAAGGAAGTAGCGGTGACGTCAGAACGCCGAGTCCTGATTGGCTGATCGCGACCCCCTATTGAGCGTCGTCTGCTCCTTTGCAACGTCGTCTGCTCGCAACATCGTCTGCGTCTGTCTTACCTTTCCTGCGACTTTCGGAGCGAACTCGACTTGGCCTTTAAGGGAGGGCAGACGAAATAACTCGAGCGGTACGTTGTTTTCGTCTAATAACTAGCAGACGCGCATCAAGCAGGGAAGTCAAAGGACTCACTGGCGAGGTGTCCCGGGGCGCCGAGGTTTGTTTGCTTAGTGTCCGCAAGTTCCCCCCCAAATACTTTTTACCTCCATTCGTGTGCGGCGAGACCCCTCACTCTTTAACGGCGCCGGCGGGTTGGCGCAGTTAACGTCGTCTGCTTTACGTCTGCTAGTCAAAGCGATGGCTGCTTTACCTTTCCTGCGTCTGTCGGAGATTCGCCGCTTTTTCACCGGCGAGAGTCACCGTTGCCTCGGGAAACAAGGAGATAACAAGAGGAAGAAATTGACCTCTTAATCTAAAATCGAGGTCGGCGATCAAAGTATAACACGGGAAGGGTTCACAAGGGTCGCGCGGGCATATTCCATTCAGCACGTCAGCCGGGCGTGGGTCGCCGAGTCGCGGAGTGCCTGCTAGGCCTAACTGCCCAGCTCGTTTGGTCGCGTTCGGTGGAATCGTCGCCGTTGGAGCTTTTCCCCGGTGTCTGTGGATCCAGCGTTCTTGTTCGTCGTGCTCTGTTTCAAGTAATTTTTACTTTTTTTTTGCTGCTTGAAGTCAGGACGCGTGAGAAGCTCACGTAGAAAAATAAACGTCCGTGGGTCGTCGCGACCGCGACGCTGTCGGCCATGCTGACTTGATCGTAAGAAGTGCGTAAGACAGCTTCAGAGCTGTCGTAGGATTTCGCCGTAACCTGCGCAAAACTTACGAAAATTTCGTTTCGTGAATACGAATTTGTTCTTAAGTTTTGTCTTACGCACATTTTCGGCGTAAGATCGCACTCCCGAAAGTCGCAGGAAACGTAAGACAGACGCAGACGACGTTGCGAGCAGACGACGTTGCAAAGAAGCAGACGACGCTCAGATAGGGGGGCTCGATCAGCCAATCAGGGCTCGGCGTTCTGACGTCACCGCTACCCCCTGCGCAAGGAGCAGACGAACTTGCCCTCCGCATAAACCTTGCTTCGAGCACGTTTCAGGTTTGCCCGCTTATCTAGCCACAGGTCTCGCGTTGCCTGGCTAGCAAATCGAACAATGATCCCGGGTGTTTTATCTGGACGTGAAGCAAGTCTGTGTGCTACAACAACTTGATCTAAGGTCAAGTCGGGAACATCAAGTTGCCCTGCCAGCTCATTTAGTTTGGCCATGAGGTCTTCATTTGCATTTGAGGGGATCCCGTGTATTTCTAAGTTTTGTTTGCGGTTCCTCCGTTCCAGGTCGTGAACTTTCTGCTTTAGTTGATCAATTTCTGCTCCGGCCCCTGATTTCTCCAAGTTTGTGACCCTTTTCTTCAAGTCTTTTATTTCCTCGTGCTGCTCACCCACACGTTTCAACACATCGTCATAATTCTCCGGCATATGCTGAAGGGAGTGTTCCATACCATCCACCGTTGCCTTCAAATTTAGGAGCGTGTCCAGCTTTGCATTCATAGCCACCAGCATGTTTGCCACATTCAGTTCGGTGCTTTGTGTTTGGTTTTGGCTAACCGCAATTGCAGCTGGAGGCACCGACGATTTAGCTGTCTGGACGTACGAGGTCAGATTACCCTCCCGTGCAGACTGAGATTCTAGCGAAGAAGTAGACGAACGTCGAGCGTGCAATTTGCAAGTGTTGCATACCTAGTGATCGAGACTCTCCTGTGGCATTGACTTAAGTAACGTTTTTGTAACTCCAGAGCACTTCCCAACGTGATAACAGTGCTCACACTCTGAGTATGTAATGGAAGAACTTTCAGATGCCACCGGTTTCTGACATGAGATTCAGTCACTCATTTTGAAAAAAAAAGATACTAAACGAGGAAGCAACACAAAGCAACACGGCAGCAGACCAGCGGAAGGCGAGCGGTCAAAAACGCGGTGAAGAGCCAGCGAAAACAGTGCTTACCTACAAAATCAGAAGCAGCGTGTCAGATTAAGTTGCCGAAGTAAAGCATTCCGCCGGTCTGCGATGAATCGCTCCGCCTCCCACGCTTTTGTAGAGCGCTGTACTGGACGCTTCATGGCACTGCCAGTCCTTTGGTCGACTGATAACAAGCCTATCAATCACTCACACGTAGTAGTAGTACTGAGCGCGTGCAGCGACGACAAAATGACACGGTAGCGATGCACTGGCCGGACGCGACGACGACAGGATGACACGGCAGCGATGCACTGGCCGAAATGTTCCAGCCGAAAACCCGTACAGCACGGCTTGCTCCCAAGTACCAACGATGTCGCCCTACAAAATCAGAAGCAGCGTGTCAGATTAAGTTGCCGAGGTAAAGCATTCCGCCGGTCTGCCTTGCTGGGAGGTTCCGCTCACAGGCGTCCCGGTGGAAGGACCAGCTCCCTTGATTGTCTCCTCCGCATCCGCCTCGTCCATGAGGTGGTCAGCGTTGGCCTGACCAGCTCCGGGGCCCGTTGCCGCAGCGTAGGTCTTGACGCAGTGGGCGGCGTCGTGACCAATCCGATGGCAGGACTGGCACTTCGGCACTCGGCAATCGCGGCGGATATGGCCGGTCCGCTCGCAGCGCAGGCAGAGTGGTGCCCTGCCCGGCGCCTCGACGAGCACCTGCCCTCCGGCAATACGCAGCTGATGCGGCAGTTTGTCCAACCCGAGCCCAGGGTTAAGCCGGATGACAGCCGTGCGCGTCATTGACCCGCAGTCCATGACTCCCTGCACCCGCCACTTCTCGGTTCCCATTTCGGTCACCGTGCCGTAAGGGGCCAGTGCGGCTTTCACCTCGTCGTCGGGGACGTGATACAGGAGCCAGTGGAGCTTGACGCGGATGTCGCGGTTGCCCGGGTCGACAACGATGCATCGTCGGCCCTTGACGACGAGGTCACCCGCTGCAAGGGTCTTCCGCTTACCCTCCGGTGACTTGAAAGTCACGGCCCAGACGTGATTCATCTGGAACGCCCCCAAGGCGAGAACCCCGGGGAGCAGTTCCAGGTGGCCCAGGGCGTCGCGGAAGTCCTCGACGCGGTACGGGCGCCCGCGGATGTCAGCGTGCAGAAACACGTTGTTCAACACCGCAGCTCCAGTAGGCAGGGGAGGCAGTATAATCTGATAGTCCGAAGTAGAAGCGTCATGCCTGTCACCGCGGCCCGGCTGGGCCGCTATCACCGCTCCGACGGAGCTCATGATTCACCAACCGATCGCCTACGCTGCCGGAAGAAGAATGAGCTACTAGGGCATCTGTGTTCTTGTGGATCTCTTTCCTTAGTAATAATTCAGCCGGTAAGTTGGAAAGTTTGCTGTCGATTTTTCTCTAGCAAAAGCACTCCCGGGTCGAAGTCGGGAAGCACCACGCTTTGGGGACATTCGCACCTAGTAAAGACATCGTACGCGTGCAAATTCAACTCGAAGTAGACACGTCGTGCTTGACGTTTGCGCGAGCGATGTCTTCAGCCACGAGAAGGGAGCGACGGCTCGGTGACGTCTTCGTGCAAATCGGCTTGGTAACCGGGCGTGTCGTACGGGATGAATACTAATTCTTTTGATCAGTCCCAAATTTCTCTTTTAACGGTAGACAGAATTCGCCGGTACCGCGAACGACAGTTTTGAAATAGAGGTCCCACGCCCGTCGTCCGCTACCATCGCCGTCCCCGCGAGTCCCACGATACGCGAAACGATGAACGCACAGAATGCTTCCGGTTGTGTGTGGAACTTTTTTTTTCAATCAACGTATTTACAGCTTTTTAGAAGCCACAAAAAATGGGTTTCATATTTTTTTCTATTTTTAATGTTGAGTGTCTGCCTTCAGTGACCCACGACTTTGATTAAATTTGGTGGTCGCATCGATACCTTAGAAAACGGCCCGTGACCGCGGAAAAGAGAGTGAGCAAGACTCGAACCGGCCAGTTCTTGATCGGCGGTTTTCGGGCGGAAAGAAACCGAATTTCGAGCCGCAAACTCTGTTCTGGGTAGTTGAGCTCTCATATGTCACGTACAACTAAAAACCTCGGCGAGCATAAATACCCTGTCAGTGTCCCTTTAAACGAGGTGGTGGCGGTCTTAGTACGTAAGACTAAAGGGATTCAGCGAAAGAAACCTCGAGATCCACAGAAACAAAAGGTTGCTGTACCATACATGCACAAAACCTCTCATAATTTAAAAAGAGCAGCCCAAAGGTACGATGTGCCTGTGGTGTTTTCGGCTCCTAAAAGAATGGCGAAATCTGCTCAAAGGTTCGCTCGATAGCGGATAACCTCAACAAAGACAAGTGCCAGAAACGCCACAGCCACCCTTATGTGCCGTGTTCAATTGGCGCGGTGTACAAAATCCCACTAACGTGTGGTAGAAGCTATGTGGGCCAAACTGGACGGTGCCTAAGCGATCGCCTTCTCGAGCATGATCGTTCACTAAAATCTACGGTGGGTGGTCATCTTCCCGTTCACTGCAATTCCTGCTCGTGTGCTCCGATTCTAAAAGGCACAACAATAATTGGACACTATCGAGACAAGACGACTCGCGAAATCTTGGAAGCACATTGCATCAACAGCCTGGGGGACTGCTGCGTCAGCCACTCATCAATGACACTACTAAACACTGAAACCTTGTTTTTAGATCGGACTATGGGGCAAAGACATTGCAGTTAGATGGTGTTGTGTCGCGTGTCACAAGCACTGCGTGCCCTGTGTGTCTTTCAGAAGGTTTTCTTCTTCTTTCTTTTGTGTATAAATTCAGTTGCGAGTCAGCGCTTGTGTGTCCTGCATGTTCCTTTTCTCTGTCCTTGTCTTTGTGTGCGCTGTTCTGTTCATCTTGTTGAAAGCATTTGCAAGAGTTCGACCAGATAACTCCATTCTGTTCACGTAGAGTTTCTCAATGGCGTTAGTGGAACGCTGTGTATTTAGTACCGAATTAAGCTTTCTCCACATTATATCTGTACGGTTAGTCCCCGTATTAAATAAATTATAGATAACAAGCCGTGAAGTTCCAGGTTTAATTTTCTGCTTCTCCATTCGAGATCGTTCATTTCACGTTTCAGTTTTTTTATTTCGCTTTTCCGATTCTGATTTTCGATCGTTTCCATACGTTTTTGAATGTTTTTTAGTTCACCATCGTGTCGGTTCACTTTTTTGAGCAGGTCATCATAGTCGTCTGATAGGTGTTTGACAGTTTTCTCGATATTATCGACCGTCTCTTTTATCGTCATGAGCGAGTCTAGTTTCGTGTTCATACTCGCAAGCAGGCTCGCCATGTCGACCTCAGATTTTTGCTTTCGATCTTTGGACGTCTGGGAGTTTTGCACATGCGGAGCATAGCCATGCCTGTTTAAAACTGTCATCTTTCGTTTTGAACGCTTTGGCACTGATCCCGGAACATGCACCTAGGTGGAACGAGTAATCGCACTCCGAGCAGTTCAGCACTTCTCCAGTTTCAGGCAATTCCTCAGAACACGAAGGACATTCATTTTCCATCTATTAAGACGCTAAAAAGAAACCGCGCACGTACTTGTGAGGAGAAAGAAGACAAAAATGGCAGCAGCAGCAGTGACAATGGTTAGGCTAAATACATGCACGTAAAAAAGCCGTAAACCAACCTGGCTCCGCTGTTTAAAAAAAATATACAACACCGTATTTATATTGATGAACCCGAGAGTTAGTGACCTCACCGACTCCCCCCCCATCCCCCCCCCCCCCCCCCCCCCCGTTTAAGCCACTGCTTCATGGTCCCTAAGTGACCTACACTAATCCCAGCTTTTCATTGAGTTGTGCCAGATGCCCTTCATTGGTTTGGTATGTGGAGCTCCCAAATAGACTTCTTGGTATTCAATACTGAATTTTACACTTGACTTTTTGCTAACTATATGGGAATGTTCGATTTCATTCAAGCCGAAATTCTACTATTCGCACACCCATAATATTTTTTCTTTCAACTCTCATGGAAAGCAAGAGTTGAAGGAATCCCCCGAACAGGCGCTGGTATTTCTTCTGCTCCAGCAGTGACCCTTTCAGATGATCTTTTGTTTTTTAAGCCTCGTTTTATTGCGCCCGAAGGAAAAATCCATCAATGTAACCCTGTTTGGCAGTCAATGAAATTCCCTTGGCAGTGGCAGTCAGACGTCATCTGATGGTGCATCAGATGACGTCTGACTGCCACTGCCAAGGGAATTTCATCAACAAGGGCAGCATTTATATAAGAGTAAAGCTATACGCACTCATAAATATTGCCAAATGCCTCGATAAAACAAAATGTTCGAGAAAAAAAAAGAAAAAGAAAAAAAGCGAGACCACCGGGGATCGAACCCGCGACAACTTGCGTACTAATCGGACACCTTAACCGCTATGATATGCCACCAGTTAGGAAACTCGATTTGACCTCAGATGACGTCTGATGGTCCATTACGTTCCACCAAGGCTGCTGACTGGCAGTCAGTGTCCTAAATTACGTAGCTTGATGGAATTTTCAATAGGGCACATAGTAGCTACAAGAGAGGCTTGAACTTATATTTGGGCAGTCAATGACTTAAAATTTATTAAAATAGTGCTATAAAAGCCACATGAAAGCATACAGAAGGCTAAGCATATTGACCAAAACATGAGACTTCACTTGGGACACGGGGGTTGGCAACAAGTGTTACGCTACAAAGCCAGATTTGTTTGACCTTAAAAGGGCCTTTTGTTCTTCAAGCACTACAAAGGGCCCTCGTAGCTGTCAGGGTCTGTGGTCTTGGTCTTTCTGTCGCTGAAAACAAGAGCAGCCACTTGAGCTCTTCATCTAGACCATTTGCCTCAAAAGTTGGTGTAGAGACTGCGCAATGGCGTCCCTGACGCTCTGCCCGTTGTCTGCCTCGGCATCTTTGGTGCACAACGGTTGCAGAATGATTTTGTTTTCCGTCGCCACGTCGCTGAGCCACTGGGGCTTGACACCGTCTTTGAAATGTTCGCACACAATGTTTAAAATGCAGCAGGCTCGCACAACAAGCCGGGCATTGTCCACCTCGCACTCTACCCTCTTCATAATGAAGCGGAATCGGGCCTTGACTCTTCCGAAGGCGTCCTTCATGACCAGGAGAGCAGACGACAGCTGTCGGTTGAAGCCTTCCTGTGAAGAGCCTTTCTTAACGTCCTTGCGTGGGTACGGCTTGAGCATGTAGGACGTTAAAGGGAATGCCTGATCACACAGGATCAGGGGCGGCACGGTGGTCCCGTTGACGGTGACCATAGACATCTGCAGCGTTGGTCCTTGCAGAGCAGCCGCCAAAGCCGACCTCCGGTACACATGTGCGTCGTGGCACCGCCCTGGTGTCCCGACGTTCACATACCGGAACCGGTAACGGTGGTCTACGAGGGCCAGTAAGATGATGCTGTACCTGTATATAAACATTACAAGGCATATATCAGCTCCATCGGTGTTGAATATATTATGCTGCGGTCATACAGTCCTAAAAACTGGAGATTAAAAAGGGAAGTAGACAGCACAGCACAATTCGTTTAAACTCCGCAGAACAGAGATGTACAAACCTTTTAAACGTAACATTAAAAGTGTAAGAGTGTGGCTATCACACAGTTACTGGCATCTCATATTCAGGAATAGCTATTTCATAACTTCCATGTCATCAAACACATGTGGCTTATATAACCATATTAAAATTGATAGGGAAAAATGTCTGGTCTCGTAATATTTTATTCAAATCGAAACGTTTGAAACAATTTGCCGTTCAAGTTCGTCTGCTTTTTGTGCACCTCGTGCGTTTGTTTGCCCCTGAAATGTGGCCCCGTTGGTTTGTTCCCCTCGACCAATGACGGCACGAGTTGGCTGCCTCATCATCGTAAATTTTCTAGGCGTTCTCTCCGTTGCCCTTTGCTTGGCGTGCCCCTCTGTATGTTTCAATGCCTGAAATACGCATTTTAGAACACTTGCTAGCAGTAACGAGTTTGCATCATTCAGTTTGGCCAGCTTCATTGAATTTGTTTACTGATAGGAATTCACACTCAATATTTATTATAGAAATTCTTTTTTTTTTGTTGCAATTATCAGTTTGAAAAAAGATGCCCGCCTTTCTAAAGGGTCAGGAGGTTCAACGTATATGTTATCAGTTCTAGCAGTTCATAGATGATCATAAACATTCTCCTTGAAGTAAATTTTACCTACCAGCCCCTGTAGTTGTGGTAGTCGCTCGCGCTGACTTTCGGTGGTGAGATGGGGAAGCGGCAACCATCCAGCGCCCTATGCCCCGAGGAAACTCCAGAGCAGCTTGGAACTCCCGGGTGTGGTCCGGAGGCTCGGCGGCGCTCACCATATTGAGCCAGTCTTGCTCGAGGATAGAGACAAAAACCCTGCAGAACTCCCTGTAGTTCTCGTTTGCGGTGGACCGTTCCAGGCCGAACAGGTTGGCGATGATGCGGTCTCCTGCGCTCGAGCACAACTTGTACAGCGCATCATCAACCCTCTTCTCCACTGGAATGGTGGAACGCATGGGGGTAACTTCGCGCTCCATCCCTAGTGAAAAAAAGTAATTTGTATGAGAAATTTCTTGTCTCCAATAAATACATATGAATCATAGAAAATCTATAAGAACATATAAGACCCATATAAGAACTATATGAGAATTATATAAGATATGAGAACAATATAAGAAACTTATAAGAAACTGCTCACAAGTTTCTTTAATGGTGCTTGTATGTTCCTATATATCATATATTGTTCTTATATAGCTATTATACTGTTCTTATATGTACTTATATATCTTGTGTGACTCATATGTGTTTATTGGACAAAGAAATTTCTCATACAAATGAGAATTTTTTATAGGGATGTGGGGCCAACAGACGTCCACCAGGTACCTAAACGTAACCGGCTTGACGCGGAAGGACTGCTTGAAGAAGTGCACCGGCATGTGGGGTAGAGTGTCCTCGAACGAGCGTTCGTTCCTCCTGAACGCTTGAATGCTTCGCGGAATGACACTTGGAGCTTCAACAGCAGCGAACATCAGGCCGTTGGTAAGGAGCCTTTTTTGAAGGCGGACCTTTCTGCACTGGCAGATCGTATGTCGGCCCTCAGCAGCGTCAAGGCACTCTGCTGTTGTGCGTACATACACGTCAGGAACGCGATCCGACGTTCCGGATCCATCGCAGTACGATCATTGTCGTCAGCAGGCTCCATCGCTACAGGGTCACGGTCTTCGCTTGAATTGATCGCAGACGTAAACGTGAACGGCGTATTCGAATCCGGCGAAGAACGAAAGAGCGCGAGGAACAACGGCGAGCAAGATGCACGGAGTTTCGAAAGCAGACGAGCCAAGCGCCAGAAGGGGTACGGCTACAGATTACTTGGGATTGCTGACGCCATCTCATAGTTGCCACAAAACACCTTGTCTCCGTCAAAACGTGTACTTAGTTTTCATCACCGTGTTTGAATTCTATGTTTTGAGAGTTCATTACATTTTATTTACTTAGTAAACAATAAAATAAACACTAGTCTGCCGGGTTAACAATAATACAAACACTACATTCATAGGTTAACAACAGACCAATATTGTGATAGACATCACCTAAATGACATTTGAGTTACCCGTCTGACACGACACGACTTAAATGTCATTTGAAAATCCTGAATGCCTATAGGGTAAATGATAATCAAGGTGCTCGTCTGGCAGGGGTATTAGAACTTTGTCCATGTTTTGTCCAGACCCGTGCGATGCTTCCCTTCCTTTTCAACTGTGACACGTGGTTTTGTTTACTATTGCTTATCATTTTCGTTTTAGGGGCGAAGATACTTAGGGTCTAGCCTTGTCCGTCCGGCGTCGATGCTCACATCGATTGGCATCCCATCTCTCTTCTTAAAAAAAAAGAAATATTTGCGCAGTCGACAGGATTCGAACCTGTGCAGGGAGACACCAATGAATTTCTAGTCCATCGCCTTAACCACTCGGCCACGACTGGGGGACGAGTAGGGGGCCCTGAGATGTGGTAGAAACTCAAGAGCTGGGGTTTCTGTCATGGATGAAACGTTGCATGTAGCCGCTCAACGTCTAAACAGGAGAGGGCGCTGCGGTCAAATGCGTATATAATCGCGTTAAGCTTTGCATGCATTGGCTCAACGTTTATAGACAAGAGGGCGCTGCGGTCGAATTCTCAAATCCGTATATAACCACGTTCCAGACCACACATTCTCTTTATGACATGAACCGTTGACTTAAGCGGTGGAGATGCGTTCCCACGGCTCCTAGAGGATCCAAGCTGATCAGCTAGAAGAACAACTAACTCTGCATTTCATTGACCATAAAACAGTAATAATGAAGTCGAAATGCAAGCCGGAACTCAGCACTACCCATGAGCAATAAAAAAATCAGCACCATTAGCACTATCTATGAACAATAAAATCAGTATCATCAGCACCACCAAAGCTTCGCCCCAATCATCATCATTCACCTCGTGGAGATGCGGTCATTTTTTTAATGGCCTGAGTGCTTACAATGTGGAAGATATGACGCAATTAAAGGTCATACCTGTTCACGAAAACCATATGTTTGTAGTTTTGTTAACAGACAATGAATTAGATGATCGAACCCTACTGAAAAAAACCATTTGAAATTCAAACGGGTAGCAAACTGGTCGCCCGTTTGAATCAAACCTGACGATCCGTTTGGACCAAACGTGATTATGGGATACGGGTACCCGTTTGGAAACGGTACCCGTTCGAAACGGTACCCGTTTGATACAGGTGCCCGTTTGATACGGGTGCCGTATGGTACGAGTACCCGTTCGACATGGCACGTGACCACACGTTTGAACGTGCCCTTCGAAATGGCAAATTATGCGCTAGCCCTAAATGGGTATCGTCTGGGAGGTTGGTTATCTTAAACATATTTAAGACATCCCGAAACTCATAAACGTATTTATAACATGGAGAAAACACGTAGAACAAATGCACTCGCGTAGGTGCTTGTAAGTGGACAGGAAAACCGACACAAAAGATTGTTTTCAATTCTCCTCGAAGTTTATTACCTCTTCTGTAGACAAGTACAAACGTGCAAGCGATCTGTGAACACTATACAGGTAGACTTTCGGGGAAATTATTCTCCTGGCTGCCGCGCGAATAGGCGCTGCATAATTTTTTAGATAATTTAGAAGAGTACGCGTAGAAGAACGGTCAATCGTTGCCAACACGTAGGTTGCAGTGCACTTACCATAACAATAGCGGACTTGAAAGAGGTAATCCGTGATATTTGTCGACACGGTCAAAGCAGGACAACCACACAAACACAAACGAGAGGGAACGGCTCCTTGGAAGTTTCAACACGATGCGGCGCACAAGCTGTCATTTGCCGAACCCAACCAAACCGCGAGAATTCGCGACTTCTTTGAAGAATCGCTGGTTGCCGACATACACGTGGGTCTTTTCGAACACTGATAGCTTTGATGCACATCCAATACGTTGTCGAGAGACATCCCAATAAGACCGCAGGGTTAGGCGACAGATTGAAGCAGGTAGGACGAGCGAACTTCGAGCAGCAACTGACAGCAAGCAGACAAAGAAAAAAGCGGCTGCAAGGCGCGCCCTTCCGGATCTCGATGCTTATCAGCGTGTAGCTCGCGCGCTGCTGTGGGTCACGTGACAGGGGTGACAAGAGAGGAGGGAGGGGGCGAGGTCAAGGCGCTGGGACCACCGGGACAGCCCCTCTCCCTCTCTCCAGGCATTCCAGGGAGATGCGTTTTTGTAGTCCCGAAGAACAAACGCGCGCGCGCGCGCGCGCTCGAACTTTGGAAATGGCGGCGGGGCCGCCAGTAGCTCGGCTTGCGCCCGAGCGAAGAAAGAACCCAGCGCAAGCTCGTAGTTTGAGTGCTGCAACGGCGGGCGTGCTCTCGCAATGCTCGATGTTCTTGCAGCCGCGTGTACGCGTGCTACCTTCGCTGCGTCTTGAATTAAAGTGAAACGGAGTCTAGACGTACATTCTTTCACGCGGTCGATCGCGTCTTCTGCGAGAGAGATTCGAGCTGAATAAGTAAATTGAGGCAACAAAGATGGACAAAGTATTAAAGGTCTGTCAAAAATATCGGCTCACCAACGTCGCGCGTTTACGTAAAAAAAAAAAAAAAAGGTGTTAGTTTTAGTTGCAGTATAATCGAAAATCAGCGCAATTGAAATATAAATATAATTACTTGCATTACGCGGACGATCTGAAACCGATGAACCGGCGCTCCCAGCCTTCCGGAAAACATTGGCTGCCACGGCTGAAACGCTAGGCGTGCCCACGCCGCCGATCTGTACGTTCAATATCAAACGGGCTCCGGAGAGCCGTTTGATTAAACTGGTGCAGTTTGCAACATGGTCGCCGGTTTGAGCAAACGTGCGACAACTTTGCCCAAACGAGTCGCCCATTTGCCCAGACGAGCGACCCGTTTGCCAAATAGGTGACCGTTATGGCTCATACGGGGGACCCCTTTGAGCCATACGAGCGACCCCTTTGACAAACTGGCGACCAGTATGGTTAAACGGTTACCGGTATGGACCCGTTTATTTTCATATGGGCGCCAAATGGTTTTTTTCAGTAGGGAACGCTTTACTAAAATCAATAAATATTCCAAGGGTAATTTTTTTCTGCTCAATGTCGCCCAAAATATATTCTTCTTGCTCCAGAAAAGCAAGCTGGGTAGACCGGCCTTTACGGAAACCAAACGGCGAAGGATCGGTTATACTATGCTTATCTGAAGACTTCACCATACGTGAAAGCAATATTTTTTTAAGCCTTTCGAAAACACCGGTAATATAGATATAGGTCTGTAGTTTGTCATGTCGTTCTTGTCACCCTTTTTATACAATACGCTGACCTTAGTTGGCTGCTTAATTTTTGGAAACACCCCGAGCGGCAAGCAGAGATTAAAAATGAATGTCAGACAGGGTGATATGATGTCTATTACATGTTTTATCGGACCTATCTGCTTATCATCAGCGTCACAGCTTGTACTATATTTAAATCAACAAAATATTTAAAAGACAGAAATAAGACAAAAAATTATAAAAGGCAAAAAGACAAACACTGATGGATATTCTGCCGGAGGAATTAACGCCCCAGACTCATGGCTAAGACAAATTAAGCCGTCGTCATTCATATTAACAGTCTTCCAGAAGTGTTTTGGGGTCATTTAACAATAGACTCGGTAAAGTGTTCTTAAATTTTTTTTTTTGACGTCAGATACAGCTTGGGAATATCCAACCTTAGCCGCAAATTATGCTTGCCACCGATCAATCGTGTTACGTAATTTAGCTAAACGAAAAAGTCGCTGTTTTTTTATTGGAAAGACGTCTTAGGGTGTTAGTATACCAAGGTGCTTTAGCATCAGATTGAATGCACCTGACGGGTACATGCGCATCATTCAGTTCGTTGACTTTTAAACAAAAGAATCTCTAATTTTCCTGCACGCTTCGTTGATCGAATTCTGACAGATATATGTCCAGATAGCTGCACAGGTTTTGGTTAATAATATCAAAATTGGCTTTATTGTAGTCAGAAATAAGCTTACTTTTTTAATATTGATTGGGGGAGCAACTTTGAGATCAAAATTTAACAACGAGTGATTACTTAAGCCTGGAAGATACGTAAGGGAAGATAGAAGGTCAGGGTGTGTCGACAGAATTAAATCACGTGTATTCGCTGGGAACGCGACAGCACAGCACATGACAAAACAGCACGCGACAGAACAGCACGGTCAAAACAGCACGCGTCAAAACAGCACAGCGTCAAAACAGCACGGCGACAAAACAGCACGCGTCAAAAGAGCACGCGACAAAAGAGCACAGCGTGAAAACGGCACAGCGACTGAAGAGCACGTGTCAAAACAGCACGGCGACAAAACAGCACGCATTTAGCAACTTCGAGCGCACTCTTCACCTCTCTGCGCGAATACTTTCGAACCTCCTTGACCCTTTCATTTACTGTGGCTAGGTTGTAAAGAATGGGAGCCTATTACTATCACTACTTAACTACGCTGATCTCTGAAGAGATTGGGTAGTTAGAGGTGATATCTTCGTGGCGACGTTAGCCGCGTTGTTTTTTTTTTTTTTTTTTTTTTTTTTTTTTTTTTTAGAATTAGCGAAAGAGGAAAAGTTATTGGGAAAAAGAAATCCATAAGTTCAAATTCTGAACCGTCTGGTTTGCATCGGTCCGGTGAGGTTCCGTAGTATACTCGCTGTTTCGTAATTACCACCAAAACGGAAAACAACCCCCCCCCCCCCCCCCAAAAAAAAAAAAAAAAAAAGAAAATAGAAAAGTGGGAGATGTGTTGATTGCAGGTGCGTTGGTAGAACCGGTAAGATAAGGGACTTTAATGTTGAGCGTATTCAAGGTGGACCATGGGCACTGATTCTGCAGGGTTCATTCGCCGTGAATAAAATGTCCCCGAAACACGCGGCTGCAGCTTGCAGGCGAGAAGTTACTTTGAGTTAAATTCACAGATTATTGCCGCCGAAGGCAGCGATCGAGTGAAAACCGGTGAAGCAGAAACATGCCACAGCCTCAATGCAGCATGGGCTGAGCGCACCGTTGCCGCATACGCTTTGTGTTTCTCTTTTCTTTTAACTAACGACAGCAAATTGCCGTGCGAATGATTCATTTACTGTAGACGACTTCACCAGCAAACTTGTGCGCCAAAATTAGCGGAACTGCTCGAGAAATAACCAGAATAAGCACCAGCGGAGGCTTCGGTACAGCCCAGAAAGCCTTCACGTGCCTCCATATCGAGTATACTCCCCGCTCCGAACTTGCTCCCAACAGAACGGATTCGACAAATTGGCCGTCGACGTGCTGGCTTTCGACGAATCGGCCGAGACCCCTCATTCCTTTACAGTACCTACTTTGAAACATGTATTTTTTAACTCCATATGCTATATTTAGGGTTCAGCGTTTTCGGCTAAAACCGCATAAAACCGGTAAAGGTACGCCGAATTAATTTGTCCAAAATCGGTTTGAACTGAAAAAGGTTATTATTTTCTACGGCGTTCGGAGGGGTGGGTGAGGGGGATGTGACTTCTTAAAGACCGTATGATCACTTCCTTTCGCAGCTTTCAGCTTGTCTCCGAGATCAGTTTAACTCTCAGCAAAAGCTCCGGAGGCGCAGGGGTCTTCAGGGCGAAATCTTTTCACCTGAGTTTTGTGTGCCGAATTCTTTTTTCAAAGAAGAGAGTTTATTCGTGAACTGAACAATTAAAATCAAGGGCCTCCGTAAATGCCTCAGATTTTATAACACTCCTAGCTTCCATCTACTAGAGGAGGGCATAAATATGATTGTTTTATTGTCGTTTCTGTGGTCGGCGCAAATTTACCACCTCTCGCAGTCGTGAAAATTGGGGAAAAAACGCACTGAGTACAATGCTTGCAAATTTCTGCATTTTGATATTTGCCTCTCCGACCGAAGTGGTAGTCCTTTATACAAATATGAGCATACGACGATAATGTCAAATCACGACAGGGCGTAGGTGCGTCTTGCGCCCTGTCGTGATTGTGCGTCGGCTGCAAGTGAGTCGGCTGCCACAGACAGCAACAAAGAACAAAACCAGTACCTGGTTTACTTACTATATATCTTAAATAAACGCTTTTAAATATTGAATTTTCGCAAGTATTCTGATTTTCGTCAATAAACCGAAAAGGACCGAGAAGTTTATGAGTCTACAAATATTCACCGCAATAAGCCGAAAACTTATGTTTGGAATAAAACAGAAAAAAAGTTCGCCTAATTTCAAAACAATAGAAACCGAAAACGTCAAACCCTAGCTATATTGTCAATATCCTGTTTTGACACTGAGCTTTTTTGTCGCGGTGCTGTTTTGACGCTGTGACCTTTTGACGCTGTGCTCTTTTGTCGCTGCGCTGTTTCGACGCTGTGCTGTTTTAACGCCGTGCTTTTTTGGCATGTGCTCTTCTGTCGCTGTGCCGTTTTGACGCTGTGCTGTTTTGTAGCGTGCTATTTTGACGCGTGCTGTTTTGTCGCGGTGCTGTTTTGACGCTGTGCTGTTTTGACGCGTGCTGTTTGGACCGTGCTGTTTTGTCGCGTGCTGTTTTGTCGTGTGCTGTTCTGTCATGGTGCCGTATTCGCTGTGTCACTGGCATACCTTGTTGCTTTCGTAACCAGCTGTGTCAAATTAAAACACGCACGCAGATCCAAAAAACTGTTGACCGAGTTGAAACAGGTTGAAAAGAAGGTGGGTCAGACCATATGATATTTGGAAAATTACAGTCTCCCAATAAAAAATAGGAGAACTGGGATACTGACAAACAATAGAATTCATAACGTCATGCAAATCATTAATAAATGTCAGTGCGCTGTTTGGGGGGCGGTAGCAGTCATCCAGTAAAATCCTTGTTTTTTAATGTGATACAAGCCCAAACCATTTCTAGATCGGAAACAACATCCACGCAAAATGGAGGTATGCTTTGTGATACGGCTATGAGTGTGCCATTCCCATGTCTACCGTCTCTGTCAAAACGATATACATTATATGTTTTATCTCCTTGGAAAACTTCAGAGCTGCAGACATGTCTGCCGAGCAATGTTTCCTTAAGAAAGATTAGGTCTGAGTTCGTTGAGCTAACAACAGAATTAAGCTGATCTCGTTTATTCATAAGACTTCTTATGTTAGTAAACGTAACTGAAACCGACGAAAAAAAAGCATGTTCGCCACTGCTACTTGCACGTAGCTATGACGTTGCTGACAGTGTCTGTGAATTAGAAGATGTCGTTGCCTGATTTTTACGAGCACGGGTGAAATAGGCTTGTTCATTTGAACATACTCGGCCATGGTCCCACGAAATAGTTTTAGAAAAAGCCAGTCTTCCGCGTGTTCGTTTACGTAGCCTGTCACCGGCCCTACCTCTTCGGGACTGGGAAGTGCTAGCAAAATCATCTTGTGCCTCGTTCACGTCATCAATCCCAGAGCCCGTAAGCTTACACCTTCGACAATTTTCGTCACCCCACACATACACATCCTGATTAATAACCAACTTATCATACTTAAGATATACTTTATCTTCGGGTTTTCTTTTATCTTTAACAGCTGCCCAAAACTGTTTCCGGATGTTCTGAATTCTCAGCGAAACATCTTCTGATATTGAAACTTTCGTTCCCTTAAATTTTCTTGTGTTTCTTCGTAGCTCCATTTTTTGTTAAAGCCAAACAAACGCAAAATTACCGGGCGTGTTTTGTTTGGTGTCTTTTTACTCAAACGATGGGTACCTTGATGCCCAGCTTCTCCTAAAATATTCCTGTCAAGACAAACTCCTGGAGAGAATTTGGCGTTTCCGTTTCACGTTCAATGACTCCATATACAATCAAATTATTCCGTCGACTGCGGTTTTCGAGATCATCTACTTATTTTTCTCATTAGCGTTGCAACCTGATGATTTAGAATGTTCTCTGCATGCTCACAATCATCCACTCTTTCTACTGTACGCGAAAACGACGCCAGCTTCCCTTTTATAGAAGTCAATCTTTGATCTGTTTCCGATACGTGTGAGTTTAATTTTTCTTGAATTGACTTTAGTTCTTTTGAGTTTTCTTTTTGACTTTCACCGATTTGTGCCAGCTGCTTGTTGATAGTTGGACCAGGATTCATATCAACATCCCCGCTCAAAAGAAGAATAAGAAAACAAAACGAGTCAAAACAACCCGCTATACAGTTACACAAAACGCCTCGGCAAGGCAGCAAAATCAAACATAAACAATCACTTTTCATTTCTTTAGTAGAAAGCTTTCTACTAACCTGGACGAAAAAAGCGAAGAAATTGAGCCGTGGCTGCATCGTTCGGCTGCTGCCTTGCCCACTGACGAAAAAAGCCTGAGGGGCGTTGCTCGCTAGTCCTGTTGATGTCGATGATGTCGCTTGGGTGTTGCATCGAAGAGGATAAAGTTCGAAAAACCGAGCGATGCTTCCGTTTTGTACCGCTGAGTCACCAGCGTCGAACGTTGTCATCGGTGCTGGTTGGTGGCACTTGACACAGCAGGAATCACCCGCGCTGCCGACGTCTCCAAAAGAAACCGGGTCGATGCACTTGACGCAGCAGGAATCATCCGCGCTGCCGACATCTCCGAAAGAAACCGGGTCGATGCACTTGACGCAGCAGGAATCATCCGCGCTGCCGACATCTCCGAAAGAAACCGGGTCGATGCACTTGACGCAGCAGGAATCATCCGCGCTGCCGACATCACTGAACGAAACCGGGTCGATGCACTAGGCAAGAACCTGGAAGAAAAAAGCGAAGAAATTGAGCCGGGCTGCATCGTTCGGCTGCAGCCTTGCCCACTGATGAAAAAAGCCTGAGGGGCGTTGCTCGCTGGTCCTGTTGATGTCGATGATGTCGCTTGCCCACTTATGGTCCCTTCTAGTATGCAGAAACCATTCCGCGACCTCCTCATCTTCACGTGCCATCCCTCCGTATCCAGGCTTTGCAAACTAATCATGGACGCCACTTCCCACCTCGCAGACTCTAAAGTAGTTTCTAAAGCACCCGCCCTAACTTACTGTCGTCAGCCACACTTATGGTCCCTTCCAGTATGCAGAAACCAGTCCGCAACCTCCTCATCTTCACGTTCCATCCCTCCGTATCCAGGCTCGGCAAACTAATCATGGACGCCACTTCCCACCTCGCAGACTCTAAAGTAGTTTCTAAAGCACCCGCCCTAACTTACTGTCGTCAGCCACACTTATGGTCCCTTCCAGTATGCAGAAACCAGTCCGCAACCTCCTCATCTTCACGTTCCATCCCTCCATATCCAGGCTCGGAAAACTAATCATGGACGCCACTTCACACCTCGCAGACTCTAAAGTAGTTTCTAAAGCACCCGCCCTAACTTACTGTCGTCAGCCACACTTATGGTCCCTTCCAGTATGCAGAAACCAGTCCGCAACCTCCTCATCTTCACGTTCCATCCCTCCGTACCCAGGCTCGGCAAACTAATCATGGACGCCACTTCCCACCTCGCAGACTCTAAAGTAGTTTCTAAAGCACCCGCCCTAACTTACTGTCGTCAGCCACACTTATGGTCCCTTCCAGTATGCAGAAACCAGTCCGCAACCTCCTCATCTTCACGTTCCATCCCTCCATATCCAGGCTCGGAAAACTAATCATGGACGCCACTTCCCACCTCGCAGACTCTAAAGTAGTTTCTAAAGCACCCGCCCTAACTTACCGTCGTCAGCCACACTTATGGTCCCTTCCAGTATGCAGAAACCAGTCCGCAACCTCCTCATCTTCACGTTCCATCCCTCCATATCCAGGCTCGGAAAACTAATCATGGACGCCACTTCACACCTCGCAGACTCTAAAGTAGTTTCTAAAGCACCCGCCCTAACTTACCGTCGTCAGCCACACTTATGGTCCCTTCTAGTATGCAGAAACCCGTCCGCAACCTCCTCATCTTCACGTTCCATCCCTCCATATCCAGGCTCGGAAAACTAATCATGGACGCCACTTCCCACCTCGCAGACTCTAAAGTAGTTTCT
Source organism: Ixodes scapularis (assembly GCF_016920785.2). NCBI lineage: Eukaryota > Metazoa > Arthropoda > Arachnida > Ixodida > Ixodidae > Ixodes > Ixodes scapularis. The sequence continues at coordinate 6,750,390 of NW_024609836.1, read as the reverse complement.
AAAGCACCCGCCCTAACTTACCGTCGTCAGCCACACTTATGGTCCCTTCTAGTATGCAGAAACCAGTCCGCAACCTCCTCATCTTCACGTTCCATCCCTCCATATCCAGGCTCGGAAAACTAATTATGGACGCCACTTCCCACCTCGCAGACTCTAAAGTAGTTTCTAAAGCACCCGCCCTAACTTACCGTCGTCAGCCACACTTATGGTCCCTTCTAGTATGCAGAAACCAGTCCGCAACCTCCTCATCTTCACGTTCCATCCCTCCATATCCAGGCTCGGAAAACTAATCATGGACGCCACTTCACACCTCGCAGACTCTAAAGTAGTTTCTAAAGCACCCGCCCTAACTTACCGTCGTCAGCCACACTTATGGTCCCTTCTAGTATGCAGAAACCAGTCCGCAACCTCCTCATCTTCACGTTCCATCCCTCCATATCCAGGCTCGGAAAACTAATCATGGACGCCACTTCCCACCTCGCAGACTCTAAAGTAGTTTCTAAAGCACCCGCCCTAACTAACCGTCGTCAGCCACACTTATGGTCCCTTCTAGTATGCAGAAACCAGTCCGCAACCTCCTCATCTTCACGTTCCATCCCTCCATATCCAGGCTCGGAAAACTAATCATGGACGCCACTTCCCACCTCGCAGACTCTAAAGTAGTTTCTAAAGCACCCGCCCTAACTTACCGTCGTCAGCCACACTTATGGTCCCTTCTAGTATGCAGAAACCAGTCCGCAACCTCCTCATCTTCACGTTCCATCCCTCCATATCCAGGCTCGGAAAACTAATCATGGACGCCACTTCCCACCTCGCAGACTCTAAAGTAGTTTCTAAAGCACCCGCCCTAACTTACCGTCGTCAGCCACACTTATGGTCCCTTCTAGTATGCAGAAACCAGTCCGCAACCTCCTCATCTTCACGTTCCATCCCTCCATATCCAGGCTCGGAAAACTAATCATGGACGCCACTTCACACCTCGCAGACTCTAAAGTAGTTTCTAAAGCACCCGCCCTAACTTACCGTCGTCAGCCACACTTATGGTCCCTTCTAGTATGCAGAAACCAGTCCGCAACCTCCTCATCTTCACGTTCCATCCCTCCATATCCAGGCTCGGAAAACTAATCATGGACGCCACTTCCCACCTCGCAGACTCTAAAGTAGTTTCTAAAGCACCCGCCCTAACTTACCGTTGTCAGCCACACTTATGGTCCCTTCTAGTATGCAGAAACCAGTCCGCAACCTCCTCATCTTCACGTTCCATCCCTCCATATCCAGGCTCGGAAAACTAACCATGGACGCCACTTCACACCTCGCAGACTCTAAAGTAGTTTCTAAAGCACCCGCCCTAACTTACCGTCGTCAGCCACACTTATGGTCCCTTCTAGTATGCAGAAACCAGTCCGCAACCTCCTCATCTTCACGTTCCATCCCTCCATATCCAGGCTCGGAAAACTAATCATGGACGCCACTTCCCACCTCGCAGACTCTAAAGTAGTTTCTAAAGCACCCGCCCTAACTTACCGTCGTCAGCCACACTTATGGTCCCTTCTAGTATGCAGAAACCAGTCCGCAACCTCCTCATCTTCACGTTCCATCCCTCCATATCCAGGCTCGGAAAACTAATCATGGACGCCACTTCCCACCTCGCAGACTCTAAAGTAGTTTCTAAAGCACCCGCCCTAACTTACTGTCGTCAGCCACACTTATGGTCCCTTCCAGTATGCAGAAACCAGTCCGCAACCTCCTCATCTTCACGTTCCATCCCTCCATATCCAGGCTCGGAAAACTAATCATGGACGCCACTTCACACCTCGCAGACTCTAAAGTAGTTTCTAAAGCACCCGCCCTAACTTACTGTCGTCAGCCACACTTATGGTCCCTTCCAGTATGCAGAAACCAGTCCGCAACCTCCTCATCTTCACGTTCCATCCCTCCATATCCAGGCTCGGCAAACTAATCATGGACGCCACTTCCCACCTCGCAGACTCTAAAGTAGTTTCTAAAGCACCCGCCCTAACTTACCGTCGTCAGCCACACTTATGGTCCCTTCCAGTATGCAGAAACCAGTCCGCAACCTCCTCATCTTCACGTTCCATCCCTCCGTATCCAGGCTCGGAAAACTAATCATGGACGCCACTTCCCACCTCGGAGACTCTAAAGTAGTTTCTAAAGCACCCGCCCTAACTTACCGTCGTCAGCCAGACTTATGGTCCCTTCCAGTATGCAGAAACCAGTCCGCAACCTCCTCATCTTCACGTTCCATCCCTCCATATCCAGGCTCGGAAAACTAATCATGGACGCCACTTCCCACCTCGCAGACTCTAAAGTAGTTTCTAAAGCACCCGCCCTAACTTACTGTCGTCAGCCACACTTATGGTCCCTTCCAGTATGCAGAAACCAGTCCGCAACTTCCTCATCTTCACGTTCCATCCCTCCATATCCAGGCTCGGAAAACTAATCATGGACGCAACTTCCCACCTCGCAGACTCTAAAGTAGTTTCTAAAGCACCCGCCCTAACTTACCGTCGTCAGCCACACTTATGGTCCCTTCCAGTATGCAGAAACCAGTCCGCAACCTCCTCATCTTCACGTTCCATCCCTCCGTATCCAGGCTCGGAAAACTAATCATGGACGCCACTTCCCACCTCGCAGACTCTAAAGTAGTTTCTAAAGCACCCGCCCTAACTTACTGTCGTCAGCCACACTTATGGTCCTGTCCAGTATGCAGAAACCAGTCCGCAACCTCCTCATCTTCACGTTCCATCCCTCCGTATCCAGGCTCGGAAAACTAATCATGGACGCCACTTCCCACCTCGCAGACTCTAAAGTAGTTTCTAAAGCACCCGCCCTAACTTACTGTCGTCAGCCACACTTATGGTCCCTTCCAGTATGCAGAAACCAGTCCGCAACCTCCTCATCTTCACGTTCCATCCCTCCATATCCAGGCTCGGAAAACTAATCATGGACGCCACTTCCCACCTCGCAGACTCTAAAGTAGTTTCTAAAGCACCCGCCCTAACTTACTGTCGTCAGCCACACTTATGGTCCCTTCCAGTATGCAGAAACCAGTCCGCAACCTCCTCATCTTCACGTTCCATCCCTCCATATCCAGGCTCGGAAAACTAATCATGGACGCCACTTCCCACCTCGCAGACTCTAAAGTAGTTTCTAAAGCACCCGCCCTAACTTACTGTCGTCAGCCACACTTATGGTCCCTTCCAGTATGCAGAAACCAGTCCGCAACCTCCTCATCTTCACGTTCCATCCCTCCATATCCAGGCTCGGAAAACTAATCATGGACGCCACTTCCCACCTCGCAGACTCTAAAGTAGTTTCTAAAGCACCCGCCCTAACTTACTGTCGTCAGCCACACTTATGGTCCCTTCCAGTATGCAGAAACCAGTCCGCAACCTCCTCATCTTCACGTTCCATCCCTCCGTATCCAGGCTCGGAAAACTAATCATGGACGCCACTTCACACCTCGCAGACTCTAAAGTAGTTTCTAAAGCACCCGCCCTAACTTACTGTCGTCAGCCACACTTATGGTCCCTTCCAGTATGCAGAAACCAGTCCGCAACCTCCTCATCTTCACGTTCCATCCCTCCATATCCAGGCTCGGCAAACTAATCATGGACGCCACTTCCCACCTCGCAGACTCTAAAGTAGTTTCTAAAGCACCCGCCCTAACTTACCGTCGTCAGCCACACTTATGGTCCCTTCCAGTATGCAGAAACCAGTCCGCAACCTCCTCATCTTCACGTTCCATCCCTCCGTATCCAGGCTCGGAAAACTAATCATGGACGCCACTTCCCACCTCGCAGACTCTAAAGTAGTTTCTAAAGCACCCGCCCTAACTTACCGTCGTCAGCCAGACTTATGGTCCCTTCCAGTATGCAGAAACCAGTCCGCAACCTCCTCATCTTCACGTTCCATCCCTCCATATCCAGGCTCGGAAAACTAATCATGGACGCAACTTCCCACCTCGCAGACTCTAAAGTAGTTTCTAAAGCACCCGCCCTAACTTACCGTCGTCAGCCACACTTATGGTCCCTTCCAGTATGCAGAAACCAGTCCGCAACCTCCTCATCTTCACGTTCCATCCCTCCGTATCCAGGCTCGGAAAACTAATCATGGACGCCACTTCCCACCTCGCAGACTCTAAAGTAGTTTCTAAAGCACCCGCCCTAACTTACCGTCGTCAGCCAGACTTATGGTCCCTTCCAGTATGCAGAAACCAGTCCGCAACCTCCTCATCTTCACGTTCCATCCCTCCATATCCAGGCTCGGAAAACTAATCATGGACGCAACTTCCCACCTCGCAGACTCTAAAGTAGTTTCTAAAGCACCCGCCCTAACTTACCGTCGTCAGCCACACTTATGGTCCCTTCCAGTATGCAGAAACCAGTCCGCAACCTCCTCATCTTCACGTTCCATCCCTCCGTATCCAGGCTCGGAAAACTAATCATGGACGCCACTTCCCACCTCGCAGACTCTAAAGTAGTTTCTAAAGCACCCGCCCTAACTTACCGTCGTCAGCCAGACTTATGGTCCCTTCCAGTATGCAGAAACCAGTCCGCAACCTCCTCATCTTCACGTTCCATCCCTCCATATCCAGGCTCGGAAAACTAATCATGGACGCAACTTCCCACCTCGCAGACTCTAAAGTAGTTTCTAAAGCACCCGCCCTAACTTACCGTCGTCAGCCACACTTATGGTCCCTTCCAGTATGCAGAAACCAGTCCGCAACCTCCTCATCTTCACGTTCCATCCCTCCGTATCCAGGCTCGGAAAACTAATCATGGACGCCACTTCCCACCTCGCAGACTCTAAAGTAGTTTCTAAAGCACCCGCCCTAACTTACTGTCGTCAGCCACACTTATGGTCCTTTCCAGTATGCAGAAACCAGTCCGCAACCTCCTCATCTTCACGTTCCATCCCTCCGTATCCAGGCTCGGAAAACTAATCATGGACGCCACTTCCCACCTCGCAGACTCTAAAGTAGTTTCTAAAGCACCCGCCCTAACTTACTGTCGTCAGCCACACTTATGGTCCCTTCCAGTATGCAGAAACCAGTCCGCAACCTCCTCATCTTCACGTTCCATCCCTCCGTATCCAGGCTCGGAAAACTAATCATGGACGCCACTTCCCACCTCGCAGACTCTAAAGTAGTTTCTAAAGCACCCGCCCTAACTTACTGTCGTCAGCCACACTTATGGTCCCTTCCAGTATGCAGAAACCAGTCCGCAACCTCCTCATCTTCACGTTCCATCCCTCCATATCCAGGCTCGGAAAACTAATCATGGACGCCACTTCCCACCTCGCAGACTCTAAAGCAGTTTCTAAAGCACCCGCCCTAACTTACTGTCGTCAGCCACACTTATGGTCCCTTCCAGTATGCAGAAACCAGTCCGCAACCTCCTCATCTTCACGTTCCATCCCTCCATATCCAGGCTCGGAAAACTAATCATGGACGCCACTTCCCACCTCGCAGACTCTAAAGTAGTTTCTAAAGCACCCGCCCTAACTTACTGTCGTCAGCCACACTTATGGTCCCTTCCAGTATGCAGAAACCAGTCCGCAACCTCCTCATCTTCACGTTCCATCCCTCCGTATCCAGGCTCGGAAAACTAATCATGGACGCCACTTCCCACCTCGCAGACTCTAAAGTAGTTTCTAAAGCACCCGCCCTAACTTACCGTCGTCAGCCACACTTATGGTCCCTTCCAGTATGCAGAAACCAGTCCGCAACCTCCTCATCTTCACGTTCCATCCCTCCGTATCCAGGCTCGGAAAACTAATCATGGACGCCACTTCCCACCTCGCAGACTCTAAAGTAGTTTCTAAAGCACCCGCCCTAACTTACTGTCGTCAGCCACACTTATGGTCCCTTCCAGTATGCAGAAACCAGTCCGCAACCTCCTCATCTTCACGTTCCATCCCTCCGTATCCAGGCTCGGAAAACTAATCATGGACGCCACTTCCCACCTCGCAGACTCTAAAGTAGTTTCTAAAGCACCCGCCCTAACTTACTGTCGTCAGCCACACTTATGGTCCCTTCCAGTATGCAGAAACCAGTCCGCAACCTCCTCATCTTCACGTTCCATCCCTCCGTATCCAGGCTCGGAAAACTAATCATGGACGCCACTTCCCACCTCGCAGACTCTAAAGTAGTTTCTAAAGCACCCGCCCTAACTTACTGTCGTCAGCCACACTTATGGTCCCTTCCAGTATGCAGAAACCAGTCCGCAACCTCCTCATCTTCACGTTCCATCCCTCCGTATCCAGGCTCGGAAAACTAATCATGGACGCCACTTCCCACCTCGCAGACTCTAAAGTAGTTTCTAAAGCACCCGCCCTAACTTACTGTCGTCAGCCACACTTATGGTCCCTTCCAGTATGCAGAAACCAGTCCGCAACCTCCTCATCTTCACGTTCCATCCCTCCGTATCCAGGCTCGGAAAACTAATCATGGACGCCACTTCCCACCTCGCAGACTCTAAAGTAGTTTCTAAAGCACCCGCCCTAACTTACCGTCGTCAGCCACACTTATGGTCCCTTCCAGTATGCAGAAACCAGTCCGCAACCTCCTCATCTTCACGTTCCATCCCTCCGTATCCAGGCTCGGAAAACTAATCATGGACGCCACTTCCCACCTCGCAGACTCTAAAGTCGTTTCTAAAGCACCCGCCCTAACTTACTTTCGTCAGCCACACTTATGGTCCCTTCCAGTATGCAGAAACCAGTCCGCAACCTCCTCATCTTCACGTTCCATCCCTCCGTATCCAGGCTCGGAAAACTAATCATGGACGCCACTTCCCACCTCGCAGACTCTAAAGTAGTTTCTAAAGCACCCGCCCTAACTTACTGTCGTCAGCCACACTTATGGTCCCTTCCAGTATGCAGAAACCAGTCCGCAACCTCCTCATCTTCACGTTCCATCCCTCCGTATCCAGGCTCGGAAAACTAATCATGGACGCCACTTCCCACCCCGCAGACTCTAAAGTAGTTTCTAAAGCACCCGCCCTAACTTACCGTCGTCAGCCACACTTATGGTCCCTTCCAGTATGCAGAAACCAGTCCGCAACCTCCTCATCTTCACGTTCCATCCCTCCGTATCCAGGCTCGGAAAACTAATCATGGACGCCACTTCCCACCTCGCAGACTCTAAAGTAGTTTCTAAAGCACCCGCCCTAACTTACTGTCGTCAGCCACACTTATGGTCCCTTCCAGTATGCAGAAACCAGTCCGCAACCTCCTCATCTTCACGTTCCATCCCTCCGTATCCAGGCTCGGAAAACTAATCATGGACGCAACTTCCCACCTCGCAGACTCTAAAGTAGTTTCTAAAGCACCCGCCCTAACTTACTGTCGTCAGCCACACTTATGGTCCCTTCCAGTATGCAGAAACCAGTCCACAACCTCCTCATCTTCACGTTCCATCCCTCCGTATCCAGGCTCGGAAAACTAATCATGGACGCCACTTCCCACCTCGCAGACTCTAAAGTAGTTTCTAAAGCACCCGCCCTAACTTACCGTCGTCAGCCACACTTATGGTCCCTTCCAGTATGCAGAAACCAGTCCGCAACCTCCTCATCTTCACGTTCCATCCCTCCATATCCAGGCTCGGAAAACTAATCATGGACGCCACTTCACACCTCGCAGACTCTAAAGTAGTTTCTAAAGCACCCGCCCTAACTTACCGTCGTCAGCCACACTTATGGTCCCTTCCAGTATGCAGAAACCAGTCCGCAACCTCCTCATCTTCACGTTCCATCCCTCCATATCCAGGCTCGGAAAACTAATCATGGACGCCACTTCACACCTCGCAGACTCTAAAGTAGTTTCTAAAGCACCCGCCCTAACTTACCGTCGTCAGCCACACTTATGGTCCCTTCCAGTATGCAGAAACCAGTCCGCAACCTCCTCATCTTCACGTTCCATCCCTCCATATCCAGGCTCGGAAAACTAATCATGGACGCCACTTCACACCTCGCAGACTCTAAAGTAGTTTCTAAAGCACCCGCCCTAACTTACCGTCGTCAGCCACACTTATGGTCCCTTCCAGTATGCAGAAACCAGTCCGCAACCTCCTCATCTTCACGTTCCATCCCTCCATATCCAGGCTCGGAAAACTAATCATGGACGCCACTTCACACCTCGCAGACTCTAAAGTAGTTTCTAAAGCACCCGCCCTAACTTACCGTCGTCAGCCACACTTATGGTCCCTTCCAGTATGCAGAAACCAGTCCGCAACCTCCTCATCTTCACGTTCCATCCCTCCATATCCAGGCTCGGAAAACTAATCATGGACGCCACTTCACACCTCGCAGACTCTAAAGTAGTTTCTAAAGCACCCGCCCTAACTTACCGTCGTCAGCCACACTTATGGTCCCTTCCAGTATGCAGAAACCAGTCCGCAACCTCCTCATCTTCACGTTCCATCCCTCCATATCCAGGCTCGGAAAACTAATCATGGACGCCACTTCACACCTCGCAGACTCTAAAGTAGTTTCTAAAGCAGCCGCCCTAACTTACCGTCGTCAGCCACACTTATGGTCCCTTCCAGTATGCAGAAACCAGTCCGCAACCTCCTCATCTTCACGTTCCATCCCTCCATATCCAGGCTCGGAAAACTAATCATGGACGCCACTTCACACCTCGCAGACTCTAAAGTAGTTTCTAAAGCACCCGCCCTAACTTACCGTCGTCAGCCACACTTATGGTCCCTTCTAGCATGCAGAAACCAGTCCGCAACCTCCTCATCTTCACGTTCCATCCCTCCATATCCAGGCTCGGAAAACTAATCATGGACGCCACTTCACACCTCGCAGACTCTAAAGTAGTTTCTAAAGCACCCGCCCTAACTTACCGTCGTCAGCCACACTTATGGTCCCTTCCAGTATGCAGATACCAGTCCGCAACCTCCTCATCTTCACGTTCCATCCCTCCATATCCAGGCTCGGAAAACTAATCATGGACGCCACTTCACACCTCGCAGACTCTAAAGTAGTTTCTAAAGCACCCGCCCTAACTTACCGTCGTCAGCCACACTTATGGTCCCTTCCAGTATGCAGAAACCAGTCCGCAACCTCCTCATCTTCACGTTCCATCCCTCCATATCCAGGCTCGGAAAACTAATCATGGACGCCACTTCACACCTCGCAGACTCTAAAGTAGTTTCTAAAGCACCCGCCCTAACTTACCGTCGTCAGCCACACTTATGGTCCCTTCCAGTATGCAGAAACCAGTCCGCAACCTCCTCATCTTCACGTTCCATCCCTCCATATCCAGGCTCGGAAAACTAATCATGGACGCCACTTCACACCTCGCAGACTCTAAAGTAGTTTCTAAAGCAGCCGCCCTAACTTACCGTCGTCAGCCACACTTATGGTCCCTTCCAGTATGCAGAAACCAGTCCGCAACCTCCTTATCTTCACGTTCCATCCCTCCATATCCAGGCTCGGAAAACTAATCATGGACGCCACTTCACACCTCGCAGACTCTAAAGTAGTTTCTAAAGCACCCGCCCTAACTTACCGTCGTCAGCCACACTTATGGTCCCTTCTAGCAAGCAGAAACCAGTCCGCAACCTCCACATCTTCACGTTCCATCCCTCCATATCCAGGCTCGGAAAACTAATCATGGACGCCACTTCACACCTCGCAGACTCTAAAGTAGTTTCTAAAGCACCCGCCCTAACTTGCGGTCGTCAGCCACACTTATGGTCCCTTCCAGTATGCAGAAACCAGTCCGCAACCTCCTCATCTTCACGTTCCATCTCTCCATATCCAGGCTCGGAAAACTAATCATGGACGCCACTTCACACCTCGCAGACTCTAAAGTAGTTTCTAAAGCACCCGCCCTAACTTACCGTCGTCAGCCACACTTATGGTCCCTTCTAGCATGCAGAAACCAGTCCGCAACCTCCTCATCTTCACGTTCCATCCCTCCATATCCAGGCTCGGAAAACTAATCATGGACGCCACTTCACACCTCGCAGACTCTAAAGTAGTTTCTAAAGCACCCGCCCTAACTTACCGTCGTCAGCCACACTTATGGTCCCTTCCAGTATGCAGAAACCAGTCCGCAACCTCCTCATCTTCACGTTCCATCCCTCCATATCCAGGCTCGGAAAACTAATCATGGACGCCACTTCACACCTCGCAGACTCTAAAGTAGTTTCTAAAGCACCCGCCCTAACTTACCGTCGTCAGCCACACTTATGGTCCCTTCTAGCATGCAGAAACCAGTCTGCAACCTCCTCATCTTCACGTTCCATCCCTCCATATCCAGGCTCGGAAAACTAATCATGGACGCCACTTCACACCTCGCAGACTCTAAAGTAGTTTCTAAAGCACCCGCCCTAACTTACCGTCGTCAGCCACACTTATGGTCCCTTCCAGTATGCAGAAACCAGTCCGCAACCTCCTCATCTTCACGTTCCATCCCTCCATATCCAGGCTCGGAAAACTAATCATGGACGCCACCACACCTCGCAGACTCTAAAGTAGTTTCTAAAGCACCCGCCCTAACTTACCGTCGTCAGCCACACTTATGGTCCCTTCTAGCATGCAGAAACCAGTCCGCAACCTCCTCATCTTCACGTTCCATCCCTCCATATCCAGGCTCGGAAAACTAATCATGGACGCCACTTCCCACCTCGCAGACTCTAAAGTAGTTTCTAAAGCACCCGCCCTAACTTACCGTCGTCAGCCACACTTATGGTCCCTTCTAGTATGCAGAAACCAGTCCGCAACCTCCTCATCTTCACGTTCCATCCCTCCCTATCCAGGCTCGGAAAACTAATTATGGACGCCACTTCTCACCTCGCAGACTCTAAAGTAGTTTCTAAAGCACCCGCCCTAACTTACCGTCGTCAGCCACACTTATGGTCCCTTCTGGTATGCAGAAACCAGTCCGCAACCTCCTCATCTTCACGTTCCATCCCTCCATATCCAGGCTCGGAAAACTAATCATGGACGCCACTTCACACCTCGGAGACTCTAAAGTAGTTTCTAAAGCACCCGCCCTAACTTACCGTCGTCAGCCACACTTATGGTCCCTTCTAGTATGCAGAAACCAGTCCGCAACCTCCTCATCTTCACGTTCCATCCCTCCATATCCAGACTCGGAAAACTAATCATGGACGCCACTTCCCACCTCGCAGGCTCTAAAGTAGTTTCTAAAGCACCCGCCCTAACTTACCGTCGTCAGCCACACTTATGGTCCCTTCTAGTATGCAGAAACCAGTCCGCAACCTCCTCATCTTCACGTTCCATCCCTCCATATCCAGGCTCGGAAAACTAATCATGGACGCCACTTCCCACCTCGCAGACTCTAAAGTAGTTTCTAAAGCACCCGCCCTAACTTACCGTCGTCAGCCACACTTATGGTCCCTTCTAGTATGCAGAAACCAGTCCGCAACCTCCTCATCTTCACGTTCCATCCCTCCATATCCAGGCTCGGAAAACTAATCATGGACGCCACTTCCCACCTCGCAGACTCTAAAGTAGTTTCTAAAGCACCCGCCCTAACTTACCGTCGTCAGCCACACTTATGGTCCCTTCTAGTATGCAGAAACCAGTCCGCAACCTCCTCATCTTCACGTTCCATCCCTCCATATCCTGGCTCGGAAAACTAATCATGGACGCCACTTCACACCTCGCAGACTCTAAAGTAGTTTCTAAAGCACCCGCCCTTACTTACCGTCGTCAGCCACACTTATGGTCCCTTCTAGTATGCAGAAACCAGTCCGCAACCTCCTCATCTTCACGTTCCATCCCTCCATATCCAGGCTCGGAAAACTAATCATGGACGCCACTTCCCACCTCGCAGACTCTAAAGTAGTTTCTAAAGCACCCGCCCTAACTTACCGTCGTCAGCCACACTTATGGTCCCTTCTGGTATGCAGAAACCAGTCCGCAACCTCCTCATCTTCACGTTCCATCCCTCCATATCCAGGCTCGGAAAACTAATCATGGACGCCACTTCACACCTCGCAGACTCTAAAGTAGTTTCTAAAGCACCCGCCCTAACTTACCGTCGTCAGCCACACTTATGGTCCCTTCTAGTATGCAGAAACCAGTCCGCAACCTCCTCATCTTCACGTTCCATCCCTCCATATCCAGGCTCGGAAAACTAATCATGGACGCCACTTCCCACCTCGCAGACTCTAAAGTAGTTTCTAAAGCACCCGCCCTAACTTACCGTCGTCAGCCACACTTATGGTCCCTTCTAGTATGCAGAAACCAGTCCGCAACCTCCTCATCCTCACGTTCCATCCCTCCATATCCAGGCTCGGAAAACTAATCATGGACGCCACTTCCCACCTCGCACACTCTAAAGTAGTTTCTAAAGCACCCGCCCTTACTTACCGTCGTCAGCCACACTTATGGTCCCTTCTAGTATGCAGAAACCAGTCCGCAACCTCCTCATCTTCACGTTCCATCCCTCCATATCCAGGCTCGGAAAACTAATCATGGACGCCACTTCCCACCTCGCAGACTCTAAAGTAGTTTCTAAAGCACCCGCCCTAACTTACCGTCGTCAGCCACACTTATGGTCCCTTCTAGTATGCAGAAACCAGTCCGCAACCTCCTCATCTTCACGTTCCATCCCTCCATATCCAGGCTCGGAAAACTAATCATGGACGCCACTTCACACCTCGCAGACTCTAAAGTAGTTTCTAAAGCACCCGCCCTAACTTACCGTCGTCAGCCACACTTATGGTCCCTTCTAGTATGCAGAAACCAGTCCGCAACCTCCTCATCTTCACGTTCCATCCCTCCATATCCAGGCTCGGAAAACTAATCATGGACGCCACTTCCCACCTCGCAGACTCTAAAGTAGTTTCTAAAGCACCCGCCCTAACTTACCGTCGTCAGCCACACTTATGGTCCCTTCTGGTATGCAGAAACCAGTCCGCAACCTCCTCATCTTCACGTTCCATCCCTCCATATCCAGGCTCGGAAAACTAATCATGGACGCCACTTCACACCTCGCAGACTCTAAAGTAGTTTCTAAAGCACCCGCCCTAACTTACCGTCGTCAGCCACACTTATGGTCCCTTCTAGTATGCAGAAACCAGTCCGCAACCTCCTCATCTTCACGTTCCATCCCTCCATATCCAGGCTCGGAAAACTAATCATGGACGCCACTTCACACCTCGCAGACTCTAAAGTAGTTTCTAAAGCACCCGCCCTTACTTACCGTCGTCAGCCACACTTATGGTCCCTTCTAGTATGCAGAAACCAGTCCGCAACCTCCTCATCTTCACGTTCCATCCCTCCATATCCAGGCTCGGAAAACTAATCATGGACGCCACTTCCCACCTCGCAGACTCTAAAGTAGTTTCTAAAGCACCCGCCCTAACTTACCGTCGTCAGCCACACTTATGGTCCCTTCTGGTATGCAGAAACCAGTCCGCAACCTCCTCATCTTCACGTTCCATCCCTCCATATCCAGGCTCGGAAAACTAATCATGGACGCCACTTCCCACCTCGCAGACTCTAAAGTAGTTTCTAAAGCACCCGCCCTTACTTACCGTCGTCAGCCACACTTATGGTCCCTTCTAGTATGCAGAAACCAGTCCGCAACCTCCTCATCCTCACGTTCCATCCCTCCATATCCAGGCTCGGAAAACTAATCATGGACGCCACTTCCCACCTCGCACACTCTAAAGTAGTTTCTAAAGCACCCGCCCTAACTTACTGTCGTCAGCCACACTTATGGTCCCTTCCAGTATGCAGAAACCAGTCCGCAACCTCCTCATCTTCACGTTCCATCCCTCCATATCCAGGCTCGGAAAACTAATCATGGACGCCACTTCACACCTCGCAGACTCTAAAGTAGTTTCTAAAGCACCCGCCCTAACTTACTGTCGTCAGCCACACTTATGGTCCCTTCCAGTATGCAGAAACCAGTCCGCAACCTCCTCATCTTCACGTTCCATCCCTCCATATCCAGGCTCGGCAAACTAATCATGGACGCCACTTCCCACCTCGCAGACTCTAAAGTAGTTTCTAAAGCACCCGCCCTAACTTACCGTCGTCAGCCACACTTATGGTCCCTTCCAGTATGCAGAAACCAGTCCGCAACCTCCTCATCTTCACGTTCCATCCCTCCGTATCCAGGCTCGGAAAACTAATCATGGACGCCACTTCCCACCTCGCAGACTCTAAAGTAGTTTCTAAAGCACCCGCCCTAACTTACCGTCGTCAGCCAGACTTATGGTCCCTTCCAGAATGCAGAAACCAGTCCGCAACCTCCTCATCTTCACGTTCCATCCCTCCATATCCAGGCTCGGAAAACTAATCATGGACGCCACTTCCCACCTCGCAGACTCTAAAGTAGTTTCTAAAGCACCCGCCCTAACTTACTGTCGTCAGCCACACTTATGGTCCCTTCCAGTATGCAGAAACCAGTCCGCAACTTCCTCATCTTCACGTTCCATCCCTCCATATCCAGGCTCGGAAAACTAATCATGGACGCCACTTCCCACCTCGCAGACTCTAAAGTAGTTTCTAAAGCACCCGCCCTAACTTACCGTCGTCAGCCACACTTATGGTCCCTTCCAGTATGCAGAAACCAGTCCGCAACCTCCTTATCTTCACGTTCCATCCCTCCATATCCATGCTCGGAAAACTAATCATGGACGCCACTTCACACCTCGCAGACTCTAAAGTAGTTTCTAAAGCACCCGCCCTAACTTACCGTCGTCAGCCACACTTATGGTCACTTCTAGCATGCAGAAACCAGTCCGCAACCTCCTCATCTTCACGTTCCATCCCTCCATATCCAGGCTCGGAAAACTAATCATGGACGCCACTTCACACCTCGCAGACTCTAAAGTAGTTTCTAAAGCACCCGCCCTAACTTACCGTCGTCAGCCACACTTATGGTCCCTTCCAGTATGCAGAAACCAGTCCGCAACCTCCTCATCTTCACGTTCCATCCCTCCATATCCAGGCTCGGAAAACTAATCATGGACGCCACTTCACACCTCGCAGACTCTAAAGTAGTTTCTAAAGCACCCGCCCTAACTTACCGTCGTCAGCCACACTTATGGTCCCTTCTAGCAAGCAGAAACCAGTCCGCAACCTCCACATCTTCACGTTCCATCCCTCCATATCCAGGCTCGGAAAACTAATCATGGACGCCACTTCACACCTCGCAGACTCTAAAGTAGTTTCTAAAGCACCCGCCCTAACTTGCCGTCGTCAGCCACACTTATGGTCCCTTCCAGTATGCAGAAACCAGTCCGCAACCTCCTCATCTTCACGTTCCATCTCTCCATATCCAGGCTCGGAAAACTAATCATGGACGCCACTTCACACCTCGCAGACTCTAAAGTAGTTTCTAAAGCACCCGCCCTAACTTACCGTCGTCAGCCACACTTATGGTCCCTTCTAGCATGCAGAAACCAGTCCGCAACCTCCTCATCTTCACGTTCCATCCCTCCATATCCAGGCTCGGAAAACTAATCATGGACGCCACTTCACACCTCGCAGACTCTAAAGTAGTTTCTAAAGCACCCGCCCTAACTTACCGTCGTCAGCCACACTTATGGTCCCTTCCAGTATGCAGAAACCAGTCCGCAACCTCCTCATCTTCACGTTCCATCCCTCCATATCCAGGCTCGGAAAACTAATCATGGACGCCACTTCACACCTCGCAGACTCTAAAGTAGTTTCTAAAGCACCCGCCCTAACTTACCGTCGTCAGCCACACTTATGGTCCCTTCTAGCATGCAGAAACCAGTCTGCAACCTCCTCATCTTCACGTTCCATCCCTCCATATCCAGGCTCGGAAAACTAATCATGGACGCCACTTCACACCTCGCAGACTCTAAAGTAGTTTCTAAAGCACCCGCCCTAACTTACCGTCGTCAGCCACACTTATGGTCCCTTCCAGTATGCAGAAACCAGTCCGCAACCTCCTCATCTTCACGTTCCATCCCTCCATATCCAGGCTCGGAAAACTAATCATGGACGCCACCACACCTCGCAGACTCTAAAGTAGTTTCTAAAGCACCCGCCCTAACTTACCGTCGTCAGCCACACTTATGGTCCCTTCTAGCATGCAGAAACCAGTCCGCAACCTCCTCATCTTCACGTTCCATCCCTCCATATCCAGGCTCGGAAAACTAATCATGGACGCCACTTCCCACCTCGCAGACTCTAAAGTAGTTTCTAAAGCACCCGCCCTAACTTACCGTCGTCAGCCACACTTATGGTCCCTTCTAGTATGCAGAAACCAGTCCGCAACCTCCTCATCTTCACGTTCCATCCCTCCCTATCCAGGCTCGGAAAACTAATTATGGACGCCACTTCCCACCTCGCAGACTCTAAAGTAGTTTCTAAAGCACCCGCCCTAACTTACCGTCGTCAGCCACACTTATGGTCCCTTCTGGTATGCAGAAACCAGTCCGCAACCTCCTCATCTTCACGTTCCATCCCTCCATATCCAGGCTCGGAAAACTAATCATGGACGCCACTTCACACCTCGGAGACTCTAAAGTAGTTTCTAAAGCACCCGCCCTAACTTACCGTCGTCAGCCACACTTATGGTCCCTTCTAGTATGCAGAAACCAGTCCGCAACCTCCTCATCTTCACGTTCCATCCCTCCATATCCAGACTCGGAAAACTAATCATGGACGCCACTTCCCACCTCGCAGGCTCTAAAGTAGTTTCTAAAGCACCCGCCCTAACTTACCGTCGTCAGCCACACTTATGGTCCCTTCTAGTATGCAGAAACCAGTCCGCAACCTCCTCATCTTCACGTTCCATCCCTCCATATCCAGGCTCGGAAAACTAATCATGGACGCCACTTCCCACCTCGCAGACTCTAAAGTAGTTTCTAAAGCACCCGCCCTAACTTACCGTCGTCAGCCACACTTATGGTCCCTTCTAGTATGCAGAAACCAGTCCGCAACCTCCTCATCTTCACGTTCCATCCCTCCATATCCAGGCTCGGAAAACTAATCATGGACGCCACTTCCCACCTCGCAGACTCTAAAGTAGTTTCTAAAGCACCCGCCCTAACTTACCGTCGTCAGCCACACTTATGGTCCCTTCTAGTATGCAGAAACCAGTCCGCAACCTCCTCATCTTCACGTTCCATCCCTCCATATCCTGGCTCGGAAAACTAATCATGGACGCCACTTCACACCTCGCAGACTCTAAAGTAGTTTCTAAAGCACCCGCCCTTACTTACCGTCGTCAGCCACACTTATGGTCCCTTCTAGTATGCAGAAACCAGTCCGCAACCTCCTCATCTTCACGTTCCATCCCTCCATATCCAGGCTCGGAAAACTAATCATGGACGCCACTTCCCACCTCGCAGACTCTAAAGTAGTTTCTAAAGCACCCGCCCTAACTTACCGTCGTCAGCCACACTTATGGTCCCTTCTGGTATGCAGAAACCAGTCCGCAACCTCCTCATCTTCACGTTCCATCCCTCCATATCCAGGCTCGGAAAACTAATCATGGACGCCACTTCACACCTCGCAGACTCTAAAGTAGTTTCTAAAGCACCCGCCCTAACTTACCGTCGTCAGCCACACTTATGGTCCCTTCTAGTATGCAGAAACCAGTCCGCAACCTCCTCATCTTCACGTTCCATCCCTCCATATCCAGGCTCGGAAAACTAATCATGGACGCCACTTCCCACCTCGCAGACTCTAAAGTAGTTTCTAAAGCACCCGCCCTAACTTACCGTCGTCAGCCACACTTATGGTCCCTTCTAGTATGCAGAAACCAGTCCGCAACCTCCTCATCCTCACGTTCCATCCCTCCATATCCAGGCTCGGAAAACTAATCATGGACGCCACTTCCCACCTCGCACACTCTAAAGTAGTTTCTAAAGCACCCGCCCTAACTTACTGTCGTCAGCCACACTTATGGTCCCTTCCAGTATGCAGAAACCAGTCCGCAACCTCCTCATCTTCACGTTCCATCCCTCCATATCCAGGCTCGGAAAACTAATCATGGACGCCACTTCACACCTCGCAGACTCTAAAGTAGTTTCTAAAGCACCCGCCCTAACTTACTGTCGTCAGCCACACTTATGGTCCCTTCCAGTATGCAGAAACCAGTCCGCAACCTCCTCATCTTCACGTTCCATCCCTCCATATCCAGGCTCGGCAAACTAATCATGGACGCCACTTCCCACCTCGCAGACTCTAAAGTAGTTTCTAAAGCACCCGCCCTAACTTACCGTCGTCAGCCACACTTATGGTCCCTTCCAGTATGCAGAAACCAGTCCGCAACCTCCTCATCTTCACGTTCCATCCCTCCGTATCCAGGCTCGGAAAACTAATCATGGACGCCACTTCCCACCTCGCAGACTCTAAAGTAGTTTCTAAAGCACCCGCCCTAACTTACCGTCGTCAGCCAGACTTATGGTCCCTTCCAGAATGCAGAAACCAGTCCGCAACCTCCTCATCTTCACGTTCCATCCCTCCATATCCAGGCTCGGAAAACTAATCATGGACGCCACTTCCCACCTCGCAGACTCTAAAGTAGTTTCTAAAGCACCCGCCCTAACTTACTGTCGTCAGCCACACTTATGGTCCCTTCCAGTATGCAGAAACCAGTCCGCAACTTCCTCATCTTCACGTTCCATCCCTCCATATCCAGGCTCGGAAAACTAATCATGGACGCCACTTCCCACCTCGCAGACTCTAAAGTAGTTTCTAAAGCACCCGCCCTAACTTACCGTCGTCAGCCACACTTATGGTCCCTTCCAGTATGCAGAAACCAGTCCGCAACCTCCTCATCTTCACGTTCCATCCCTCCGTATCCAGGCTCGGAAAACTAATCATGGACGCCACTTCCCACCTCGCAGACTCTAAAGTAGTTTCTAAAGCACCCGCCCTAACTTACTGTCGTCAGCCACACTTATGGTCCTTTCCAGTATGCAGAAACCAGTCCGCAACCTCCTCATCTTCACGTTCCATCCCTCCGTATCCAGGCTCGGAAAACTAATCATGGACGCCACTTCCCACCTCGCAGACTCTAAAGTAGTTTCTAAAGCACCCGCCCTAACTTACTGTCGTCAGCCACACTTATGGTCCCTTCCAGTATGCAGAAACCAGTCCGCAACCTCCTCATCTTCACGTTCCATCCCTCCGTATCCAGGCTCGGAAAACTAATCATGGACGCCACTTCCCACCTCGCAGACTCTAAAGTAGTTTCTAAAGCACCCGCCCTAACTTACTGTCGTCAGCCACACTTATGGTCCCTTCCAGTATGCAGAAACCAGTCCGCAACCTCCTCATCTTCACGTTCCATCCCTCCATATCCAGGCTCGGAAAACTAATCATGGACGCCACTTCCCACCTCGCAGACTCTAAAGTAGTTTCTAAAGCACCCGCCCTAACTTACTGTCGTCAGCCACACTTATGGTCCCTTCCAGTATGCAGAAACCAGTCCGCAACCTCCTCATCTTCACGTTCCATCCCTCCATATCCAGGCTCGGAAAACTAATCATGGACGCCACTTCCCACCTCGCAGACTCTAAAGTAGTTTCTAAAGCACCCGCCCTAACTTACTGTCGTCAGCCACACTTATGGTCCCTTCCAGTATGCAGAAACCAGTCCGCAACCTCCTCATCTTCACGTTCCATCCCTCCGTATCCAGGCTCGGAAAACTAATCATGGACGCCACTTCCCACCTCGCAGACTCTAAAGTAGTTTCTAAAGCACCCGCCCTAACTTACTGTCGTCAGCCACACTTATGGTCCCTTCCAGTATGCAGAAACCAGTCCGCAACCTCCTCATCTTCACGTTCCATCCCTCCTATCCAGGCTCGGAAAACTAATCATGGACGCCACTTCCCACCTCGCAGACTCTAAAGTAGTTTCTAAAGCACCCGCCCTAACTTACCGTCGTCAGCCACACTTATGGTCCCTTCCAGTATGCAGAAACCAGTCCGCAACCTCCTCATCTTCACGTTCCATCCCTCCGTATCCAGGCTCGGAAAACTAATCATGGACGCCACTTCCCACCTCGCAGACTCTAAAGTAGTTTCTAAAGCACCCGCCCTAACTTACTGTCGTCAGCCACACTTATGGTCCCTTCCAGTATGCAGAAACCAGTCCGCAACCTCCTCATCTTCACGTTCCATCCCTCCATATCCAGGCTCGGAAAACTAATCATGGACGCCACTTCCCACCTCGCAGACTCTAAAGTAGTTTCTAAAGCACCCGCCCTAACTTACTGTCGTCAGCCACACTTATGGTCCCTTCCAGTATGCAGAAACCAGTCCGCAACCTCCTCATCTTCACGTTCCATCCCTCCGTATCCAGGCTCGGAAAACTAATCATGGACGCCACTTCCCACCTCGCAGACTCTAAAGTAGTTTCTAAAGCACCCGCCCTAACTTACTGTCGTCAGCCACACTTATGGTCCCTTCCAGTATGCAGAAACCAGTCCGCAACCTCCTCATCTTCACGTTCCATCCCTCCTATCCAGGCTCGGAAAACTAATCATGGACGCCACTTCCCACCTCGCAGACTCTAAAGTAGTTTCTAAAGCACCCGCCCTAACTTACCGTCGTCAGCCACACTTATGGTCCCTTCCAGTATGCAGAAACCAGTCCGCAACCTCCTCATCTTCACGTTCCATCCCTCCGTATCCAGGCTCGGAAAACTAATCATGGACGCCACTTCCCACCTCGCAGACTCTAAAGTAGTTTCTAAAGCACCCGCCCTAACTTACTGTCGTCAGCCACACTTATGGTCCCTTCCAGTATGCAGAAACCAGTCCGCAACCTCCTCATCTTCACGTTCCATCCCTCCGTATCCAGGCTCGGAAAACTAATCATGGACGCCACTTCCCACCTCGCAGACTCTAAAGTAGTTTCTAAAGCACCCGCCCTAACTTACTGTCGTCAGCCACACTTATGGTCCCTTCCAGTATGCAGAAACCAGTCCGCAACCTCCTCATCATCACGTTCCATCCCTCCATATCCAGGCTCGGCAAACTAATCATGGACGCCACTTCCCACCTCGCAGACTCTAAAGTAGTTTCTAAAGCACCCGCCCTAACTTACCGTCGTCAGCCACACTTATGGTCCCTTCCAGTATGCAGAAACCAGTCCGCAACCTCCTCATCTTCACGTTCCATCCCTCCGTATCCAGGCTCGGAAAACTAATCATGGACGCCACTTCCCACCTCGCAGACTCTAAAGTAGTTTCTAAAGCACCCGCCCTAACTTACCGTCGTCAGCCAGACTTATGGTCCCTTCCAGAATGCAGAAACCAGTCCGCAACCTCCTCATCTTCACGTTCCATCCCTCCATATCCAGGCTCGGAAAACTAATCATGGACGCCACTTCCCACCTCGCAGACTCTAAAGTAGTTTCTAAAGCACCCGCCCTAACTTACCGTCGTCAGCCACACTTATGGTCCCTTCCAGTATGCAGAAACCAGTCCGCAACCTCCTCATCTTCACGTTCCATCCCTCCGTATCCAGGCTCGGAAAACTAATCATGGACGCCACTTCCCACCTCGCAGACTCTAAAGTAGTTTCTAAAGCACCCGCCCTAACTTACTGTCGTCAGCCACACTTATGGTCCCTTCCAGTATGCAGAAACCAGTCCGCAACCTCCTCATCTTCACGTTCCATCCCTCCGTATCCAGGCTCGGAAAACTAATCATGGACGCCACTTCCCAACTCGCAGACTCTAAAGTAGTTTCTAAAGCACCCGCCCTAACTTACTGTCGTCAGCCACACTTATGGTCCCTTCCAGTATGCAGAAACCAGTCCGCAACCTCCTCATCTTCACGTTCCATCCCTCCATATCCAGGCTCGGAAAACTAATCATGGACGCCACTTCCCACCTCGCAGACTCTAAAGTAGTTTCTAAAGGACCCGCCCTAACTTACTGTCGTCAGCCACACTTATGGTCCCTTCCAGTATGCAGAAACCAGTCCGCAACCTCCTTATCTTCACGTTCCATCCCTCCATATCCAGGCTCGGAAAACTAATCATGGACGCCACTTCCCACCTCGCAGACTCTAAAGTAGTTTCTAAAGCACCCGCCCTAACTTACTGTCGTCAGCCACACTTATGGTCCCTTCCAGTATGCAGAAACCAGTCCGCAACCTCCTCATCTTCACGTTCCATCCCTCCGTATCCAGGCTCGGAAAACTAATCATGGACGCCACTTCCCACCTCGCAGACTCTAAAGTAGTTTCTAAAGCACCCGCCCTAACTTACTGTCGTCAGCCACACTTATGGTCCCTTCCAGTATGCAGAAACCAGTCCGCAACCTCCTCATCTTCACGTTCCATCCCTCCGTATCCAGGCTCGGAAAACTAATCATGGACGCCACTTCCCACCTCGCAGACTCTAAAGTAGTTTCTAAAGCACCCGCCCTAACTTACTGTCGTCAGCCACACTTATGGTCCCTTCCAGTATGCAGAAACCAGTCCGCAACCTCCTCATCTTCACGTTCCATCCCTCCGTATCCAGGCTCGGAAAACTAATCATGGACGCCACTTCCCACCTCGCAGACTCTAAAGTAGTTTCTAAAGCACCCGCCCTAACTTACTGTCGTCAGCCACACTTATGGTCCCTTCCAGTATGCAGAAACCAGTCCGCAACCTCCTCATCTTCACGTTCCATCCCTCCGTATCCAGGCTCGGAAAACTAATCATGGACGCCACTTCCCACCTCGCAGACTCTCTAAAGTAGTTTCTAAAGCACCCGCCCTAACTTACCGTCGTCAGCCACACTTATGGTACCTTCCAGTATGCAGAAACCAGTCCGCAACCTCCTCATCTTCACGTTCCATCCCTCCGTATCCAGGCTCGGAAAACTAATCATGGACGCCACTTCCCACCTCGCAGACTCTAAAGTCGTTTCTAAAGCACCCGCCCTAACTTACTGTCGTCAGCCACACTTATGGTCCCTTCCAGTATGCAGAAACCAGTCCGCAACCTCCTCATCTTCACGTTCCATCCCTCCGTATCCAGGCTCGGAAAACTAATCATGGACGCCACTTCCCACCTCGCAGACTCTAAAGTAGTTTCTAAAGCACCCGCCCTAACTTACTGTCGTCAGCCACACTTATGGTCCCTTCCAGTATGCAGAAACCAGTCCGCAACCTCCTCATCTTCACGTTCCATCCCTCCGTATCCAGGCTCGGAAAACTAATCATGGACGCCACTTCCCACCCCGCAGACTCTAAAGTAGTTTCTAAAGCACCCGCCCTAACTTACCGTCGTCAGCCACACTTATGGTCCCTTCCAGTATGCAGAAACCAGTCCGCAACCTCCTCATCTTCACGTTCCATCCCTCCGTATCCAGGCTCGGAAAACTAATCATGGACGCCACTTCCCACCTCGCAGACTCTAAAGTAGTTTCTAAAGCACCCGCCCTAACTTACTGTCGTCAGCCACACTTATGGTCCCTTCCAGTATGCAGAAACCAGTCCGCAACCTCCTCATCTTCACGTTCCATCCCTCCGTATCCAGGCTCGGAAAACTAATCATGGACGCCACTTCCCACCTCGCAGACTCTAAAGTAGTTTCTAAAGCACCCGCCCTAACTTACTGTTGTCAGCCACACTTATGGTCCCTTCCAGTATGCAGAAACCAGTCCACAACCTCCTCATCTTCACGTTCCATCCCTCCGTATCCAGGCTCGGAAAACTAATCATGGACGCCACTTCCCACCTCGCAGACTCTAAAGTAGTTTCTAAAGCACCCGCCCTAACTTACCGTCGTCAGCCACACTTATGGTCCCTTCCAGTATGCAGAAACCAGTCCGCAACCTCCTCATCTTCACGTTCCATCCCTCCATATCCAGGCTCGGAAAACTAATCATGGACGCCACTTCACACCTCGCAGACTCTAAAGTAGTTTCTAAAGCACCCGCCCTAACTTACCGTCGTCAGCCACACTTATGGTCCCTTCCAGTATGCAGAAACCAGTCCGCAACCTCCTCATCTTCACGTTCCATCCCTCCATATCCAGGCTCGGAAAACTAATCATGGACGCCACTTCACACCTCGCAGACTCTAAAGTAGTTTCTAAAGCACCCGCCCTAACTTACCGTCGTCAGCCACACTTATGGTCCCTTCCAGTATGCAGAAACCAGTCCGCAACCTCCTCATCTTCACGTTCCATCCCTCCATATCCAGGCTCGGAAAACTAATCATGGACGCCACTTCACACCTCGCAGACTCTAAAGTAGTTTCTAAAGCACCCGCCCTAACTTACCGTCGTCAGCCACACTTATGGTCCCTTCCAGTATGCAGAAACCAGTCCGCAACCTCCTCATCTTCACGTTCCATCCCTCCATATCCAGGCTCGGAAAACTAATCATGGACGCCACTTCACACCTCGCAGACTCTAAAGTAGTTTCTAAAGCACCCGCCCTAACTTACCGTCGTCAGCCACACTTATGGTCCCTTCCAGTATGCAGAAACCAGTCCGCAACCTCCTCATCTTCACGTTCCATCCCTCCATATCCAGGCTCGGAAAACTAATCATGGACGCCACTTCACACCTCGCAGACTCTAAAGTAGTTTCTAAAGCACCCGCCCTAACTTACCGTCGTCAGCCACACTTATGGTCCCTTCCAGTATGCAGAAACCAGTCCGCAACCTCCTCATCTTCACGTTCCATCCCTCCATATCCAGGCTCGGAAAACTAATCATGGACGCCACTTCACACCTCGCAGACTCTAAAGTAGTTTCTAAAGCACCCGCCCTAACTTACCGTCGTCAGCCACACTTATGGTCCCTTCCAGTATGCAGAAACTAGTCCGCAACCTCCTCATCTTCACGTTCCATCCCTCCATATCCAGGCTCGGAAAACTAATCATGGATGCCACTTCACACCTCGCAGACTCTAAAGTAGTTTCTAAAGCACCCGCCCTAACTTACCGTCGTCAACCACACTTATGGTTCCTTCTAGCATGCAGAAACCAGTCCGCAACCTCCTCATCTTCACGTTCCATCCCTCCATATCCAGGCTCGGAAAACTAATCATGGACGCCACTTCACACCTCGCAGACTCTAAAGTAGTTTCTAAAGCACCCGCCCTAACTTACCGTCGTCAGCCACACTTATGGTCCCTTCCAGTATGCAGATACCAGTCCGCAACCTCCTCATCTTCACGTTCCATCCCTCCATATCCAGGCTCGGAAAACTAATCATGGACGCCACTTCACACCTCGCAGACTCTAAAGTAGTTTCTAAAGCACCCGCCCTAACTTACCGTCGTCAGCCACACTTATGGTCCCTTCCAGTATGCAGAAACCAGTCCGCAACCTCCTCATCTTCACGTTCCATCCCTCCATATCCAGGCTCGGAAAACTAATCATGGACGCCACTTCACACCTCGCAGACTCTAAAGTAGTTTCTAAAGCACCCGCCCTAACTTACCGTCGTCAGCCACACTTATGGTCCCTTCCAGTATGCAGAAACCAGTCCGCAACCTCCTCATCTTCACGTTCCATCCCTCCATATCCAGGCTCGGAAAACTAATCATGGACGCCACTTCACACCTCGCAGACTCTAAAGTAGTTTCTAAAGCAGCCGCCCTAACTTACCGTCGTCAGCCACAC
Source organism: Ixodes scapularis (assembly GCF_016920785.2). Classification (NCBI taxonomy): domain Eukaryota; kingdom Metazoa; phylum Arthropoda; class Arachnida; order Ixodida; family Ixodidae; genus Ixodes; species Ixodes scapularis. Next base: position 6,724,807 of record NW_024609836.1, on the reverse strand, counting down.
TTATGGTCCCTTCCAGTATGCAGAAACCAGTCCGCAACCTCCTTATCTTCACGTTCCATCCCTCCATATCCATGCTCGGAAAACTAATCATGGACGCCACTTCACACCTCGCAGACTCTAAAGTAGTTTCTAAAGCACCCGCCCTAACTTACCGTCGTCAGCCACACTTATGGTCACTTCTAGCATGCAGAAACCAGTCCGCAACCTCCTCATCTTCACGTTCCATCCCTCCATATCCAGGCTCGGAAAACTAATCATGGACGCCACTTCACACCTCGCAGACTCTAAAGTAGTTTCTAAAGCACCCGCCCTAACTTACCGTCGTCAGCCACACTTATGGTCCCTTCCAGTATGCAGAAACCAGTCCGCAACCTCCTCATCTTCACGTTCCATCCCTCCATATCCAGGCTCGGAAAACTAATCATGGACGCCACTTCACACCTCGCAGACTCTAAAGTAGTTTCTAAAGCACCCGCCCTAACTTACCGTCGTCAGCCACACTTATGGTCCCTTCTAGCATGCAGAAACCAGTCCGCAACCTCCACATCTTCACGTTCCATCCCTCCATATCCAGGCTCGGAAAACTAATCATGGACGCCACTTCACACCTCGCAGACTCTAAAGTAGTTTCTAAAGCACCCGCCCTAACTTGCCGTCGTAAGCCACACTTATGGTCCCTTCCAGTATGCAGAAACCAGTCCGCAACCTCCTCATCTTCACGTTCCATCCCTCCATATCCAGGCTCGGAAAACTAATCATGGACGCCACTTCACACCTCGCAGACTCTAAAGTAGTTTCTTAAGCACCCGCCCTAACTTACCGTCGTCAGCCACACTTATGGTCCCTTCTAGCATGCAGAAACCAGTCCGCAACCTCCTCATCTTCACGTTCCATCCCTCCATATCCAGGCTCGGAAAACTAATCATGGACGCCACTTCACACCTCGCAGACTCTAAAGTAGTTTCTAAAGCACCCGCCCTAACTTACCGTCGTCAGCCACACTTATGGTCCCTTCCAGTATGCAGAAACCAGTTCGCAACCTCCTCATCTTCACGTTCCATCCCTCCATATCCAGGCTCGGAAAACTAATCATGGACGCCACTTCACACCTCGCAGACTCTAAAGTAGTTTCTAAAGCACCCGCCCTAACTTACCGTCGTCAGCCACACTTATGGTCCCTTCCAGTATGCAGAAACCAGTCCGCAACCTCCTCATCTTCACGTTCCATCCCTCCATATCCAGGCTCGGAAAACTAATCATGGACGCCACTTCACACCTCGCAGACTCTAAAGTAGTTTCTAAAGCACCCGCCCTAACTTACCGTCGTCAGCCACACTTATGGTCCCTTCTAGCATGCAGAAACCAGTCCGCAACCTCCACATCTTCACGTTCCATCCCTCCATATCCAGGCTCGGAAAACTAATCATGGACGCCACTTCACACCTCGCAGACTCTAAAGTAGTTTCTAAAGCACCCGCCCTAACTTGCCGTCGTAAGCCACACTTATGGTCCCTTCCAGTATGCAGAAACCAGTCCGCAACCTCCTCATCTTCACGTTCCATCCCTCCATATCCAGGCTCGGAAAACTAATCATGGACGCCACTTCACACCTCGCAGACTCTAAAGTAGTTTCTTAAGCACCCGCCCTAACTTACCGTCGTCAGCCACACTTATGGTCCCTTCTAGCATGCAGAAACCAGTCCGCAACCTCCTCATCTTCACGTTCCATCCCTCCATATCCAGGCTCGGAAAACTAATCATGGACGCCACTTCACACCTCGCAGACTCTAAAGTAGTTTCTAAAGCACCCGCCCTAACTTACCGTCGTCAGCCACACTTATGGTCCCTTCCAGTATGCAGAAACCAGTTCGCAACCTCCTCATCTTCACGTTCCATCCCTCCATATCCAGGCTCGGAAAACTAATCATGGACGCCACTTCACACCTCGCAGACTCTAAAGTAGTTTCTAAAGCACCCGCCCTAACTTACCGTCGTCAGCCACACTTATGGTCCCTTCCAGTATGCAGAAACCAGTCCGCAACCTCCTCATCTTCACGTTCCATCCCTCCATATCCAGGCTCGGAAAACTAATCATGGACGCCACTTCACACCTCGCAGACTCTAAAGTAGTTTCTAAAGCACCCGCCCTAACTTACCGTCGTCAGCCACACTTATGGTCCCTTCTAGCATGCAGAAACCAGTCTGCAACCTCCTCATCTTCACGTTCCATCCCTCCATATCCAGGCTCGGAAAACTAATCATGGACGCCACTTCACACCTCGCAGACTCTAAAGTAGTTTCTAAAGCACCCGCCCTAACTTACCGTCGTCAGCCACACTTATGGTCCCTTCCAGTATGCAGAAACCAGTTCGCAACCTCCTCATCTTCACGTTCCATCCCTCCATATCCAGGCTCGGAAAACTAATCATGGACGCCACTTCACACCTCGCAGACTCTAAAGTAGTTTCTAAAGCACCCGCCCTAACTTACCGTCGTCAGCCACACTTATGGTCCCTTCCAGTATGCAGAAACCAGTCCGCAACCTCCTCATCTTCACGTTCCATCCCTCCATATCCAGGCTCGGAAAACTAATCATGGACGCCACTTCACACCTCGCAGACTCTAAAGTAGTTTCTAAAGCACCCGCCCTAACTTACCGTCGTCAGCCACACTTATGGTCCCTTCTAGCATGCAGAAACCAGTCTGCAACCTCCTCATCTTCACGTTCCATCCCTCCATATCCAGGCTCGGAAAACTAATCATGGACGCCACCACACCTCGCAGACTCTAAAGTAGTTTCTAAAGCACCCGCCCTAACTTACCGTCGTCAGCCACACTTATGGTCCCTTCTAGCATGCAGAAACCAGTCCGCAACCTCCTCATCTTCACGTTCCATCCCTCCATATCCAGGCTCGGAAAACTAATCATGGACGCCACTTCACACCTCGAAGACTCTAAAGTAGTTTCTAAAGCACCCGCCCTAACTTACCGTCGTCAGCCACACTTATGGTCCCTTCCAGTATGCAGAAACCATTCCGCAACCTCCTCATCTTCACGTTCCATCCCTCTATATCCAGGCTCGGAAAACTAATCATGGACGCCACTTCACACCTCGCAGACTCTAAAGTAGTTTCTAAAGCACCCGCCCTAACTTACCGTCGTCAGCCACACTTATGGTCCCTTCCAGTATGCAGAAACCAGTCCGCAACCTCCTCATCTTCACGTTCCATCCCTCCATATCCAGGCTCGGAAAACTAATCATGGACGCCACTTCACACCTCGCAGACTCTAAAGTAGTTTCTAAAGCACCCGCCCTAACTTACCGTCGTCAGCCACACTTATGGTCCCTTCTAGCATGCAGAAACCAGTCCGCAACCTCCTCATCTTCACGCTCCATCCCTCCATATCCAGGCTCGGAAAACTAATCATGGACGCCACTTCACACCTCGCAGACTCTAATGTAGTTTCTAAAGCACCCGCCCTAACTTACCGTCGTCAGCCACACTTATGGTCCCTTCCAGTATGCAGAAACCAGTCCGCAACCTCCTCATCTTAACGTTCCATCCCTCCATATCCAGGCTCGGAAAACTAATCATGGACGCCACTTCACACCTCGCAGACTCTAAAGTAGTTTCTAAAGCACCCGCCCTAACTTACCGTCGTCAGCCACACTTATGGTCCCTTCTATTATGCAGAAACCAGTCCGCAACCTCCTCATCTTCACGTTCCATCCCTCCATATCCAGGCTCGGAAAACTAATCATGGACGCCACTTCACACCTCGCAGACTCTAAAGTAGTTTCTAAAGCACCCGCCCTAACTTACCGTCGTCAGCCACACTTATGGTCCCTTCTATTATGCAGAAACCAGTCCGCAACCTCCTCATCTTCACGTTCCATCCCTCCATATCCAGGCTCGGAAAACTAATCATGGACGCCACTTCACACCTCGCAGACTCTAAAGTAGTTTCTAAAGCACCCGCCCTAACTTACCGTCGTCAGCCACACTTATGGTCCCTTCTATTATGCAGAAACCAGTCCGCAACCTCCTCATCTTCACGTTCCATCCCTCCATATCCAGGCTCGGAAAACTAATCATGGACGCCACTTCACACCTCGCAGACTCTAAAGTAGTTTCTAAAGCACCCGCCCTAACTTACCGTCGTCAGCCACACTTATGGTCCCTTCTATTATGCAGAAACCAGTCCGCAACCTCCTCATCTTCACGTTCCATCCCTCCATATCCAGGCTCGGAAAACTAATCATGGACGCCACTTCACACCTCGCAGACTCTAAAGTAGTTTCTAAAGCACCCGCCCTAACTTACCGTCGTCAGCCACACTTATGGTCCCTTCTAGCATGCAGAAACCAGTCCGCAACCTCCTCATCTTCACGCTCCATCCCTCCATATCCAGGCTCGGAAAACTAATCATGGACGCCACTTCACACCTCGCAGACTCTAAAGTAGTTTCTAAAGCACCCGCCCTAACTTACCGTCGTCAGCCACACTTATGGTCCCTTCTAGCATGCAGAAACCAGTCCGGAACCTCCTCATCTTCACGTTCCATCCCTCCATATCCAGGCTCGGAAAACTAATCATGGACGCCACTTCACACCTCGCAGACTCTAAAGTAGTTTCTAAAGCACCCGCCCTAACTTACCGTCGTCAGCCACACTTATGGTCCCTTCTATTATGCAGAAACCAGTCCGCAACCTCCTCATCTTCACGTTCCATCCCTCCATATCCAGGCTCGGAAAACTAATCATGGACGCCACTTCACACCTCGCAGACTCTAAAGTAGTTTCTAAAGCACCCGCCCTAACTTACCGTCGTCAGCCACACTTATGGTCCCTTCCAGTATGCAGAAACCAGTCCGCAACCTCCTCATCTTCACGTTCCATCCCTCCATATCCAGGCTCGGAAAACTAATCATGGACGCCACTTCACACCTCGCAGACTCTAAAGTAGTTTCTAAAGCACCCGCCCTAACTTACCGTCGTCAGCCACACTTATGGTCCCTTCTAGCATGCAGAAACCAGTCCGCAACCTCCTCATCTTCACGTTCCATCCCTCCATATCCAGGCTCGGAAAACTAATCATGGACCCCACTTCACACCTCGCAGACTCTAAAGTAGTTTCTAAAGCACCCGCCCTAACTTACTGTCGTCAGCCACACTTATGGTCCCTTCCAGTATGCAGAAACCAGTCCGCAACCTCCTCATCTTCACGTTCCATCCCTCCATATCCAGGCTCGGAAAACTAATCATGGACGCCACTTCACACCTCGCAGACTCTAAAGTAGTTTCTAAAGCACCCGCCCTAACTTACCGTCGTCAGCCACACTTATGGTCCCTTCCAGTATGCAGAAACCAGTCCGCAACCTCCTCATCTTCACGTTCCATCCCTCCATATCCAGGCTCGGAAAACTAATCATGGACGCCACTTCACACCTCGCAGACTCTAAAGTAGTTTCTAAAGCACCCGCCCTAACTTACCGTCGTCAGCCACACTTATGATCCCTTCCAGTATGCAGAAACCAGTGCGCAACCTCCTCATCTTCACGTTCCATCCCTCCATATCCAGGCTCGGAAAACTAATCATGGACGCCACTTCACACCTCGCAGACTCTAAAGTAGTTTCTAAAGCACCCGCCCTAACTTACCGTCGTCAGCCACACTTATGGTCCCTTCTAGCATGCAGAAACCAGTCCGCAACCTCCTCATCTTCACGTTCCATCCCTCCATATCCAGGCTCGGCAAACTAATCAAGGACGCCACTTCTCAGCTCACGGACTGCACATTGTGACGGGATTTAAAAAAAAAAAAATCCCGTCACATGTGCCGAGTGCTGCCGACGAGAGTACTCTTTACTAACTCAGTTTAACTGAAATGGCATTTAGGTTGAGTGCCATTCCAGCTGCCGTGTGGCAGTGCCTAAATGACATTTGCACTGAATGTCATTTGGCGTAAATGCCATTTTAGCTGCCGTTTGACAGGGGTATTAGAAGTCGTTCTTTTCCATGTGTATACACGTGACCAAAAAGAGAGAAAACATTGGCACGTACTTTCACCTTAACAGTCCTATATTGCATGAAGCTAAATTTATATTCTCGCTAAATTTAGGGGAGAACCTTGTGGACAACCTGGCGATTCCACGCGGTTGGCCCAGGCTGCCCCTTCGAGAATCATAAGTGGCCATCTTGACCACGAGGGGGCCAAGGGCAACTGGCCACGCGAGCGGCGCTCCGCCGCTGATAAAAGGCCGTCGCAGCGGATGCGCGGGGGCGGTTGGGATTGCGGCGCAGGCGATAGCGGTCATTAAATGTTTACGTGGTATTACAGTCCGGAATGGCGGGCCGCTGGACCCATCGTCCGCCTGGGGGATGTATCGCAGCAGGAAGCCGTCGCTGCCGAGCAGGTATGAGTCCAAGTCTCTGGGATTCCCAGCGTCGGCTGAGTTTTCTTCTGCCAGCTGGTGCATCACCTTCTGACAAAGGTCATCGGACAGCTGGGCCGCTCGGAGCTCCTCTCTGCTCTCCAGGGTTCCCCACCGCGACCCTGGTGTGATGGGCGCCGCATTGGCCAGTGCCACCAAGTCGGAATCCACCTGCATTTCCTGCCCGAGAAGTGCAGCACGGGACAACGCATCTGCAACCTGGTTAGCCACTCCACGCTTGTACTCGATTGTGGAGTTGTAGCGTTGGAGCTTAAGGGCCCATCGAGCGGGTCGTCCTGCAGGGTTTTGAAGCCCTTTGAGCAAGGAGAGAGCCATGTGGTCAGTTTGAATGCTAAACGAAGCGCCGTCAAGGTACATGTCAAGCTTCTTAAGCGCAAAAATAATTGCCAGGCACTCTTTTTCGGTTGTTGAGTAGTTTCGTTCCGCTCCGGTTAACGTATGACTGGCGAAAGCTACGGGACGAAGAACGCTGTCATGTTCCTGCAGAAGGACTGCCCCTAATCCGTAATCGCTTGCGTCGGTCTGCAAGATGAACGGACGATTCAAGTCGGGCAGGTTTAAACACGCGTTTTCATTCACAGCCCTTGAAAGACGCTCGAATGCGGTTTGCTGCTCTTGCCCCCAGCACCATTTCGTTTTTTTGCGGAGCAATCGCTTCAGAGGTTCAGTTATCTCGGCGCATTGCGGAATAAAATCTCTATAAAACGCAATCATCCCGAGATATCTCTGTAGGCTTTTGACGTCATAAGGGGGTGGGTACTCCGTTATTGCGCGCAGCTTATCTTCATTCGGCCGCAGCGTTCCGTTATCCACAACAAATCCGAGAAGGTTGATTACAGGCGATGCCAACTGGACTTTATCTGGATGAATTGTAAGGCCGGCTTGACACATTCGTTCGAGTATGATGTGCAGGTGCACGAGATGCTCCTCGAATGTTCGTGAAAACACCACTACGTCATCTATGTACGCCATCGCAAACTCGTACTTCGCGTCACCGAGGACAACGTCCATTAGGCGTTGAAAGCTGGCAAGAGAGTTGGACAAGCCAAAGGGAAGGCGAGTGAATTCGAACAACCCCATGTGGCAAATGAATGCGGTCTTCTTTACATTAGCCGGATGAACTTCGATTTGAAGAAATCCGCGGCTGCAATGGAGGGTTGTGAAAACAGCCGCGTTTCCAAGGGCATACATAACTGAGGAAATACTAGGAAACGCGTAACTGTCTCTGACTGACAGTTCATTTAGGCGCCTGTAATCAACACAAAGCCTTGCTGTGCCGTCCTTCTTTGGAGCAAGGACCACCGGGGAAGCCCATGGGCTTTTTGACTGACGTACAGCGCCTGTGTCGATCATTTTCAATAGCGCCGCATCAAGAAGTTCGCGCTTATGAGCACTTATGGGTCTCGGATTGCACCTCCGCGGAGGTGCATCCTTGGTTTCGATGCGGTTGCTGTAGGAGATCGGTTTTCGCAGGTCTTTCCGTGAACATCGGCGAGAAGGGTTCCAGCATTTGCTGGAGCTGCTTCTGTTTGTCTTCACAGGAACACTTTTACACGGCTTTGAGCACGCTGTCTGGAGGTAAAGGCATTTGCCCGGCATAGTTTAATGGGAACGCTTGCCCGCGAATACAATCCTGCCGTCTGGTAAACGGCGTTAATTTCGTTTCGCCTCCCAACCAATATCCAGCTTGGGCGAAGTCGAGCAAAACCCGCTCCGCTGCAATAAAATCTCTACCCAGGATCATGGGCAGTGCAGTTGCGGGAGGTATACGAAACGTTGTCTTCGTTTTCTGCCATGAAAGAAAATTCGTAACCTGACTGCGCCGGCAGCAGGCAGTACGAACCCCGATGCCACTTGCAATTTCACGTTTGCTGACCGGAGATGTATCTTTCTTTGGCTACATTCCGCAAATACAGCATCCTCAATAAGCGATATGTTTGCCCCAGTATCCCAAAAAGCTCCTACTGGTGTACCTAGTACATTCACAGTCATACGAGGTTCAAGAGAGTTGGGTGTAGCTTCGATTCTACTCACAGCTGGGATGAGCACTGTCGGTTCCTCGTTTAGTGAGGTTGTTCCAACCCCCGGTCGGCTGGTGCGAGTCCATTAGCGGCCGGCCATCCAGAGCGACCATCCTTGGTGTTGAGAACTTCAAAGCGGCTCTGACGCCATGGGGATCGGGCCGGCCTTTGGCTGAAAGAGAATCGCATTAGGGTCAAACTCAAACGCAGTTGCTTCGGGTAGCTTAGGACCGGGAACAGTGGAAGCTGTTCGCCCGGGGATCAGTGCAAAGGCAGACGCGCCGGGAGTCTCATGACCGAGAAAGTTGTGAGCTGGCCGCCCGGGTGTCACTGCAACGGCAGGCACACCGGGAGCCCTAAGACCGCGAGCGGTGTGAGCTGGGCGCCAGAGTGTTGACTCAAAATCAGACACGCCGGAAGTCCCACGACGAGGAGCGTTATGAGCTAGCCGCCCGGGTGTCTCTGCGAAAGCAGACACGCCGGGAGTCTCAAGACCGCGAACGGTGTGAGCTGGGCGCCCGGGTGTCGGTGTGAAAGCCGACACGCCGGGTGTCTCATGACTGAGAGTGCTGTGAGCTGGCCGCCCGGGTGTCACTGCAACAGCAGGCACGCCGGGAGTCTCAAGACCGCGAACGGTGTGAGCTGGGCGCCCGGGAGTCGGTGTGAAAGCCGACACGCCGGGAGTCTCACGAGGAAGAGTGAAAGTGTTATGAGCTGGACCGCCCGGTTGTCGATGCGAGAGCAGACACGCCGGGAGTTTCAAGACCGCGAACGGTGTGAGCTGGGAGCCCGGGTGTCAGTGTGAAAGCCGACACGCCGGGAGTCTCATGACGGAGAGTGTTGTAAGCTGGCCGCCCGGCTGTCACTGCAACAGCAGGCACGCCGGGAGTCTCAAGACCGCGAACGGTGTGAGCTGGACGCCCGGGTGTCGGTGTGAAACCCGAAACGCCGAAAGTCTCACGAGGAAGAGTGAAAGTGTTGTGAGCTGGCCGCCCGGGTGTCACTGCAACAGCAGGCACGCCGGGAGTCTCAAGACCGCGAACGGTGTGAGCTGGGCGCCCGGGTGTCGGTGTGAAAGCCGACGCGCCGGGAGTCTCACGAGGAAGAGTGAAAGTGTTATGAGCTGGCCGCCCGGTTGTCGATGCGAGAGCAGACACACCAGGAGTCTCAAGACCGCGAACGGTGTGATCTGGGCGCCCGGGTGTCGGTGTGAAACCCGACACGCCGGAAGCCTCACGAGGAAGAGTGAAAGTTTTGTGAGCTGGCCGCCCGGGTGTCACTGCAACAGCAGGCACGCCGGGAGTCTCAAGACCGCGAACGGTGTGAGCTGAGCGCCCGGGTGTCGGTGCGAAATCCGACACGCCGGGATTCTCACGAGGAAGAGTGAAAGTGTTGTGAGCTGGCCGCCCGGGTGTCACTGCAACAGCAGGCGCGCCGGGAGTCTCAAGACCGCGAGCGGTGTTAGCTGGGCGCCCGGGTGTCGGTGTGAAACCCGACACGCCGGGAGTCGCACAACGAAGAGTGAAAGTGTTATGAGCTGGCCGCCCGGTTGTCGATGCGAGAGCAGACACGCCGGGAGTCTCAAGACCGCGAACGGTGTGAGCTGGGCGCCCGGGTGTCCACGCGAAATCGGACACGCCGGGAGTCTCACAACGAAGAGTGAAAGTGTTATGAGCTGGCCGCCCGGTTGTCGATGCGAGAGCAGACACGCCGGGAGTCTCAAGACCGCGAACGGTGTGAGCTGGGCGCCCGGGTGTCCACGCGAAATCGGACACGCCGGGAGTCTCACAACGAAGAGTGAAAGTGTTATGAGCTGGCCGCCCGGTTGTCGATGCGAGAGCAGACACGCCGGGAGTCTCAAGACCGCGAACGGTGTGAGCTGGGCGCCCGGGTGTCCACGCGAAATCGGACACGCCGGGAGTCTCACAACGAAGAGTGAAAGTGTTATGAGCTGGCCGCCCGGTTGTCGATGCGAGAGCAGACACGCCGGGAGTCTCAAGACCGCGAACGGTGTGAGCTGGGCGCCCGGGTGTCCACGCGAAATCGGACACGCCGGGAGTCTCACAACGAAGAGTGAAAGTGTTATGAGCTGGCCGCCCGGTTGTCGATGCGAGAGCAGACACGCCGGGAGTCTCAAGACCGCGAACGGTATGAGCTCGGCGCCTGGGTGTCAAAGCGAACGCCGACACGCCGGGAGTCTCATGACGGAAAGTGTTGTGAGCTGGCCGCCCGGTTGTCGATGCGAGAGCAGACACGCCGGGAGTCTCAAGACCGCGAACGGTATGAGCTCGGCGCCTGGGTGTCAAAGCGAACGCCGACACGCCGGGAGTCTCATGACGGAAAGTGTTGTGAGCTGGCCGCCCGGTTGTCGATGCGAGAGCAGACACGCCGGGAGTCTCAACACCGCGAACGGTGTGAGCTAAGCGCCCGGGTGTCCATGCAAAATCGGACACGCCGGGAGTCTTACAACGGAGAGTGTTATCAGGAAGAAAAACTGATGGGAGGGCCACCGAGGGTCGATAGAAGAGCGCCAGTCCCCAGAGCCCGTGCGAGCCTCCGGGAGGCCCGGAGGCGGCTGCGGTGGCTCGATCTCGTGAATTGTGTTTTCGGCGCGGCCGGCGGAGAGTAGAAGTTTCTTACCACCCCCGGCCGTAGCCGTTTCCCTGTGTCTGAAGCGGCCGCTGCCGTTCGCTGCAGTACCTGTGTATGTGTCCTGGCTGGTCGCATCGAAAACAACGAGGCGTGGCCCGCCCGTCGGCTTCGTGCAGTTTCCCGCTCTTTTTTTCCTCTCCCAAGCTCCGCGTTACCGGTCCAGAGGACAACTCATCTTGACCAATGGAGGGGCTGCAGCGTTGTGAATGCGTGCCTTCATAACCGCTGCACCTCCGTGATTCGTATGCACGAGGATCTAGGGTTCGGGGGACGGGCGCCTGATTGGAATAATCTTGTTCTCTCTCGACTCTATGTGCATGTGCGTTTCCAGAGCACGCAAATGATGGTTCCAGAGTCATGTTCTGCGGTGGAGGTGGGCGGTATCTTAGTTCCGCGAGGATGTCGGCCTGGATGGTGATCGCCTCCCGTGTTATCTCGTCTAAATTCGTAAGGGTACGTCCCCTGAGATGGGAATGGAAACGCGGGTGGCTTTGGCGGATGGCGCGTTGTACTTCCTCCGCGTCCGGTGCCGCGGCGTCGGCGATATCGCACAGGCCCTGGAGAGCCCTTACGAACTCAATAGGGAGTTTTCGTAGATCGTTTTCGCCGTCCTGCAAGGCCCTCCGCAACCCGCCACGATAGCGGGAACTCCACAGTCAAGGCTATCGGCGCACAGACGCAATAGCAACTTCTTCGTTGCGGAACGCTTAGCGGAGAGGGCAACGCGATCTACGAAAACTCCTTAATAAGTGAGTCTTCCGGGTGCTGTGTGCGCGCGCGCAGCTCGTCCTTAATCCGCATGCTGTAATCCGGAGGCAGGAACTCCCTCCTAAATCGTGCCTCAAAATCTGACATACACTCTAAGAAAAAATGAAAGCCGTTTACAAATCCCTGTAACGCCGAATTGGAGCGCAGCTCTTGAGGAGGAGTAGGGAAGGGTACTGAGGGGGGTCACGTCACCTGCGGGTAGTCACGTGACCCCGGGGGGTCACGTGATCTTGGGGGAGGGGGTCACGTGACCTCGGGGGGAAGGGGGGTCACGTGACCTCGGGGATCACGTGACTTCGAGGGGGGTCACGTGATCTGGGGGGGTCACGTGACCCCCCCCCCCCCGGTTACGCCGACGGCGACGGCGACGCCGACGCCGACGCCGACGCCGACGCCGACGCCGCTCAGGCTTGAAACGGGCCCCTAAGAGCTGCGCTCTAAAAAGAAAGGAGAAAGGTAGCAACAGTGACTGTTCCTCCTTGTTGCGGGCAAGTTGCCCAGAGAAGGGACGAACGGCAGTTCAGATGAAAGGAGGAGGTCGAGTTCCTCGTTGTTCAGTTGGCGCAGGGGTAGAACGTCGCTCTACTGACCAAGTGGTCAATGGTTCGATTACCCTTTTTTTTTTTCGTAAAGTTTTTTTTTTATTTACCAAAACACACATAAACAAACCCAGACCGATGAAAAGAAAATTTAAAGTCCTTATTATCCACCGACGCCAAGAAAACGTATACAAATATCATTGCTACAAGCTTCATCACTACGCTGTTTGATAAACAAGATTTGGGCACCCAGGTTGGATCTAAGCCGTTTACGCAGGGGCCAAGATGACGGGGTCGGTCCTTCAGTCGTTTATTTTGCTGTGGCGCTTTCGACATTCATAAAGAAAGAAGTTTAAACATCCGTCATAAACCGCTAAGCTTCGAAACGATGCCGACACCGCTGCTACGTACACTGGGCGGCTGCGATCAGCTGCGATGGCGGCGGGCTTCGGCCACTTCGGACATATATCTCGACTGCCTCGGCCGCCTCAACTGCCGGGCCCTGACCCTGGCTGCGACCACTGCAACCAACGGTGCAAAGACTACAACGCTGTGACGCTACGAGGACTGCAAGCGAGTTGTGGCCCTTTGAGGTCCCTTGTTCTCGCGACCACTGTGCAGCGACTCTGATGTGAGGTTTATCTGTGCGTCTTCTGTGCAACGTTTGGTGTTGTCAGCCCTTACCGTTTGCCAACCGACCATCGCCTTAATTCTGGGTTTCCGGAGCTGTAGATGGCCGCGCTGCTGTTGTGTACGAAGACGCGAACAGTCGCCGACGTTCTCTGTGCATAGGCGCCCGTTCGTTGTTGTTACCCCTTATCGTGTCAAGCGACAATCACATTAATTTTGTGTTTCTGGAGCTGCAGATAGCAGTGCTGCTGTTGTGAACGAGGGCGCGAACAGTCGCCGACGTCCCATGTGTGCAAGGGCGCTCGGAGGCGTTGGTGCAAGGAGGGGTGTGTGGAAGTTGCCGCTTTCTGCTTCTGGAAAAGACGCAAGAAAACTAAAGGGTTTTCATGTCTACTCCGGCCCCTCTCCTTCCTCCAAGAATATATCTGCGGGCGCTCATTCCTGTGCGTCGTGGTATCCGGCCAACTTGCTGAAAGCCAGTTGGTAAAAGGCCAATTTGTCGATAGACAACTTGTATGATAGGCCACTCCATCATAGGCCCATTTGCAGATCCCAACTCGTCAAAAACTAGTTTGTTTGGTAGGCTTCAGAGAATTTAAGCGGAACCCCCTTATTGTCGTTGCTTGCTCTGTATTCTTTTCCCTTAATTATTTTGTTCCCTTTGCATATCCAAGTACAAGGTACTATCGGGAGAATGATTAAATGCGAACGGCGGAATATGTGGTTTTTGATATACACTGCGTCACCTGGCAGCTCTCTGGGAACTCATGGAAATGTGCGTTAGGAGTGAGGGTACGACTCCTACCAACCCTATTGTCTACTGGGGAGTGCTAGACCAAGGGTGCACAACTAAAAAATTAGGCAGGCCAAAATTATGTTTATTAAAAACTGTGCGGGCCGCACCTAGTGCGACGTGTTCCACATTTTGGTTGCGGTCAGGCTTCCGATATCAGGTGTTATCGCATTCGTTTCTGTCTTAGCACATCTCGCAATGTCATGTCCGTCATGACAGATCCAAGGTAGTTCTTGTTCAGAGTCGTCAGTCATTAGTAGCCTGCGAGTAGTTTTAGGCAGTTGCAAGGCCCGATGATACTAGTACGTCCAAGACTCGAGAGCTGCTGCCAGCCTGTGACACATGAGACTGCGAAATCCGCATAGCTGCGACTCTCATGCCGATTATTTGTCTGTGCGCCTAATGTACTACATTCTTGCCGGGTGCGGCAACTGTTGATCGCCCTGTTTTTGTTTCCTGCGCATAACCAACATGCTGAGGCACTGCTGTCTGTTGTGAAAGTGGTCATGAACAACTATGCGATTGGTCGCCGATGTTGCCATGTGTCCGAGTGTCAACCGACGATCATCTGAGGATCATATTGGTTCGTGTCTCTGTGCATCATCAGTATCGCTAAAACAGTGCCGTCTATCCTAGAATTGGTTGTGAACAAAGACGCGACTGGTCGCTCAAATCTCCCTGTGTTTCACAGCAAGATGACATATGCTCTCTGGTTGCTAATCTATTTAAGATTTCAGTGTTTTAGGGAACTGTTTGTGCGACTATGGTATAATCGATCAACCTGCAGATAGTCATGTTCTGACGCTGATCTAGACCGTGACTTCGATCATACTATGGCCAATATTTCTGTCGTCTGCATGCAATGTCATGCTAGCCGCACTTTGGGTACTCTCGGAAAAAGAAGGCTGAACTGCATTGAAATATTGCAGAAAGGAGACGTGTCCTTGTCTTCAAACAATGGCATTTTTTAGTGGTCGAGGCTCCTACGGCATGCTGCGCCTGCCTTGTCGGGGCTCCCAAAGCAGCGGGAGGCTATCGACTGTGCGTCGGCTTAATCAAGCTGAACCAGGTCATTGTCCGAGAGCAGCATATAATGCCGACTGTTGACCAGGCGTTCGGTTTGCCTGGAAGCGCTACCATCTTCTTGAAACTGGGCGCAATGTCTCGGTTTCGCCAGGTGCGCCGCTTCGAAAGCTTCCAACAGTACATGACGTTCATTACACCCTTCGGGCGATTCTATTATCGCTGCCTTCCCTTCGCAATTAAGTCGGCCCCAGAGGTGTTCCGTAGCCCGATGTCACCGATTCTCGAGGGAATTAAAGCATGCGTCAACATGGTAGACAGCATCCTGGTGTTTGGCAGAGCCCGGTTTAAACCCGACAGCGGACTACACGTTGCTCTCGAGAGACTGCAGCAAGCAGGAGTTATACTGAATGCCTCCAAGTGCCGCCTCGGGGTGTCTCCCTCAAGTTCCTCGGTGTGGTGTTGAGCACCAACGGCATAGCACCAAACCCCGACAAGGTACCCCGCCATCACGGGTATGCGATTTCCGACAGACATGCAGGGCATGCAGCGCCTCCTGGAAATGCTGAACCACATTGGATATTTTTTGCTGTGCCTGTCCACCGCCACTGCACCAATCACGCTCGTCGTAAACAAGGGCACGGATCTGGACTTGGGGGGGGGGGGGGGGGGGGACTGGCTAAGCTTCATCCTTCGACTCACTAAAGAAGATGGTTGCATCCAGCACCAGCATGGCTTAAAAGAGCCCAAGATATTCAGCAACCGTTTCTGGAGGCACCAGCTCGTACAACCTGGGTACTGTCCTTCTGTAGGAGCAACATCTGGTGAGCGACAAGCGGTTGCCTTTGTGTCGCGTTCACTGACTGCTGCCAAACAGCGGTACAGCAAAATCGAGAAGGAAGCGCTCGGAGTCCTGTGGGCCATCCAGAGGTCCATAAAGCTGCACAATCTGAGCTCTTTTGTCGAAACCGACCACCAGCCGCTGGTCTGGTTGCTGGACTTCTCCGACCTCGACCTCATGCCTCGTCACGTCCAGCGGTTCCGTATCCAGCTGCTGCGCTACCGGTTCATGATGCAGTATATTCCTGGCAAGTGCCTCGCCACTGCCAACATGTCGTCTAGAGACCCCGAGGTCCTCGCTCCAGCTGCGTCTTCTGTGTACAGCATTGAGCTCTTCGTGTCACAGGTTGTGGTTGCACACTCTAAGACAAAAGGGAGGAGAAAGGTAGCAACAGCGTGTTTTCCTCCATTTCACTAACGCGCCCCCGAGCGGATCAGAGAAGCAGGAAGGAACAAGACGTCTTGCTTCTGTTTGAGGCTGACTGGAGGAAAGTTATTCCACCTTATCTTCGTGAGCTGCTCTAGGCTTTGTGACTTATTTATTATTTTCTTTCAGACACGCTGAATGTGCAGTTTGATATGCAGTATTTGTGCACCCACGCATGCACACGCAGCACGATAAGTTACCTGAAATTGTGAACCTTTGTATGTCAACCACAGGGCGTCCATAGTATATTCTGGCAAGAACGCAGAACAGTATGCTTGTTTGTGCCCTTCATTTCGTCAAATAAGTAAACGAAGCCGTCATGAACCGCCAAGTTCTAAAATGGTGCTACGTACACCGGTCACAGTGGATTCGCAAGGGTTGCCCGAGTCTGCTTAAGCATATTTAAGCGTCACGACGGTGAGCCCGTGACTATGGTGACCGCAAAATCCACCGTTGCAGCGACTCTGCCTCTTATTAGTCTATGGGTCTACCATACTACACCCTTACCGAGTGTGTCAACCGCTGATCGCCTTGTGTTTTGTTACCCCCTGTGAAAGAACGCATAAAAGCAGCAGCGGGGACGCCTACCAAAGTAGAGAGAAGCGGGGCCTGGAGCGAAAGGTACACGCTGCGGCGGTGTCAACCAACGACCTTGTTATTACTAACTTCATGTTTACAATTTACTAATAAATGTAGTTTCACGTTTTCCAAAATCCTGGCTCCGTGTTGTTTCGCCGGGTTGAGCACGCAGCAAGGCAACTTTCCCACATGGCACCCAACGTGTTTTGCTGCCCTCCTGTCGAAATGACGCGGGTCTGGGGTTTCATCGCTCGGTAAGATGTTTCAACCGTGGCGTTTCTCTTCGAGTAGTGCACCGTGTCGGCGTTGCGTGTATTCACGGCAGCGCGATTGCCCGTTGAATTGGAGCCGCAAAGCATTGCTTAATCACGCGGGCGACGCTTTGGGGGCGTGTTCATCTTTCGTTAGTCGAGTTACCGTCTGTTGCCGCACATCCTTTTCTTGTCTGCTTTGCGTTTTTTTTTTTTCCGCCATGTCTCCCACACTACGGTGCGAGACGAAGGATGGCGAAAAGCCCGAAGCAAGCGGGAATCCCGCAGCGAGCTCGGCGGATACGCAAGCCTAACTGCTTTTGAAGGTGGCAGCCATGTGTGATGCGGTCACACAGCGTCTCGCCGTCCAGCATTCACGTGAGCCGGAGCTGCGCCCCCAGCTGACGGTGCCGGTCTACACTGGCTACAGCGACACCAAGTCAGTCGCTGAATTCTTGGGTGAGTTGGACACCTACAAAGCCGCCTCAGGCGCCTTGGAATCTCTCATGATTAAGAGAATACTTCCGCTTGCGCTACAGTCAAGTGCTGCGTGTTGGTTAAGGCTGCAAACCACATTCACGAGTATAGCGGAGTTTGAGCGGAGATTCCGAGATGAGTTCCTGCCCCCTGGTTACGAGTATCAAATTCTGAGAGAACTCGAGTCCCGAACGCAACATCCGAACGAAAACCTGGTTCAATATGTTCGCGCAATACAGGAACTCACAAGAAGGGCGAAACCTGATGCCCTCGTGTCGGGGAGTATAGCTCGGGTCATAAGGCAATGTCACCCAAAATACCACGCCTACTTACACGGCCGCACCTTTGGGACCCTTGAAGAGCTGGCCCGGCATGCCCGCGGCACAGAGGAGATCTTCCTCGCTAAGCAGAATTATCTGCCCCCGCCACTGCCAGAAAACTCTCTTGAACCCGCATGTGCTTGGACAGGCGCCGAGGCATACCCGACACAAAGACCTCCACGGGACGGGCATAAAATGGCCCATGAAAGCAGCCGGAGGCACTCCAGTACTGGTTCAATGCGGGGCCACTGGAGGATGTCCGAAGAGCGCCCTGGTGCAGGTGGCTCAGGCAGGTATTCGGACCGCTGCCACAGTTGTGGACAGCGCGGTCACTTCCAAAGAGAGTGCCCAAATGCATCGTCAATGCAGAATCAAACAAATGGCGGAAGGGCTGGAAGTGGCGAGAGGGATTATCAAGTCCCGGCCAACCCTCGAGAAGTAAAAGGCCGTGAAAATCCGGGCAGTAACAGAGAAACTCAGTCGGGAAACTATTACGGCCGGCGTCGCTGAATCCCAGATTACAGCCGACGACGGCAAATACGACAGCTGGGAACACACGAGGGGTGACGCTTGCTCCATCCGTATGTCGATTGCAGCCTATCGCAAAAATAATCGAACCGCGCATGACGATTACCTTGCTTGGGTTTTCTTTTGCCGCGCTTTTGGATACGGGGGCCGCTATCTCGCTTATTGGTGACGACGCACATGAGCTATGCAAATCTAAAAACAAAAATAACGCTCCGTCCATCTGACACTCTTTTGCAGCTAGCTTCTGGTTTCGCAAAACCAGCGGGTGGAGCCGTCAGGCTAAAAATTTCGTTCCACGAAAAGACACGGCGTCAGCGCTTTCTTTATCTACCGGGGCTCGCCGTACCCGTAATCTTGGGCAGAGATTTTATTGCAGGCGAGAACATGACGCTTGATTTCCCTGGTGGAGGCTACCGGCTAGGAAGCCAGACGGAGCTCACTCCGTTTACCAGGCGAGAGGACTGCATTACCGGCCCAACCCTCCCGACCCACTTCACAGCGGCCCCAGCTTTCCTGCCTGCAGGCATTAACGCTGCACTACAGAAGTGCCCGGCCAATAACCTTCAAAAGATTAAGCTGGAGGACGTCCTGCGGCCGTTCTCTCCGATGTTCACGGAGCGACCAGGAAAGACAGACATCCTGCTGCATCGGATTGAAACCGGTGACGCTCCGCCCTGGAGGTGCAATCCGCGCCCCATCAGCGTGCACAAAAGGGAACTCCTGGACACGGCACTCAAGGAGATGGTTGACACCGGTACAGTACGTGAGTCAAAGAGCCCTTGGGCGTTTCCTGTGGTCCTTGCTCCGAAAAAGGATGGAACCGCCAGGCTTTGTGTAGACTACAGACGCCTTAACGACGTGTCTGTACGGGACAGTTATCCTTTCCCTAGTATTTCCTCTGTAATGTACGCGCTCGGTAACGCGACTGTGTTTACAACGCTCCATTGCAGCCGCGGGTTCCTTCAGATCGGGATTCACCCGTTGGACGTGCAGAAAACGGCGTTCATCTGCCACAGAGGATTATTCGAGTTCACCCGCTTGCCGTTCGGTTTGTCAAACTCGCCAGCGAGTTTTCAACGTCTGATGGACGCTGTACTTGGCGACGCAAAGTACAACTTTGCAATGGCATACATGGATGACGTAGTTGTCTTCTCGCGCACGTTCGAAGAACACGTCGAGGACTTGAGCATAATACTCGAGGAAATGCGTAGCGCGGGTCTCACAATTCACCCGGGAAAGGTGCAGTTGGCCGCGCCAAAGATCAATCTTCTTGGTTTCGTGGTTGACAATGGCACCCTCCGTCCTAACGAGGAGAAGGTTCGCGCGCTAACGGAGTATCCGTGTCCACATGACGTGAAAAGCCTGCAGAGGTATCTTGGTATGATTGCATTTTACAGGAATTTTATTCCCTACTGTTCCGACATATCTCAGCCACTCAATCAACTCCTTCGAAAGGGCATCAAGTGGCACTGGAACGTTGAACAACAGAGTGCATTCATTGCCCTCTCGGGGGCAGTGACTGAAAATGCTTGTCTGCACCTTCCTGATTTAAACCAACCTTTCGTTTTGCAGACAGATGCAAGCGATATCGGCGTGGGTGCTGTTCTGCTGCAGGAGCATGACTGTGTGCTTCGGCCAGTTGCCTTCGCAAGTCAGACACTTACTCCCGCCCAGCGGAACTACAGTGTGGCGGAAAGGGAATGTTTGGCCATAGTATATGCGTTAAAGCGGTTTGACATGTACTTAGACGGCGCAACATTCCAAATTCAGTGTGATCACTTAGCACTTTCATGGCTGAAAAGGCTTCAGAACCCTGCCGGTCGGCTTGCTCGTTGGGCGCTTACGCTACAGCGATACGACTACACTATCGTGAACAGACCTGGTGCAACAAACAAAATTGCTGATGCTCTTTCCCGCGCCCCCCTCCCTGAAAAGCACACGCAGGAAGGTCCGGGCCTGGTTGCTGTCGCAATCACAACGCAGGAATCACCTGAATCACGGTGGGGAACACTGATCACAAGAGAGGAACTTCTCAAGGCTCAGCAGGACGACGGGCTGTGTCAGCGGGTGACCGCCTGGCTTGCAATAACAAGCACGGTTAATGGAGCGAGTGACGAGCAATTCGACTCGTACTTGCTGAGCAGCGACGGGCTCCTGTTGCGCTACATCCCTCAAGCTGATGACGACCCGAGCAGCTCGGCGTTCAGGACTGTGATACCTAGAAAGTTACGTAAGTCTTTCATCACATACATGCACAACTCCGCACTAGCCGGACACAGTAGTGGGAGCAAAACGTATGATAAGTTGTCCCAAATTGTGACCTGGCCCGGCATGCGGCAAGATGTACTGAGGTATGCGCGTAGTTGCCCGTCATGCCAGAAAGCGAAGCCACGTGGTGGTCAACCCCCAGGCCTCATGCAACCGATCGTAAGCCAGAGCCCTTGGCAGATCTGTTGTTGCGACGTCATGGGCCCATTCCCGCGTAGTCCTCGCGGAAATCAGTACTTGTTCGTGGTAACGGATCATTTCACGAAATAGGTTGAGCTGTTCCCTTTGCGCAAACTGGACTCACAGAAAATCTGGGATTGTCTGCTGCAAACATTCGCGCGCTTCGGATTCCCGACGAGTTTGATTTCCGACAACGCTTCCTATTTCACTAGCAAGGTGTTCGTGGATGCGTGGAACATCACTGAAAGGGTGAACCGGAACCTTAAGATGTTGCTCGTCGCGCATACCGATCGCCACAAGGACTGGGACTCGAAGCTCCCAGAAATGACCTTCGCCACTCACACCACGGTTAACCGGTCGACCGGTCTCAGCCCTGCCCAGCTAAATTTTGGCAAAGAACTTGCCTTCCCGCTTTCGAACGCTCTTCGCTCAACAGAACCCACGTCGCAATACCGCAGCTACTCAAAGTTTGCAGACGACCTCCGCAAGCGCTTCTCGGACAACCTCAGAGAAGCTCGGGAGAGCCTCGACGTCGCCAGACTGCAGCAGTCCGAGCAGGGACGCCGAAACCCGCACCAGGGACGCCGAAACCTGCAGTCTGAGGTGGGAGACCTCGTGCTCAGGCGCACTCATCCCCTGAGCGATGCAACAAGGGGATTCACGGCCTCACTGGCAAACAGGTGGGAGGGTCCATTCCGTGTTGGCAAAAATCTGTCCCCGCTCACATACACACTTATTTGCTGCTCCAGTGGTCAGTCCACAGGACCAATTCATGTCACCGACCTAAAACTATTCCAGAGCCAAGAAGATTTCTCGCAGGATCCACCAGAGCCAAGAAGATTTCTCGCAGGATCCAGCAGATGGCAGCAGCAGTCGGGTCCCTGATTCCCCCTCCCCGCCACCCCGGCGGTACAATCTGCGACGTCGGTGACAGCTAACAGGGAGATCACGAAGCGACTAACAAAAACATTTGTTCTTCACCCTCAAAATTTTGAACGTTCTCCGGTTCATACCCCATCAATATGTTCTCCTTTTGAGAGGGGGGGGGGCAGTATATCCCACCTGAGAGCACTTATCGACTTTTATTTTCAGGGGCCACGCGCGGCACGCCTAATGTAGCGCTCATCGGGCTGTTTCTTATTTTTATGAAGATGGAGAGAGGGTGGCGATCTCATCACCGCGGCCGTCGCAGCCATATCAGCCACCACGGCCACCAGGGCCGGGGGACCCATTCGAGGTGGCGACCACGGTCACCCAGGCCACAAGGACAGGGGCCGGGGCCATGACGACGAGATCAGGGCAACGCGGACTTCCACATCCTCTGCCGCCGCTGCCGGCGACGGCCACAAGCCACCGTGACAACATGGATGGTGCAGACCGACGGTGGACCAGTCGGCTGGGCATCCCGGCAAGCCTGGGAAGAACAACCACGCCCAGAACGCGGGGAGGCGCACGTCATCGTCCCCGGGGGACTGACACTGGAGGACCGCCACCCCAACGATCCAGCGGCGCAATACACCGCAGAGGAACGGAGGCTCCTCTGTCCGCTGTGCGGAGTCCCGGAGCTCGCTCGAGAAACACACCGAGCGGGGCTCCTACACGTGACCCGGGAAGCTGCCGACCGCGCTGCGAGGCTCCGGAACCACGACGAGCTGCAGATAGCCATCGACGTCGTACGAAGGCAACGTCCTCAATTTCTGAGGTCAAACGACCACGACGAGCACGTCATCGACAGGCCTGACTTTTGAGGGGGGGATTGTGTGGACGCTATAGGGGCGCCACTGTGTGTAAAGAACGCGGGGGGCGTTACCCCTGTGAAAGAACGCATAAAAATAGCAGCGGGGACGCCGACCAAAGGAGAGAGAAGCGGGGCCTGGAGCGAAAGGTACACGCTGCGGCGGTGTCAACCAACGACCTTGTTATTACTAACTTCATGTTTACAATTTACTAATAAATGTAGTTTCACGTTTTCCGAAATCCTGGCTCCGTGTTGTTTCGCTGGGTTGGGCACGCAGCAAGGCAACTTTTCCACAGGCAGTACTGCCGGTTGTGAAAGTGGTCATGACCCAAGACGCGAACCGCCGCCGATGGCACCCTGTGTCTCATTGCCAACCGATGATCATCTGTCGTCCTGGTGGTTTGGCTCCGCACGTCATCAGTATCACTATGGCAGTGCTCTCTACTGTGAAAGTGTTTGTGCACGAAGGGGCCAACAGTCGCCGAGCTCACCTTTTGTTTTGCTGTAAGTTGACGTATGCTCTTTGCTTGCACTATTCTATTTCAGGTTTCAGCGTTTTAGGAAACCATATGTGCGGTTACTGCGTAGTCGAAGTACCCGTGGATAGTCATGTTGTGAAACTGATAGAAACCATCACTTTGATCGGGCATTCTATGTATTGTCTTGACAGCCTCTTCCAGCTTGCTTCTGGTCGGCATAAATTGGTTGAGACGTGTGTGATAGTCCGTCTTTTTATTGTTCCCGATCTGGGGATTGCGATGGGAGCTGTACACCAGCTGGCCTGGGCTTTTACCCTTTGATGTTGAAGGACCAAACGGTTCTTTTTTCTTTTTTAATTTTCTCTTTTAATCCCCATGTCCCCATCTCCCTAGGCAGAGTAGCGAACTGGGAAAAACAAACCAGATTAATCTCTGTTTTCCTATTCTGATTTTTCTTCTTCAACACCTCGAGCTGATTTTTATTGTCTCTCCCCTCGTAAACTGCTGGCAGGCAAACTGTGGTGCATCATTGTGCAGTCTTTGGTTTTCCAGTGCCACTATGGCCACTTGCCCATTGGTTGTAAAGAAGATTGCCACCATTTTCTTTTCTATACCTCTTGGCATTTTGAGCCTCCAGCAGTGGAGTTTCTCCAGACAATATCCAAACAGATGACTGGTGCTTGGGTTCGAGAGCACACTGGATAGTCCTCGTTTTCTCACTCCTTACAGTTAGATATTTTCTGTTAGGGTTGCCAGTTTAGAATCGGTATGGCATTCCTTGGCGCCATTCCACCCTTGCCTGGTTTTGAGCTACCGTCGAATTCTGTGGCACCCAAGAGATGAAGCTTGTCAGACAAAGGTCCTCGTGAAGAACCGCCGAAACGCTTGGGGAACTCATCTTCAGCAACCCTTCGATATCACAATCAGTCAGCCGAGGATCCTCCTTAACGAGCCCCTTCACAGCAACAGCGTTTTCTTCGGCCACAGCTGTTGAAAGTCTGCCAGTGCACTTGTGACCTTTGAGAGAGGTGTGGCCACACCTTAATTCGCCAAACCAACACGAAACTGTTGCACGTGATGGTGCAGCGTCATCAGGAGCACATCACAACCGTTCCAGTGATTGGGAATCATTTAAACCACTTTTGAAATTGTAATGCACCACCGCTCGGAAATCTCGTCTCTTGATGTCCACCACCGAAGTTAAGTGAAAAGATGGGTCGTAACATGCCTAAGTCCGCAGCTGACACAAGGCGGAACTGTTACAGACAATGAAGGGCTTTTTTTTTATCTACCTTAGAATACCGTGCATCTGCCCATTCAGCACTAAGTGCCCACGCCCAAAATTTAAAACATCTGAAGAAATATGCTCAGTACATAAATATGTAAAGTTGATGACCTCAGGTGTGCCCATCCCCTATTTTTTTGCGATTATCTCCAAATTTTGAGGGGGCACTTGTTCAATATTTTAAGGTAGGAACAAAGGAGGCTTCAATTGCGCCACACTTAATTTTTGTTTCTGCCTTGTCTGTTTGCCACAATTTCCAACCTTTGTAGTGACCTATGCATAGTAATAGTAATTTTTATTTGCACAACATGTAGTCCGGGGCGACGTGTGGGGCTTGACAGAACGGCAAAAACCCATCTGCAGTGTGCCTGTCAGCCAATCGCCTAAGTTTGTGAAAAACGATGTCAGAAAAACAAAACAAAAACAAAAAAAAACACAAAATATAATTAGGTGACGGTGCTAATTAAGTCAAGTGCCGAGAAAGTTCTCGACACAAAATTCGCAATTCTTCACGAATTTCAGGAACTGGCATTTGAACGCCGAGCGGGACCCTGAGAAAGTCCCAAACTGCAGCCGGCAACACCGCGTTTTGATGCCTGTACTGTTCTGGAATATAAAAACACGGGCTGTCCTGTTCCTTCTACTGCGTCAAACCACTAAGATGTGGGAGCCTTTGAGCGACCGGTCCAAGGTGCAGCAATTGGAGGGCAACATGAGTCGCAGTGTGGCGGAGCTTTTCCGTCTGCCACTTCCAATGCTGCAACCACGTCTCGTATGATAGAAGCGTATCACGTCAGCGGTCGGGACAAGTGAACAGTGTCCAAACGGCATGGTGTTGCACATCCTCCAGCTGGTAAGTCAAGTGGACTCGGGATGGGTGCCACACATATATGCGCAGTGCTCCAACTTTGGTAGAACAAGTGCAGTATAAAGCAAGTCTTGAAAAGCCACAGAATTTCGACAACCGTGTCACAAAGCCCAAAGTGCACCGAGCTTTAGCCACTATGTTTGAAATGTGGAGAGATAAGTCAAGTGCTGGGGTACAAACATTACAAGCGTTGCCTCAAGGATTGATGCGCATTGTAACTTCCATAAGGGGGATCCTGAGATAGTGTATAGGGGAATACCGGTAGTCTTCGCGTTGTGGAAACGCATCACTATGCTCTTACCCTCACTCATGGTCAGGCAGTTTGCATGCGCCCACTCTGCAAAGCAAGTGATGTAGCCTTGAAGGCGGACACAGCAGTTGGGTGAAGTGATGCGGGCGACAATGAACCTGTCGTCTGCATACTGTTCAAGTAGGGTGTTACTGTTTTGCGGCATGTCGTTAACATAGAACAAGGAAAAAGTTGGGCCAAGTACGGAGCCTTGTGAAACTCCAGAAAGAGCTGGATAGCTTTGGGACATTGACCCATGGTAGCACGCGTTGGGTATAACCCACCATTAAGCGAGTCAACCAAAGTAGTAGCGAGCCTCGGACACCAACCCAAGCGGCTTTTCTGATCAGGACGGTGTGACCGAGCATGTCAAGCGCATTACTGAGGATCAGTGGAATTAAATCAGCAGGAATGCGACTGTCAATACTGTTGAAAGTTGAGAAAATATGTTCAGTAAAATATAAAATAATTAAAGAAAGAAGAATACATAGTATATCATGGGACCCGTCCAACATCACGAGACAGACATGTTTGTTCGGTCTCGTGCTGGCTTCAGATGCTCTCGTAAAAACACCATGATGATGATTGTTCGCGCACACTATACACCACACGACAACAATCGGCCAAATTTGAGTTGCTGGCTGTCCTCAGTCATTTAGAGTTTGTCACGTCTTGGAAACGCTTTGGCTGTTTTCTTGCTTTTCTTCTTGTTTTCTTTTTGACTATGATTTTTTTCTTCTGCTTCTTTTTTAACTAGGATCACTGAACTGCTGTACTCCGACTTGCTGTCCCTTACGAGTTCATTGGTCTTAAGCTCGTCGGTGATTTGCCGAAGTAAGTTGCCGCTCTGTCCATGATGCGCGGTAAGGATCGGTCGACCCACGGCTGAACTCCCTGGTTTCTCCTGTATAGTCATGGCCGCAACTGTCATGCATCCCAGTTTCTTGGTGCTCATTGCAAAGCATTCACACTTTTTGTTCAACATCTCACAGATTTCTTCCTTGTGTCCCTTGGTCACAGACGGTCCAACCTTGTTCTCTTCCATGTTGATTGTAGACAGGCCCTCCTTTCCACACTCAAACGTAGTGGACTACACGTTGTGAAAGCATTAGCTCATCGGTATTCTGAAGTTCCACCAGGTCTCCACGCTTAACTGTCTGTCCCTTCTTGAGGATGACGTCAAAGTTGGTGACGTTCGAGATAGGGAGACTTGTATCCCCGTCTTTTAACTCTCACATGTAGTCTATCTCGTCCTCCCCAGCTAAAAGGAATTATGACTGTTTTGTTTGTCATAATCTGAAAGAAGTGTGACCCATTGTACAGTGTTTTTCTCAAGCTTGACGCTATGGTGGACAACGCAACTCGCATATCATGGTCAACCTTGATTTCTTTGAGAAATGGAGTCTCGTTCATCTAGGAGCATAATCGTTCCCTCTTTCCGAAGTAGCACAACGTTTGTTGTCAATGACGTCTGTTCGCACAATGATGTCAGGGCCCGTGAAAATATTGTCTGGAACCACCTGCATTCTCACAGCCATGAAAAAGTTGCTGTCTACTTCAAGGTCGGCTTGGATCTCCCCTAAGGTTTTGCATGTTCCGCCTACGCCACATACTTGTTCCTTTCGGCTAGGAACTGCTACTTTTTTTGCCTAGCTGGGCCGCAAGTTTCGTCTTCATCAGGCTGATGTGCGCACCGGTGTCCAGAAGAGCAGCTGTTGGTTCTCCACCAATGTTCACTGATTTGAATGCTTGCGATGACCCACAAACTTTGTGCCGGTCTTTATCCTTGACCACTTGTAGTGCATTTTCTTTTCACTCATGACAATTATTTGTACTGTGTCCTTTCTCCCCACAGCGAGCGCACATTTTCTCCCATTGTGAATCCGGGCAATCTCGTGCAATGTGGCCAAATTTCTGACAATTGAAACATTTCGGCCCCTTATTCTGGGCATGGTTGAAATCGTCATCCTCAGCTCGTGACGACAACTTGGCTTTCGAAGTTTGCCGTGGCCTCTCGTCTTGTTGTTTACGGTCCGACAGGAATCTTGCGTCGCGATTCTTCTGGAAATGGTCGTAGCTGTTAATATCACGTAGAAGATCGTTAATAAAAAGGTGAGATCGATTTCGCATAGCATAGCTGAGTTCGCTCAATGCTAGTCCCGTGATAATCTCCGCCTTCGTCTCCTCTAAATTTAGTCCCAGGCAAATGCAAAGCTTTTCTTTGTCGTGAACATAGGTTTCGTGGTGTTCTCCCTTCTGTTACACTCGGCGTTCTATGATTCTGCACTGTTGAGTTTTCGATGGTAGGTAGACGTAAGCGTCCCGAAAAGCGGCTTCCAGGATGGCCAAGTCGTGCAAGCTTCGCCCGAGGACTGCAGCCAGTGACGCACCGGTCCTGATAGCTTCAATTTGGCCACGGTTACCTTTTTTTTCTCGTCCCACCTTGCTAACTTAGTGATGTGGATAAACTCAGTAATCCACTCGTTTTGCCGCGATGTCACCGTCACTTGCGGTGAACTTGGGAATCGTAGTTAACGCATCCGGAGTTACCCGCATGGAGATATCCGAAGATGTCGGTCGACTCAACTGCGTCAATGACAGGCGCTCAAGATCTCGATTTCGTCGTAGCACTCGTGCCATGTCATCTTTATCACGTCTGCATTGTCCTTGCCTGTTGAATCAAACTTTTTTTTTTTTGCTTCCCATTGCATGGTCACAGATCACATGTCAGTAAGATCTCGGGCATCAAAGTGAGGTCAACTCGCCTTGTCGCAATATCTGGATCTTGTTCCGATGTCAGGCCTCGCACCACTGATTTGACGAATCGCAAAGTCTCGCTCACTCACCGTAAGGTATGAATGAGGAGCAGCTCATCCAACTTCTGAATTGTTAAAAGATAAGAAAATATGTTGAATAAAATAGAAAATTATTCAAGAAAGGAGAATACATACTATTACATCATGGGACCCGGCCAACACCACGAGACACACATGTTCTTTCGGCCTCAATCTGGCTTCACGTGCTCTTCTAAAAACATCATGATGATGATTGGTGGCGCACTGTATACCGCCACAGGACAACAATACTGTCACTGATGTAATGCATAACCGTGGCAAGGGCAGTCTGGTATAGCTGCGATTTGGCTGGAGGCCGTGCTGGGACTGCAAGAGTATGTCATTCTCCTCCAGAAAAGTTAAGGGGCCCTGCAATCCTATTTAAGCGTCTAATTTTTTTGCGGTTTCCACGTCTCTTGGGTTTCGGGTAAGCCAGCGGGCATGGAGAGAGTAACTAAATATCAGTGCGTCATATTTTAACCGGACGACGCGGAAACCTCCTCCACCTACGGGGGCGACCCGCGGTGCCGAAAGCGCGGAATATGTGAGGTCTTTGGTCCTGGCCTAACTACTGGTCAGAGCCACGAAAAGCTTTTTTTTAGTTGATATACGAATTATAAGTGGCACAAACCGTTTCAATTATTTATGAAAGTAGTTTTTGTTCAGTATTTTAGATCAGAAAAGAAACAAATGCAGTTTATAAAGTACGGAAACAAGAAATGACCCGTCGACATACCCGCCACCAAGCGGTACAAAAGGTGGCACATACTAGAAAGGGGTAGTGCATGGGATCAGGCACCGACGTGCGGCGAACTTAGAAAGGTCCCGGATGTATGTGGCGGCACTGCGGTGGTATACCGGCGCGAGTATCCGATCGGCTTCGAGCGTTCCAAAAGCCTTCGGCGCAGGTTTGGCTTGCGGTTTGGCCTTTTGGCGGTATGGCTGCGCGAAGTGGCTCCCGTTCTGAGCTGATCTTTACCCTGTGTTTGCTGTCGTTTGTGGCCAATGAAGTGTCATGCCGAATTAGCGTTTAATCGTGGAGCAAATGCAATGCGAGCCGCCCTGGCTGCCAGCTTTATACAGCCTATCCGGAACATGCTTCAGCGGCGCCCTCTCGAGCCGTCGGCACGGAGTGCGGCAGCCGTGAGCGCTCGCTGAGCTCACTACTTCTCAATTTTACGGCCACTCAACGGACCAAGGACGTTATGAAGGAGGTTATTTTTCGGTTGTTTTTGTAATTTTAATTTGGCGATAACTTTTAAAAAAAGCGAAATTCGAGAAAAGAAAAGTTTCATTAAGTTACTACGTTCAGTGCGCTCAGGTTCGGTGCAGATTAAAAACAAGTAAAAAAAGTTGTTGCAGGGCCCCTTTAATACAGCACGGTTAAGGAGAAGTTCGAATGTTCTACAGAGTATTGATGTGATTGAGACGGGGTGATAAGTTAAGATTGACTTAGCATAAGATGTTTGGGAAAGTACCCAGTCGTGTACTGAGTTTAAACACTAAACACCCTGCTTGACAAACAAGACAAAACTAAGACACTAAACTGTAACACTGCATGACTACATCCTGACTGTTCCTTCTTGCATTGCAACAAGGCTTCGGTACCTTTGAAAGGTTGCACAAGCAGAGTTTAAAAGGGAAGGTCAAAACCGCCTGACCCCCGCCCCTAAGTTGACATAGGAATATATACCGGGCAATTATAAATCTTGTGCAAGAGCCGTAGCTGGAGGATGCCAGGCTGCCAGGGCTGTCACGCAGTGCAGCAGACCTTGAGCTGGGGGTTCGCTGCCTTGTTTGGGTTTTCGCTAGCTCCCAGAAGCATTATGAAAACCTAATGGCAAATTTAGAATACCTCTGCCTCTAGCTTCCTTACCTCAGTCCCCCTTCAGAAATGCCATAATAAGAAACCCTGAAAAAAATTACGGCGTGAGAACCTGCGGTACCCATTTTGCCTGGTGCTACACATGAGCTTTGCGCGAAAGTATTGCAGCGATCGTCGACGCGTCACCGTAACGCCCCGCGACTTTTTAAAGGTAAAGAAACTCGAGCTCTCACGCACGATGAGCCCCGATCAAAGCTATCCGCGCGCTCCCACTTCATTTCTCGACCGCATGAAAGCGTTTCGGCGAGCGACAGGACAGGCGACGCACGGCGACCCGCTTCGCTGGCGCTCGGTCAGTTGCGCGGTGAGGCAAAGCGCATGAAAGCAACGGGAGCGAGAGACTAAGGCGATGAGTGACGACTTTCTGAAATCCAAAAACTGAGCGGTACGCGACGAGCGACCGCGCGACGAGCGACCGTGGGAAATCTCCGTCGCTCGTCGCCGACTCTCGTCGCTGTCACCGTCGCTTGCTTAGCGACGGTGACAGCGACACCCGTTTCATCTCAGGGGAAGCTCTCCCGTCGCCCGAAGTCGATTATACTACCCCTTCAAACAACTTCAGCCTTGGTGAACAATGCAGCCTGCACGCTCACACGTCCAGCAGCTGTCAAACGCGAAGGCCGATGTGTGCAGAATTCTTGTCCTCTGACGAGCATTTTGGGGAGGGTCACGCTAATCCGGCTTGAAGCGTCCCGTCAATAGCACTCCGTTTATTGTCAACGTTTTACGTTACAATAAGTAGCAGTCAGTACGTTCCTGTAGGTACGAAGCCGGCCATGTCGCGTCCGCGCAAGCGGTTCCTCGTGCCTGCCTTTATTACAGCGGGGGTCATTTTTCTGCTTTTCCAACAGCTGGAACGCGTACTTTGTCACGGCGAGGGTCGTCGGGACACATTCCTCTTTCGGATCCACCGAAAGATTTCGAAAAATCAGAAGCCGAACCCGATTTACAAGAGCAGAAGACCCGGCGGCCGGCTACGTCCGCAAGCGACGGAGCAAACGAGAATCAAGATGATTCTTTTTTGACGTAGTGGCGCGTCACGCGTGACTAGCCAATGGCGTGCCGCTGCGGCGATAGCTTCTGATTTGTTCGTTTTATTTTTTTTTGCATGTTTTGCATTTAGGGATTATTTTGGGTCAAACGGTTGTGACATTTGGACTCAGCAGGCACAAAGACGTCAGAATCAACCATTAAATAATTTTTTTTTTAAAAGCTCTTCAGGTTCCTTTTAAGCGGTGGAGATGCGTTCCCACGGCTTCTAGCGGATCCAAGCTGATCCGCTAGAACCACTGGCTCTGCGTTTCACCGACCATAAAGCAGTAATAATGAAGTCGAAACGCAACCCGGAACTCAGCACTACCTATGAGCAATAAAAGAATCAGCACCACCAGCACTACCTACGAACAATAAAATCAGTATCATCAGCACCACCACAGCTTTGCCCCAATCAATATCATTCACCACGTGGAGATGTGGTCATTTTTTTTATACAGTTACAGCAATAGCTCAGGCTTCCAAATATCATTGTTTTACAGTACAATCCCCTTATCGTCTGGTTTCGTTAAGGACCTTGTTAACTTTAATTGTAATTCTTCTATTTGCCTTGTGCTGTTCCATTAACAACGAAGAACTGCAAAAGTCAGGGTGCGTCAAACCGAACCCATACCTGAAGGGAAAACCGGGTCAAGGCCGTTATTCCTCACAGAACCGGAACCAAACCACAATGTCAAGTGACGGTTCGGCGAAATGAAATTAGAGACAATTTTAGCGTTCCTGTCTGGACTTGGCGAGTTGGATTAAAATTTAGTTTTATTTTACGGGCGGTTTGTTTTTAATAATAAAATATGTTGTGGCGGTTTACCAAAAAAGCTTTGATTTTACAGGGACTTTACTGCATGAAAAAATAATGACCAACACTTGCATGCAAAGCAACCTTGTGCGTGACTTGTATTGTGGCCCATCGCATTAGCATTAGAGTGCGCATGGAGGCTTTCCAGCTATGAAGTACTTGAACTTTTTCATCTTCGTATTGCAGTTCCTGAGCGAGCTCACACGCGGGTTCCAACCTGATCGGCAGCATGACGACAACTTTGCTGCTTTCCGAGTGCCAGTCAGCGTTTCACCCATCGACACGTGCACCCCTACTACGGTGTCAACCACCGATAAGAACTGCCGCTGCATCGAAGGACTCAACCGATCACCAAGGTCATCTACGGCATCGACACCACCTGTGTCGCCTATAAGAGCCGACTTCGACGCGCTGCATGCCAGTGGCATGATGCCAGTGGCATGGAGGCTTTCCAGCTATGAAGTACTTGAACTTTTTCATCTTGCTATTGCAATTCCTGAGCGAGCTCCGACGCACATTTCAACCTGATCGGCAGCATGGTGACAACTTTGCTGCTTTCCGAGTGCCAGTCAGCGTTCCACCCATCGACACGTGTACCCCTGCTGCGGTGTCATCCACCGATAAGAACTGCCCCTGCATTGAAGGACTCAACCGATCACCAACATCATCTACGGCATCGACACCACCTGTGACGCCTAAAAGAGCCGATTTCGACGCGCTGCTTGCCAGTGGGCATGAAGGCTTTCCAGCTATGAAGTACTTGAACTTTTTCATCTTGGTATTGCAGGTTAGCAAATAGAAATCCTGTCATTGTTTCCGTTCTAATAATATTTGCCTTTTTAGGCTTCTATGCCCTGAAGCCTGCATTGAATCATGTACAGTGTTGTTACTCCTTGTGTGCGTGACGTGGAGAGAAATCTAGGCCCTATGTCAAAGGTTGAGGTTGAATTTGTACAAGATCTCAACAACAATGTCCTTTACTTTGTTTTACTCGAGTAATTTTACTCGAGAGTAAAATAACCTCACTTCAACAAGAAGTGCTCGAACTCAAGGCAAAGTTAAAACAAACCGATGTAACACTCTTAGCGGTTTCCGAACAGAATGCTCTGCTAACTAGCCAAGTCAGAGAACGACTTAAACAAACCGATGAGTCTCTTCTAACGGTTACAGGGCAGAACGCTCAGTTAAATAACGACGTAGCTTCAATAAAGTTGAAGGACAGGGACGCTGCCACAAGTGAAGTGCCTCAGTTTTCGGCCGCTCTACGTGATCTATCTAATCTAAAAACGCGCTGTAATGATGCGGAGGGCAGGTCCCGTAGATCTAATCTCTTATTCTTCGGTCTCCCTGATAAAGATAAGGAAACTTGGAATCAGTCCGAAGGTTTGGTCGTCGAACTGTGCTTCGAAAAACTCGGCATTCGTGTTGACCCAATCAGAATCGAAAGAGCGCATCGTTTGGGCTCTTTCGACGAGCAAAAGTGCCGCCCAATGTCTTTTAAGTTGTCATCATTTAAAGAAAAAGAAAGTATAATGTCATCAGCTTACAAACTAAAAAAACACGCCTTTTTCTATCAATGAGGATTTCCCGGTATCCGTCCGACTCGCGCGCCGCAATCTGCTTGAGTTTGCCCGATCAAAGGGTTTGCCCTTTAGACTTCGTCCCGACAAGCTGTTGATGGATGAGAAGTGCTTTATATTTGACACGGTGCAGAGTTTGGTTCGAGAAAAAAAAAAAAACAAGCGTCAACGCCGCTTTCCTTTCCCGCCGCACCCCCATCAGGTTCTGTCGACCAGAGTGAAACGCATCTGTGATGTGCCCATTGAGCATTCTGTACTGTTCACAAACATTAGAAGTCTCATACCTAAGAGGGAAGATGTGCACTCTTTGATTGATACATGCAACGCGGACTTTGTTTTTCTTACTGAAACCTGGTTGAACCCTGATATCACTGACTCAGAATTGTTTCCTCCACATTTTGGTTTTCATGTTTACCGAACTGACCGCGTCGGAAAGAGAGGGGGAGGTGTTCTTTTAGCTTTGAATAAACTTATCCCCATCAAGGCTTATCTCGGTAGAAACAAGCCTGGAAATCGTCTGGGTATGGCTTACCTCTAAGCCAAGTATTATAACGGGTGTATGTTACAGGGCCGCCAGATTGTGTTAGGGATTTGATAACTGAGCTACATAAGTGTCTCTTTCAGCTTATAAGCCTTTATCCTAGTGCCATCCTTGTTCTTCTTGGAGACTTTAATTGCCCAGACATTGATTGGACTTCCCTCTCCTCCGGCAGTGCTTTTTCCTATGCTCTCGTTGACCTTTGCCTTGACTTTAATTTTTCCAACGTTATCACTCAACCAACAAGAACTACCGAAATCTGCAGCAATGTGCTGGATTTGTGCCTAACGCAAGAGCCAGACCTTATCAGTAATGTTACATACTTACCCGGCATTAGTGACCATCTTATTATCGAATTAACACTCTCCCTTACCACTCCTCGCAAATCACGCTATACTAAATTCATTCGGAATTACGCGAGTGCCGACTATAGCTCTATCAACTCGCAACTGGAAGACTTATACGACACGTTCTCTCACGGTTTTGAAGAAAGATCTGTCAACGCTAACTGGACGCTGTACAAAGATAAACTAATTCAACTTATTGAGTCTTTCATACCACTCCCTCATGTCATCTCTGATAACAACAATCCGTGGTATAACAAAACCATTCATAAACACTCGAACAAAAAGAAAAGGCTTTATAGACAGGCTAAATGTCGCGACACACTGGAAGCCTGGAACGAATACCACGATTGTGCAACAGGATACACAACAGCTATAAATGAAGCGAAAACCAAATTCTATACTCGGGACCTCTCCAACATTTTGGTTAACTAGCCAAAGAAATTTTGGAAGATTATTAATCCTTCTACGTCGTCTCCCTTCCAATTCAGTGACAACAGCGGGCATAATCTTTCCGATCAACAAAGTGCTCTTTCACTTAATAACTTATTTAGTTCTGTCTTTACAGAAGAAAACCTGCGTAATATTCCTGTCCCACGCCAGTCATTGCACGCTCCTATGGGGCCATCACCTTTGACTATGCCGGCGTCCTGAAAGCAATTGAGAACTTGAAGCTGTCTTCCAGCTCGGGGGATGACCAAATCAATTCGAAGGTTTTAATAAACACGAAACACACTTCGGCAGCTTTTCTTTGTGACATATTTTCCCAGTAAATTAAACTTTCTGAAATTCCGAAGGATTAGAAAACTGGAAACATAACCCCTGTGTTCCAATCTGGTGACCGCCACCAAATTACAAACTATCGCCCCATCTTCCTAACTAGCATACATCTAAGCTCATGGAACACGTGCTTTACTCCTATAGAATCAATTATTTAGAAGATAACAACCTCCTTTTTAATCACCAACATGGTTTTCGGAAAGCGTACTCTTGCGAAGCCCAACTAACGGCGTTTCTTCATGATATTCATGCAGGTTTTAATACCAACATTCAGACTGACGCGATTTTTCTCAACTTTTCTAAAGTTTTTGATTGGGTCCCTCATCAACGTCTTAAAATAAAACTTAACGAATTTAAGATCCATCCCGCTATCGTAAATTGAATACCCGAATTCTTGACTAACCGCACCCAGTAGACCACCATTAATAACTCTGAATCCCCCTCGTGCCCGGTAACCTCAGGCGTCCCTCAGGGTAGCGTACTTGGGCCCTTACTCTTTTCAATCTACATCACTGATATTCATGAGCACATATCGTCATCAGTTCGGTTATTTGCAGACGACTGCGTAATTTATTGGCCCATTCTCTCGCTCGACGATCACCCTACCTTGCAAACAGAAATTCCACAAGTTGTTCAATGGTCTAATAAATGGCAGATGACTCTTAATTTCGACAAATGTAAATCCCTTTCGTTTTCTCGTCGTGCTTTTTAACCTTTTTTTACCATTTTAACGCGTCCCCCATCACCGTTTGCAGTTCACATAAATATATCGGTATTCATTTCACATAAGACCTTTCATGGACGTCTCACATCAGTAATATAATGGCAAACGCAAACCGTACCTTCGGTTTTTTTGCACCGAAAGCTGTAACCCGCAACACCAGAGATAAAACAACTAGCATACTCAACTTTAGTTCGGTCTAAGCTTGAATTCGGTGCCCCTGGCAATCTTACCTATCTAACAAACTTGAATCCATCCAAAACTTCGCGCTTTGTTTTATTTGTTCTGATTACTCACCATTGACGCGCATATCTGGATTGCTCGAAGCAGCTAAACTTAATACCATTTCATTGAGGTGCCGAGTGTCCCCGTCTCTCTCTCCTTCACCGAATCTTTCACCATAACATGCCTCCTCCTGAATCACTGCTTTTACCCCCGTTGCAGATTTTACCCCGCTTTGACCACTCCTGCAAGTTGCGGCCCAATTTTTCGTCAACTACTTCATACAGTAATTCAACTTTACTTTTGGCAATAAACGATTGGAACATACTACCAAATGACATTGTTACCATAACTGACACACATAAATTGGCCGCCTCTGTGACCACTTTCATTTCTGCTTTATCCGACTAGTTCCCCCTTCTATTGTGTTGAAATTGCATGCGGAAGTGTTCGATTAAGGAAAAAAATAACAAATTGTTTTATTTTTATTGGTGCTGCATCACATGGGTTGAATTCTTTGTTCTCTTTTGTTCGTGACACCGCAAATATATATTGCGATTTTGCGTTCAATAAACTCAGTTGTAAGTCAGCGCTACGTCCGTGTCACTTCTTTGTCTGGTCCTCATTTTTTCGCGCTGTTTTTAATTCCGAGATAAGCGATGGTTTCAGTAAAAGTTGATAGCTCAGTTTGATACATGTGTCCTGTCCCCATTCTTTCCGTCGTCTCCGGTCTTAACAATGTGCAACCTAAACCAGCTCGCCTGTATACTAGCTCTATCATCAATTTATCGAAACAACGGTTTTAATCCGGTTTTCGGCTCGAATTTGAGTTCGGTTCGACAGCCTGGTAAAAATGTCAAGTTACCTGTCTTTATTATAAAGATGACTGTCCCACTATGCTCTTTCCGCTGATATCCAACTGCTAAATAATTTGCGAGAGAAGGTCGAAATTCAGCCATAACAACGAGCATCTCGACTGCTGAGTTTTTATTAAACCAGCATGTTTAGCATTCACCGACGCACGGGACAAAGGCTTCATTGCACTATTCCTAAACCCCGTAAAACGTCCAAGAAAATATTTAAATGGCTCGGAAAAATAACTAAATTGTAAAAAATAGAACAATGATTAGACGAACAAAAACCTTGAAGGATGGCAACATAAGAAAAAATAGGGCTTCAGAACTATGAACTGTCGAATATAAAGCAACGTTGGATCTGTCTAAGTCTTATACTTTAATTGTTTATGCTTGCGCGTCAGCCTTGTCAGGTACGCTCAATCCATTTGGCCCCTCTTTATTAATTTATTTGTTTTGCTCTAAAGCACACGGAAGAAACAGTGTGAAGTCAACTTGGGTAGACACAACGAAAAAGGATGAATCGTCGAAAGTGGACAATTCCCAGTGCCAGGACAAGATGCGCACAAAGAGTGCGACCCTACAACAGAATACCATCAGCTATTGATTTTGAATGTTTTCTTTTTGGTATTTTTCTAACGATGTTAGACACAACTGTGAAATAGGCCTGTAGAATGAATCTGGTTTCTCAGCGAAGTTTTGATCTTTTTCGCGTCTTCTTTTCCCGTTCTGTTTTGTTCCACGTTGTTAGCGCCTATCATTCGCGATTAGCAGACTTTTTTTTCATTTTATTTATCGCTGGAACGTTTCTCGCACACGACACAGCTCGAGGCATTTGAAGCAGACGGACGGCGCTAGAAGGAGGGCGCACCATGCA
This sequence comes from Ixodes scapularis, assembly GCF_016920785.2. NCBI lineage: Eukaryota > Metazoa > Arthropoda > Arachnida > Ixodida > Ixodidae > Ixodes > Ixodes scapularis. The sequence goes on along the minus strand of NW_024609836.1, from coordinate 6,686,913 downwards.
CCGGCGGACCGTAGCAGGATGGTCAATGGAGGGATGGGAAACGGGGCCGAGCTTGGGAGGGACGCGGGAAGCTACGATTTGAAACTTCTTGAAGGTCGATACGCCATGTGTCGCTAAAACTGCAACTAAACCGGAGTGTCCCGGAAAGTTGTTTTTGATACAGAATTGTACAGCATATCTCAAAACAAATGTCGAAAAGGAAGTTTATTATGAAGAAAAAGCACCTTTAAAACGGGTATCAAATTATTCTCAGGCGTCATCTTGAGAAACTAGTTTTTATTTTGAGTACTCGTCCATAGGTGGCGCAATCAAAATTTCTTCACAGGATTTTACAGCACAGCGAGTGGAAAGAGTGACAGATGCGTGTCAAGGCGTGGGCGCGTTTTTTGCGAAATTTACGACCTACACGATGTATTAAGAACACTGCTGAAGATGGCCGTATTAGACAAAAGAATAAAAATGTTTCAAAGTTACTTGGGATGACAGGAACGAAGCTAACTCAGAGTTAATGTAGGTTTGATACAAAAAAATACAAGATTTGAAAAACGAAACAGGAAAAAAAAAAAAAACGAGCTGCGGCCCAGATAGAAATTGTTTTAAAGCACTGAAGACCCGCCACTTCCCTTAATTACTACTACCAGTGTTGTACGCAATACGAAAAGAAGCTATCTATTGAAACTGCAATTAATCTTGGCTAAAAAGTATTTAATTGTAAAAAGTAATTTTAGAATTACTTCAAAAAGTAACTCCTACGTATCTAAATACTTCACATTTTCAAAACGACGTATTTTTCCGCAAGTTGAAAACGTACTTCTTGTATTCTCACTTCGATTGGAGTCCACGGATCAGAAACGACTCATCTTCTCAATCAACCGCTTTTGGTAAACCATTCCCCTGCTGTAGGCTTGCTTCGAGTATTCCTTGCGAGTGATTCTGTGGAAACAAAGCGCGCCATCCGGCATCGAAAGAAAAATCTTCCTTTTACAATCTTCCTTGTACGAAGTCACAGTAGGCAAAATACGTGGTGTTTTGAGAGGTCAATCTAGGTCACAGTATTAAAATGTAACTCCAATTTTTATTTCATTTTTATTAAGCCAGTTTAAGCATCCCTTTTCGTAGCTTCTTGGTACATACCGAACACACAGAACCCTATTTTTTGCGTCCACTGCGCGAGGAAAGACAACAATATTTCAGCATTTTTATAGCACTAAAGTTATAAATAAAGAGTAAAAGCAAAACAAAAAAGCATGATATCGCTCCACCCTGGTCAGGTCGGTTTATTCATATCAATACAAAATTTTATTCGCAATATTTTCGGAGGCATTTATTAAAATTAAGACTCACAGGAATCTCAATTCGGACAAACGAAGTGGGATGTTGGGTTCTCGTTCGGTAAACTGGTGCTTGGCGCGAGTTCATATTTAACATTTACCTGATAATTCGTAGATTTTGTGTAGTTATGAGACCCCATGTTTAGGGGTGTCTCATTTTAGTTGCGCCAGAAGCGTGCGCTTTGTTCAGTATCAATATTTTCTTTGTGAATTTGTTTAGCGGAGTTTTGCTAGCACACATTAACATTGCCAGGGTCAATCATAACATTAAAATGCAAGCCTTTCACCCTTGTTGGTGTTAGAGTGGTGGCAGGTGATAAAACCTGATTGCTCAACTGACGTCTAACTCTTGGTTAACTCAGTTGGTAGAACACTCCACTGGAAATGAAGAGGTCCCGGGTTCGGTACCCGGACCAGGTGGATTTTTTCGGTTGGGTACAAGTCACATAGCTGAGTTTGGAGATTTGTGTTTGCCCTTTGTCACTCTTGTTCCCCTTCTCCAGGGATTATTTTCGTCATTCTTGTCCAGCTTGCTTGCACCTTTCCATTTAATTGCGTTATAATCAGCAACTCCCGACTTCTATTCACCGGTGTGAGTGACGCGAGCATGATTGAATGTTGACATTAACAGCGCCTTATTTTCTGTGCAACCAAGTGAGGGATGATCAAGACTTTCTTCCAAATAATTTGTATATATTACATATTTCGTTACAAGTGTGGTACAGCTATTAAGGTCCTTTGTATGCTCACTTTTTTAAGGCACATTTCTGGAAGAGTTTAATATTATAATGGAGTAGCCGGCTGCATGTTACAGTAGTCCATATCTCTATTTATTCTATTTCATTAGATATGAATAAAAAAATTGCGAGTACTCTATGCATTCACAATACAGTCACTGCAAATCTGACATAGATTATTGGACCCAAATATATCCTTGTCTATCCTGCACTCACTCAAAACGTGTCCGGAAATCCGGACTCTATCCTCATTATTCGCTTTTTTTCCACCGCCGTTCTTGGGCCTGCTTTCCATGTGGTAACTTTAACACACCCCTGGGCTTTCTATGTGGTTCAAGTGATCAATAATGTATTGTTTTTTTTATTACCCTCAGAATGTTTTGAATAGGAACTATGTGTTCATTGCTAATAATTAAAATGTTCATAATATATTCGAGTTAATTATGTGTAACTAATACATTTGTGGGAATCTATGACCTCCACCGGACTTGCAAGTATGTTCACTACAAGAAATTGTTGTTTTCTTTCAAACAACTTTTTTGTCTACGTTTAAAAGTTTTGGAGAAACACCCGTTATAGTAAGCAAACTGCGATAACTCCTAAGGAACAAGGCTCCGATTATGCTACCATAACACCAAAAAATCGGATGTTTGACGTTTTTCTTTATTGATTTTTGTATCAAACACAAAATAGTTGAATGATTAAAACGAAAATAACAGGTTGCCCAACTTGCATGTGCAAGAATAAATACTGAGGGTTCTCATTTACCTTATTTTTACCAATCGAGAACTTGGTGCAGTGGTCGTCGCTCTTCCTTATAATTCTTCTGGAGTTAAAAAAAAGTTTAAATCTTATAATAGCGATTCTGTTCACTAGAAACCTAGGACTATTGCAGATATGTATATGAGGCGAATCAATATGGCTACCCCGACATGTGTTTTATTTCAAATATGGCTGCCCAGTTACTTTTTAACGCATAAGGATTATCGGAGGATGGTGAACGTCTAAGCCGAATCTGCTTGCACACCTGTCGCTATCGAGCCTTTAGGAGACAAGCATGTGGCCTGACGTTGCATCGCATTCGATTTATACACTTACAACCCTTGATTTTATTTATTTATTTATTTATTACCTAATTCACCCAGTGGGCATTACAGTAAGGGGGGCGATAGTACACGAGAAATAGCGCACAACAGCAAAATATACAGAAGATGCCACATAAAAAAAAAATCCTCAGTACAATGCTAACAAACAAAAAATTGATACAACAACGGATGATGGGCACCTTACATCAACATGATAGTGTCAAAGAAGGAGCAAGCAGAAGAATGTTCTACTAAGGCATCCAGGAGCATATTCCATTCATGGATCGTCTGGGAAAAAATGAATACTTTAGGACATCAGTCCTCGCACAGAATTCTCAATTTCTTTTTTGTGAATTATCTACCCTGCGGGAAATGTAGGAAGGCGTTATACAATATTTTGACTTAGTTAGACCTGTGTTGCCATAATAAAGATTGTGCAAAAACTTTAAATGTAGACATTTCCCTCCAAACTGCAAAGATTTCTACCCAATGTGTGCTTTATTTCTGAGGAGCTTTCCCTGAAGTTATAATTATCTGAAACAAATCTAGCCGCTTGGTTCTGAATCCTTTCTACTTGATTAATACGTGTTTGCGTATACGGGTCCCACATAATACCAGCGTATTCTAAAATTGGCCGAACGTAAGAGAAATAAAGAGTCTCTTTCAGGTCTGCAGACATTTGCCGAAAGTTGTGACGGAGGAAATGTAACATGCCGCTAGCTTTAGAACGTAAACCCGTGACGTGGTTATTCCATCTGAAATCATTGGACAACAAAACTCCAAGATATTTTGCCTCAGTAGCAAGACCCAAAGGCTGGTTACCTAGAAGATAAACTGAAGGAATTATTTAACGTTTTCTTGTGAATGTAACATGGATACATTTGGATGTATTAAGAAACATCTTACATCTGTCGCACCACCTTGAAATGGTATCTAGGTCACGCTGTAGAACTTCAACATCTGCGTCTCCGCGTATTTCTTTATACAAAGCACAATCATCCGTATACAACCTGATGTGAGATGAGATTCCGTTTGTAACATCATTTATAAAAATTAGAGAAAGAGGGGGGCCTAAAACTGAACCTTGTGGTACACCCTATGTTACGGTTACATATGATGAGTGAATTCCGTTAATGACGACACGTTGTTTCCTGTCACCGAGATAATTTGCTATCCATTGCAGGACTTTTGTATTAATGTTCAGACTACGCAGCTTATGAAGCAGAAGGGAGTGGACGACTACATCAAATGCTTTCTTAAAAAAAATACAATCAGCTTGAGAGCCTCTATCAAACGAATAAGCAAAGTCGTGATAAAATTCGAGTAATTGTGTATTACATGATAAACCTTGGCAGAAACCGTGCTGAAGGGTAGAAAAAAAGTTATGGTTATTTAGATGACGCGCAAGACTTGAATAGATAATATGTTCGATTATTTTGCAGCATTCACTCGTTAGTGATATTGGCCTATAGTTACTTACATTATTTTTTGCGCCGTTGTTGTCTATTGGAACTACATTTCCACTTTTCCAGTCATCAGGGAAACAGCCGCTTTCTAATGATTTCGTTTATAGTATGATTAGATATGACGCGACGATATCAGCACATGATTTCAAAACCACCTTGGGGATTTCGTCCTGTCCGGTGGCCTTTCCCAATCTGATATTGCCCAGTCTGATATTGATTCTGATAATACAGCGTTCAGTTCCTTTCAGGCTGTCTGGCCGTACGCAGCAGTTAAGCATCTCTCGTCGTTCCTGCCTCGAGTGTGTCGCAATGGCAAACACCGAACCCACCGAATACACGCTGATTCCAGAGCTCTACATTAACGTATCTGCGGCGAAATGGTTTTCCACAGCTGCCGATGTGCTGCGCTCCGTTCAAGGGTCGTTCCCGAGCGGCCCGACCGAGGACCAGCAGTTCCTGGACCTTGGTTGCGGCCCCGGGAACATCACGCGCGACGTGCTGCTGCCCCAGTGTCCACCGTGCCGAAGGTTCGTCGCCGTCGACATGTCGAAGGACATGCTAAAATATGCGAGAGAGCATTTCTACCACCCTAAGATCATCTACGACACCCTCAACATTATGTCGGACGACCTCTCTGACTTTGTGGGGCGGTATGGGCTCTTCGATCGCGTCTACGCGCTCCACCTCCTGAACTGGCTGAAGGACCAGGAGCAGGCGCTCAAGAACATTGCCAAGCTGATGAAGCCGGGAGGAGAGGCACTCTTTACTTTCAGGACGAGTACCCCGCAAATGAGGTTTCGGAAGAAGTTGGCCGGAATGCCGCACTGGAGCAAGTACGCCAAGGTAAATGTTAATAAAAAAGGATGGGGCTGTTTTGCTGCGGTGCTTCACTCCAAACTACTAGAAAAAGGCCAGTAGCATTTTGACGCGTCTTGTATGAAGGTCATATTCTGCAGATTAAACTATAACAAATATCGAACCCCCACTCAGCGCTTGTTAATAGCACAAGGGGGCCATTTAGTTTCTCTTTCCTTAGACAAACGTTTTCCTCTCTTTCTCGGCATCTCATTGGCCGACTCTCACGCCGAGCCTCAGTGGGCCAGCGCTTCTATTCAGAAGTGTCATCTCCCGTCCGCTTTGTTCACTTGAGAGGCATTGTGATGAAGGCCAGAGCAAAACATAAAATGTCAAGGCTTCTTTGAGATGAATACCTGAAAGCAGATCCAGCAGATCCGAGCATGTGTGCTACCTGCGGTGAGTAGCGGCTTAAACCAGGCAGTTTTTACCATTTTTGCTACCTGTGCCTGAAAAAATATATTTTTCGGGCGTATTTTTTTTTGTTGAAACTTACACTTATAAAATTTGAGTGTGATTTTTGCATGACCTAAAGACACCATTGTGAAAAGGTTCCGTGCACTCCGTTTATTGGAGTGTTCATACGAATTTGTGTTCGCCAATCAACTACCACCATATGCAGGTGGTAGTTGATTGAGATGTTTGTCAGCACCTACGCGGCTTAAAGACGATGTCGAGCGCGATGAGCAAGCGCCACTCACGCGATCGGCTCAATTTAAGCGAAAGATAGAAGATTGAGAATTTTATATTCACTTAAAAACAAAGATCTGAAATCCCTTCTGATAAAAATAGCAATGCCTTTATTTTGAAACTCCCGAGCAAAAACGGCTAAGATTTCTGCGCGCAACATATGGAGAGTATTTCTTCATTTCTCTATAAGTGTAGTGACATATTCACCTACGAATTTATTCATTTATTTGTGTACTGAACGTTTTTACTTATTCAATTTTTTGTTTGTTTATTTATGTACTGACTTATTTAGTTATATAAACATTTCTTTATTTACGGTAAATATATTGGAAGTTGCGGCACGATGCGGTTAGTATATTTCACTGCACACGGAGTTATACAAAAGTAGGTAATTAAATATAGAAGAAACACAATAGCAATATGTCATATATAAGTATTCACATTACTTATTGTATGGCCACTTTCCGGTCTGCAGTTTTTTTTCGGAACTTTGCTAATCCACTCTTTGCGAAGTAGGGGAATAAAAATACTTCAGCTTTAACGAATTGATTACGAGTGAAGACGATCGAATTTCCGAGTTATTCAATACTGAAAAGAGATTTTGGTTATACTGGAATAGCAGTTAAACTAGGGTAATTTGATGGTGTAATTTGATTGTCATCTGTCAATTTATTTGTACATAATTTCCACAAAACGTAATGTATTTATTTTCATATACTAAACATAGACTTGCTTGGACAAATGTTATCTTTTTAAATTTTACTAAATAAAATAGAACAACGGTAACAAATTTTTCGCTTTCTTCTGTCTCTTATTAGAGCAGATGATACCAGAATGAACCATATTCTGCAAATTAAAATAAAGGAGAGTTCCAGAAAGTTTTTTTAACAACCCAGACTCAATATAGTTTTTTAATATCCGAACTTTACTTTACCCAGCATGCTTTTAAATACACATAAATTAGGAAAGGCAATAAATGAAACTGCAAATTAGGATGATTCTACATCAGAAATAAATTTTCCTTACGCTTTCTAGTGGGTTGACGCCACGTGTAAAACTTGTAGGCCATTCATGCAATTTAAAAGTAAATAGACTGACACAAAAAAGTTACATTCTGCTGGAGTGAACTTCTACTGCACACTTCTTACAACTTCAAAACACTGTAACCATACGAGAAAAAGTTCAAGTATTCCAATTTCGTCAACTGTCGTCACATATTCAGTGGTGGTAGCCATATTCAGAGTGTAAAAAACGGGTGAGACGAAAATATTTTAGTGTACAATACCTTGGCAAGAAAAAAGTAATTCCCATCAACTGCTGCATACATACGAATTGCAACTGGAAATAAAAACACAATTTAATTGCTGATGAACGCCCACAAGTAAGCGTTCCTCTAGTCAGATTGCTTTACAAGAAAGCAATTAGAACGTAACAAAATTATTTCTTAAAAAAGTGCGTAACAGCATGTAATGCCATTGTTTATATCAGCACCTTACGTAACGAACTTCTCTGAAAAGAAAATTAGTATAATTTTTTGTATTAAATTTTCAAAGGAATGTATCAAACTGGGTTAACAAAACTTGTCATTTACTTGACTAAGAACGTATCAATGGAGATAATAGAATTGAAAGACTAATAGTTTGTGGAAGCAAATGTTTACTTTATTTTAGTATGTGGCAATAAGGCACTCTGAGCAAAAATGTGACAAATATTATTTGCAACTTAAAATAGAAACTACATTTACCTAATTATTTGCATTTGTATTTTTGTCTTTCTTCCCTTCTTTCCAGATCTGCGAAAATTGCAATCCTCCAACCGTGGACCTTGCTGGGAAAGAGGCCCTCGTCTCTTACATAACAGGCATTGTGAAGAAAGCAAACTTGACTTTGTCTATCTGCGAAGTCATACGTGACCCATACGATCTCCACGCAGGCCTGGGACACTTAATTCGTAAACAATCATTTCATACCTAAATTTGAAGAGACAGTGTTCAGTGAATTCAAAATTGGAAATATGAAACTAAAAAGAAGAGCGAACGGTCTATGTCTTTCGACAGTTTCCTCCTGGAATCTCCCTTTGTGCTTCTATATTTGGCATCTTTCAATTTTTTTTTATTTTCTTAGTCACTCACGTTCTTGCATTCATGTATCTGTGAATATGCGGCAAGTGTGTGTACGTTTAGGAGGGTTCAAAATTTACTTTTAGATATAAACTTGACTTTCTTTTGGAAAATAGGCTTCAAGTGTGCTAAGAAATACACTTGAAGCTTGATTGTTAAAGAATAAACGTACAGTCTTGAAAATTTAAACAAATTTCCATTTTTTTTAAGTCACACATAAAATTGAAGCACCAGAAGTTAAATTGAGAATTTTATTTTGAGGCATAAAAAGTGGGAAGTGTCTTGAAGTAAGTGATGTTTTCGCTGAGGAGAGACAGTGTGTGTAAAATAATAATATAATAATTATCCTTTATTTTCCTTTTTATTACAAAATGAAAACGTTAGAAAAGAGGGTAATAAGCTGCTACAGCAGCTTATTAGTTAAACTTAGTTAAACTTAACTAGTTAAACTTAGTTAAACATGACATTGCAGAAATTTAAAAAGAAGTGTTGTTGTGTTTTATTATTAATTTTATTTTTAGTAGAAAGTTTATTTCTATCGCACGCTACATTATAACTCACCAACAGCCGAAATGTGTGCAGCTGTTCGATAGGAATTACATTATGCTTTAAAAAGAGTTCCTCAGAAGGATGCAAAAAAGAGACATTGGAAACAACTCAAAAAGCACCTCTTTTGGGTTAGTAGTAGTCTTGTTACATTATGTTTTGTTTTTTGGCCCCAAACTAAATGACAATATATATAGTGAGTGCAAACCAAAGAGTAATATAAAAAAAATGTTACACTTGTTGAAAAGACATGACGGTTTTTACAAAGGAGGCCAATAGTTTTACCAGCTTTCGTAGGGACATATTCAACGTGCTCATTCCATGATAATGATTTCGTGAAAAATACTCCCAGCGTTTTTATCGACTTTACCACCTGTAGTGTTGAAAAGCATAAGGTTATTTGAAAGGAATAAGATATTTGTCTACCTTGAGGTCGAAATAGCACGCCTTAAGACTGTTGCATATGCGGTGCAACAACTTACCTTTTTTATTTATCGTGTATCACCTAATAATCAGGCAATCGCGCACAATTACAATCCTCATCTATATCTTAAAGTGGCAGGGGTGGAGGGTTAACTCAGGATTTCTGAGTTCTGTAACGCGAGCGCGAGTTTTGGCCCCACTTGCGCCGGGCTGCGGTGCCCTCGGAGTGTTCTGCAGAGTACCCCTTACTAAACTTTTTTTTCTTGTCTATTTGGATTCTTCTATTTCTGCAGAGGACTTGATGGCCACAAACCCCATAAGGGCGCTTGTGACAAAGGAAGAAGAGTTGCTTCTTCTTCAAGACGCAACCGAAGAAGCAACACGACTGTGGGCCGGTAAAGAGGCCGACGCTTCTCTTTTGGCGGTCAGCGGCTTTGTGGTACGAGCTTCCAAACCTGAACTCTGAAAGCTGACATAACTTGAATGCGGATGGCGCCAATTCTGGTGGCTCCAGGTGGATTCAAGTTTTTGGCAGGTAGCCCGAAGTTTCGATTGCTCTCGACGTTTTGCAGATCAGCGTTCATATTCATGGTACTTTGACGTGAGTACAATACCGTTCAAATAAAGTTGTGGATCTCGTGCGTTCGCACTAATTGAAATCTTTTTTTGAATGCAGGTAAATATGTGTTCAATTCAAATTCTTGGCCTTTGGTCATCCACGTGTTCACTGAAGTGAGCCCTGTAGGACTATGTTTTATGCTATAATTTGATTAATGCAATTAAGTCTATGGCGTTCCGAGAATACGCGCATAAAACAGCGCATAAGCACAGGAGGAAGAAACAAGAACATATTAAAGAGCACTGACTCCCAACCTATGCAGTTTGAAACAAAGAGAAAGAGGAAGCTTCCGACATAAAACCCACGCGTACCCACAAGGAAAAAAAAGGTAGAAGAAAAACGGATACATTACTAAGTTTCGGCAGAAACGGAGAAACGGCATTATAAGGTCACGACGAAAAAGAGATGAAAACAAAAGAAACAAAGGTGACAATAAAAACAGAAAAAAACATTAGTATAAAGTACAGGCCGGCCAAGATCACTTGTACGCACTGGCTATAGGAACTCGACCTCCTTGTCATTCAAAGATAGTGAAGGGTGACCCACACACCGATGTCCTGATTTTTGGATGTGTTAGTCTTCACAAATTTCTCTAGTTCCCGATCTCGATATCGTCCTAATATTGTTGTGTCCGAAAAAGTTGGTGAGGACTAACAGGTGAGGCTGTGTAGGGGCAAGAGGCCTGCCACGATGGCGTGCAGTGAATAGAAATGTTCACGGAGTCGCCATTAAGACATTGTCGAGTGTGTCTTATATAACAACCACAACACGGTAGGGGGACCATGTACACAACACCTAGTGGGCAGGGAACAAGCTGGTGCTTCTGACGTTTCTGGCATTTTAGTGTTGAGTGATTGTCAATAACGGAACTCACTTTAGAACAGATATTGGCTATATTGTAGGCAGGAGAAAACACCACCGGGACCTCGTACCTGCTGGCAACTTGTTTTGAAGTGTGGGAAAATTTTGGAATGCAGGGAACCACTACCGAGCACTTCCATTGTAAATAAAGTCTTCGCTTGTGAATCCCCTTCACTTTCCGTAACAGGGACCCCAACACCTCAACAAGCACCAGCGAGGGGAACCCAGACGCCCTTAGGCGTCCAAGCTGAGACCCGCAACTATCCTTGACCAGATGGTAACAGGACGTAAACAGGGCGAGATCCTAAAATGGAGATAATTATGCCTCTTACGACCTTTCAATGGGAGGACGTGTACGGAAAAATGCCTTTTTTGACCGGGGAGAAAACGAAAAGCAGAGTTGATTGTGCTGGACGGATAATGAAAGATCCAAAAGTGATCTTGGCAGGCCTGTACTTTACCCAAATATTAGAGCGCAGCTCTTAGGGGCCCGTTCCCGGCTTGAGCGGCGTCGCCGTCGGCGTCGGCGGCGTCGCCGTCGGCGTAACCGCGCGGTGCGTTATGGGTAACTTTCCCCGCTAAATCTAGCGGACAAATTTCCCTGCTAAATCTAGCGGAAAATATTCCCCGCTAAATCTAGCGGAAAAAGTTCCCCGCTAAATCTAGCGGAAAAATTTCCCCGCTAAATCTAGCAGAAAAATTTCCCCGCTAGATTTAGCGGAAAAATTTCCTCGCTAAAAGCGGAAACATTTTCCCCGCTAGATTTAGCGGAAAATATCCCCCTAAATAGCGGAAAAATTCCCCGCTAAATCTAGCGGAAAAATTTCCCCGCTAAATCTAGCGAAAAAATTTCCCCGCTAAATCTAGCGGAAAAATTTTTCCGCTAAATCAAGCGGAAATATTTTCCCGCTAAATCTAGCGGAAATATTTTCCCGCTAAATCTAGCGGAGAAAATCTAAATCTAGCGAAAAAATTTCCCCGCTAAATGGAGCGGAAATAATTCCCCGCTAAACCTAGCGGAAAACTCTCCCCGCTAGATCTAGCGGAAAAATTTCCCCGCTAAATGTAGCGGAAATAATTCCCCGCTAAACCTAGCGGAAAACTTTCCCCGCTAGATCTGGCGGAAAAATTTCCCCGCTAAATCTAGCGAAGAAAATTCCCCGCTAAATCTAGCGGAAAAATTTCCACGCTAAATCTAGAGAAAAAAATTTCCACGCTAAATCGAGCGGAAAAATTTCCCCGCTAAATCTAGCGGAAAATTTTTTTCTGGGGGTCACATGACCCCACAAGGTCACGCGACCCCCCCCCCCCCCCGCCCCGAGAACAGGTGACCCTCAGTACCCTTCCATCTTCCTCCTCAAGAGCTGCGCTTCAATTCGGTGTTACATGGAGTTGTAAACAGCTTTCTTTTTTTGTTCTGTTTTTCTTGTTGTTTTTCTTTCTTTTTTCTTTCACTTCTTTTTTGTCGTGACCTTATAATGTTGTTGTTTTTTTCCTTTCTAACGCAACTTAGTAATGTATCTATTTTTCTTCTTTCTTTGTTTTGCCTTGTGGGCGCGCGTATGATGCATGTCTCAAGCTTCCTCTTTCTCTTTCTTTCATAGCACATAACGGAGGAATGAGCGCTCTCCCCCTCCTGTGTTTTACTTTCTTCCTCCAATTTAGGCCCGGGCGACAAAAATAGCCTCGGAATTTCTGTTTCTCATCCTGCCCAAGAGATGGCGCTTCGGCACCTTTTGGTGGTGCTCGGAAAAGCTCCGCGCGCATTGGACGTAGAAGGAACGTCGAGTGTGGGAAGCCCGTTCCTGGTCACCGGACTCGTGCTGAGCTGACCAACCTACTGGCAAGTGTTTCAGAGAACCGGGTCACGGGCGGGCACGGGATTTAGGCCTACATTGTAAATAGTCATGATTTACACCCTTTGACTGCTGAGGATACTTTTACACAAAGTAGAAGGTGCAAGAAGGAATTGTACAAACAGCGTCACAAACTTAGCTGAACTAATTTTGAGACGCTGTCTGTTCGTTTGATTCTTGTCCCTGGTGGTTTGCGTTCAAGTGTCCTTACCAGTGTCATTGTTTATACATCATGATTAATATGCAGCAACACGCCTGCATATTGACCATTTTAGAGTTCAGCTCTTAGGCGCTCGTTCCCGTGTTTCGCGGCGTCGCCGTCTGCGTAACCCCGTGCGTTGCATTATGGGACGCCCAGACCTACACTCGAATTCAATTCCCCGCTAAATTTACCGTAGAAAATGAATTGGTGTGTAGGTCTGTGGCGTCCCATGATGCAACAATACGCATTCAGTTTCCCAGCTAAATTTGGTGGTAAAACTGGCGTCACATTACCTCAACACCAATTCAGCTTCCCCGCTAATTTTAGCTGAGAAACGAATTGGTGTTGAGGTCAACTGACGTCAATTTTCTCGCTAAATCTAGTGAAAAAAACTGAATTTGTTCACAGGTGACATGACACGAAGTCGTGTGACGGTCGTTTTCCCCGCTAAATTTAGGGGTGAAACTGAATTGGTGTTGAGGTTGCGAGGTGTCAAGGAGGAAAGGGAGGGAAGGGTCCTCCATACACTTGCCTCCTCCTCCTCCGCCTCTTTCACTCCTCCTCGTCCTCTTCTTCTTCCCCTCCTCCTCCGCACCCTCCCCCTCCTTCTTCTGCGTATCCTCCCGTCACGCTATATCGCGAAATCAAAATGCCTCCTAGCTGCGCTCTAATTTCGCATCACAGATATATGTAAACGTCTTTCAATTTCTTTATTGTAAATTGTCTTGGCAAGTATATTGCTTACGTTTTATTGTAGTGTTTCTAGTATATGTGCATTGTTTTGTGGCGCGTAATAAACGGGAGCTGAATTTTTCGTCTTCAGGTGGACGGACTTCGTTATGTTTGTGCACGACACCTGGTCAACGGACCACCTGGGACCGACTTGCCGGCGGCGACACGCATTTTCACCCAATCCCCATTACTGATCATCTACTTTGAAAATAATTACAAAATTGTTGAGAACAATTTACCTAATATTCAAGTACATAACGTGTTGCCTGTATTTTTCGGTATTTTATTTCTAAGTTGCCATTTATCTATAGTGGTGTAAATTTGTAAACGTCCTGTCGCACAATCAAGATACGTTTTATAATTAACGGTACAAAAATCATTCAACAAATCTAAGCGTTGTAAAGCTCATGTCAGGTGGAATAAAAGCTATGGTTTTGAACATAACCCAAGCAAAAACCACATACCAGTAAAACAACTTCTTTTTCTTCTGCGTTATAATTTATATAGAAACGCAATAGTTTTTTTGTTTTCGTTCTGGAGTGAAATATGTGGAACGTATAAGGATTCCTTAAATATTCGTGCTTTCAAAGACCGTTTTTATGCCTCGAGAACTTAGCTGAAGGGCCACAAAGCCGAAGTGCCTTTGAAAGCTTTCACACGCATTTTATTTGATGTAAAACTTTCTCGGTTTATGGGAATCATTTATGCGACCGGTCTCGCTGAGCGAATAACAATATTTATTGTCACCTGCTTTTAGAAAAAGTTTGAATGCTTCGTTTAGAATTAAAAGACAGAGTTAAAAGCAGCGCTTATAGGGGGCGAAGCACCGGCATTCAGGACTTCACGCACTGCCATAAACCGCAATCGGAGAGACAGCGACCTTTGTCAGCGCGAAAGTACCTTTCTCGGCACTCAAGTTTATTTTATCGGCTGAAGGTCGAGCTGAAAACACGCTAAATAGTTTTTGTTTAACTCGTATTAATATTTTTTTTTTCAGATTCACCTGCCTAATATTTATCTTTTTTGATAAAAGTAGTCTTTTCTGTGTTCAAATATTTCATTACCGTGTGAAAAAAAAAAAAAAAACTGCTAGAGAGGGTATGAATCGCCCTTTGTTTACTACGGGACTGAACTGGATCTGAGCAATATTTCCTAAACCAGAACAAAAACCGAAACGAAAAACAATTGGGTTAGGCTTTTTTATTAAAGATAAACACCGCCACTTTTGTTTGTGCCATACGCACATTATTCCCGTCAAGCCCACTTGTTTAATTTATATAAAACATTGTGATCGTAAACATTTGCTCACATGATTAGTAATGTTATCTATTCATGTGCCCCCAATAGGAATTTCACTCTGCTAAAACGGCGTCATTGGAGTATTTGAATCGTAACTTCAGGCCATAGTATACATAGGATATAGGTAAGGATTCACGACATTCAAGCAGTGTAAAGTACAAAATGTTTACGTTAAAGCCAAGGTTGTAAAAGTTACTTTATGAACATCTATCTGATGCTTTAGAGTTTATTGATGGCAAAAGATACTGGCAATAAATCCCACGTAAGGCATTACAGATATTTTTATGTGCAGATGAATATTTCAAATGTGCTTTCTTATTTCACATTGCAACTCTTTTTTTTAAACGTCGGTAAAAATTAAGGCAAATTGTTATTAAACATGATATACTACCAGCAAGGGTGTGCTTTCAATTAAACGTCACCTCGAAATTCAACCTAAACTTCGCGTTTTCTTCCTGAATCGCGCCCAAGTTTTCTCGAAGACTCAAAGAGATGCGAAATACGCTTAAAGGACTGCTTAAAGGGGTTACGACACCAATAGTTGGCAGCCGCGACGGCACAGGGCTGCGACTCTTAAAACTGCTCAGCTTTAGAGGTGTGCCTTTATTTCTTTGTTACTTATATCAATTAGGTGTTACCGTCGCCGCTGCCACAGCTATTATTGTTTCATTTGAGACTGTCTATTTTTTATTTTATTTTGTTGACTAGTGATTTAACATGTCGAAAGAAATTTCAAAACTACTGAAAGACCTGAGGGAGGAACTTCAGCAAGTGTGGAATGCCTTTAGGGTGACGCCGGAGAGAGACATTAGAGGTGACATTCGGCAACTGCGGACTGGTCTTAAAGAAGCCGAAGAGAGTATGAACTTCATAACCATGAATTTGAAGACATGAAAAAAAAAAAAAGATTAAGAAAGTTGTAGATGAACATGTCGCACTTAAAAGAAAAGAATATTGAACTGTCACAACGGTGCGACGAAATGAGAGTTGCAGAACTGCCAGGAACGACTGACCAAAACAGAACAATACTCAAGAAATGCAAACTTGGAAATTAAAGGGATTGTGAAACGTGACAGTGAGGGGCTTCTAGATTCGATGGGAAAGCTAGGCAAGTTCATCGATGAACCGATCGTTCAAGCGGACATCGCCGCGTGTCACCGGGTGCCGAACCGCGATGATGGAAAATCTAACATCGTACTGCAGTTCATGAACCACGCAAAGCGCGATGCCGTTCTTTATAAAGCTAAACAGAAGCGTCTCTCAAACTCTGATATAGGCCTTGACACAGACGCACCTGTATTTGAAAATGAACATCTTAGCCCCACTTCAAAGCTTGTTCTTTGAAAAGCGATAAAAAAAAACAAAAAAAGAAAAAAAAAAACAAAAAAACGTCAGTGCAACTGGAGCTTTGTGCGGGTACAAAACAGCAAGATTTTTGCTCGTCAAACGAAAAGCTCTCCACTTGTTCAAAGTATCAACGAAGATGACGTCGAGAAGGTTCTACAGGTTATCTTTGCTACTTTACAGTATTTTGTTTTCTTCATAATTTTATGCAAGGCATAGAGCTTGTTCTGCCCGATAACGTAAATCAGTGCCTACTATCTAGAGATGACACTCATGTCTTTCACTGAAACGCTCGTTCTGTAAAAAAGAAACATGATTCAATCTTATCATTTGTGGATCGTTGCCGCGTATCGTTTGATATCTTGATGTTCACGGAAACCTGGTATCAGCAGGACGCTGACATGCTTATCCTGCCGGGCTACAAGCATTTCTTTCTGAAGCACAAAGAGAGGCGCGGTGGTGGTGTCTTATTTGATGTGAAAAGTTTTATTGCGTGTGAATTACTCGAGGGTTTTCCTTTAATTTCGAGCGAGTATGAAGTATTAAGCAAAAAATGTGGAAGGAACATTGTGGCTGTTGTATACCGCCCACCTTCGGCGGATTTCGGAAATTTTATTTGGTTTCTTGAGATCTTTTCGGAATACATATCAGTAAATAACTACCGCCTGATCCTCGGGGGCGATTTCAGTGTAATATATTAGATGATTCCTTTGAAACAAGCACGCTCAGTAATACGTTAAATTTTATGGAATTACATAACGTTCTTTCATTCGCGACCAGAATTAACATTATCTACGTCAAACGCAATTGACCTATTGATAACAAATGTTTCGACCAAAGTCATAGTGGCTGGTACCATTAGCTGCGACACCAGTGATCACGCTCCAATTTTTTTTGGTCGTTATTTAAACATGAATCTTTAAAATATACTGCCAAGCGCGCAGCTGGCCAAGTAGGCTGCGCGCGAGTGGCCTAACAGTTATCGCGCTTGCTTCCCACGCAGAAGGCCAGGTTTCGATTCCTGGTCGCGGCTACACATTTTTGTTGACAGTGTAATTTGATGTTCTGGTGAATTCAAGAACCGTCTTGCTGATTCGAGGTTAGAATGTTCTACTCGCCGAACCTTCTACGCCGAACGATCCAGAAACCCACGAGGGTACTGTCGTGAGCAAAAGTCTGGATAACACGGGAGCGCCGACCGAATTGCATCGCCGCGCTCCCTGACGGCGCGGCGCCTGGTGCCGAGACCCGCGCAATGCGCACGCGCATCCTTTCTTATCTGCTGGCCCACTCGACCGCTCGCTACACCGCGATGCGCTCATGAGCGATTAAATGGGCGCTAGGTGCCGCCCCGGGAACCGAGATTCTGAGAGCCTCGCTCACCGCTCGGGACGAGCTCGCGTGCTCCGCGCCACGCGCCGTTCGCGCATATTTTTCCCGCGACTCGGCGACGCGCTAAAAACGGTCGTTTATGTTGATGCAGCCGCAATGAATTGCAGAACTTGTATTCGCGTACTCGAGGCAGCCTTGGGCTTCCTTCCGAGTGATCATGCACGCGCGGTAAAGGGGTGAATGACGAGCCAAAAGAAAACGCCAAATAAGAAAGAAATATTTATTCAACCCCCCTCCCAAGAAAACACAAGAAACAAAACGGAAGGAAAAAGAGGCGCTGGTTCAGTTTGGGTGGCTCGTAATTTTTATATTGTTGATAGCGTCCGAAAGAATCGAAAAAGCATCACTTTCCTGCTAAAACTTGCAATTCTGTTGTGTAATCGCAAAGCAGAAATGGAAATATGTCCCCCTCTGCTGCCGTGCGCGGCGGCCATGGGAAACGCGCCGTGACGGTGACGCGGGGATTGCTGCAGCTCAACGCCTCACGAAGAGCAGTAGAGAAAGAAAGAGTAAACATCCGTGGGGAGAGCGCACGGAAACCGGTGCATCCTCACGTCGACGTCACTGAGCACGTCAAGTAGAGAGTTGAGGGGTGCCGGAAACTTGAACCTTTGCAATTGTTTAAAATTATAATTAGGGAACACAGACTAAATCGCTTTTCTGTTCTTTACTTTAAAAGTGTCGGAGAACAACTCCTATATTATTTGGCCATTGTCCGGAAATCGTTGCATAGCCGCTTTATTTTATGGCTTCCGGTACAAGTCATCACAGCTGATGTCAAACTGGACATTTTAAGGTCACTTCGCGAACAACCATGCTGAGAACTTGTGGCCAGTACCATGTTTTTTTTCTCGTTGTTTTCTTGACTTCTTGAACCTTTACTACGCGTGCATAATAAATTGAGCAGCAGCTGTTTGCATTGTAGCCGGGGCAAATAGGGGGGGAAGCTTAAAATAACGAAAGGAGGGAAGCGACAGTTTTTAGCGCGTCGCCGAGTCGCGGGCAAGATGTGCGCGAACGGCGCGTGCCGGGGAGCACGCAAGCTCGTCCGAGCGGTGAGCGAGGCTCTCGGAATCTTGGTTCCCGGGGCGGCACCTAGCGCCCATTTAATCGCTCAGGAGCGCATCACGTTGAAGCGAGAGGACGAGTGGGCCAGCAGATAAGAAAGGACGCGCGTGCGCATTGCACGGGTCTCGGCACCAGGCGCCGCGCCGCCAGGGAGCGCGGCGATGTAATTCGGTCGGCGCTCCCGTGTTATCCAGACTCTTGCTCACGACAGTACATAAGGGATTCCGCAAGGCGAGCGGAGTCAGTTTTCGCCCAGCGCTCGACTCTACTGCAACGCCGACTTCGACACCCGCGACGCTCTGTTATTATCTTTTGTAACCTTTTATTTTTGGCACAAGGTCGCCACATTAAACGTTTATTTCTTCCGGTTTATTTCTTGTTTCTTGGTCACCACCCGTGACATTTTGGTGGAGGTGCGCGCATGCCCGTGCAGCGTTCCCCTCCCAGGGCCCGCAGTGCAAGCCCGATTCCAAGCCCTGTGAGAAGACCACTCAACGCGGAACCTGAAACTCGGACCAGTCGCCGAACTCAAGGTCTACACCCGGAATACGGACTTCTGCCACCCAGGACTAGGCAGCCAACGAGGCCGACGGTGGACGACCAGCAACCGCAGTCCCCGACCGCCGCCGCCGTCGTCTACCTGCCTGTTGCCCAGCGAACCCCGACGACCTTCCATGGCGAGACCCTCGAAGACGTAGAGGACTGGCTCCTGCACTACGAACGTGTAGCACGCCATAATGGATGGACCACTGAGCAGCGCCTCCAAAACCTCTACTTCTCCTTGGAGGATACCGCGAGGCAGTGGTTCGAGAACCACGAGGCGTCGCTTACGTCGTGGGACACCTGTATCGCTGGCCTGAAGGAGACATTCACGAACCAGACACGACGACAGCGAGCGGAAGACCTCCTTCAAGTACGAACTCAAGGGCCCAACGAAACGGTCACCAGTTTCGTTGAAGACGTCCTCCGCCTGAGCAGCCGCGCCGACCCTCAGACTGTCCACCGAGGAAAAGAAGCTGCGTATCCTGATGCGCGGTGTGAAGGACGACATTTTCGGTGGGCTCGTACGCAACCCACCGGCGACGATTCAAGGATTTGTAACCGAGGCGACGAACATTGAGCATGCACTGCAAGCCCGAGCCAGCCACTGCCAGAGGCTACCCGGCGTCAGCGCGGTTCCGCCGTCCGCTTGCGACCTTGGCTCCAGCATCCCAAGCATTCGCGAGAACACCCGGGACGTCGTCCGGGAGGAAATTAAGAAGCTCCTGCCTGCTACCCACCAGCCGGCTTCGGTGTCAATAGCCGAAGTTGTCCACGACGAGGTTCAGCGGGCAATTCAACTGGAGGCTCCTGCCAACGTAGCTGCACCCGAGGAGCCCACCGTGACCTACGCCGCAGTGGCCCGACGGCCACCGCCTCCTCCTCGCGCCTATGTCGCGCCGCCCTGACGCCAGTCTGCTGCGCCGCAGCACGACCGACGCCGCGACGACCAGCCCCAGTACGCCAGCCAGGAGCCCCGTGCACCCCGGAAGACCGATGTGTGGCGAACGGCCGACCGACGCCCGCTCTGCTACCACTGCGGGGAAGCCGACCACGTGTACCGCCGATGCCCATAGCGACGACTCGGGCTGCGCGGGGTCTACCCAAACGACCCGCGCCCACGGTATGGTGAACGCCCTCGGGAGATCGACGAGTACCTGCAACGACCCCAGTCCCCCGAGCCTGCGTCCCGCCGAGAGTTCCGGTCGCCATCGCCGCGACGTCCAGCTTCTCCGATGCACGGACCCCGACGTGAAAGCCTGTCACCCCTCGCTCCTCGCCGGGGAAACTAGGCGCGGCAACCCCTGGAGGTGGAGTTGCCGAAGACAACCGACGTAAAGAGCCTCCAAGAACGACGGAGCGCGCCCACTCTCTCGACGCCACGCATCACAACGACGCTCCTGCATCGGTGTCCAACAACCTGAACGTTGTGATCGACGGCCTCGACGCATCGGCACTCGTGGACACCGGAGCAGACTACTCAGTCTTGAGTGGGAGGCTCTCCCGCCGCCTTCGAAAAGTCATGACGCCGTGGGATGGACCACAAATAAGAACCGCCGGAGGACACCTCATTACACCAGTCTGGAGATGCACTGCTGGCGTCCAGATCCGTGGTGAGACGTGCCCTGTCAAGTTCTTCGTTCTTGAAGACTGTTCGAGGGACGTAATCCTCGCAATGGACTTTCTCTGCGAGTATGGCGCCGTCATCGACCTCGAGCAAACCAGTTGACGCTGCGAAAGTCTGTTCTGCCGCCGGTGGAGGCCAACACTACGTCATCCGCGATCCGAGTTATAGCCGACCAAGTGAATCTGCCGCCGCCGTCGAGTGTTTTCGTCACCGTCATAGCCGACGCAGCCATGCACCGTGAAGCTCTCCTGGAAGGCAGCGTCCAACTGCTCCTCGAAAAAGGAATTGGCGTCGCACGAGGCGTAACGTATCTTCAAGTAGGACGAACAACTGTTCTCGTGAAAAACGTTCGAGAGGAACCGCAGCACCTAACGAAGGGTATCACCATGGGCTACGTCGAGGAGCTTCAGGCGCCAGCCGTGGTCACCGCAGTCTCCGAGGAAACCTCGTCGCCACAGCAGAAGAGCACGACGCCGCCGGCGCTCGATATCGACCCCGAGCTCCCAGCTTCGAAGCGCCGGCAACTGGTTGATCTCCTCGCCGAATACAGTGACTGTTTTGCCACGACATCGAAAGTTCGCCGAACACCAATGGCGAAACATCGCATTATTACCGACGGCGACGCACTCCCTGTCCACCAGTCGCCGTATCGAGTCTCCTTAAAGGAAAGGAAGGTGATTCAGGATGAAGTCCAAGAAATGCTCGACGACGACATCATTAAAACCTCAAGAAGTCCATGGGCGTCCCCAGTCGTCCTTGTAAAAAAGAAGGACGGAACCCTGCGGTTCTGCATGGACTATCGTCGACTTAACGCTGTGACGAAGAAGGACGTCTATCCGCTCCCCCGCATCGACGATACGTTGGACCGACTGCGCCACTCCCGATATTTTTTGTCGATGCACCTGAAGAGTGGTTACTGGCAGATTGAAGCTGACGAACCTGACCGGGAGAAAAGTGCCTGCGTCGCTCCCGACGCACTGTACGAATTCAAAGTGATGCCGTTCGGACTTTGTACAGCACCAGCCACCTTCCAGCGGGTCATGGACACCGTGCTGGCCGGTCTGAAATGGCAGAGCTGCCTCGTCTACCTGGACGATGTCGTGGTATTCTCACGAGATGTCGATGAACAGCTCAGGCGACTTCAAGCCGTGCTTTAAGCCATCAAGACCGCCGGCCTGTCACTCAAGCCAACAAAATGTCGGTTCGCCTATGGGGAGCTAAATTTCCTCGGCCACGTCGTGAACAACAAAGGCGTTCTACCTGACCCCGAGAAGACTCGCGCCGTAGCTGCATTTGCGCCGCCGTCCGACAAGAAGGCAGTCAGAAGATTTCTCGGACTCTGTGTCTACTACAGGCGCTTTGTTCGAGACTTCGCCAAACTATCCGCACCGCTGACACACCTCACGAAGGACGCTGGAAAGTTCGAGTGGACAGAAGAGCACCAGAGGTCATTCGATGAGCTCAAACGAGGACTCCAGACGCCCCCGATTCTTGGCTACTTCGACCAGTTTGCTGAAACCGAGATCCACACCGACGCCAGTAACACCGGACTGGGTGCGGTACTAGTCCAAATACAGGACGGCGCAGAGCGAGTCATCGCATACGCAAGTCGGACGCTGTCTAACGCGGAGAGAAACTATTCAACTACTGAAAAGGAGTGCTTCGCTGTCGTCTGGGCAATAAAAAAGTTTCGCCCATATTTGCGCGTGGTCACAGAGCACCACTCTTTCTGCTGGCTGGCAAATCTGAAGGACCCCTCCAGACGCCTTGCCTGGTGGGGCCTACGACTGCAGGAGTTCGACATGACCGTGGTGTACAAGTCCGGCCGGAAGCACAATGACGCCGACTGCCTGTCGAGGGCACCAGTCGAGGCCGGTCCTTCCTGTACCAAAGAGGACGACGATGAGGGTTTCCTCGGCGCTCTGGATGTCAGCGACATGGCAGCACTCCAACGAGACGAACCTGAGCTGCGAGCACTCATTGAGCACCTAGAGGGACAAGGAAGCGCCGTTCCCCGCGGTTTTGTACGAACACTGCCAACCTTCTCCATCCGACGAGGTGTGCTATACAAGGAGAACTTCAGCGACAACAGCGCGGCGTGGCTGTTGGTGGTCCCTTTCAGTCTTCAAGAAGAAATTTTTCAAGCCTGCCACGATGACCCGACGGCGGGGCACCTTGGTTACAGTAGGACTCTTGCCAGGATACGCGAAAAGTACTACTGGCTCAAGCTTGCGAAGACAGAGCACCACTACACCCGATCTTGCCACGAGTGTCAACGACGGAAGAAGCCACCGACGAGACCGGCAGGACTTCTTCAGCGTATTGCGCCGCCATCTGCCCCATTCCAGCAAATCGGTATGGATTTACTCGGATCTTTCCCACCGTCGACGCAAGGAAACCGATGGATCATCGTCGCAACCGATTATCTCTCGCGGTACTCCGGGACCAAAGCCCTTCTATCAGGAACTGCTGTTGAGGTCGTGACGTTTTTCATCGAGTCCATCGTCCTCCGGCACGGCGCTCCCGAAGTCCTGATCTCAGACCGTGGATCATCATTCATGGCTCAGCTGACGCAAGAAGTCCTTCGTCTCAGCCACACCAGCCATCGCCGCACCACGGCGTACCACCCGCAGACCAACGGGCTAACGGAGAGACTCAACAAAAGCATCGCCGACATGATCTCCATGTACGTCGACGTGGAGCACAAGACATGGGACGAGGTGCTGCCGTACGTCACATTTGCCTACAACACGGCCGTACAAGAGACCACCGGAGTGACACCCTTTCAACTGGTGCATGGGCGCAAGGTAACGACAATGCTGGACGCTATGTTACCCCACGAACCTGCTCGTCGACGCAAGCGACGACGCCCAGGTAGTTGCCCAAGGGCAGAAGAGTCCGTCAGCTCGCCAGACTCCGGATTAAGGCTCAACAACGTGTCGACACTGGCCGCTACAACCTTCGTCGTCGGGACGTCCACTTCCAACCCGGAGACAAAGTGTGGGTGTGGACACCGATTCGCCGCCGCGGTCTCATCGAGAAACTCCTGAAACGTTACTTTGGGCCTTACGAAGTGCTTCATCGACTCGGGGATCTGAACTACGAGGTGATGCCCGACGGAACACGGACTTCGTCACGCCGCCCTCCACGACCGGAAGTCGTCCACCTCGTGCGACTGAAGCCGTACTACGCTCAATAGGACTGTGGACCTTATGTGTTCCAAATGACTCTTTAGTTCACCGTTCTGTTTTATTTGCTTCGTTTTGTTTTTGGGTTGCATCAGGACGATGCACTTTTTTAGGGGGGGAGTAATGCCACGCGCGCAGCTGGCCAAGTAGGCTGCGCGCGCGCGGCCTAACGGTTATCGCGCTTGCCTCCCACGCAGAAGGCCAGGGTTCGATTCCTGGTCGCGGCTACACATTTTTGTTGACAGTCTAATTTGATGTTCTGGTGAATTCAAGAACCGTCTTGCTGATTCGAGGTTAGAATGTTCTACGCGCCGAACCTTCGACGCCGAACGAACCAGAAACCCACGAGGGTACATAAGGGATTCCGCAAGGGGAGCGGAGTCAGTTTTCGCCCAGCGTTCGACTCTACTGCAACGCCGTCTTCGACGCCCGCGACGCTCTGTTATTATCTTTGTAACCTTTTATTTTTGGCACAAGTTCGCCACATTAAACGTTTATTTCTTCCTGTTTATTTCTTGTTTCTTGGTCACCACCCGTGACAATACTACAAAGTCCACGGTCACTTTTCGACATATGTCAGATAAATGTTTATGGCATTTAGGAACGCATTCTTAAACTATGATTGGACGCCTATCTCCTCTGAGTTAGATGCAAATAATGCATGCAATACATATCTAAATATCTTCAAAGAGCTGCATAACACGCATTTCCCGCTCAGAACTATTACTGTAAAGAAGAAAATCAGAAAACTGTGGGTGAAATGAAAATGCAACATGAAAATGATGCAAAACAAAAGCCATCGCTTATACAAGGCATTTTAAGATCAAGAGACCAAAGCAAGTTATCGCGTTTCAAAAAACCTATTAATGAATTAATGTCTGAGCTCAGAAAGGCAAAATCGTCGTACTACAAGCAAATTTTCAAAGATGAACCCTAAGCAACGCCCAGATGTTGTCTGGAAAAATATTGATGAAGTCTTAAATCTTGAAAGTAATGAAGTCTTAAAAAGCAGTCATGTTTTTTCTGGTATAGGTGAGTTAATTATAGAGGGTCAAGCTATGTTGGGTACGACTTTTGGCGGAATGTTTAAATAACTACTTTTCACGTACACAAGACGCCATTTCGTTTGCCAAACGTGCCGATGTAAGTTTTTTTCTAAATCCCGCCGACGAACAGGAGGTATTTAACATGTTCTGGAGGCTTAAGAACAGCAAGAGTATTGATATAAATGAGACACAGATTAAACCATTTAAATTTGTAATGAACGTCATCGCGCCATGCCTCGTACAGATATATAATTTATCTTTATTGTCAGGACATTTTTCTGCAACTATGAGGTTGGCGAAAGTCGCAGTTAGATATAAAAATGGTAATAAGCATATTACAAGTAATTAGAGGCCTATTTCTGTGCTGCCTGTTTTTTCCAAGGTACTTGAAAAAAGATTTTTTTCCGCGCCTTGACAGCTTCTTTGCAAAACACTGTGTGTTTACAGACTCACAGTTTGGTTTTCGTAGAGGTAAATCCACAGAATCAGCATTGGTATTTAAAACAAAAGAAAATATTTGAAAAAAACATAGGAAGAAGGCTCATTACTTTAGGCAGATTTATTGATTTTAGGAAAGCGTTTGATGTCCTAAACTACAAAATTTTACTCCAGAAATTAAATCGTTATGGTGTCCGCGGCACGCCACTTGCTTTACTTGAATCCTATATACTTAAATATTCATAAACAGTCTTTTGTTATAGATGGTAATTGTTCTCCTTTTAAAAATATTCGCACTGGTGTACCACAAGGAAGTACGATGGGACCCCTTTTATTTAATGCATATATTAATGATACTGTAAACATCGATGACGAAGCACAGTTCATTATCTACGCGGACGATACCAGCTTGTTTCTCTCTGGGTAAGAAGCTCATGTATTAGTACGTAAAGCAAATTCTATTTTAAGTAAGTTTTTATGTGGTCTGAAACAAATGGGCTCAAGGTAAACACGACAAAAACCAAAACAATATTATTTAGGCCAAGAAATAAACCTGTTTCTATAAATAATAAATCAATCTTGGTACTTCCTCAATTGAGCTCGTAAACCATCATAAAACCATGGGTGTAATTTTTTTCAGAGCACATGACGTGGGATAAGCATATAAATTATATACTTGTAAAACTATCACGGGTGGTTAGTATTATGACTCGCTGCCGTAATGTTTTGCCACCCAATATTAAGCTAAATATTTATCATGCATTATCTCAGGCACGCTTAAGCTATTGCCATCTTGTGTGGGCCACTATGACCAAAACAATCCTTAATAACGTGTTATTGCTCCGAAAGAAAATTTTACGTTATTTTGGAAATGTTTCTTATAATGACTACACAAAACCATTATTTTCCAGATTTTCCATACTTAATATAGAATCGATGTGCGAGTACCGTTTGCTTTATACAGTTCGTTTTACTTTCCCAGCTTTTGTAGAATGTTTGTACGCAATTTCTCATCTTAGAAGGCATGAATGTGTTGTTAGCACGCGTCACACGGTTTCATGGGTCCTCCCTCGGTCTCGTACAAATTGTAATTTTCAGTCCCTTCATTATAATATACCACTTCTGTTAAACAAATGTATCAATAACAACATATATATAAATACAATAAGTAAGAGAGCCCTTCGTTTGTACTTTTCTAGTATTGTATAATTTTAATGCGTTATTCATTTGTTGCTGCTGCCAATGTAAAGGAATCCCATTCCTAGTCAAGCTGCTTTTAACAGCTTTTTGTATGGGCTTTCCCACCAGAGTTTCTAGAAAATAAACTTGATTTGATTAATTGAATATTAAACGGAAAGATTATTCTTGAATTGGAATGCTCATAGGCGATATTGAAAAACAGCGCGAATAATACACGAACAAGGAGGCGCCTCAACACAACGGTTGAGGCGCCTCGTCCGGTGTGTTCTCTCCTCCTTGTCCGTGTGTTATTCGCGCTGTTTTTCAATATGGATTCATGCCAACTAGCACAGATTTCTATTCTAGTAAGCCTCATAGGCAACTTAGCATGCACCAAGTGTCGCGATTTTTAGAGCTACTTATTGCAATAATCGATTTACGAATTTTGATCATTTTCATCTCACGAGCAGGCAACTCTGCCAAGGTTAGTCCCACCATGTTCCCCAAAAACCACGTGATCACGAACGCTCTCTCATTCTAGGCACCTCCATGATCGCCCAAGCCGCCTAGTCACAGTATGATCAAAACCTCCCCAGCAACTCGGCTACTCCAACGCTATTCTCGCTCTCGCCCCCGTCCCTTGGCCTACCACCCAGCATGCACCTGCGAGACCTTCACGGACGACTTGTGACCACGACGAGCTTCTCCCTGTCTCGTCGTCACTGGAGCTGGTCGCCAGCGGGTCGCGGTTAGAATGGCCAGCTTCCAACATCTCTCGATAACAATCAGTCTCATCACTGCTAAGACCAGTGTCGAAGACTTCGACGAACCGAGCGATGCCGTTAGCCTATTGAATCAAGCCGCAGCTTGCACCACCTAGGAAGTGTGGTAATAACCGTTAGATGGCACTAAAAAAATGGTCATTCACCAACTCATACTGCTGTACTACATACTGCACCTACAACAGCTCATGCGCCAACACACACACACCAACCACGATACCGAACACTGTTACAGGCACATACATATGAACAGTACAACAAGGCACAAGCAACTGCAACACAACACCTCCGCGACTCCTCCTCCGCAAATCTCTCCAGTAAGCACCGAACCTTGTAGATACTTTTGAAGCATTGTGGAAATGGAAATCTGAAAGGGAGTCTTCTTCCAGCACTGGACTATCAAACCAAAAGCCTTCGATATAAAAAAAAATAAAAAAATAAATAAAAGATGGCAACCAGTCAAATAGGTTCGATAGACATTATCCAAAATTGTTTGGTGATCTGACAACACTGAGAGCGTCGCCATTTTGATGTTGGCAAGCGTCGTCGGTACCAAAGCACGGTGGAGGAATCAGAGAGAGCCGTACGGGTAGTGTACGATAGCGCAGCAGCTGTTTTCCGCCTTCTGACCATGAAATGTTGACAAACAGTTTAAACAACCTACCGAAACTGTCTGATGAAGCTCTAGGAGGCCTGTGCACGCTGACAAAACCTCGTCGAAGCAGCGGAGCAAGTCCCACGTTTTCCCTGTGGAAGCCTACACACTGCGGGTTGTCGCCAGAGTGAGCCCAGGCCTCCGAAAGTTTTGTCAGACAGTTGCGGTAGGTTGTTTAAACTGTTCGTCCACGTCCCATTGTCAGAGGGCGGAAAACACAGATCTTAGCATATAGGCAGAAACGTTTACAGACCTGTAAGAAAACGAACATGTACGGGTTTAGCGTCAGCACTACGCTTGCGCTCCCATGCCCATTGGCGCGGCGACGCTCCGGCATCACCTTTTGGATGCCGAGCGAAGGGTATTCTTGGAGTGATGAGAGGGGTGATGGCGCTGTATCCGCGAAAAAGGCGCTCCATGAAACAGCTGACGGGCCCTCCAAGCCAGGAGACTATTAGGGTGATCCCGGACTGTGGATGACGTTGTTGGCCGGGACAGGATGGCGGTTCCCGGAAAGAGTCGGACCATGACGAGGAACGGAAGCTGTACGAAATCGAGCATGTCCTGGTTAAGTGTCAGCACTACGCTGGCGCTCCCATGCTCGCAGTCTTATTTGTAAACGAACTGCTTAACATGACGAAATCATAAATGTAAAATGAGTTTTATAGCATTTATAAGAGGACTTGGACAGCTTCAAGAAAAACTGAAAATAAAATAAAATACGTATTTTTTTTTAAACACTGACGTTGAATTTCGTATTTCTAGCTTTTCTTGTAATGTTTACAGTATTGTTGTTCTATATTAACTATACTTAAATTATCAATATTATAATGTTTAAATAGGCTGGAATGCAAGCTTTCAGTTTATGTTTCTTACGCCCTAATTAATTGTATATCGAAAGCTAGCTTGTTTCAAACTTGGTCCATTATTGTCAAAGGTGCTAGATTCAAAAAAGTTCTATATTATAAAATAAAATAAAAATCACACTAATAGTGATTTTAACCCGTGTATGTAAAGTATTAAAGTGGTAAAAAGTGATTGTTGTGACAAAGATAATCTGAACGTTGCGAGACTCCAAAATATGTAATTAATAAAAACTGCAAAATGATCGCAAGACCTACCTTCTACCTTTTCGAAGCCCAAAAGTCAAGAACAAAAACCTTTCCGTAGTTCTAATTTGCAGTCCTGTTCTAGTCACCATGTTGTGCACAAACATATATTTTTCGAGAATACTTGAGGACCCATAATTTTTTCTTGGTCGATTTTAGATAAAATCCCTCAAAGAGCCTTATATCACACTTCCACGTTTAGGCATTGCAAGCACCTTTATTGTGAAGTCGGTCGTCTGGGAACTAGAAGGCATGATTCTGATGCCGCGGTACCGCCATCGCTGGAAGTTGTCAATAAAACCGGCCTTAAATATCAAAACCAAAACCAAGCATCCTCATTAAATGTTTCATCTTCAATTTGGGGAGGGGATTTAGTAATGTACGGGCAACAAGAAAGGACAACTCCAGAGTGGCGTATTGACATATGCTTTTGCTTAAGCATCCAGTAGATGACGTTGATTTCAGGTCACCAGCAACGAACCACGTCGGGTCTTTCAAGAGGATTGTGTAGGCTGGTGTTACCAGAATACCGAGACACCGATCATTGCCTCACATCGAT
Organism: Ixodes scapularis; assembly: GCF_016920785.2. Lineage (NCBI taxonomy): Eukaryota > Metazoa > Arthropoda > Arachnida > Ixodida > Ixodidae > Ixodes > Ixodes scapularis. The sequence goes on along the minus strand of NW_024609836.1, from coordinate 6,657,165 downwards.
GGTAGTGAGAAATAACTACGAATTCTAGGCTTGGTGTGCGTCACGGAACGCATCAATATAGCTACAAACAACAAACCCTCACGACAGCGATTTCTGATACAAGCTACGGACAGCTGACATTATAGCAGAAGCAAATATAAGCAGTGCCGTACATTACTTCAATAGGTGATCAAGGAACAACAGCATCTCAACGTACCCTTATTCTACGCGTTTTACACGTGATATGTCTTTTTACGGCCTAATAAAGCACAGCTTTTAGGCGCCCGTTTCCGGCTTGAGTGGCGTCACCGTCGCCGTCAGCAGAACCGTGAGGTCAAGTGACCCCGGTGACTTCATGTGACCCCGGTGAGGTCACGTGACCCGGGGACATCACGTGAACCCCGGTGACATCACATGACCCCCGTGCGGTCACGTGACCCCAGTAAAGTCACGTGACCCCCGTCAGGTTACGTGACTACGGTGACGTCACGTGACCCCGTCAGGTCACGTGACCCCCGTGAGGTTACTTGACCCTGGTGACGTCACTTCACCCCGTCAGGTCACGGGACCCCCGTCAGGTCACGTGACCCCCGCGAGGTTACTTAACCCTGGTGGCGTCACTTCACCCCGTCAGGTCATGTGACCCCGGTGAAGTCACATGACCCGCGTCAGGTTACGTGACCCCGGTGACGTCACGTGACCCCGTCAGGTCACGTGACCCCTGTGAAGTTACTTGACCCTGGTGACGTCACTTCACCCCGTCAGGTCACGTGACCCCGGTGAGGTTACTTGACCCTGGTGACGTCACTTCACCCCATCAGGTCACGTGACCCCGGTGACGTCACGTGACCTCCGTAACATCACTTGACCCCCGTTTGGTCACGTAAACCCCGGTGATGTCACGTGACCTCGTGAGGTCACGTTACCCCCGTGAGGTCACGAGGGTCACGTGACCTCACGGTTACGCCGACGCCACTTGGAGGGAGGTGTAGCAGGCAGGATCAGGAGGTGACGAGGAGGGAGGAGGGGTATACACTCCCCTTAGCACCCTTCCCTCCTCCTCCTCAAGAGCTGCGCTCTTATTCGGTGTTACAGGGGGTTGTAAGCGACTTTCATTTTTAGAGTGCAGGTCTCAGCGCCCGTTTCCGGCTTGAGCGGCGTTGCCGTCGCCGTCGGCGTAACCGCGCGGTGCATTACAGGAAATGTAACATTGCACCGCGCAACACCCTCGTGATGTCACACGTGACGTCACGAGGGTGCCGCGCGGTAGTTTAGTTTTAGTTTTAGTTTATTCCAGGTTTCTTTCAAAAATACATTTTCCAGAATCGTCTCACTTAAGCACATGTGTGCTTGTGTGTGAGAACGGGCAGTCCAACTCTACAAGTCTCTCCCCCCCCCGACCCCCCAAACGCATTACTACAAAAAAAAAAGAAACAACAAGAATAAAACAAAAACTAAATTTCAAGAACCCGTGGGGTGTCGTACTGTGGCTCAATAATCATGAACACTTCGCGGATTGAACTTTGCGTCGTGCAATCATATCCGTTACATTTATCCCGCGTAAAAAGAAGAAACACCGCATGCAGCAGTAACCAAAAACAAGTAACGCTCAACACGGAAAATGTCTATCGGAGCGAAAAACAAAAAATAATGAAAAATATATACATATGTAAAAAAGATACCGTAGACGTTGCTCGTGAATTCCGATAATGAAACGCAAAAGCAACAAGAAAATATTCGAAACTAAATGTTCAACAGCAAAGTCACTACACAAAAACCAACACAAGCAGCGGCCATGAATCAGTAATAAAAAAAAAAAGAAAAAGAAGCGACAAAATTGTTTGACGTGAGTGACAAGGCGAGATTGTGAATAAAATCCAAGGGCCCACTTCCAAAATCAAATCGAACTGCGTTGACACCATTTCAATATTTCTTTTTTCACAGTACGTAACGATTGCATTTCCTGCAAATTGCCAGGAAGTTGGTTAAAGAGATTCGGGACATAATAACTTCTTGATCGTGTTCCATAATTCGTATATACTCTAGGAATATCATATTTCTCGGTCCTCCTAAGCTGTTTTTGTCTGGTTGACTTGGTCTTGTAATCGGTCGTGAAGTAGTTTGACGTGATGATTGTATAGTTCCTCAGATTACCTATCGCCAGAAGATTAAGTTCGATAAGCTGTTCTTCGAATGGGATGTGCTCGAGCCGGGTTCCATAAGTGACGTTCTTTACCATTCTTTTTATCATGTTATCAATTTTTTGCTTTTTGGTGTTCGAACACAATGCGTAGATTGTTATACCATACCTCAATTTTGATTCACCTAACATTTGGTAAACTGTTTTCCTTAATGTGACGTCCGCGTGACTACGAAGTCTGTATAAGTAAGATGAAATCATCCTCAACTGCTTTATTAAGTTATCTGTATGCAAATTCCAGGATAAATGTTCGTCAAAGTAAATTCCTAGGTATTTAGTTGCTGTTCCGTATGGTAGTGGTGGACAGCAACAATTCGTGCATTCCGCAGAATGTAAAAATATGGGTTTGGTGAGGTGAATACGCTTTTGATGGGTTCTGAAGCACATTAAAGTAGTCTTGTTTTCATTTACAAAAATGTAGTTTTCTACAAACCAGTTCATTATTTGTTTGATGTCTTCTTGTGAAACGGACGCCGCAGAACTATAATTTTCGTTTGCTAGAACTAAAGCGGTATCGTCTGCATATTGATATATATTTGATATTAAAGGCAAAGAAGCAAAGTCATTCATGTATATATTAAATAGCATTGGGCCTAATACCGATCCCTGGGGTACACCGCAGGTGAGGTTGATGGTGTCACTTGTACTATTGCTAATTCTTACTTTCTGTGTTCGGCTGGTAAAGTAATTTTTGAAAAATCTAAGGAACGGTCCTCGGAATCCCAGACTTTCTAGTTTATCTAGTAGAATATCATGATCTATTGTATCGAACGCTTTAGTTAAGTCCAAAAATAAGGCAAGTACAATTTTATTATTGTCTATCTTCTCATTAATAAAATCCAATAAAATCCAAAATACAATATGGGACATTTCCCATGATTGACCGCGCGGGGAGAAGGAGGGAGGAGGATGAGGGGAAGGGGAGGAGGAAAGGCAGAAGGACGGCGATGGGAGGTGGGGAGGGGGAGGAGGAAAGGGAAGGGGAGGAGAGGGAGGTGAGGAGGGGAGTATGGAGGAGGAGGAAAAGGGAGGAGGAGAGGGGCAGAAGAAAAGGAAGGAGGGGAGGAAGAGGGACGAGGAGGAGGAGAGGAGGCGGGGGAGGAGAGAGAAGGAGATGAGGGGAGGAGCTTGAAGGATGAGGGGAGGTGGAGGAGTTGAAGGAGGAGGAGGGGAGGAGGAGGAAGAGGAGGGGAGGAGGAGTAGCAGGGAGGATGCGGAAGTAAGGACAGGGGAGGAGGGTTATACCCTCCCCTCAGTACCCTTCCCTTCTCGTCTTCAAGAGATGCGCTCTAATTCGGTGTCAGAGGGTGTCGTAAACGTCTCCGTTTTTTGTCTGGATTTTCCTGATAAATTGCGCAGTGCCACTTCTTAAGATTGCCCGACTGACCGGCAATCAGCCTACCTATATTGAAGATGGCACTTAAAGGGGCCCTTCGGAGCTTTCTGCGATCGTCTGTTTATGTTGTTATATTGCGTAGTAGGTGCAAGTTAATATGTATACAAAGTTTTAGATTATAAAACCGTTTATTAAGCAGATGGCAGAAGAAATATATCGGGACTATTTTCTCTTGGAATACAATCTTCCATTCCCGGCCTATCGCTAAAACTTGACCAATGGAAATTCTGCATCTCGCGGTGAATGCGAACGTTATTATTGCAACACTTTTTAAGCTCGTTGTAAATTAGAGTTTGAGAAAAACGTAAGCTGATTGTGGTGCGGGAAACATAGTCCGCAATTATCGCTCCAGAACCAGCGAACTATGTTTTCTCCTCGGAAACGTGTTGCTAGGGGGTGATACGTCAGCGCGTCGGCTCGTCTTCTTCCCGGGGCGTCTGCAGGCGTGCGTTTGCGGGACACGTGTTCCTTCTTCCCGTGGATCGCGACTCCGAAGCCAGCTTTGCGATCCTTCCACGTCAACGAGTCAAACGTTTCCTTGTCATCTGGGGAATGCGACTACGTATTGCACTAGCAGCGCGACGGTGCGGTGCGACGAAAGACGACTGCCGAGCACAAAGTCCGGGCTCTTTGACGACGGGCCGCGCGTATTCGAGAGATTCCTCCACGGGTCGGCGGTCGGCCGCGTTGGTGACGCGCAGGGACGCCGGAATCCTTCGCTTGCTATTGGCTGACGCGTAAAGAGATGCCCCTCCCGTTTTCCGGGGTCATCTCAGAAAGGGGGGCGTGCCGGGGACTTTGATAGCAATTTCAATAAGGAAATCTACCGCGCATGACCGTAATTTTATGATTTTTAGGATCTTTAGGGCCTGTAGATTGAGTTACCGCCATAAATAGACCATCGCAGAACGCTCCGGAGGGCCCCTTTAATAGTAAACCAGAATATGGTACCGTATCTGAACGCCCTGTTTCGGTTCTAACGACTACTTCAGGTGAACTAGACATGATGCTGCCCGCGAGCTCATCCTGCGTTGACTGCAACTTACCGAAATTTGCTCACGAAAAAAAAAAAAAATTAGCAATGGACGTGGGGAGAATATTTTTATGGGGCTCTGGTTTCCTGCTGTTAAGTCACTCCTGCTGGACGTTTGCTCTGGAATGAAAGGCTCTAGGCCCTCTCGCAATTCGTATTACGCTATCAGTTTCGGCATTGTACATGTACATAAGACGGTTAACAAAGAGCTTATCAAAAAGCAAAAAGAGCTTATCAAAAAGCAAAATTACTTTATCGCTTGTAGTTTACACAATCTTCCCAAAATCCCACAGCTTTTTTTTCTTCTTTTTTTTTACTTAGCCGTAATTTTGGCGAGAAGTCCTCCTCCGTCCAGACTCGAGGGCGTCAGTTGACCTTAGCTTCGATGCCCATAACGTACTTCCTGCTTGCTTTTAAAGTTAATAAATTTGACAATAATTGGCAAGTGAAAAGCTTCTAGTTTTTGCGTAATACGATGTGCTCGTTTTATGTCACCGGGTTTTATTTGCTGACGGTTTGAAAAAAAAAGCAACTTGCGATACGCTCTGTTGCGGGCCATGACTTATTTCCTTCCTCAGGAATTCCTTTGTTAAGCAGGTTGCTTCTGATTTAACCTTCTAGAGCATCTACAGTGCCCTACAAGCTTTTTTATTCTTGCTGTTTTTAATATACTTGCTGAATCTTTTTCTTTTAGTTCTGAATCCATATCGTTTTTCCGCTTAATTTGATTTTTTGCTTCTGTGATTTCGCCTACCGGACCTTCTAGTTTTGTAACCCGGTTTATTAAAGGGCAACTCCGCTCAATTCCGAAGATTTCGGGATAATGAGTGATTTCGAATTAAAAAGCCCTAGTAAAAGACACTACGTCGTTTGCTTCGCGAAAAATGGGATATATATTTTCAAATCTAATTTTAAACACGAGCGGAAATCGAAACCGAAACTTCGGCTCCGTCCGGCAACATTGGCCTCGGGCCGCCAAGTACATGGCCATCACGTGGTACGAGATTTCATTTAATTTTATTGTATTTATTGTTCTCTCAGGGCCCGAAGGCATTACAGAGAGGAGTGGGTTTTTTTTAAACGGAAACATATGAGTATAACGATACATAAGGCAAGACATAAAACAAAAGTTATTGAACATCAAAAAACTTAGTAATGGCAATTTTAAAATCAGTAGCATCAGTTATCGAGACTATGGGTGCAGGAAGGCGATTCCAGTCTATTGAGGTCTGAGGGAAAAAGGAGGCATTGAAAGATGAGGTGTTACAGTGCGGGACGCCCACTGATTAGCTCGTAGCGAAATGTAAGATGGTTCTAAGAATAATGTTTGACGAAGTGTTGGATTAGAGTGGAAAATCTTCTGAAAAAGACAAAGCCGGGATATTTTCCTGCGAAGAGAGAGGTTAGGCAAGGAAAGGGATGCTTTCATAGATGTGACGCTGGATGTGCGATGATAGTTCGAGAGGATGAAACGAGCGGAACGATTTTGTATGGACTCAACAGCGGATGAAAGGGTGATACCGGGGTCCCAGATAGAGGCTGCATATTCCAGTTTAGTACGGACTAGAGTCTTATAGATTAGAAGCTTTAATGAAACAGGAGTAAGCGAAAGGTTTCTTTTGAGGTAGCCTAGTAAGCGATTAGCGCTATTAGTGACATATTCGACAAGTAAATTCCAGGAAAGGTCATTGGTTAGATGCACACCAAGATATTTATAGGAAGTAACAGAAAGTAGGGGGGAGTTAATGATGTTGTAGGATGGACAAGTGTCATTACGCCTGGACACTCTCATAGATCTACATTTAGATGTGTTGAGTTCCTTATGCCATTCTGAGCACCATTGTGTGACGTTGTTTATATCAGTTGTAAGAACAGAAATGTCAGAATCGTTAATAATTTCTTTATAAATGACGCAGTCGTCAGAGTACAAGCTGATGGAAGAGGAAACATGCTTAGGAAGATCGTTAATATAAGTAAGAAATAGTAGTGGACCGAGCACAGAACCTTGAGGAACACCAGAGTTAACACTTGATAATGATGAGTTAGTTCCGTTGGCGCAAAAAAATTGAAAACGATTTGTTAAAAACGATTCTATCCGATTGAGTATGTTGTTATCTATGTTCAAGTTACGAAGTTTATGGAGAAGGAGTACATGGGGTACTTTATCGAAGGCTTTGGAGAAGTCAAGGAATATGCAATCTCTCCTGGAACCCGGATCGAGAACGACGTGAAGGTCATGGGTAAAAGTTAGGAGTTGTGTTTCACATAAATAGAATTTTCGAAAACCATGCTGGGCTGGGTGAAAAAAAGAGTTCGAGTCCAGAAAGTTAATAAGATTGGAATATATTACGTGCTCAAGTATTTTGCATGGAATGCTTGTTAAGGAGATAAAACGGAAATTCAAAGGATTATGTTTGTCACCGCCTTTGAGGAGAGGAATCACCCTCCCCACTTTCCAGTCTCTAGGTAGTATCTGTTGTTCAAGTGATTGGGTAAACAGTCTTGATAAGATGATGCATGAACACATTTTAGTAATTTTCAAAATATTATCAATGCCTGCTGAAGTTGATATTTTAGGGTTTCAATAATATTCGCAATACCCTCGCAATCAACAATGACTGGATTCATTTGCAGATACTCACAAACTGGGAGAACCGGATGGTCAGAGGTAATAGGTAGTGAAAAGGATTTAGCAAACTCATCATTCAATACTAAAGGGCACAAATCACCTTGAACTTCAACTCCGTCATTATCCCTGAGCGTTACGTCCTGACTGTGACTGGGGCTAATAACTTTCCGAAATTGCCTGGGATTATTAATTAGCATGAATGGTAGTGTACTGTTGAAAAAAGTGGCTTTCGCCTCCTCCACTGCATTTTTGTACTCCGCGGCAGCAAGATGATATACTGCCCAGCGTTGATCATCGTTCGACATTTCAGCAGAACGAAATAGCCTTTTCTTTTTATTTGACAACCTCTTTAAAGTCGTACTATACCTTGGTGACTGGGGTGATAGAAATATGCTTCGAAGGGGCACATGAGCACTCATAAGTGACGCAACCTTTCTTTTGAATAGATTCCAGTTATTTTCAACAGAGCGCTCCTCAAAGCCATGTGTATATTTATCTAGAAAGAGGCATAATTCGTTATTTATAGATTCAAAATCCGCCCTCACATAATTATATATATTTTTTAATTTGCTTTGGGTTGGAACATTTAGGGATATCTAACATAAAATGCGATAAACAATGGTCGCTAAGACAGGGCATATGACTTAGTGAGGAGATAAGGTCGGGTGATGTTAAAATGAGGTCTAACAAAGATGCGGTTGTTGCTGTAACACGTGTAGGTTGCGCAACGATCTGTGAAAATTAAAATCTAGACACATGTTTACAAACTCATTGCACTTTGAGGAAACGTGATTAACGGAAGTACGCACATCTGACCAATCTATGGAAGGATAGTTAAAATCACCAAACAGTATCAAGGGTGCACTTGGAAAACGAGCTATGACTGCACTGATCGCATCATGAATCTTTGGGACAAAAGTGGCACTTGCGTTTGGAGGACGATAATACACCCCGAAAATATATTTCTTGTTTCTTATATTTAGACCCACCCATACTATCTCAAGTTCAGAAGCGATGTTGATGTGAAATGTTTGTATGTTATCAGCTACTGCGATTAACACACCGCCACTGTTTCTTTTGTCCCTGTCATGACGGTACATATTAAAACGTTTCTGACAGCTTAATATTTCACTATTGCGTATTTTACTTGACAACCAGGTCTCGGTGAGAACAATAATGTCCGCGTTAGACGAGTCGACAATTGACGATAAATCCTTTCGTTTATGCATAACGCTTCTAATGTTAGTAAAAATAACAGAAATATTATTCACACAGATATCATTATTGGCTCTGTAACTCCTCTCTGATTGTTATGGCAAAACCGATGCAGGAGTGGAAATTCCGGGGTTACTACCAGATGAACTAACCATTGGAAGAGGTAATGCTTGGTTTTAAATTCCAGCTCTCTGTTCAGCTGAGGTTTGATAAGGCTCACGGAAGTTTAACTCGTTCACAGAGTCTGTGCTAAATGTATATATGTAGCATTGATTTCCCATAACTAGCTTATCGAAACGCAGCTTGAAAGATAGGCCTTGAGGCTTTGCAAATTGGAGTAGTTTTCTTCGAGCAAGACGCACGGATGGTATAAAGTCTTCACTCACAGAAAGGTGTGTTCCCTTGAATTTGTGCGCGTTAGAAAGCACAGTCTCCTTATCTTTGTAGGAGAACAATTTTACTATGATTGGCCGATGTTTTTGCTGATTAAACCTTCCTAAACGGTGCGCTCTTTCGATGGATGCAAGTTCCCACCCCAATCTTTCGAGACACACATCAATAACAGCCTTTTCAGATTGTGCCCATGTTTCTTTGTATGTATCAGGAATACCAAAAAAGATAAGATTTGACCTACGGGCTCTGCTCTCTGCGTCATCGCAGCGCGCCCTGAGCTGAGATATCTCATTAACGGCGGATGTTAGTTGCGGATCGGAAGTCGTACTTATTGTAACGCCGGACTCTTTTAACTTCGAAAGTTCGTTTTCCACCCGATTAACGCGTGTTATGAGGGCATTCACTGATTCCTTGGTCGAACTCTGCTTTAGTTTTAAATCTCGAACTTTCTGAAGGATATTGTTCTGACCTGTCTGTAGCGTCTGAACGATTTTAAAGGGGTAGTGAAACGAAATTTTAGCGCCGATCTTGTTGCATAAATATGGGCAGGGACAGGCACCACCTCGGAAATATAAATATTGCGCTGTAAAACACAGGAGAACTAATTTTAAACATAATTAAACGATTTCAAATTATCATCTGGTGGATGGGGGGGAAGTTCTCGTGACATCACTTGTGCCAAAATAGCAGCGCCGTTCTGCGGCAATACGGCGTGCCGGCAGAATTCGCCTAGGCCTGAACGCGTTTGCAAAGCCTTGGCGGAGAAAGCCAAAGCGTAGTTGGCCACAGTGAGCTCGTTCTCGTTGCGGCTCTTTGCACGACACGGCCCGAGCATGCTTCTGGCACGGCCGGTATTAGTTGCTGCGAGTCGCGAGCTGCAAGCCGACGTTAAAAAGGATATGTTTAAACTACGAGGGTGTCAGCAAGAGCCACGCAAATGCCAAATACCTGTTCACACTCGGAGCGGACACGCGCGTTTGATCGAAGTGCTGTATTCGCTCTGTTAGACCGCGTTTCGGTAAGCTCTTCTGGACCGATCTTTTACGATTGCAACTCGATACTGACATGACACTCGGCAAAGAAAGGTTAGACCGACATCGCGTAGCTCCCACGAACTGCTATAGCTCGACACTGACGTAGCGTCGAGTCAGAATAAAAATGGCATACTAATAACAGAGTGTACATACCGAGTTGCCAAGGTAATCCGTATGGCGTTTATTTGAGCTCTATATCACACAAAACAAGGAGATAGAATCAATGAGAGTCCCTTTTCGACGACAGCGTTCGTCACCGCTGTCTCGGAAAACAAGGAGATCGAGATGACAAGGGGAAAATATTGACCTCTGAAATTTAGTTCAGGGATCAAACTACTCATCCGGTAAGGGTCCCAAGGGTCGCGCGGGCATATTCCATTCAGCAGGCCAGCCGGTCATGGACAGACGGTCTTGGCAAAGGACCGCCGGAGCAACGGTGCGCCGAGTCGATGTTGCTGCTAGGCCTACTATATTCTGCCGAGCTCGCTCGGTCGGCAGAATCGTGGCTGTTGTAGCTCTTCTCGTGAGTTTGTGGATCCTGCGTTCTTGATCGTCGTGGTCTGTTTTAAGTACTCCTTCCTTTTTTCTTGCTTTATTTTATTCTTTATTCAGGGAACTCCTGCAGCGCCTAGAAGGCATTATTGCAGGGGGCGAATAATAACGAAAAGAACATATCAACATTTGCAGCACAAACTATACATTCCTGTAAAGCGTTCCAGTCCTTGACCGTCCTCACAAAAAACGAATTTTTGCAGAGCTCCGTCCTAGTACAGTATTCGCGTATCTTGTGCACATGATCATTACGTTTGGAAAAATAATTTGGTTTTAAGAGGTATGATGAGCTATTAATACCAGTAGCTTCATGATAAATGTTGTATAAAAATTTCAACCGTAAATTTTTTCGCCGAAGATCCAATGACGCCCATCCTAGTGATTGTTTCAGTCGGGACGCACGAGAAGAGCACGAAGAAAAATAAATGTCCGTTGGTGGCCGATACCAAGTAACTGGGCGACGCTCTCGGCCTTGTTGATTTGATCGTAAAAAGTGCGTAAGACAGCTTCGGAGAGGTCGTAGGATTCTGTCGTAACCTGCGCAAAGGTTACGACAATTTCGTTTCGAGAGCACGGGTTTTCTCTCAAATTTGTCGTACGCACTTTTTTCGTCGTGAATTCGCTTTGAGAATCCGGCCTCAGAGCTGGTTTTGTCAGTGCTGCCGTGGTTGCCGACTTGCCGTGGTCCCGTGGTGCAGCGTGGGTGCAGCCCTTGCACATCTCAAACGGCCACGTTGTTACAGGTCGTAAATCGTCGACGCGCCACCAAGTGGCAACGCTCGTAACCACAACCATAGCCTCCTCTATACGGAGAAAGCCTGGCACATCGACGACGGAGCCATAGAGCGCGCGGCCGCAGGAAAAAGGAGAGGAGGAGCGCGCCGAACGGTGACCAATATGGTAGCGCAGAGCAGAAAGGGCAGACCTAGACAGCGAGCGCTTGGGTCATGAGCGGCCGCTCCCCGAACCACGCTTGTTTTCTGTGTTTTCGTCACCGTCGTTTTTGTACTCCGGGAGAAACGGGCGCGGCGATTCGAAAGGGCGCAGAAAGAAACGGGAAAGGGTGGACATAGAGTTTCTCCTCTCCGCGATAGCAACAAGAAAAGAGGAAAAAAAAAAAAAAAAAAGATTGTTTCTGCGTTTGGCCGCTCGCTCTTTTGTGGCGCTAGCGGACAAGGTTCTCTCCGCTCCCGTTTCTCCGCCCCTCCTTTCCCATTTACGGCGGCCGTCTTTTCACGCGACGCGCCAGGCTTTCTCCGTATAGAGGAGGCTATGCCACAACATTCACGCCGTAGCCTTTCCCGACTGGCACAAGTGACGTCACGAATGCGCCCAATATCCCAAGACGCATCGCGCTCTCCGATGGCCGATTTTTGAGCGCGCGCCCAATCGGGCCCATTAGGGTAAAAAATATAGCCATCCGTTCAAAATACAAACGCGCGATTATGATTTATGAATATCATTGATCATACTGAACCTATTTCTGACCATAATAGGTGTATTTCAAGTTTCGCTTCAGTATCCCTTTAAGCACTTTATTCAGTTGTTCTTCTTGGGGTTTGGTCATGGGCCCGGGGTTAGATTCAATGTCCCCGCCAAGGAGCAAAAGCAGACTGTAGCTAACACTTTCAACATAAGTAGAAACAGAAACACTGAAAATGTGATCCTCGTAATCCTCGGCCCAACGACGGTCGGGATGGGGGCGGGCGTGCCGCGTGCGGCAGGCGCGAGTGTCGTCTGCACCGCACTCTTCGCCACGTTTTGGTGTCTACGGCATTCGACGACGTCTGCACAACTGCGGCATAAGTCTGGGACTCTGCGCACGTGGTGTCCATAGTGTGGACGTAACTCCAAAAGGCAATAATCACAAACGGTAAGACGACGACGGTGGTTGTGACGCGGAAGACGGTGGTAGCGGCGGTACCACGGCGGGCGGTTGGTCTGCTCCCAAGAAGCGCGCTGCGCAGGCGCGTGCGCCAATCACGTGGACACCGCTGAACGCCGAGAGGCAACGTTGCTGACGTCATGCGCTACGCTCGATCGGAGAAGTAAAAACAAGCAAAGGGCGCCATGATGATGACGTTTAGCTCAATGTTGGCTCCGCCCATGCCGTAGCCTTGACTGCGCTGTTGGTTGCGCCTGAATTCGCCCGCTCGAGTCGGCCGATTTCGGCAACTTGGCCAGTTGCAAAGTTTGCCGGACCGTATAAGAAACATTTAGACAGAACTGCGTCGTAATATTTGACGTGTGGTCTTCCTAGGCGATACTGAAGAGGACTGCATTGTTTTTTCAAAACCAAAAATGAAGCGGAGTTGCCCTTTAAGTTGCCCCCCGTATTGAAAATTCCATCAAGATACGTAATTTGGGACACTGACTGCCAGTCAGCAGCCTTGGTGGAACGTGATGGACCATCAGACGTCATCTGATGGTCCATCAGATGACGTCTGACTGCCACTGCCAAGGGAATTTTGTCAACAAGGGCAGCATTTACATAAGAGTAAAGCTCTACGCACTATTAAATATCGCCTAATGCCTCGATAAAACAAAATGTTCGAGAAAAAAAAAAAACAAAAAAAAAAAACACGACCACCGCGGATCGAACCCGCGACCGCTTGCGTGCAAATCGGACACGTTAACCACTATACTACGCCACTGCTACAGAAACTCGATTTGACTATTCGTTTTATACGAGATGCTTCGGCTGCAAATGTAGTTAAGCCGTCAGCATGTTATGCAAAGCACTCGTACATCACTCGCCGTACTTCAGTTCTACTCACCTGCCATGTAGAATACTTTCGCGTCGTAGAACGATCCTTTTGTTCGCGCGTCATCGGCCCAGTAGACCTGGTACACCTTGTCGTCTTCACCTACACCGCTAAAGTCCCTTACATCGTCGGAACTCACAACAGGCTGGGTCTTGTCGAGTAGAAATTCTACTAAAACATAAGACATTGTAGAGCCCGGGCAGGATCGACAGCTTGGAGCAAGCGGGCAAACAAAACGAGTCGAGAGCGATCGTTCATGAAAGCTCGGCGAAGCCTCTATGGGCGAAGCGAAGCGCGAAGTGTCGTGTTCGGCGCTTCGGCGGGCTTATGATCAAGGTTGTCGGTCAGTTGCGTGTCATATCTCTAACGTCAGCGGTTTTATGGGCTCACGTCCCGAAATCGTTTTCTCGTGCATAGATTACTTTTCGTATTCATAGATTTGACGAAATAGTGGTATCCGAACGAACTTTACGTCCTTCGACCGTACTTCTGTCTGCACGTCAAAGCTTTCTGACGTACAGTCAGAGACAATCGATGTACAGTCAGAATCACCACCAGGACATCCTGATGGCATTTCGCGGCGGCCGACTGCCACCAGGAAACCATCAGAATGCCGACAAGCGGGGTCTGACTGGAGTTTGACTGTCGGCCAGAGTAACTTGTTGGCCAATCAGACATGCTTGGCGTACAGTCAGGCACAGTCAGCGGTCCACTAGAAAACATTGACTGCTAAACAGCGTTACATTGATGGATTTTTCCTTCGGGCCTCCCCGATGTCAGTTGGTTGAGTTTTTCTAAGGTTTCTTTTTGATACCTTGCATGGTCGGAGATAACAGTGTTTGGGTCTCGAGTATTTGGTCAAGTTTTATATCATCAGGCCCGGGTTGGCCTCAATGTCACCGGAACACATAAGCAACTACGCGATGCAAACGATTACTAGTAAAATGTAAGATTTTGGGAGTACCTTGCGCAAAGACGAGGCACCGTTTTCTAACTTTCAGGGCTCTTTCCTTTTCCTCATCGTATCTTTCGGGCAGAATGTAACAACACGCGCTCTATGCACACAAAGATACACACCCATTGGTCACACAGTGCACAAGGATAGCACTAAATGCCCCCCCCCCCCCAAAAAAAAAAAAACAAAAAAACAGTTACGATGTGAAATTTGCAGCCAAAGAGAAAAAAACAAACAAAAAAACAGCAATGAGGGTATGGGTCACAACTCACTAACAACAGGATGGCGTTCGAGTTAGGGAGGTCGACGCTCAACCGGAAATTCCTCTTGACTTGACGGGGGCAGGCCTTTTTGGAGCATCTGTGATGCGGTGTCACTCGTGCAGCCGATGGTTTCCGATATTGAAGCAGCACGTTGTATTCTGCCTTGGTGGCTGCAATCCAAGTGATGACACTGTCCTAAGGCGACGACACACAATAAAAGGACGTTCAGAATTAGCGAGTTCGACGTTCGACCGCAAATTCCTGTTGAGAAAAATTCAGATTAAAGGTTAAAGGCCGACGACCAGACTCGAGATTCTGCAAGGCAGAAGATCCTCCTCACCATGGGGGGAGGAGGAAACGGGCAACGGTGGACACGATAGAAGGGGGAGAGGATGAAGCAGTGGAAAAGTGGAAAGCGCGAACTGGTCATCGATCTTTAATCAAAACGGCATCCGCTTACTTTTTGGCCGAGAAAGCCAGACATAAAATCATAGGGAGCTTAGCTGCATTGTCCATCTCTCTTCGACGTCGCCCTTTGTTAAGCGTCGCCCCCTGCTTTGGTGTCTTCGTGTGGCTGTGTGCGAGCGGAACGGCCGCTTCGAGCAAATCAGAGAGGCGGAGCGAAACACGTGACCGCTCTCCGTAGGATGAGATCGCTTAGACGAATATTTGTCACGTGACTCACTTTGACGCGCTGATGAGCTCTTTGCCATGTGACAAGTTGTGGTGATGGTCAGGGGGCCAAATAGGTCCGGTTTCCAAAATGCGCTCTTCAGTGTTCTGCAGCTTTGTGCAGTGGCGGCCGTGGTTTTTCGTGCTAAACGGCCGGAATACGTCCATGCCAAATTTTCAGTAACGGCCGCAATGCCTCCATGCCAGCTTTTCGACAAAAACAAAAAAAAAAAAAACTGCTAATCGGCGAAAGACAGACTTCCATTGAATGTGGGCGACCTTCCTCTATCTTGACTTTGTGTTTGCGCTGGTTCGTGATGCCCGAGTCGTATTATGTATTGATGACGGATTACATGATATCGCTGTTTTATTCGTATGTACACTTCAAGCACGCTTCTGATAGTAGTCCTGCTTCCTTCTGGGTCTCCATGAACGTTTCCGTTTGATTTATGCGTTTTGCTTAGCGTCAGTACAGTACAATTATATTTAATAGTTTGCTTTCCGTTCCACAAAGAAGTATGACATTTTTTAATTTGTGGAGCGTAATGCTCTACACATTTGCGCAATAACAGTGGTTTAAAAATATTTTATGAGCAATTGAAAGCAATTTGCTTGTCCGTTAATTCGTTTGATATGTAACAATTGCAGTGTAGGGAGGCACTTTAAATACATTGTTCTTGAAGTACTACCGCAGGTAGGTCAAGAACACTTGCACTTTACTTGAAGTACATTATCTGTGTATGGGCTTGTACTTTACTTAAAATATTTATATTCTGGTACTTTCAAAGCAAAATTCATCTGCCGACTTCAAAGTACATTCCCCGAATTCGGAATTCTTAAATTTATATCACAAAACGGTGTTTTGTCAATTTCAAAAAAAAATTGCGTATCATCATGGGCAAACGGGTTATTTTCTTTCGAGACGTCATATTGTAATTTGTTTTGTGAAGGAATGGTGGTTAAAAGGCTGATAGAGATAAGTGTCATATAAGTTGATTCTTTAAATAGTTTATTTGCGAGAGGAAAACAACTACCCTGTGACCAGATGACTGTACCCCAGTATTCACAGCCATTTCCAACAAATAAGGGATAAACCCCTGATTTTTCCTGGGAATGCTTACCAGTTAAAAAATGTGTAGGGGAATGAAAGGGCATATTACGGTGGGTTGTGTTAAGGAGTGCTTGAACCTTTGAAAGTACATTGGATTTATTGTACTTTACTTCAAGTACATTACACGAGCTGTAGTTATTACTTTGATTGAGGGATATAACGTATAGTTTATTTATACATTACTTCAGGTACTTTTTAGATGTACTTTAGCCAACACTGAAGAATTGACATGCAACGGTGAATGCAAAGCAGACTTACAGGACGTGCGGCGGATACAAAGTAGACAATTATGCGACGCTCGGCCGATACCCACGCCTATTTGTAGAGTACTGGCACGATATTTCGCCGATACCCGGGGACCGTGCGATACCCGACTGCCACAAGCGCCGTTGTTTCGCGAAGGCGCTTAGAAGTGTTTACCTCCCGCCCCAGAGGGCGACCCGTCGAGAACTGCTGTGGTTTTTCCCTACGTCATGGTACTTTTCGGCTCAACCTTTAGCCGGGCAACCGACCTGCCTGTCGTGTCTGTGTGTGTGTGCGGGGGGGGGGGGTTGTTGATGCATAATTCGCTCTTTTACTCTCATCTAAACTATTGTCAATCGGTATAAGGAACAACAACATTTTCAAACCTTCAACTTGTTCATATATCACAACAAAAAAAAATGTCTTCGGCATATTTACAATGAGCCTTATGGAGCGCCAAGTACTAACTTGTTCTACCGCACCCATGTGATTAGTGCATTCAACTTGTATAGATATCGATTAAGTTTGAGGTATAAATTAGAAACACCAAACAATATTACTAACTTACCTGATCTGGCTCATCTTCAAATGAAGAACACAACTAGTTACTCAACAAGACATAAAGAAAATTGGGTAGTGCGTACACCTTGTTAGAACTATGGAAAACATTGCCTAAGTTTCATACTACCGTCTTTATTAAATAAATATCATCTTGTGTATTTTGATTTATTTACTTGTAAATAGAGTGAACTCCGTAGAAGGTATGAAACCAAGAGAGTATGATTTTTACGGTTTTTTTTTGTTTAAATGTGTGCGCCCTAAACATTTATGATCATAACAATTTTTTTTTGGTGAGTGTGTTGTTACAATGTACTGTTAAGATTACTTTTCTTCCCGCCTTTTTGTTTTTGTTTTTCTCTTCTGTGAATACCTTAGCACGATGCTGCTTAGCTGCCAATATTAAGGGTCTTTGGACTCGTTAAGCTGCAAAGCTATAGCTTTTTTCCACAGATCCTTCATCTTCTTTGTACAAGGTGAAAAATAAAGTGATTTGATTTCATTTGATTCATCGGGTAGCGTGGCACGCCGACCTGCTTAAACCAGCGACCCACGAGCTCGACGTCTTCACAGGAAAGCTCTGAGGGGAGACTTGTCGTTGACGTGCATTCCTCAGGCTCGGTTGGCAGGGGGGCTTCGACCGCTTCTGCTGGCACGGCTCCAAAGACACAAGAGCCTTCGACTGTACCCCCTGCCACGACTCTGACTGCGCTCGCACCACGACTGCGACCACATGCCGAGCCACGAATTCGATTACATGGTGGAACCATTCGCGTGTCCGCTGAGGTATTCCTCGGCGTCGAGCTCGGACGCTGAGTCAAGTGCCACAAAATACCAACCCATAACACGAGGCTCTTAACCAAGCCACGCAGTGAAACCAAGGAAATCAAGTAACTCAATAATCTCAGATATGAACTGTAAGTTTTGACCTTACTCCTAGCGTTGCATTTTCAGTACTTTTTAGAGCGCAGCTCTTAGGGGCCCATTCCCGGCTTGAGCGGCGTCGGCGTAACCAAGGTCACCCCAAGGTCACGCGACCCCCCCAAGGTCATCCCAAGGTCACGTGGCCCCCAAGGTCACCCCAAAGTCACGTGACCCCCAGAGGTCACGTGACCCCTCCCCCAGGGTCACGTGACCCCCAAGGTCACGTGGCACCAAAAGTCACGTGACCCCCGAGGTCACGTGACCCCCACCGAAGTCACGTGACCCCCCGAGGTCACGTGCCCACCCCCAGGGTCACGTGACCCCCCGCCGAGGTCACGTGACCTCACCGATGTTGTCACCGGCACCCGCATCGTCATCGTCATCATTACTGATGACGTCATCAGTGACGTCACTGATGACCTCACCGGCATCCGCATCGTCATCGTCATCATCACTGATGACGTCATCAGTTACGTCACTGATGACGTCACCGGCATCCGCATCGTCATCGCCATCATCACGGATTACGTCATCAGTGACGTCACTGATGACGTCACCGACATCCGCATCGTCATCGTCATCATCGCTGATGACGTCATCGGAGTCCGCATCGTCATCGTCACTGATGACGTCATCAGTGACGTAACTGATGACCTCACCGGCATCCGCATCGTCATCGTCAGTGACGTCACTGATGACCTCACCGGCATCCGCATCGTCATCGTCATCATCACTGATGACGTCATCAGTGACGTCACTGATGACGTGACCGGCATCCGCATCGTCATCGTCATCATCACGGATGACGTCATCAGTGACGTCACTGATGACATCATCGGCATCGTCACGTGACCCCAAGGTCACGTGACCCCCCCCAGGTCACTTCACCCCCCAGTACCCTTCCCTCCTCCTCCTCAAGAGCTGTGCTCTTATTCGGTGTTACAGGGAGTTGTAAACGGCTTTCACTTTTTTGCTTGTCTTAATAATGCACCTCCGTATCGCTATTAATGTGTATTTGCTTGTTCCCTCGCTAAGCGAACGGAGTTTGTCCACTTTGCTGAAGCCACCCGCATAGGCATAACCACGATAGTTAAGAAAGCTGTGGATGCTTTCGTTCTTAAACGGTTGATGCGCAACTCCCACTATCCTAGTCGGATGAGAGAGGTTTAAAAAAGACACATTACGAAAGGAACTGCACTACCATCACTTATACAAAGATAGAACAACAACAGGGCTACGTTTATGGCATCAAAAATTTAGTATTCATCGCTGTCTCGCTAAAAAAAGTTTGCACTTAAGTGGCGCTAAACAAAGTCTTAGAAAACATCCGAGGGACTTCTGGCGCCTTGCTTAGCAACACTTGCGTGGAAATAAAGAAATCATTTGTCTTCAAGATGACAATGGGTACCATTGTTTGCCGGCCGAAATGGCGTGAGTAGTTCTTTTGGTTCTATTAGTGTTGAGTGTACCACTTTTCGGTCTTCGTTTACTGTTGGTGAAGGAGAGATAGTAGAGTCCAGAAAAGAACTGAAACCCAAATTATCGAGCGGTGTTAATAACATACCTATCTTTATTATAAAAGGCCACTGTTCTTTACTTGCGCCTGTTTTGATACATATTTTAACATGTCTTTTGCTCAATGACGTTTTCCCGAGCTTTGGAAAGTCTCTGTAGCTGCTTTTATTTTAAGAAGGGCGATTTGAAACTGGTTAATAATTACCGTTCTGTGTCGTTGTCATGTAGTTTTGCGGTTTTTGAAAAAGTTATACATATACGTGTTTACTTTTGCCTTAGCCCAATGATATCTGCATCTCAAAACGTTTTTTTTGAAGGGAAGTACGCTTGATTCAAATTTATGCTCGTTTTTAAGTTACACTGCAGCACTGGTATAAAGAATATGCCATCTATTTTGACATGTCGAAAGCGTTCGATTGTGTATGTCATAATTTACTGCTAGAGAAGCTTGCCTTTCATATTTCCAGCCCACATCTTTGCGCGTTGTTGTCCACTTATCTAATAGGTCGTCGCATTTCTGTTCGCATTTGTGATAGCTATTCTGACGAGTTTACCTCGAGTTCTGGTGCACCCCAGAAATTCACCCAGGGACAACTTTTGTACATTTTGTTCATAAATGATCTTCCTTCCCGTATCATCGATGCACAAATTATTTTGTTTTCATTTTCTTCTTTATTTTTTTCCTTTTTTTTTATCAACTATCATTCTATGGCTTTTTATTCTCCTCTTTCAAATAAGTCAGTTGGGAGTCAGCGCTCTTTCGTTCTACCAGTCGTTTTCTGTTCCTCCGTGGTTTGTGTGCTGTTTTATAGTGTTGTTTTCTGTATTTTTTGAGAAATGTTTAAATAGGATTGTTGTTATATTATGCATTTTCTGTACGTGCAAGGGCCCCGGACTCAGTCAAGCTAGCTCTAGGTAGCTTTTTTTCCGGTGTTCTTGGCATACTGTTGCTGAAAATAAAGTTCAATTCAATTCATTTCACCCAGTCAGCTTGGTTTTGTTCAGGGGAGAGAAACAGCCGTTTCTCGAAAACTTTGCAGAGTTCATACTTCCCGGTTTTGAGAGACGCCTTTGAGAGACGCCTTATAAAGAAGTTATATAGTTTTGAGTCTCGTGGTCTGTATTTTTCTCTTCTTTCAAACTGCCTTACAAGTAACTCACAACTTGTGATTGCAACAGAGGTGGGAAACCCACGAACAATACTGAGAGCATGGTGTACCTCCGAGATCAACTCTATCTCCTTTACTGTTTAATTTGTTTCTTCACAATATTCATACATCTATTTCTGGGGCCAAACTGTATCAAAATTCAGAAGACACGGTCATATTCACGCGTCACACTAATTACGAAGACGCTGCTCGTTCAATTCAATGCGCTGCGATTACGAGCATGGACTGGTTTTAACAAATTCTTATGTATATAAATGTAAACTAGACCAAACTAATTTTTTTATAATTTACTTAAATACGTGCGACTGAATTTCGTCACTCTTTTATATCACCCAAATTTCTTGCAAATGTCTTCCTTTAGTATATGTCGAAAGTGTGAAATACCTCGGCATCGTTCTTGACTGTGGTTAGACCCGCAGTTCTCAACTGACATACATTTGTCTAAAATTTAGGAGTTCTTCTTGCCTGTCATATAATAACATAACTTATTCCTTCTACAGTACGCAGAAATAATTATTCATCCGCTTGCATATAGTTCATTGAGATATGGCGTTGCGGTGCTTTGGAAATTTTTCCGGGTAATGGCATGACAAATTGATTGTACTTAAAAATATATATTGAAAAGTGTTTCCTATGGAATGACAATTCCTGACGGTACTGACTTGTTTCACTATTTGAAATTGCCACGTCTCCGAACACTGTTTATTCAACCTCTCGTCCTACGCTACTTTTGGTCTGCTGACTTCAAAACCAAAAACCCTTTACTCCGTTCGCTTCGTTTGAAAGAGGCTTTCAATGTTACCTTTGTCTTGACTCGATGCGGCATGTTCACCGGCGAATTTTATCTAACTGATTTTTCAATAATTTTCCTTTTGAAATTCTGCAGGCTAACCCGCTTAGCCAGCTGAAGGCAATGATATGATTTGACACTTTATATCGGTTATGCTTCCTAACGTTTTTTACATTTAGTACGTGTGAACTTTATACTATAATTGTCATCATGAGTTGTTGTTTCTATTGCAATCGTTTCTCAAGCCTGCCTTTGCAGATTATTTTTGTCCTTACGGCATTTACTGCTTTGTTTCCGGGCATCATCCACAATTGTCTTCATAACTTTTAGTCGGGCGGTGTCACACAAGCCATTATTGACTTTTATTGCAAACACATACTTCTATACCTTCATGAATGTTCTTAAATAGAAATGACTACGACTATAATGATGATGGTGTTCGTGGTGATGGTTATTATTATTGCTATTCTTAATAATATTGTCCTTATTGTTATTATTGTTGAATGCCTTATGTGTTTGAAAGAAGTTTCTTCCGATGGCAAATGTATGTATGTATGATGTGTTTCTTGTGTAAAAGTTACGGGTCCTGTGCTGGGATCAAAGAGTCTGCCTACACCACGATGGGAATGCAGAAAAGAGCGAAATGGCGTTGTCGTACTTGTCCCTCTGCGGATTCCGCCTCGGCACGTGCAAGTTTATCTGAGGAACCAGTAGACGACTCACCTTCTGACGACCAGTTCAGTGTTTTTAATGCCAATTTAGACTCGTTATTATCAATGAAGGTCACTGTTGACAAACTAGTTACCCTCCCAGTTAAGGTAGATGAGCTGTTGACCTTGAAGCCGGCCGTGCGGATTATCAAAAAAAAAAAACAGTTAAAAAATTTAAGTAACTGCAGATGACCTATTTCCAAAGTACCACTCGGTACTCGGCAAGACAAACGAAAATGAAAAAAAAAAAAAAAATGTTGGTGAAATTTAAGCTTATCTAACAGAGGTGGCTGCCACGGTGAAAGAACTGGAATGTTTTATCCGGCAGCTTGGGGGAGACGTAAATTTCAAGGAACAGCGCAACCGCTCTACAAATCTAGAAACTACGGGTTACCGCATAACAGGGGAGAAAAAATGGAACTTGTGGTTGCCGATCTTGCAGTCAAACTTGAGCTTCCTCCACTCCAAGACACAGACGTCCTTGCAATGTATAGGCTGTCGTCAAAGCTTGACGTCGTGTCCGCCATTTTAATAAGATTTTCATCGGCGAAATTGTGGCAGGCCTAGATGGGCTGTCGTGGTCAATTGCGTGCATTGAACCGATCGGGAGACCTAGGTCACCTACCGAAGATCTTTTTTAACGAAAATTTGACTCGAGTGAATCGAGAACTGCACTAGCTGGTGAGAACGAAGGCCACGGAAGCAAACTGCAAATTTCTCTGGGCCGGAGGGGGGAAGAGCTTTGCTAAAGAGAAGGAAGGTGCACCACTTACTCGAGTGAACGCAGTTGCCGACGTCAAGAAAATACTAGGGGTGTGCGAATAGTGAAATTTCAGTTCGAATTGAATTCGAATCGAATAGTGTCGAATAGTGGCCAAAAATTCGAATTTCGAATCGAATACCGAATATTCAAACTTGTAAATCGAATTTGAATCGAATAGTGGTCAAAAAGTCAAATATCAACTTTTATTCTAAATACACAAAAACACTGCTTAGGTAGGTAGCCTGCAGTTAGCGGGACACAGCTTCTTGTGAACTACAAGTTGTCATGCAGGAACACAAGCTGCTCCACGTGTGCAGGCTTCAGGTTTTCTCTGCGCGATATCACTGTGTTGCCCGCTGTGGAGAACATGCGCTCGCTGGGCACCTCTGTAGCTGGGATAGGGAGGTACCTCAAAGCAATTTTCGCAATGCCAGGATACAGCGCAGCTCCGTGTTCTTTCCAGTAGTTTAAGGGGTCATCTTTTCTGGGGAGCAGTGGTTCATTGAAGTACTTCTCAACCTCCTGGCTGTAGGGTCTGGCGTTATTGCATTGGCTCTTTTGTGAAGCCAACAGTTCAACCGTCTCCCAGACTGTCACTGGGATGTCCTTGGAGCTGGTCAATGGCTGGCAGTAAAGTTCCTGCCTGCTGGACTGCTGGGAAGAGTCGATGCGACGACTTCGATCAGCAATCTCCGCCGCCAGCAGCTCAACAGCCCGTGTATGGTCGTATGACGTGGAGAAGAAAATGGCCTTAAATCTTGGGTCACACAGTGTGGCCAGCACCAGTTCCTTCTGTTCCATGTAGAGAGGAAACCGAGATTTCAGGCTCTTAAGCAAGTTCTTCGCAAAAGCTACGACTTCGCTCTCGATGGCAGAGCACCTCTTCAAGATTTGCTCTGCCCCATAAAGAAATGGTATGGCAGATGAAAGGGTTCCATACTTTTGGCCACCCAGATCAATGGTCGCATCTGCAATAGGCTTCAGGATCTGGACCAGGCTTTCTGCAGCATTCCACTCACTTCCTGAAAGACAGGTGACACTCATTTCTGATGTTGCCATTTCAAGTGACACGGCATCTTTGAGCTGCACCAGACGACTCAACATTGCATGCTCACTGTTCCATCGAGTGTCGACGTCTTGAATGAGGCTTGTGCTAGGCAGCTCCATGCGCCTCTGGCAGTCCTTGAGCCGTTGTGTTGCCTGGGCACTGTGCTTGTCGTGTCCCACTATTGCTCGTGCCTTTTTGCAGAGCAGAGACACAGCAGGAGTTTCATCTTTGGCATATTTAATTGCCAGCTGAAATGTGTGCCCCATGCACTGAAGAGGTGTCCACTCCATCTGGCGGACTGCGGCTCAGATGTTGCGGCCATTGTCTGTGACCACATACACAGGCACACTGTTGAGGTTAGGAGCCCACCCCTGGACGATTGCAGTTAGGCAGCTCTGAATGTTGACTGCAGTGTGGCTTTCTGGCATATGTGTGCATGCCAATGTGAAGGCCTTCATAGCAAAACCTTGTGTCATGTAATGACATGTCAGGGAGATGTACCCTTCATTGGCCCTTGAGGTCCACATGTCTGCAGTGAACGTGATCGACTCCAACCCTGTTCCAAGGTCCGAGGACATTTCCGCCTTAAGCGTGTCCACTGTACTCTTGTACAGTTCAGGGACTATCGTCCTGGAAAACGTAGTCCTGTGAGGGATGTTGTACTGCGGCTGGAGATGGTGGATTACCTCTTGAAATCCCTTGTTCTCAACGATGTCACACGGCTGGAAATCCAGCGCGATCATCCGCGCGATGATTATAGTGGTTTGCTTTCTCACACTTTCTGAGAGCTGACCCTTCTGCTTGTTCAAAGCCAGCAAGGTTGGCTGGCTTCGATCTTCATCTTTAGGTTTCTTCTGCTTCACGGACGATTCAAGAAACCGCGAGTGGAGCGCGTGATGCTTGCTTTTCAAATGATTGACAAGCGGGCTCGTTGTGCTAGAGGGTGTCTTCAGAGTCGAGTTGCATGATTTGCAAACTGCAGAGCACGCAGTTGATTTTTCAAAGAAAGTCCATATGAAACTTCTTTTCTTTTCTTCATTGGGATTCATACCAAGAGGATACCGGGCACAGCACAAGAATGAACAAATAACACGTAAGAAAACAGCAGGAAATGGCTACGCAGCGACGCGGAAAGGACGAACCACGTGGAACTACGAATGTGACAAACCAAAAAGGATAGATATATGGTAGCGTGAAATGCTGCCACCTCCGTATCAGGCGGCAACTTGCGCCACCTAGCCTAAACCGTGGAAAGCTGGATGTAGCGTCTTGCGTCATTGAGCCAGTACCGCTAACAGCTAAAAGGTTCTGTTTTTATTAAATGTCTTCGGTTTTTCTCGATGCTCTATGACAAGCTCTATGATTAAGTTAATTTGTGTTTTAACTAAGTTTGTAGTGTACATAACTGGCAGCAGGTGGGAGGCGTTGCGAAACCAGTGGGGTGAAGCTCTCGGCTACTTCCGTCCGGCCGCGTATACTATGACGTTCGTCCGGTCCGGCAAACTGCTTCCGATTGCCGCGCTCTCAGCGGGTGTTGGCACTTAATATTTTATTTTAAATAAATATGATTCATATATTTAATGAAGTGAAATAAAGGTGAAGTTGTTTTGAAGGTGTGAATGGCTTTGAAGCTTGTTATCGTAACTTTCTCTTTCACTCTTTCAAAGTGTCTGGGCGCGCTTTCTCTCTCCCCGAACGCGCGCCTCGCGCCTCGAGATGCGCTGGCCGCTGGCGCCGGGAAGTCGGTGGACCGTTAGAACGCGCGAGGGACGCGAGTCGGAGGGAGAGCTGTCCCGCTTCTGGGAGTGCGTCGCGGCGCGAGATTCGTGCCGCCTTCGTGCGCGCGCGGCTTTCTTTTCTTTTTTGTGGGGACTCGTTGTTTTTGTAATGTGGTCAAGCATGGTTTTTCGACATCACCACACCACCTGATGTGCCAAGTGGGGAAACAATGACTGTCGAAAGCCGGGATATCAATGGTTTCGAGTTCCAATGGACGTGCGGTACGCTCTTTTGGTCTTCTCTTGCTTAAGTTTCTGATTAGATGTTTGCAACAAAACCTAACTGTCGCAGTGGTAGTGAGTATTAATTGTTTAATTTGGGCAATAGCTATGATAGTTTCCAATCACAAAACCAAATCCTATCATTGTTCAGGGTTGCTCGTCACTCGCCGCGAGAAATATGTCATTGTCAAATTACTGGAGACTTCTGTGTCATATCAAGATCGAGCACATATGCTCACTTTAAAAGATGGGAATCTTTTTGCTGTGAGCTGTTTATTTGGCATTGTTTTCAGCGATTCACGCGTCTGTTTGCGAGGAGTGAAAATGAGCCTAAATATTTTTCGATTAACTGAGCGATGGAGCGATCCGCTCTGGTTTCCCGTTTCGTTTAGCAGTGACGCACTCCTAAATTTAAGTGATAATATTAAAAACGAATGCAGGTTCTCGATGAAGACTCAATACCAAAGAGCTGAGCTGTTTTTCTTGACCTCATTCCTTAGTTTCCTTTAGTTGCAAGACACCGTCGTCGGTCTTTACTTATATGCTTACTTATATAATCAAATTCGAAATGATTGTCAATTTAGAGTTTAGTCATTTAAGTCAAGGAAAAGAAAAATAGAGGAGACACGAGTTTTTAGTGTCGCAGTGTTGAACTCCAAGTACCGTTTTTCGAAAGGAGGCGCAGAAAATGCTCGTTGTTTTCATATGACCCTATCGGGCACGTAATGACCAATCAAGCAATTCAACTTTATTTTCTAGGCTCCACGCCTGTGGCTGGACGGCGTAAGGCTTGTGAGTACACGCCAAGAAGCTCGAAAAGGATCACGAACCTAGAGATTTTATGTAAATTTAGCGAAGTGTTTTTGCAAGGACGCATATCACCTTCGTCGCACGTAACCTTAACGTTTTATCCTGTTTTGTTGTTCATTTCTTTGATTCTTGTGTGCAAAATAGTGAGAAATTTCGTCTGTATTTTCTACTGTCTTTTGAATAAAAACGAAAGCAAAAGGACAAGCATTGCATATTTTTTGTGTATGTGTCACTTTCGTTGCTTTGCTAGGCTTCCGCTGCTTTGCTGCTGGTCTCACTTTTCAGTGCTGGCTTGTGTACGTTTCAACGCACATTACCCAGCACTAAAACGCGAAAACCAGCCGCAAAGCAGCAGAAGCCTAGCAAAACAACGCGCAAACCAAGCAAAAAAAAAAAAATGCTACAATATATATATATTTTTAAATATAGGTGGCGCAAGCTACCGCCCATCCATCCAAACACAATGGCGCTGCCGTGCAGTTTCGGTTTTGGTTTCGCTGTCCCGCCATGTTGATTTTAGTACAGCCACCAGATACCAGGGGATTCAAATGGCGCTGCGGCCTCACAGGGTTTCTCAATTTGCGTTCCATGGGCGGTATAGGAAGTTGCACTCCTCTGGCGAAACCGCGAAACACAACTTCAAAATGGCGGCTTGTGTGGTTTGACGACGGCCGTGGAGCCGCAGCGGAGAAGCTCGATCACGACCATTTGGTTTAAAGGAATACAAGGAATGAAGCACTTTCTTTCGAAACGGCCAGTCAGCCAAGTTTCCTGCAACGCTAGCTTGGTTTAAATCTAGCAGAGGCCTGTGAGCACTGCGTCATGATACTGGCAACGTTCGTGAATAAATCCGGATTTTTCTAACAATACTGAAATTCGAAGTGTCGAATTATTCGGAGACTCGAATAGTAGAAATTCGAAAGTCGAACCGAATTATTCGGCCAATCACTATTCGATTCGAATTCGGAACTCGAATATTCGCACACCCCTAGAAAATACAGTAAAAATATGATGGTTACTTTTCAGTAATGCAAGGATTTTGGCATGTTTACAAGGTAGATAAACATTACAGAAAAGCTTTTTTTGGTGCTGCATGTTAACACTAGGAGTATAAGAAAATATTGGGATAGTTTTAACGTTTTGATGAAAGATTTGTTGGTAAGCGCGGATGCTATTGTATTAACAAAAACTCATTTATCTGCAGACTGGTGGAACCAGCTCAATGTTGATGGTTGAATCTTGGCGGCGGCGGCATCATTCGGTGCACATCTCCAATATGTGCACTACGCCTTTACGTCTTTCCAGTTGCCGCATTGGGACTATGTTGATCGTCGGCGACAGCTCTGCACTTCCTGCCCTGTCTGCTGGCTACGTGAGTGCGGAGGCTGCATGACCGGAGTTTTGCTGATTTCGCGCCAGAAGCCTTACGCCGTTTCTGCTGCTTCGTCCACTTCGGTGCCGCGACGGACTTAACAGCAAAAGCGCAACCTGCCCGCAACAGAGGAGATAAGCAGCGTGTTCTCCTGCGGCGGTCATTTGGCGGCAGCGGCAGCATTCGGTGCACATCTCTAATCTGTGCACTACGCCTTACACATGATGATTGAAAACCTGAGACTGTGGTTTGAAAAACAGAAAATCGTGAAGTAGAAAGAAAAAGGGACAGACGTTGTCTGTCCCTTTTTCTTTGAGACATCGTCTGTCCCTTTTTCTTTTTGAGACATCGTCTTTCCCTTTTTCTTTCTACTTCGGGATTTTCTGTTCTTCAAACCACAGTCTCAGGTTTTCAATCATCATGTATAACTTACACCAGCTCGCCTGTACTTTAATCCTATTTTCTCTCGCCTTCACGTCTTTTTAAGTTGCTATTAACCACCTTCTACAACCTTCAATTAACTTATTCTGCTTCAGCTGCTGCCGCTGCCACTGACGTTGGAGTTGTACTGAATTTTCGTGCCTTGTAAGCGTGGGACATGGGTAACACCTGTTTCACGTGTCAGTGGCCCGGCCTCGACGAGGGAGACGAGGGATCGGTAGACTGTACCGGGTGTCGCCAGAGCTATCATTTCGGCAAACGCGCTGGGGTAACTAAGAAATCCTTTTCTGGTAAAAATGAGGCCTTGAAGAAAGACGTCGAGGTGTCAAACATGCAGAAGCAACGCATCGCGCGCTAGTTGCAGTGACGATAAACAGCCCGAACTGGATGTAAAAACGCTTCTTGCATCTATTAACCAGAAGCTGGACCCTCTACCTTTTATAACAGAAAAAGTAGACAGCCTGGAGCGGTCCATATAGTATATGTCAAGAAGGTTCAATGAATTTGAAAAGGAAATCAAACTTCAGAAGACAGAAATCAAAGACCTAAGTAAGAGAGTGAGACAAATGAAAGAGAGGGAGGAATTGAACAGAGTAGTACGGGAGCAGCTCCAGCAGGAGGTGAACGACCTCGAATTTCGAAGTAGGCGTTTAAACCTGGAGATACATGGGCACCTGCAGTGCAGTGTGAAAACCTGTTTACCTCACTCAATAGGCTGGCCAACAAGCTTGAAGTGCCTCACCTGACGGAGTCTGATCTAACATCTGCTCATTGGCTGCCTGCGAAGCAGGGACATGTACCTGAAATAATCGTTCGTTTCACGAGGCAACAGAGCAGGGACGAGTGGTTTAAGGGAAAAAACGAACTAAAGGCCAGTACCCCGCGCATTTTCATCCAGGAAAACCTGACCAGGTACAATAAGGAAGTGCTTCGAGCGACGAAAAATCAGGCCAAAGAAAAAAGCTATGCCTTTACACGGTACACGAATGGGAAACTTCTGGTGCGGAGGACTGAAGGCGCACGCACTATTCATATTAAGAGCAGGGATGACCTCAACCAATTGTAGAAAACGTCCTCGCTAGTACTGACTTTGAAAAATTCAACATAATATGAACCAACAGTGCTATTATTTGATGAATTATATAAATCGTCTTGTGTGTCAGCTACCGCCTACTTCACTAAAATGTATTCATTAAATGTAGGGAACAAAACGACTTGTTTAGAAAAATGGTTTATTGAGTTTTCTTTTCAATTCTCTGTAATTATGTTAACTGAGACTTGGAGTACAACTGACTATGATGTTTTCAGGTTACCAAACTATAACACTTACTATTTAAACCGATCTAGCAGCCGAGGTGGTGGAGTTTCGTTGTTGGTCAATGATACCACTTCATGTCATATACTTGATCGTTATACTGTATTTACGCCTGACTAGGAAATGCTTTAGTTCTGTGTAACAAGACAGTGTTTTCTGTGTATTATGGGCCAACGAATGGAGATATAAAAACGTTTTTAAAATTCAACGATGAATTCCTAGATTTTGTCGCTGACAATAAAAATACTTTGATTGCAGGAGGAGACTTCAATATCGATATGAGTAATGATAAAAAAACCACCAGAGATTTTGACAATTTAATGCTTTCAAGTAGGTTTGTTAATTTGATTGAGGTACTGACTAGGGTCACGGCGGAATGCCAATCTGCACTTGATATTTTTCTTCAAACTGTTTACAGTCAAGTATTAAGGCGGCAGCTATATCATGTTGTACTAGCGATCATCTACCTATTTTTCTTTGCTTAGAAAGGGGTGATATTGCAGCAAAAAGAACCCATAAAATATTTTGCCAAAATATAACAGAGTCGTCCCGTAATGCATTCCAAAACGCACTGTTGAATTCGAAGTACAGCGACATAAACAATTCAAATGATGCGAGTGAGGCCTATATACTCGTTCATTAATATTTTTAAACGTTTGCTTACTTCCTGTAAAGGTGCGTAAACAAGCCCGAAAGATACGGAAGCCGTGGATTACGCCAGAACTGCACCAAGAAATGAAAATACGGGACCAACTATATAACAAATTTTTAAATACTCGTAATCCCGATGCTTTTAAACAGTATTGAAACAAAGTAACAAAAAAGCTACGATCTGCTCGGTCTGAGTTCCATTCACCATTTTTAAGCGACAAGAACGGTCAACATGACGTGTTATGGTCTAAATTAAACACACTCCTAAATCGCGGTCACCCACCTAACCCTCCTTTAAATCTACGAGTTAACGGTGAAGAACTGTCTGGTGCTAAATTAGCTGACACATTTAACAGTTCTTTTTACAAACATGGGAGACGGCGGTGCCTCGCCTGATACTTGGAGCGATTATCTTTGTAATTGAAATGATAAAACCATGTTTCTGAAATCAGTCGTTGCGCAGGACGTGATTTGAATAATCAAAAACATAAATAACAGCAGTAGTTCTCATATTGATGGATTTCAGATACGACCGGTCAAGCACGTAGCTGATATTATTATGCCCCTTTTTACTCATTATTTAATCGGCGTTTTGTTGATGCAGTTTTCCGAGTGATTATGCAAGTTGCGAGAGTTATGGTTCTTTATAAAAAGGGTGATCTAAACAATTTAGGAAATCATAGGCCAGTTTCTATTCTACCTGTTTTCTCAAAGAGATTTGAAAAAAATTTCCATTCAAGGCTCTAAATTTTTTTCGATAAATGCAACTTGTTAGCTCCTCAAAAATTCGGTTTTCGTAAGAACAAATCAGCGGAATTGATGTTACTCAAACAAAAAGAATACATTCTTACACAATTTGAGAACAAAGCCATTGTAGCTGGTGTATTTGTGGATTTTTCCAAGGCCTTTTATTTAGTTAGTCATATTCTGCTGGGGAAACTTAGTTACTATGGCATTCGTGGACAGGTTTTGTTTTACTTTTGAAATCCTATTTATCAAACCGAAGACCGTTTGTTCCGATAAACAGCATGTGTTCTAAGGCTCTATCCGTGACTGTGGTGTACTAGGGCCACTGCTATTTAATATTTATCCTATTGATATTTGAAAAATTAACCCTAGTGCCAAATTCATTATCCACGCTGATGGCACTAGTAGTTTTTTGCTGGCATTGATATCCATGAATTGGTAGATACATGTAATCAGGAATGAAAGCACTGAAGAACTGGTAAAAATCTAAATCTATGCAAATCAATGAATTAAGAAGAAAAAAGTAATATTTAGACCAAAAAATAAGCCAATTCCAGTGCATAGATATAATTTCCTTAATACCCGTTCAATAGAAATTGAGGAGCACTTTAAATGTCTCGGTGTTGTGTTCTCCACCAATATGTCGTGGGATAGTGATGTAAACCTTTTATTAGGCAAAATAGCTGAGATAACTGGAGTAGTAGGTCGTGCTAGATGCCTTCTTTACAAAAGAATCAAGTTACTTCTGTATAATTCACTTTTTTATTCCCATTTGAATTACTGTCAACTAGTGTCGGGGACAACCACATTTTCAAATTTACAACGTGTTTATTTGTTACAAAAAAATGTCTTCCACATATTTACAACGCGCCCTGCAGAGCGTCATGTGCAAACTTTTTTATCGTTCCCAGGTGATCCCAGCATACAACCTGTATAAATATCGATTGAGTATACGGCATAAATTGGAAACACCGAGGAATATAAATAATATACGTAATCTGGCAAAACTACAAATAATAAAATTGAACTATACTGCAAGACATGGAGAGAATTGGGTAGTACCTACACCTCGTTTAAACTACAGAAAAAATTGCATGTGTTATACACTTCCTTCATTATCAAACGCTTGTCAGCTTATGCATTTTGATTTATTCGCCTCTAGGTTCAGTGAACTCCGTGCAATGACTCTAACCATTGGAGTATGATTTTTGTTTTGTTTGCCTATATACCTTTCTGTTTTCGTTGTGAATATCCTTTTTATGAATGTTCATTCTTTCTATCGTAGTGCTGCTTAGTTAATACGAAGACTGCCATTAATACAAAGCTGCTTAGCGCAGGTTTTTCTTCCACAGCCCCTCTATCTGTATTTTTACAAGGTGGAAATAAACTCATTTGATTTGATTTGATTTGATTTGATAACTCTTTTTGGTTTTCACGTTCTCAGATGGGGGGTGGAGGCATCGTGGTTTTTGTTAATGAGAAGTGGCTTGTCTTAAAGCATCAAATAGGTCTTTCTCACACGGTAACTCTTCAGATCCTTCAAAGATCTGAAGTGGACAGATTCCTCTCACACCTCAACTCTATCCAATTCACAGCGGAACTTGAAAAAGACAATTCATTGCCTTTTCTGGATGTACTCGTGAGAAGAGAAAAAGAAAAGTTGAAGTTTTCAGTCTACAGGAAGCCCACACACACTGGACGTTATCTCCAGTTTGATTCCTATCACCCAGCCTGCCACAAAGCATCGGTGGTTAGGACACTGCTGTCTAGGACGAAGGCTATACGCTCCTCTGAGGATGACAGAAGAAAGAAAGAAAAAACCGTCCGTGCTGATCTGAAAAGGAACGGATACACGAGCACCTTCATCCAACGCGTTGCCCGTCGTCAAGCTCGAGGTCAAAGACACCAGCAACCACAAGCCTGTACGCAGCCACGCCCAACCTCGCGCATCTGCGTACCCTGCATCAAAGGAACAAGCGAGGCGTTTGCACGCGTGCTAGCCAAAGAAGGAATCCGCGTAGCCCACAAGCCGATGTACACGCTTGGATTACTCATGCCCCGTCCAAAAGATCACCCTCCGAAAGAAAAAACGCAGGGCGTGGTTCATAAGATCCCTTGTGCAGATTGTCCAGCCACTTACATCGGCGAGACAAAGAATTTTAATGAAAGAATACGCCAACACAAAAAACGACGTTCGCAAGCTCGACCACGAGCGCAGTGCAGTCGCCGAGCACTGCGAAGTCAAAGACCACCGGATTGACTTCGACAACACCAGCATTATCGACGCAGAGACTAACAACCGACATAGGCTTTTCATCGAGTCCTGGCATATTCAAACGACGCCAGACAACATAAATAGGTGCCTTGGTGCTTTACCAACAGTGTATGTGAACGGGCTTCGCCATATTCATGAAAGAAGAAGATCGAGAAATGCGCCACAACCCTGAGAGAAGAAAAAGAAGATCGAGAAACGCCGCTCCTCAACGGCCACAGTCGTCCCTGACGAAGAACCGAGTCAGTTCGAAATGTAGGGCTCCTACATGTTTAGGAATTGGTTGGTTACCATGGTTTTAATTATTGTATTTCCCAACCAGAGAGATTTCTCTCAAATGTTTAGTTTCACGGAAACTCTTTCAATGGAAAGTGACGATTTTGATTGCTTCTTGTTGGCATGTTACAGGCCCCCATCTCAAAGCGTGAGGTGTTTTCTTGATGAACCAAAAATACATTACCAAGACTAAATAACAGAGGACAGTTCTGTTTAGCAGGAGATATAGCAAAACAACAAAGATCAGACGTGTGTGTTTAAGTCAATAAACTGGCTGCTGAGGGAGTGGAATGCGTCATCAACACTCCGACAAGAGAAGAAATGAGGTAAGATAGGCTAGTGTCTTCGTCCGTTGACCATATATGCATTAGAGCTCGTAATACGGAGGTCATGTCGTTGGTTATCACTCAAAAGTGGGCCGACCAATTTTTTTGCCGCTCGTCAGTTTGGGAAGATTGCCGGATCTAAATTAGAAATTGATAACAAACGAAGAATATAGATTATAGATAATAAAGTACTTGATTGCCTGATTTCATCCTATGACTGGGTGGCTTTCCTTGAGTCGGTATCACAGTTCAATGTGAAGTTCGCACAGTGTCTGGTGTGAGATTGATTTTTCCTGCGCTGTCACCGTCAAGTATGGTTCACCAACTCGCCCACGCTTCCATCCTATAAATATTTCAATGAGTTGTCATTGCGAACAGTGTTTATTAAAAAAACGCAGACCCGATCATTCCTGGTTGAATGACGATGTCCTTACCAAAATCAAAAAAAAAAAGACGTCTGTTAAGCTCATAGTCGGCGAGCACCGACAAATGATAAACTACGTTCAGAATTTTGTGTAGCAAGGAACAGAGTCAATGCTATGCTTCGTTCGATGGAACGGCAGCATTTTATGAGAAAGTTTGCAAAGGTATGTGGCAGCAGTACGGAGACTTGGTCACTTGTTGATTTTTTACGTGGTAATAACAGTAAGAAGTCTGTCGATGTTGTGGTAAAACGTAGTTTTGGCAACAACTTAACACTTACAACTGAGATGCTCAACTCCTTTTTTGCAAATATCTGGAATATT